>NC_088205.1:17001981-17626981 GCF_037126465.1 Ornithodoros turicata | reverse complement strand
GGGCACTGTGGTCTTCCCATGGCGAGGGGATCAAGCCTCAGAGCATCCATCCGACTCTGAGTGACATGCTGCGAAGTTCCAAGCCACTGCAACAGCTCTGCCAAACTGGGGTGCCGGCTGTCGATTCGACTCAGTAGGCCGTTGTGTCAGTCTTCTACCATGTTCGTGATTCGAGGCCCGGTACTCTTGAATTGGCCCCATATGTCTTTGATGATAGCATTTTCGATCCAGAAACTCTCGAAGTACCAGGAGAAGTACCGGGTGATCGGAATCGCTTCGACTGAACTGACGGATTGTCATTCGCACAGGGAACCAGCAGACGGCTTGTTGGCGGTATTAGCGACCGATTTTTTATACCATCTTCTTTGCAGTTTACATATTAAGGATATATTATTACTTATTAATATTTGCTTATTCTAAAAATATTGATTGTGAATAATTCATGAAATACAGTAAGCAACAATAATAACAACGAGTGCTTAGGGTACTTCGTTTTCGGGTTAAACCCGATTTTTCACGATAGTTCCGTCCCGAACAAGTTTTCAAGAATTCGGATAAAACCCGATATCTACCCGAAATTCTTGTGGTCCTTCAACTTGTCGTTCTCTGCAAACTATCGGAAAAGTAAATCATAATATCAGCAAAGACAGCTATTTGTGACAACCTATTTGTCCTCTGTTTATGATCACCTCCTGCAAGAGTCAAAGACGAGCTTTTGTGGAGCTCGGGCAAGTGTTTGAATACCGTGGTCATTCACTACCCTAGTTCCGGGCGGAAATATAAATATTATTGTTTCTCGTCCCCGTGTCACAGCAGCGGCTTGTTTCATATGCCTTTCGTTTCACCCGAAACTTCCCTGGAGACATATCAAACAGACATCATAGCGCCCGATTTCCCCCGAATTCTCGGTTGTAAATAGCACCCGATTTTCCCCTCAATAATTTAAAAACTCATAAAACCCGAAAACGAAGAACCCTACTCGGAGTGCTTAAGTGACGACGATGTAGTCGGATGTTTCGTGCTGAGGCGGCAACCTATCCCATCGCTTGAGGGGGAATGGTGAATGGAATGTTCAGAGCTCACGCAGGAGCCCTGTTGCTGTTAAAAATGTGATGAGGGCTTGAAGAGCTCGTAGCTGATTCGCTGGGTTGGCTGGAGGCACGGACGAATGCAAACCATGCAGCGGATAGGTACTACATTACTTCTTAGGAGGAAAACATGTACGCAAGGAGCCATGTCGCAATGCGAACTGCAACTGTACAACAGAAAGAAGTTCCAAAGTGGTCACGTGACAGAGGGAATAAAGATCCATACGGAAGAAACATCCATAAGGAAAGAAGGTCCAAGCGAGAAAGAAGATCCACTCCTGCTTATTGTAACGTATGCAGTGTGATATGTTTCACAAGATGACAATATGACATCGTGTGCAGTGTTCTCACCTGCACTGCACTTGATCTCGAACCTCCCTCGCTATGTCAGTGACGTCAACAGTGTGGAAAAGTAACGTGACGAGCCAGTTTTTGCTCGTTTCAACACTGTGTACCTTTTCAGCTTTGTCAGACGAATAGGCATTGACATCCTGCAACATAAGCTGGGCATTTTGGGATCCGGAAAGATCGTACCGGAAAAAACGTCCCCCGGAAAAAAACGTCCCGGTGGGAACCTAGGTTAGAACCGGGTCCTAAGTTCATTTTCAGAGGTTAGGTTAGTTTAGGCTTGTTTTTGACAGTTCACCATGCGGTTGAGGGGGGGCTACCCACAGCTGCATAGGCACGCGCCGTTTGACGAAAACTATTTTCTTGATACTTTTCTTGCGGGGACGATTTCTGCGGGGCACATTTGCTCCAGGGGACGTTTTTTCCTACACCCGGGCTTTTTTGTGGCGTGTTACTGTCGAGTGGCCTGCCTGCCGGCATGGCGACATGTCCTGGGTCGACTTCACGGCAAAATGTACCGACACGTGCCTTACAGCATTTGAGAAAAACAAGGGAAAAGCATAGCTGGTGCCGCATTCCGGACCCGGGTCACCTCCCACTAAGCTAGCTAGCGTCAGCGAGTCGTTTTAATGTCACGGATTGTCCAGGAACACGTGTTCGCGTCATTAAAGTGCAACTGTGCTCATTATTCGAGCAACCTTCCTCCTTTGCAAAAGAAAAACAACTTGCAGGAGGGTTGCTCAAATAATTATCAGATTAGGACTTTAATGGTGCGAGCACGTGTTCTTAGGGACAATCGACGGCATTAAAACGATTCGCCGTTATCCGTCTGCACACATTTCACGGCACCTGACGACACGTCAGTGACAGACGCCGGTGAAACTTTCAGGACGTGCAGCTGTCTGCCGTGGCCAATCTGGAGCAGACATTGTGGCACTCTAAATGCAGATCATACACTCTAAAGGGCGCGGGGAATATCCTTATCGGTATCCCCTTTATCTCGCGCGTCTCGCCTCAGGTGCACGCCGATGACAGGGAAATGACGAAACCAGGATCATTGGCCCTGAGGGTACTGGAACCCGGGTTTACGTCATACTGACGTCACGTCGAAGGACTAAAATCCGCTTTTACTCCTCATTACGACGACTGCCCTTGGTTGGCTTTGTTTGCTCATCCTATGGGAGCAATTGAGACACACATTGGATGATAAGGGTAATAGTTTGTTTTGCACAGCGAGGCAACAGTGATCATGAGCGACGCCACAGTGGCTGGTCTGTAGAGCAACCTTGTCCATCTGAGAGCTCTTTATCGGCCGGATTCGAACCCGCAACCTTGGGATGAGACAGCTGATACGCGTTACTGGTGGAACATATCGAAGTGTAAATACTTTTTCGAAGCCAAAACGGGGTGCTATAGTATTTTAGAGTGATGTGAAATGAAATTTATGATTTGCGTCGATATTAACCCGCATACCAAGTTTTCCAACAAAATCGGCACCGCGAGTACTGGAGTTCATCTATCCCGTTGAAGTCGGCTCAGGACGCATAGTAACCCCCCCCCCCCCACCCCCTGTTCCCTACTCCTTCCTACTGTCCTCTGTCCACGTCTGTACGCAGCTCATAGCCACAGGTGCTTCGCGGCGCTAACACGGTAAAAAAAGAAAAAAAAAGAGAAAAGAACCCTCGTCCGGCTTTGACATCATTGCAGTCGTCGTCGCAGAACAGGAGAGATCCACCAATGGGGATGGCGGTCCCTACTCTGACGTCAGAACTTGTACGTGTGTTCGAGGGTTCGTATATCTAGTCAGGTGCGAAAAAAATTTTTTTTTTTCCCCTCAATACTGTGGTGTACATGATGTAGTGAACCACATCAATCAATGTATAAGAACCCCTTTAATCGATAACGCGGAAAGAATAAGCATAACGTCGCGGCACACCATGCCTTACAGGCGTGCAGATATGGACTATGTAAGTATTCCTTTCTCGAGTTTAATAACTTTTCTTTTAACAGATATGGAATAATGCGTTTGTCTCGTGTTCGGTTCTACAACCTGTGGTGTTGTACAGTGGTAGTAGGCCGTGTACGTAGTGTACCAGAAGGTGCTGTTGGCTCCGGGTGCGCTAGGGTTATAAGGTATGAATTGAACTCGGGGGAGAAATTGGGTATATGAGCAAGTGTAAGCAAAATAGATTGTACTTAGACACGGCCCCGCGATCGCTTCTCAAACGGAGCGGAGAGAGCGATCGAGGGGCCGTGGCTTAGGTATGCACAGTCATTTTCTTTGTATTTTTGCGTACTACTTTGTGCACACAAACTATACTGACTGGACACGCTGACATGAAAGGGAACACTCGCCTCGAACCTTTCGCACAGTTTGCATTCCGTACCGTTATCACCGTTGGCGCTGCGGTGACTTGTCATTATCAGTAAGTCATAGTAATTAATAATGATTAAAACGAGACCATGTTCCCACCGAGGCAGCTTCCTGAGCAAAGCGTGCACAAACGAGCTTCGGTTTCGACAAAGTTTTCACTACTATATGGAATGGGTCATTAGAAAAGATACGAGCCGCGGAAGAGGCGCCCGGTGGTCAAAAGCGCTCTTGGTCATCTTTCTTGTTCGTTGCAACCAAAGCGGGACAAAACGCCGTCCCACAGGCAGGCTGGTGGAACAGCGGGACACAACTGAAACCTCAATTAGGACGTCTGGTCACTCTAGTTCATCTGGAAAGCGATATTCCTTTATATCGGCCTCCCTTTAAGATTACCTAACGAGAGATTAGATCGTCCTAAAGGGCAGGTTGGGTGAATCCGCACCTCTCGGTTCTCCCCCAAAGGGTAGAAGTGACTGGCTTCACAACAGAAATTGATCGCATAGGGCGCTCGTAGCCAACCATCATCATCGCGAATGACGGCGTTCTCTTACCTCATTTGTTAAACACGGTAGGAGTACGGCTTTTTGTGACACTTATGCAGTTGCGTTAATTATCTCAAAAGCAGTGGGAAGACTGTTCCAGCTTAAACGAGCGTTATGGCAATCAACGCCTGAAGTATAAGACTGAACGCGTACAAATCACTTGTCCTACCAATATTGCTATATGCTTGTACTGTTTGGGACCCATATCTTGTCAGTCACAAAAAGAAATTAGAAAGTGTTCAAAGAAGAGGGGCTCGGTTCATTTATAGGGATTTTCGAGCGAGCACATCTGCTACTAGGCTGTGCCGCCGAGCAAGACTGCCTCCTGTATATAGAATTACAATTCAAGACATTACGGCTTAAATTCATTTTTCAACTACTCAGCAGCTTGCGCCCTGTCGCTTGCTTGGTCAAAGACTACTATGGGTTCCAGACACAAACATCACCTTCATTTACAGGAATACTATGCCCGTACTGATGTGTATAAGAATTCCTTTTATCTAAAAACAATTCGCGAGTGGAACTGTCTTCCCGAGAGTGTTGTTAGTGCAAGGGATTTTTCCGGTTTTGTACAAAAGTTGGAGTGTTTTTTTATATGCCAGCTGACTCCTGTAACCACCCCCTTCGGCGGGTCAACCGTATCCTAAATAAATAAATCTCAAAAAAAGGCGTACGCCCGGCACTTTCCACAAATCGGGACTGATAACGGTGTGCCTTGGCTGTATTGTGTGGGAGAGTTCTGTTTTGGGAGTTTGGGAGCGTTTGAGGACATATTGGGATCTTAAACTTCGTAAGAAATTTGTTGTTCGGTTCGATGTCCCCCTCGCCAGATCAAAAAAAAAAAAAAAATCGTAAAAAGAAAAGGTTATTCATACTTCGTAGGAGAGAACAGTTTTAAGTTTTATTGACATTCGGAAACAAATCTGGAACGTCCAATTTTTTTTCGGGCACTTTTTACATTGCTGAGCAGAGTTTTACGGATAAATATTTATCCATTCAGCGAAACACACTGACATTAGGCTCGGAGCCTGGCACTGAGTGAGCAATCCGAAAACATTCCCCACAAGGAGAACCACTCCCCTTAAGAAAACCAGATTTCTCTGGGTTTGACCGGATTAGCGAGCAACTCGATTAGGTCTATTGGGGCAATGACATGGCTGCAGCGTCAGCACGTGTCCGAAACGCCATTGCAAATGCATGTGACGCACAAAATATTCCGTTTGGCATATTCGTTGGTGCCGATCCTCTTGTCTTCATGACTAGGTGCGATAATAAGCCTATTGCGTTAATTGTGACTATGCCTCATTTCTGATACGATTAAAAAGATAACAGCACTTAACCAGTTGGGCATTGTGTTTGACTGGCTATCCCAACATTACCTTAGTCTAGAATGGACAAAGGGCCTCTTAGTCACTTCCGGAATCACTCTTAGCCGCTATCCGTTTATTATCTTCATGACAATCTCAAGCGGCGCATTCAAAAGAAAAAAATATGTTATCACGATAATCCTATATATCCTTTGTTGTGCCCTCTGTGTAGTCTTGGTTGGTGCATTTTCCCGGCATTTTGTTTTAACCGGTGGATTCAGTTTCATTTTATTTCAGTTTATTTCTTCAGTTTATGTTTACTACTCGTTTTCTCTGATGTTCACTCGTTTAAGTAGCTTTAGCCGCTATGGAGCAGACGGCGTTCCATGCTGATATTCGTCCATCGGCCATGATTTCAAGTATTAAACATTTTTGGCAAATAAATAAAAAATAAACAAATGACGTTTTTCAATGATTTATTCCCGTTGAATGTGGACAAATTTTAACAATGTATTATTGTTTGTAATCAACTAACCATTGTATAGGAGAAAGAACAGCTTTAGTTTATTTACTTTTCGCCTCTGTGCAGGTGAATCTAAATTTAGTTCTTGCAACAGACATGTAACCGAAGAAGTCCTTCGAAACCTAGACAAGTTAAGCAGGGGAGCAGATCTCTGTACTTTTCTCTCTCTCTCTCTCGCTCTTTTTTTTTTTTTTTTTTTTTTTTGATAGCGTGCATGTGTAGTGAGGCTCCTGCTCATTTCCACTAAACGCTCAAAACCACCAACTTTTTTTTCGGTGCATATGGGCGTTTGGAGGTTGAGCGTTTGGAGGTTATGAGCATTTGGTGCTTATGAGCTACTACCGAGTTTGTGGATGCACATTCCGACCGTTACTGGTGGCTCAAGGGTTATGCGGAAGATTAGGAGGTGGCAGGATAGACTCTTACCCACGGCTGTGACAACTGAAGATTTCCCTGTGCCTTCCTGTAGAATCTTTCAGAAAGTTGTCGATGCAGTTGCCCGCGAGGTGGGCCCAGTCTCTCACCCCGGAGTAAAAAGCAAATGACCACTTTTCGCGTGCTTACATGGTGCAGACCCCATCCTCGAAATGAAGTATGTTGTAATGATGATGATGAGGTAGCTGTTTTTTTCTTTTTTTTTTTGTACATCATGCTGTAATAGCGCACGCTTTGGTGCTTTATGGCACAAGAAATAGCGCACGCGATGAAGTATCGAGAAACACAAATGCACATCACACACAGAGTTCAGAAGAAATACGAGACTCAGAATCCTTTTTATTCCGTGCTGGCGCCGCGAAGCAACTGTGGCTATGAGCGGCGTGCAAAGGTGGACAGACGGAGAGAGGAATGAGTGGGGGGTGCGTCCTGGGCCGGCTTCAGGGGTAACTGGAAAACCCAGGGAGAAGCCGGTGGTAGGATTCGAACCCACACCCTCTGACAGTCGGTCAGCGATGCCACCAATTCAGCACTACAACGTTCATCACGACCTTGGGGCGACCTCTAACGGAAGTATGCACACGGCCATGCCGCAGGTGAGACTCCCATTAGGTTAGACAAAAGAAATGTTCAAGTGGTCCCGTTAATTTCTCAAGCTCTGCCAACTTTAGTTGCGGCATCGGTGATCCTATCTATCATGACATCAATTTTGATCTTGAAAGATGAGGGAGGGAACTGCCTCCTTTCCAATTCCCTCTTCCTGGCAGTCACACAGGTGTGGGTTCGAGTCCCGGCCGCTCTTTGACTTTCCTCCCCCTAATTTCTCGCTATGCGTAGCGAGTGTGGTTCGTTATCTGCGGCACCCTGCGTATTCTGGCCAATTTTTGGACCAACACGGACAAGATACTGGGAAATCCCCAACTCGTATCCATATGTATATTCCTTTATGATTACACCTATTCTGTAATGCCCAAAACTGTTTATGACGTGCGTCGCATTGAGTTTTATCTGAAGGTCGCGCCATATTTATATATAGACGCTCGGCTGATCTCTAATTGCAAACGTGCTCCTTTTCTGATAAACGGTGCACAACTGATTTCGCGCGCGGAGAGAGTAAAGATTATAATCTTTGCTAGCACACCCCATGCATTTATGGAGATAGAATTCGCCTTGGAATGATTATGAGACTGATATGGAAGAAGGCTTTGAAGGCACTGGGGCTTGTGTGAACCGACAGGCGGCCTATAAAGCCAGACTCATTTCTAATATTTACACTTCAGACCTTTACACTTATAAAGTTCATCAGAAGCCTCGGGAACACTTCAGATGGTACAGCCGGAGGCACTTCCGCGTCTTGATCACGATCATGTATCCAAACGATCACACGCTATTTGTTTTGCCACTACTCAGATATCTACATTAAAGCCCCCCCCCCCCCCCCTCCATCCAACGCCCCTAAGTACAGCCAGAAGACCACACAATATGTTGCTTCAGATTTGCTGTATGACTCAGCATTGTATTCGCAACTAAACGCATAAACGATATATTCCCAATATCTCCTTAAAAAGTCAATCTAAACGACGGTATCGGTGTCCTCACTTATCATGGAAGTGGAATACGTTCATGTGCGGAATTCTTCTCTCATAAGATGTTCCCTGAGCAGGAAGGTTTGTTATCTACGCCGATCAGGGAAAGGCAGAATATATAGGCGGAACATTGTCGCATTATCTATCTGGTGAAGTGTTTTTGGACTAAACTGCAAGTGGTAGTTGAAGGAAGAGAGTGCAACTTCAAGTGCAGATAAAACAGAAGAGCTATTTCCAACGTTGTGTCTTGCGAGGAGGTTCATGAAACAGGAGGACCGAAAATATATGAACCAGGCTCATAAATCTGACGGCTGTTACTAAAAATGACTAGCGTGATTAAAGGGCCTCTAAAACGCGCCAAGTGTCTGTTTACAAAGCCCAACAAGTTGCGTGAGACTTTTCTAGTTTGTTTTGTACATTTAATGGCAAGTACTTTATCATAATTTCCTTCCATTTCCCAACGGGCTCCGTTCCGAGGCCACCACATGATGCACGCCTCGTGTCTCCATTATTATCGTGGCCTACATCACTTAACAAATATCTTGGGTAGGTACCTTTACTGCGTGCGCTTCCACAAAACGATATTTTAAGAGAGCACTGAGAATTTACTTCTTTTTCGCTCTTACTGTCGCTCTTCTCTAATCGCTTCGTACCTGTAGTATCTTGTGGCGGAAATAGTTTACTGTTTCCAATATCCCTTTCAATTATCTCGCAGCACCAGCGAACAAATCTCCGCAACTTCGTAAAAGCGTGATACGGAAAAACATTGGAACGGTGCACGAGAACTAATCGAAACCGAGATTCAATTACGGAGAAAATGGTCGAATCGTCATTTTTATGCCATTATAAAGATTAAATCACAGCGGACATGAACGATATTACCGTTTACATAGTCACTCGAGGGAGTATCTCCCGATACCCGTGCTTATAGTGTATAGTGCGAAATCATCGCTGCCGCTTAACAAACGATTAAGGAACAACAACTTTCTTTCGGGGATACTTAAAAAATAGTAACAAATACACACCTACCATACGCAAGAGCTAAAAACAATTTGAAAGCATTGATGTTTCGGAGCCCATACGGGTGTCAAAATCAGAATGAACCGTCAGGCATTCGTCCCTTCGACGCTATTTATTGAATGGGGGGTAGCAATCCGGAAGCGGGCCTGGGTGTATGAACGAACACCCCGGTCCACTTTCGGATTGCTACACCCCCTTGTTCAATAACTAGTGAACGAGCGAGTTTATTCAGATGATGGAACCTGTATGGGCTCCGAAACGTCCATGCTTTCGTTCTTTATTTATTTATTTTATTTTTTTCTGGTGCTTGCCGGTGTGTCGTCTTTCTGACGTGTTCGAACCTAAGTATGGACGTTTAAGCCCCTCTCTAGGCTTGTGCCTACTGGTTGCAACAGCTGGCCGTACGCCGTGATAAGTAGTGCGTCGACCCCAAGATGGCTTCTGGTGGCGGTGCATTATTATATTTCCTCCGGCGGAGTAATTCTGTTAGCATTGGCGGACTACATTTCGTGGCAGACACGAGATGATCTCGGGTCTAGTATATTCAATTACTCAATAAAGTGTGCACCCCCCCCCCCGAATTGGACTGTTCTCTCTCTCTCTTTTACTAAACTACAGGCGTTAATTAGTAAGTATGCCCACCGCCTCGACCGTCTCCGTGTGGGTGGAGAAAATGGGAGAGGGAATAGAGAGTTTTAGTAGATCGTACGCTATCGCCTTGGGTACGTAGGAGATAGCGTTGATTGTTCTGCGCATGCCCATAGCAGAAAGAGGGCCTCGCGCAGTGCGCAGAACACGAACGCTATCTCTTACGTACGCAAAGACGCTAACGTACGATGAACTATGTCGAGGATGAGTGCGTTTCGTTGTTGTGTGTGCTGCGTTTCCACCAGGCTTGATAAGTTGATGAGAAAATAGATAACCCTGAAGGGAAATCAGAGTTCCACCGGTGATGCCTGTTTGATCAGCCCGCGTTCTTCGATCGAAACATTTCCTCCCAAACATGGAACCTCGCAGCGACATAGTGGCTACGGTAACCTTTGCCAAGTAACAACACTTCACGAGTACACCGCTCCCAGGGACTCATACAATTGTGAATGCCCATATCTCCTCTGGCGTTCGAAGGTACGACACTGACGACTGCGAAACACATTACGGGCCATTTCTACGGTGATAAGCGAGCGATAACGCTCGAGGTCGGGCATTACCTCGCCTTCTGCACTATATGATTCATGACGGAGGAATTGGTATGTTCGCAGAAGCAGCCGTTGTGCGTACTTCGAATGCTACTGGATCGTAGGAAAATATTGTACGTTTTATCAGGCAGGAAATGCCTACGTTTTCGTCGTCATAAGATAGTATAGGCGACGCGAGGAATCTAGTGTTATGCGCTCAATTAACTGTTTGCATAAGAGCTGAGCAGGAGGCTCATTCTCAATAGCTTTGGCAGCGCTTCCCGCGCGAGCAGTGAGCGCGTGCTCAATGCACTGCCAAGGCTGTTGACATTCAGTCTGAGACTCGTACTAAACTCTTATGCAAACGGGCCACGCATCATTCCTCCAGAGCGGTAGTCGTGACGTTGCCCACTTCTGTGAGGGAACGACAGCGGCGAGCTCTTTCAGCAGCGTGGTTATGGGACTACCTTGAAACTACTTACGTGTATGTGCGTACGTAGTTGACATGCCCTCGTAGTACGTCGCCGGCTGACGTCCGTGTTTGATCCACTCGAAACCGTAGTGAGTGGTGGCGTTGCACGACACAATGTCCAGCATCGAGGCACTTTTGTTAGTACAAAACACACACACACACACACAAAAAGACATTGAACTCGGGGACGTAGGCACTAAGGATATTCACCAGCTAACCGGCGTCCTCTGAGACCTCTCAGCTTTCTTTTACCTTTTTTTCCGGCGTGGCAGGAACGGCACACTAACGTCGTTCCATGTTTGTCACGTCAGTCTCGTTTGCACGTGGCCCACAGCATTATGGCACCACCACTCACCAGCACACGAAACACCGCAGTAAATATACCTACATTCGACTGCGGATGCAGCTAAGGATTACGCTTGAAGGTCATAAATATACTGACAAGTTTTGAAAATATTCCATGGAGCACGTGGCGCTGCTGATCCGGAGGAGCTATGTTGCTTGTCTTTTTGTTTGATACTGTTTAAGGAAGCAGAAATCATTTCATCTCAAATGTATGAGCCTGAATACGTAAATTCGAATATTTATTGCGGAAAACGTGGTTGTCTGGACAAAGGGGTGGGCAGAAAGCGTGTCGTGATTTCTGATCCGTGACGTCACGCCACCCACGGGACCACGTGGATATCTGAGTTCGTTTTGTACCGGGTATATTAACATCATTAAAGCGTTTGTTTGTTTTACACGCTTTAGCATTTTAAAAATAACGATAGGCAGCGCTCAAGGTCCAAACCCAACACACACGAGAGCAACGTTATACACTCGCGTGACCTACCACTGCAAGAGATAGCGTCGCCACCGCTAGCGTCAGCGTAATATTTGTGCAGATAACCGCAATCTGTATCCGACAAAGCATTCACCTTCCGGTGAAGATGAGATGTTCTTCGTAACACTAGGGGGTGCTGGTGACCTCCGTGACGCATGTAGATCGCTATCGAGGTACACCGCACGACCCATTCGAACGCGACGCGCCCACCAACAACGTCACATCCATTTAGCCACTGACGTGACGACAAAGGCGTCACGTGTTAAGGAACGTATCCCGTCCAATCGCGCAGGAAACAGAGATGGCCTCGTGACAATACATTGAAATCAGGATGGTCCACTTCCTGGGTGTCTCACGCACGAGATCAAAATCTGCCAATACCAACTTATCGTTTCTGTTTACAGCAAAGACCTCATTTTCCCTTCTGGAAAGATGACGTGTTTTAGAGCAAAGTGTGACGTATCAAGTTGAGAAGAGAAGGTTTTGTTTGGAGGTGTGACGTTTCACTTTAATGACCTTTCTGTTTCTAGCCGCTTAAGAAGGAAATGCGTGTATCGCAGGGAAGTAAAAATAAAATAAAGAAGAGGCAAGGACAGTTATTGCTGTCTCCGAAAGGAACACAGTTTGCCATTAACGTTAACGGAAGCAATAATACCGTATCCACGCACTTGGCGTAAGATATGCCGTCTCCACAACTGTCTTTTCACTTACCTGATGCTCGTTTTGAATCTGAGCGATTCTTTAGCCGGCGCTGCGGACGACAGACGATACGTGCGAGATATGGCGAGATTTTGCGTCGGAGGAAAACCTAATGAAAACACCCAGACAGCGCAGCCGGAGTCTGAACTCAGGTCACCTAATAGCGTCGGCGCGGAAGGCGATCTTCTTAGCCACGGGAGAAACGTACCCGAGGTACCCTACTACGTTACTAGAAAGTTCTTACATTCTACAATACCGGAACCGAGACACGATAATTCCCAGTTAGACATTGCATTCTGCAGACCAGATATACCTATTGAGCGGGCGGTAGCAGGAAGAACCTCCCTGTGTGCACACAGAAGGGCTGTTTTTCTCTCTCTTTTTTTTTTTTTATCGCGTATTAGCACCGCGGAGCAACTGTGGGAAGTGTGCACACGTGGAAAAATGACAGAGGGGAGACAGGGGTACGCGTCGTGGGCCTACTTCCGGGGAATCTGTGTCGACACCCGCCTCGAAAAGCTAAAACTTACCGGTTCGAACCCCCTCCCTGGTCTTTAGCGTGACTTTGGAGCTACCACTAGCTAACGCGGCGATGCTGTGTACACACGCGTTCTTTATTACGTGAAGCAGTTGGGTACAGCCTCGAGACGCGATGTTTGCAGACGCCACATACACTGCAAACGCCTAATATAACTGAATTCCTGATCACTGGCGTAGGCAGGGGGATTCGAAAGTACAACCCCCCCCCCCCTAGAAACCGCCCCTTTGGGAGAGGGAAACGAAGATGAAATCCTCCTCCCCCATGTGAAGTTCCCACAGAACCCATCCGAAATATTTTTCTAGCGTTTTCGGTTTTCATTTTTGGGCGGATACTGCGTATGTTTTTCGGTGTTTATTGATTTTCACGAAATCGGCGTTTTTCGGTGTTTTTCCTGGCTTGTACATGGTTTGTTTACCCTACAGTCGTCGGCGAATAGAAATCACAATGTAATTTCTGCACGACGCTCATTCAAGACGGCGTTGCCCGCTGCGGCGGCGTTCTACGACTAAGAAAAAAGTAAACAGACATTTTTCAGAACCATGGTATTTCTGTGCGGTTTTTCAATCTGCATCAGCAACTTGCTGGGCATGTGCAGCAATTTATCTGTCATGTCCTGGAATGTCCCTCTGTATTCGATGTTTTTCGATTAAAACCGAATGAGGGAAAATTTACCCGGCGTATGTTTTAGGATTAAAACCGAAAAGGCGGAAGTTCCCGACCCAAAACACGCGTTGCTGTCCTGTACCCAAAGCCTACGAGCCATCTTCATCCTGCGCAGCCGTAATGTTCATTTGATACGGTGCAATGAAAGGCGTCTAGACGGTGCCCTGCAAGACAAGGCGGAAGCGAACGATATTCTTCTCTACGCAGTTGGCTCTGACTGCGGGTCGTTCACTGGCTGGTACTCACAACTGTTGACGCTCGGGGGTTGTCAAAACACAACCCTTTATCGTACTTTCTTCCGAGAAAGTAACTTGCGTGCATGCAAGCGGAAGAGACGTTCACGTGGAACGGACACGTTTGTGCTTCTCGGGAAAGGCAATCCGAGGATTTCGCCTCTGTGGAGGGTTTAATGGCCGCTTTCAGGACGTTGGCCTTGGCTATTCCGTCTCGCCACGGAAGAGTCGAAAAAAAGGGAGCTTCAACCTGTCTGTCTGTATGTACGTGCTTCCGCGGTCAGTGACATTAGCCGGAAAGCTCGTTTTTTTCGTTCTTTTTTTTTTTTTGTCTGCAGGGCGGTGGTCGCGCGGTGAGGCATCTTTTGTTTGGATACAACCAGAAAGAGCGCGACGTTTTTTCCGTGCTTCGGGAAAGGGGAGGAGGAAGTCTTTTTTACGCACGGAAAAAGTGGTGGGCGAGATGAAACGCGAGTTCTTTGGGTCGCAGGTACGACTAGAGGTGTGCGCGGGGGCGGATACATGTATTTGAACTAGTGCGGATGCGGCCGCGGATCTCACATGTGCGATACCATGTGTCAATTGTAATCGCACCCACCCCTAGTTACGGCCCCCAACTGCGCGGTTGGCAGAAAGAAATGATAAGTCACGTGGTACTCACGTGAGTTAATTTTCTCAGAGTCGGCATTTGCAGTCCTAGCTAATCAGTGGTATGGTACGTGTTGCTTTGGTGCGTTAACTTCGGTGTGGGAGTTTGGGTTAGAATTAGTAATTATAGATAGTTTTTTTTTTTTTTTAGTTTGGGATTTAGTAATTCTCGATACGGTCTTCGGTTCATTTCTCGCGTCGATCTCAAAAGCGATGGAGACCTGTTAAATGAAACCTTGAGTTAGAGACAATCTGCACGTACATCACAGACGGACATAGTGGCTCCTCTAAACGCTGTCGCTTTAATTCTCAAATCACTGATTAACGACCGTGTTATGATACATAGTCGTCGCGCTGTAAGTTATCACGTGTGTCAGCAAGCATGTCTCCGATTTCCAGTGTCGTCTTGACCTGCGATACGACGTTTATTATGATGGTAGGAAAAAAACCGGTGCAGAAGTACGACGCTCCTCGTATATGTAAAACAATAGACCAACTGTTTGGGTCCTTCTTTCTCCGCTATCATGAGACGCTGTCGAGTTTGAACCCGTCCCTTTGTTCATTGTCTCGTAATGATCGTAAGAAAGCTACGCACTGCCGTGTGAGGCACCGCCAAACAGCTGGAGCCATGAGGGGTGATGGTGTTGGCCGATCCGGAAACAACGATCGGGTGCCGTATCCACGTCGCTTACGTCCGAATTAGAGTTATGGCTTGCGATTTATACTTTATACATTTACTTTACCCGTCAAGCCACTTATCTGGCTTTTCGCTCGCCTCCTTTTCTCGTATAATAATAATAAACATTATTATTATTATTACTTATCGTTTATTCTGTGTTAACACCACCCCGATTTGGAACGGCACAGTTTAGAGAGTCGTGCAAGAGAAGCAACAGGAGAAGTTATCAATTAAGATATAAACGTTTTATTTTTTTAATTTTTTTTCTTGCTATGGCTATGAACTTCGGCTCTGGCTCCAGCTGGCCTTGGCTAGCAATGCAGATTGTTTTGCGATGCTTTCATTTTGACCGTTTCAATGGGGCGAGAACTAAACGGCGTAACTTTTGAAACATAACTTCCTGCTTCTGGTGTCTAGCCTAATGATGTTATTTTTTTATATGGACTTATATTTGGGTCACGCACGCTATATCTGGTGCTCTTTCTTGCGGACGATTGCAGTCGCCTTGAGAGGGTTATCCGTCAAAATGCGAAGGCCTGAAATGTTACCCACAGACACGCAGATTGAGCGAAATAATTATTTACTATCGCGTGACTTCTTTTCACTGAAATTTAAACTAAATTGGAGTGGTTCGGGCCACGTCTTTCTTCTGTTTGGAATGTAATCCAATTGGGACCGGCATTTAAATGTACACGCTACACTGCCGGTAATTTTGGCAAAGGAAAAGACAAAGCACACAGAAATTCCCTGCCCTGCTCGTTCAAGCAGACGACAACATAGTAAGGGAGCGCCATTCAAAAAGGAAACTAACCAATCGCAGTGAGCGCGGCATGTTATAGACGCGCCAGCGGGACGCGAGTGCAGCTGCGCTTACGAGGCTGAGAGGAAAAAAAAGTTTGGTAAACAGAATAGGCTACACAGGCTGCACACCTGTACGGCAGCTGGAGGCTTCGACGCCATGTCTGAAACGGAAGCCGTACAACCAACTGTGTGCCTGGCGCCTTTCTCACGAAGGGCTCCAGCACAAAGAAGTCCCACTAAGAATACTTCAAGTGCGGTGCTGCGTGTGTGCTGCAATATGTATTTAACGTGGAAATATAACCATATTTGTACGGAAACGATAGTAGAAAAGTTTACGGAGTGTCTTTGTCAGCAAGCTATACTCAGTTCGCTGTGCACATAACCAATACGCACGGAGAAGGTGCGACTGTGGTGAAAAGGCTTTCTCTTTTTTTTTTTTTTTGAACAAAATAGCAATGGAGGAAGCACTGGAAAATATATCGAAGAAGAAAAGCGACATTCCACAATGTGCCTTTTATGTCGAGCATTGTGGCGCTATAGCAATAGTATTTCCCTTTCTCGTTACGAGCAGACGTGGGCAAATGCCCAATTTTTCCTATTCCCCACCTCACCTCAATCTTTTTTTCTCCAAGTTTTCCTCACCTCACTTCAGACTTTTTCTGATAATTTCTCCCCGACGTCCGTGAAGTGAGGTGAGGTTGTCCTCGTGAGGATGCCCATCTAGGGTGACAGACCTGACTGTGATGGAGCAGAAGCAGCATCAACTGTGTGCAAGGCACAGCTCGCTTATAGCGGAGGAGTGACTTTCCCACGGGAGTTACGTAACTGCAAGAGGGGTGACTCGATCAGGGTAATCGCCGTGTTTTCTTCGTGCGTATCACTTGCCGTGATAAGGGTGCAGCTGATCGTCTCAACAGAGAAAGACCCAGTGCACCTGACCATAAATACGCGCAGATAAAGGACAGCCATATTTAGGCGAAGCCCAGTTCGCAAACAGAAATCGTCTCACAGACAGCCCCATATAAAGACGTTTATGGTTACAGACATCTTCATCACCGCTCTCTAATAACTGCATGCGCCTGGTAGGGACGACAAGGTGATTGTGCCAAGTTCGCAGATAGATAGGTATAGTCTGCTTTGTCGAAAGCCTTGTCGTCTGCTTCGGCAGGCGCATGCAGGCGACGTGCGTCGTCTGCTTTTTGTGAAACCTTAGCAGACGGCTACCGTTTGCTCATCTGAAGACGCCACGGTAACTTGGCGAAGGCCGAGTTAGAGGAAGAAGAAAAATGAGCAACGTTACGAGAGTGGGTTGGGCGGCAGTTGACACACAGCCAGGATTCTGAGTGTTTCCAAATTCGAACTATACGTGAGTCACGCGCGAGAGTCGTGCGGAGCGCGTGACGACGAGTCCCCGCCCGTCATGCAGGGCGGCACGCCCCCCCCCCCCCCCCCGGCCTCACTCTCAGTTTTACGAAAAAAAAAAAACTTTAAAAAAAACAACAACAACAGAAACAAAACAAGAAAAGTCAATATCCGAAGACAACACATAGTTTTTGGTTTTCCATAACATGTTCCGTTTTGAGAGTCTTATCGCCATCCACATTGGACAATGCTGCTGCTTTTCTTTTTCCTGTACCCTACTTGCCCTGGGTGTATTTACGTACAGTACCTTCGAAGGTTTCCACACGCGTAGAAATACACACACATATATTGTCCGGCATTCCCCGAGAAGATAGCCAATGTGTGCTGCGTTCCCAGAAATTGTCTGCAGGCACGTATTGAATGTGTGACTGTATATATATATATATATATCTGGTGCTGTCGCATCGTTCAATGAGTATCTGTTTCTCTACGTGCAGCCATAGAAGCCATCTTAACTGTAAGTTTGAATTTCAAACACGTCTAGCATCATTTACCTATTTTTTTAATGGCTTTCCCCCCCCCCTCTTTATATATATATATATATATATATATATATATATATAACATTTTCCGCATAGGGAGCCTCTTGCGGAGGCCGTCTGTGTTCTAAAATAGTCGTGACATTGAGAAGAAGGGTTCTTTCCCCCTCACCCCTTAGCCTTCACTGGCAAGTGTGGCTTTCTTTGGCTCGAGACACAAACTGAGCCAACCCTTTGAGAGCTGCTCTTATTCTGGTGCAACATAGCATCCGGGGATCTCGGAGGCGCCGACGAGGTATGGATGACGAGGGAAGGCATCTAGCGACCCTTCTGAAAAATGGCGGTTATGTAGCGTCTAGTCTCACGGCAGATTCTGAAAGCTGGGTCGCGTCGTGCTGTTTGGCTCCGACAGATAATGAACTATATAGTTCGTGGCGTCACCAGGCAAGTCACTGGCGTCATCGGTCGGATTCTAACCCGCTACCTTGGGATCCGTAGACGTTCCAGTCAATACACTGAGGCCGGTGGATCCGATGGGGATAAAATCGTTGTATATGGACTATTTCGCTTTGCAGAACCCACAACGTATATAGGACTATTATGGGTTTCGATTCACATCGAACGAACGGCATCACTAGGCGACAGAGTACTAATGATTTCAAAAGTACGGATCATCTGTTCACAGGTTCGGAGTCTAAAATCGGGCTGCACGCTATACTCAGTCTGGGGCCCTATTCTCGTCAGAGGAATCGACCTCGATTACTTTGTTGTATCTTTGCCTGTCATTGGTCGTTACGTAAAGAAGGCGTGACGACCAATGACAGGCGAGACACAAAGTAATCGAGGTCGATTACTTTGACGAGAATAGGGCCCCTGGTCAGCACTACATCGTACCAGATTTGCGTCAATAGGGGGAAATGCGCGATTGTTTTGTGTATGCGTTCAGTTACCGCGTGCGAGCTGAAAGGTACCGAGAAAGAAAAGTGGGTTTAGACGATCCAGACCAAAAGCGACAAGGTTGGAAGATACCGGATCCGAATTGAACCGGCTTTGTCGAATATTTAGTGGAAAGCCGGATTTAGCCGTAAAAGTCACGCACCGCGTGCGAGACAGTAAAAAGTAGAAAGCAAGAACTGAGCTCATCCAGCCTCGGTCTCACCGATCCGAACTGACTGACACAGGGCTCGCACTGAGCCTGTGACTGCGCCTCTTTTCTTTCTCTTTTCTTTTTTTTTTTTTTTTTTTTACGCGGGAATAGCAAGTCGGCTTTTGGAGTCAGGCTAACCTTTCCCCTCTTTCTTTATTTTTTTTCTCTTTGCAATAAACCTATAACCCCCCTCCCCAATAGGACGCATGCATCTGTAGCTCACCAGCGGCATGGCCGAGTGGGTTAAGGCGTCTCGCTCGTTAGTGTCGTGCTGACTGGGAGGTGGTGGGTTCGCATCCTACCACCGGCTGTGCTGTCTGAGGGTTTCCCTGGGTTTTCCGAAGACTTTCCAGACGAATGTCGGCACAGTTCCCCCTGAAGTCGGCCCAGGACGCATACTAACCTCCTCTCACCCCACGCCTTCCCGCTGTCCTCTCTCCATCTGTCTACACCTGTACGCCGCTCATAGCCACAGTTGCTTCGCGGCGCTAACACGAAAGTAAAAAAAAAATCTGTAGGTCGCGGGTTCGATCGATCAGGCCGCGGACGGTAGCAATGTGGGGGAGGTAAACGTTGCTTCCAGCACCGTGTGTCGGAGATTTCCGGCGCACGTCAAAAGAACCCCAGGTGGTCAAAATTATCGTGTCGCCAGACAAATAGGCTGGCACACTTTACGTGTAAATCTACCCCAATTACCTTACGCCCCTGTCTCTCTATAAACGTTGGCTTCTGCAATCAGAGTGAGGTAGGCTATTGAGAAATGAGTTCCATGTACGATGTTCATTCTGACGGATCCTACTGCGGGCTGGTTTCATAACCGCAACAAATATTACGCGGTAATGACTACTAAGCAGTCAAGGTCTTCGCGAGCATAAATTGTTCCTCGAATTAAGTCATTCGAGGAACGAACAATTTATGCTGAGGTGCACGATCATTGGAATTAATGTAAGGTGTGTTCGTTAGCAACATCTTGTTTGGGGTAATATTTCGCCACTACACAATAGAGAACCGTTTTGACGTGTACAGCATCTCGTAAGGATATTTCCCGAGAACTACGAGGAGCGTTCGCGAGAATCTGAATGAAGAGCCGCGGCATTAATAAAACGATACCGCGAAAAATAACAATGCCGCCGGGCTTTACTTCCGTTTCAAAGGGAAAGTATAATTTTCGGGAATTTCGAACCATTTTCCATTGAGGAGTCAAGAGAAGAGTTCGAATGCCACCACCCGTGTTTCCGGCACACTTTCCAAAGCTCAGAGATATATCATATTGCTCCGGTAAAACGCGTTTTCGATTTTTATTTTTGGGCGGATTCGATGTCTATTTTTCGGTGTTTATTGATTTTCACGAAATCGGCGTTTTCGATTTTTCTCCTGGCGTGTACATGGTTTATCCGACAGTTATCGGCGAATAGAAATCACAATGTAATTTCCGCACGACGCTCATTCAGCATGGCGTTGTTCGCTGCGGTGGCGTTTTACAGCTAACGAAAAATTAAACTGACATTTTTCGCAACCGTTTTTTTTTTTGTATGGTTTTCTAATCTGCATCACCAACTTGCTGGGCATGCGCAGCAATTTATCTCTGTCATCGTTCCTGAAATGTCCCTCTGTATTCGGTGTTTTTCGGTTAAAACCGAACGAGGGAAAATTTACCCGGCGTATGTTTTTCGGTGTTTTTCGATTAAAACCGAAAACGCAGAACCCTGCGTACATACAACATGTTGCTGCATATGTGGCACGCCGAGACTTGACGCTAACTCTGCCGACCAGCGGCCTTTCACGGGACGACCGATGATGTCGTTCAACCTGCCCCCTAAACGGACTCGTTGGGTGACCATCCTCCGAGTATGCGGGCCAAGAAAAACAGAGTGCGTGGCCGCAATGTTTGCAAATTTTGCGTCTGCAACCGCGGGAATGTTGCCAGAGTCGTTCTCCCTCTCCGTCTGTCTATGTTACCCTTTCCACCAATGGAATTTGAAGCCACTTTGACCGCCTATAAGGGGAGGGTGCCTATAAATATATTCCGACGGCAGTTTTCGCGCCTTTCCTAACTCGTCGACTTGAGTTGCGAGCGAGGGTCGTCTGGTGTTTAGGTATCGAGCAGATTGTCGCCTGTGTACAAATAAATCGTAGGCTCATATAGCTCAGTCTCACCACGGCCACCGGCGTATTTCGATTAATATTCCGCTGTAGGTGTGATTTCATCAGCTGCTGCTCTTTACACGCAATAAAGGACACTAACAAAACGCAGACGCCTGTAATGACGTCTTGAAGTTGGTGGATACCCAGGTGGGATTGCTGGAACGGACGCAGATTCAGAATTTGAATTTTGCGCGTTCGTTTTCCAAATTCGAAATGGGGTGGAAAATTAGGCATAAGGAGGTAGTGTAGTATTTGTTTTTAGGAACACAAACACATTTTGCGCAAAGGACACACCGAAGCATCTTTTTTCAAAGCATGAAAAGCATGAAAAATCGTGTTTCGTTGCTGGTAGTCAAGGTCGTGCTGAAGACTGGGTGGTAGTGGGTTCGAATCCTACCACCGTCTGTGCAGTCTCAGGTTTTTCCTGGGTTTTCCGCCAGACTTTCCAGACCGTGTTTTTTCCCCTTATTAAACACTATAAAAACTGTTTGTTGCAAGGCAGAAAGGAAGATATACCGTATTTTCCGGTGCTGGAAGATATACCGTATTTATACCGTATTTTCCGGTGCAGTAGAAAAGTGCTCTGAAGAGGTCCTGCGCGTTATCTAACCGGTGCGCGTTATACATACACGGAAATATTTTCCTACGGAGTTCCTTTTCTGGTTGGTGACGTGCGAAGTCTAGCCTCTTCCAGGGTGTGCAGGTGAGTTTCTCTCAAATCCCTTAGGGGTCAGTGGACAAAACCGGCGAAAGGGCGCTGGACTTCGTAAAATGCTGCTGCTTAAGGATGCTATTGCGCAGTCAATAATCCTCCATTCATTTCAGAAGGCTGGAGTGATTGAGAAGGGACGCGAAACTAAATATTTCAAATAAAGCATATGCATATATTATACACCGCCTTGGTTTATTTGGTTTATTGTGTATGGTAGTGGCAGTACAGAAGTTTGTAGCAACATTGCGGTGCGCGTTATACACCGGAAAATACGGTAGGTATCTATGTATATTTCTTTTTTTTCTTCAGAGACTAGCATTGCGAAAAAAACCAAAAAGACCTCCTACGCGACGAAAGCAGGGAAGTATAACAACGCAGTTCCTTTTTTGCAAAACACAACATTTGCTTTATACGTCATCCGAAAGAAACAGGTGGAACCCCACAGGTTTCCATTGGAGGCTGTGGTGTAAGATCTCAGCTGACTCAAAAACACGTGCGTGATCAGCTGCCCTGCGCGATGCGTACTGGAGCTTTTGCATCACCAGTTCTCTACCTGTCCGAGGACAGATGGATGACTGTGAGTCACGTATTACGCATCAAATAATTAAACTTCAACTCCATTGTCAGCTCACTTTTTATGCAGGTCACATGGTTTTGGAGAATCTATTGGACAGCGTTAGAGGTAGCAAAAAAGAGCGAGAGAGAGAGAGAGAGAGAAACGTTGCCAGAAAACTACGACCCTAAACGTCCTTTGTGGGGGACGAGATGCCTGAGTAACTTGCACCGTGTCAGCAGGTTGCTGGCGTCCTCGTTCAGGTTCGAACCTTGGAATCAGAGGCGGGCTCGTCGCCAACAGCGAGGACGATATATCTGTTGGTACCAGTTGTGCTTGTCATTAAAACTAACTTCTCTGTTCAGTTGAATTGTTTAAAGGGCCGTCAAGCTGTTATGTGTTTCCGGTTGTGTCCCATTATGAATTTAGAAACACACACGGGCGTTGTACGTGTGATCTGGTGCGATATTGACCTAAAACACTCTTTTGCCTTTACACCTATCCCTCGTACCCTTCAAATATCGCTATATTTTAATAGGAATTTATAGGCTAATCGATGCCACCAGATCTTTAAGCCCTCAGTGAAAGGAATTTAGCTCCAGGGCAGCCATATGCCCCATCCAGTATAGCGATTACGCGGACAAAGCCCTTCTTCATCGAGGCCGACATAATTTATCCATTCTTGATGCATTGCGGTAATTCCCCTTCGTCCAGTTCGTGGACCCTGCACAGATGCTCCCTTGTTTTCGCTACGCGCCAAGCGACGGGGAAAGTCACGAGGGCAACTGCCACAAGGGCATCCTGGTTGAAACTGCTCCTAATGTCGTCAAACATGTAGAACCAACACGAAATAGTCGAGGACGGACACGAAGAGCGTTACTGGTCGTCGCCTGTGGGCTCATAGGTCGGGATGGGACGCCTTATAGCACAAATAAAGGAAGACCCACGCGGGTCGTTGGTCCTAGTTTGTCCCGGTGTTGTGCTTTGTGCTTGTTCACTCGTTTCGTGCGTGTACATTTCACGGTGCATTGTACGTCATATGGGAGTATCTAACAAAGACGAGAGTTTTCATTGGGTAACGATGGTCCTGCTGAATGTTCTTTGTCGTAAAGCAATGATAACGCGTTTTCTTACGCACCGCTAACTGGAAAGGTAGCTTTTCTTCCTCTTTGCCTGGTATATTTGTCCAGTATTTTAAAACACGATGCCATATGAAACACTACCCCGACTAAAACCAGCGAGTTTGCAACAACGCAAAGCTGGGCGAGTTGTTGAGGCATAACTCAACATAAAAGGGAGTGCACACCGAAAACATGAAACACGAAAAAAAAAAAAAACAAAAAAAAACAAATTCATGTCGTGCCTACGTCTCTTGTGTGTTCTGTGTGCATTTCTCTTTGATGTTGAATCAGTGAGTTTGCAGTAACCTTTTCCACAAGCGTGGAAATCGATGCCACCAGATCTTTAAGCCCCAGTGAAAGGAATTTAGCTCCAGGACAGCCATATGCCCCATCCAGTAGCGATTACGTGGCCAAAGCCGTGCTTCATCGAGGTCGACATAATTTACCCAACCTTAATGCATTGCATTGCACAAAAACCTGCGCATTTTGTTATTTACTTGCGTAATAAGAATGACGAGTTTTAAATGTCGGGTCTCGGTTGTTCTATTTCCTTGCTCCTGCGGAGGAAAGCTGAATCATTCGCAGAATGACATACAGTGCGTGGGCGGGCCTCCAAGAAACGGAAGCAACATTAAGCTGTATAGTACGTGTAGGTAACAGGTGGGAGACATAGAGTCCCACATAATGGAAGAGACAAGCGTGGGAGGCCGTGTTCTCGTTTTTCGAACGGAATCAGGTAAATTTTCCTCTACCCTACCCCAAGGGCCCTAAGCAAAGGACATTACATGGGGGAACCCCACCCTAAAATTCACTGGATTCACTAAGACAACAGGATGGGACAATGCGCAAATTGGCGCCAAGCACTGCGAGTTTCAAAAACATTCTAAAACTGTCTAATAAAAACGGATAAAAAAAAATTACGATATGACATTTCCGGCGCCTCACTGCAGTGCAAGAGGAGGCTGTGTTCCCTCACTGTGTTGTCAACGAGGTATTTGTCGTAACGAATTTGGCATCGTTCCGGGGCCGGTATAGAAAAGAAAACATTATATTACCCGTTATCTATTCGTTGGCAACATTGGAGCTACCTGGCTGGTGTTGTTTTCTAAGGACCACCCAGTTAACGCTGGAAGGTCGTCGTAAAGACCGGGGTTCGAATCCCACCGCTGGCTGTGCTGTGTGAGGGTTTCCCTTGAGGTTTCAAGGGGTGTCGGTACAGTTCCTCCTGAAGTCGGCCTCGTACTAACCCATGTCTCATTCCTGCCTGTCTCGTCTGTACATCGCTCAGGGTTTTTCCTTCTCAGTTCCTAAAGCTCAGGGTTCTCCTAGAATGATCGTGCACCTAGCCGCAGTTGCTTCTAGCAAAGGGTGCCGCGTACGTAGTCAATCGTGTGCGTGCAGGTGCGTAAGATAGAAAGAAAAAAAAAAGCCTAACGGTACCTGCTGGGGGAATTAAAGTAAGCAAGCGAATGTCCTTGAATGGCCAACCGGAAATCTTCTTTCGCCGTTGGCGACTGTCCAGCTCAATATGGATACGCCTTATTCGACTGTCATGCAGGAACGTACGCGCAGAAACCGCGCAGAAAAGTGCTGTTTGCATCGCGCCAGATGTGTTCCTCACTGCGTGTTTGGTTCAAATGTTACGGTTGCCTCGCGTCAACTATCAACCCAGTACCCTAAAGGAAAAGTGCGTACTACTTTCCGGAAAAAATACTTATCACAAAGTCAGGGCGTAAAAAATCGGTGTCGTTTTTGTTTAATTTCAGCTTAAATCGCGTAACCACAGGCGCTTCGCGGTGTAACAGCATGCTCGTCTATTGGTAAGCTCCACTGCAGAGTGCTCGTAAAATTCGTAACCTGGATGTCACGTAGAACAGAAGCCGTCGACTTCTGGGCGTGTAAACCGTGCGCAGGTCACGTGGTATCATTACGTTTAACACACGTGCGATGTTATGTGAAGCGTGCACCATTACACTTAATCCGGGAAATCCGTGCCCTGCCATGGCCCCAGGATCCGGCGAAGAACGGACGCGACCACGCTTCACAAACGCTTGCGAAATCGTTCGAAGACGTGCAGGGATTTCCGTCAAGACTTTCCTCTCTCATGGCGGGGATATGTATATACGGCACACCCGATGGTATAGGAGTCATGTAAACATAATGACACTTTATTTAGTACGCTATTATTGCGCTCGCACATTTCCCGGCGAGTGAGGATAGAAATCATAGCGACCATGGAGTGGGAAGTTGGCGGAGAATTCTTCGCTATTTGGGTATTCCCGATTGGGTGAATTTTTCCACTGGGACTCGTGCGTTAGCCTAAACGAATTCCTGTCGATTGACGAGGGAGAAAAGGTTACCGTTTACGACGAACGTACGCATAGGGGGGGTGTGACGTATATCGCGCATAAATTGATATGATTTCCGCCACGCAAAATATCTCCATTCGTGGCCAATTATTCTGAATTGAATTTTATTGCCACCAGTCTCTAGCTTCCGATATTTCTCTGCAAAGTACCGGAGATATGGTTATTCATTCCGCGTTGGCACCACGAAGAAACTGTAGCAGTTGACAGGCGTGTATAGAGATGGAGAGAGAACAGCATATATTAGTGGGAGACGTTAGTGTGCGTCCTGGGCCGACTTCGAAGGGAACTCGGCCGACATCCGTTTAGACGTAGGTTGCCAAAACTCTCTTCTGGTTGGTTGGGCTCAGTTGGCGACGCATCCGCTCACGAAGTCGGGTTCAAACCCTGCATGGCGAGCTCAGATACGTCGTCCGTTGACGAGGGATGTCAAATGCGTTGTGCTGAGGGTGAGAGGAAATAACCCACGGATCGAAGGTGTCGCTCGTGATCGCAACTGTCTCACGACGTAAAGTTGTCCTTTGCAGTAGAAATTTTCAGCGCAAGATCAGCGGGAGTGTTTGGAAGATATCGGAAGCCGCTCTGCAGCGCTAACTTACCATTTCCGATAGAAGATAAACGACTTCTTTTGCGGCTGAGGTTGTCGGTAGGACGGCCTTTGCGAAAGGGTGGAGTGTTTAACCCGGCCAGATTAATCTGGCCGTGGAAGCGACATGCAGTTTCTTACGAGGCGATAATTTCGTTTTGTCATCCGCCCTTTTGCTGTACGCGAACATGTTGACATCACATGTTCGGGGAAAATGGGGCTTGTAACTGTGCTCAACCTAAGGACGGCATAAGATGTAATCCGTCAAGCCTAACAGAACTATGAGCTATGACGTCACAGTAGTTGATGCCACGAATCAATTTTGCGCGGAGATCACGGATCACAGGGGTGCCCTACCATGTGTCAGAACGTGATGCGTTCCGGACGGGTGACACGTCATTGCAACGTACAAACAGACCATTTTTGTGTCATGTCGTAACGTACTCTTGGAAGGAATAAATAGGCGACAGACATTCATTACGAATATACTCCGACATAGGCAATTTGACGGAAATATAGTGTTCATAATTCGTCTCAGTAATAACGAAGAGTCAGTCTCCCAATAACAATCGCCTTCAAAGAATGCCTCTTATGGCGATATCAAAACGAGAACTTTTCTCCGGTCTACCGTATACGGCTTGACATGCCATGCACTTCGTGGGCTTCGTAACTCACGAAGGCCTATTTTTCTTGTTTTCGTATTTGAACCTCTCATTTCCTATCAATTACGCTCAATTCTCCGCCCCAACTTGCGATGCCGCAGTCGAAAAGAGAAAATATGTCGGTTGGTTGCCGTTTCCTGTGTTGCCGTGCAAGAGCGAGGCAAAAGGGGTGTCACTGGGGGTTTCATTTGTGCCGGGTCACAGCGTGCAAGTCAGTTACAACGGTAATTTAGAATGTACTTCCGGTAAGCCGTGACTACTCCGTCACGAACTTCTTTTGGACGTACTGCGAGCACCTGCGTTTGGCGTCGGTGAATGCCACGAAGATCCATTACTGGAACACTGAGATTGGAGAGAAAAGCAGACAGGATAATATCTGAAAGCTCTTGTCGTGTCTGCTTTTGTCCACAATCTCAGGGTTCAAGTGATGGATTACCTAACCACCAGTTCACCTGCTTCCTCGCCGTTTTAGCAACGAAAATGTTTCGACGTTGTCTACCTTTCAAAACTAATAACGTAATAAGTAACTCACATTATTTATTATCTTATTCGTACTGATAGGACGCGAAAAAATTATTTATTAAAGAACTATTTCCCGCGCGTTTTTGTCAGCGCTCTTCACATGCGGTCAGTGTATCCCATCAGTAAGTTTGTATAATCTCATCAAAGTTTTAAGACTGAAATATTTTGGGTTGCAAGTTTGTCACCAATCCCTGTGCTCGAGATAAGTTCTCAGTGCCAATATTAGCCAATATTACTGTTTTTGTTCTTGTTCCACCGATTTCACTGCTGTGATCGCGCCGAAGTTTGTTATAAAAAAACACAGAAAATAGAGAAAGAGAAGTATTCCTAACGCCGCCTCGAGGAATCCAAGATTTCACCTACCACCAGCCTTTGTCCTGTGCATCCTCCATACGAGTTTTTAAGAAACTGCGCACTGAAAAGGCGGCCGGTGTGTTCGATAAACCGTCAACGCACGCACAAACATTTTGTTTTTCTTTCATTTGCTGCGCCTCCAATTCAGCTCGTGCGGTCTCCCAGGAAAGAAATCCGTTTTCCCGGAGAAGTCCCGATTATTTTGAAGCCTGGTTCACCCCCACCCGATCAAACATCGCACTCAGACAGACCGTGTCAGGAAAGCACAATTCCGGCCCTGACCATTCTCGTGCATGACGTCGTCAACAAACAGTGCGTCAGCGATGGCAGGCACGAGTACATCACGTGGGATGTCCTCTGACTAGCGATTTAACCTTTGATGAGTCCACAATGGTGCCTTTGAAGGGTTTCCGCAAACGCATTAGGGGCAGAACAGGAAAGAATGGATTCGATCGTGTCTTCAGAAGGACGCCTAATGGACGCAGACACGCAAAACAACAACAACAACAACAACAAAAAAAGTATCGTCTGCTTGTAGAACAGCGCACCCACTATCATCGCAACATGTTCGACAAAGCAGGCAACTACGGCTCGTATCGTTGTACCTTTGGCGGCTTGGGGAAAACTTCGGTATTCCACAACGCCGTGGAAGTGGGGGATAATACACTGGATTGATTTGCAACGCGAAATGACGTCGCATTTCGTGAAAGGAGCTTCGCAGGATTTCTTTTCCGCCCTGCTGCTGTCGCATTGGAGGATCGTTGGCGGGAAATACCCGACGGCGCCACCACATAGTGTGCGAGGGAAATGAGGGAGAGGAAGGATTTCCGCGATGCGGCGCTGTGATCGGCGTTGAATGATTCGTCTGCTCGCGCGCGTTCCTCTCGCAGACGAAGCTGAGTGCTCATAAAGGGAGAGTTGCTCGTGTTCTTGGCATTGTCAACGTATACAATTTGTTGTGAACCGCCCGTGTGAGCGCAAAACTCTTGGATTACACACCATGGCTACCGGAGTTCTAGTGAGCTACCCCGCGTCGGCACTTCACGAGTCGCATTCTGCTGCGTTCAAGCACAAAAAAGGTGAGATTGCCGTTGAGAGAGCAGACTTCGGAGCGCGGGCTTTTGTGTTGCTGTCAGAGGGTGCGTTACCAATTGACGCTTGTTCATGAAACATGAGAGAATCGTGTGCTTGACGAAAAACCGATGGCAAACGAGAACATCGCGGTGTTTACAAATGGTACACAGCTAACGGCGCTCGTCGGCGCCAACGGCTCTCTTTAGCGCTTTTGAACATTCATGCGCAGAAGGTGTCTGATATCGCACACGCAGGCTTTAAAAGGGGAGAAAGAAAAAAAAAAACTTCATTGCGGAGAGCCTCAGCGTTGAAATATGGGGCAGGATTGAAGTCTGCGCACGGCGGTGCCTCTTGGCGGGTCTCCGAACGCCGGGTAAACGGTCGACCTTGAAGCCATAAATTGCGGCGTCGGAGATGTGAGTGCACCTTGGCCAATGCCCGCAGACCCAGACGGCATGCATTTCGTTCGCTCCGCACAATACAGCCCGAAGCTGTAGCTGTCGCAGCTCAGTATGTAGAGGATATGAGGTGACCCGAATCTGCGTTCAGGAAGCAGCCGGTTTGTAGGCCAGCCGCAACTAAATCGCTAGGAAATCTCACTCTGTTCCTTCACGAACACACTGCGGTAGAGTCATTTTTGAGGTCGCAAGCGATACCATCCTGATCTTTTGCGCTTCGGGTCACGCTCCTCCCCGATATATAACGCACTCGTTGCGACGCAGATATGCTAAACAGCACGCGCTATCACAAAACTGCTCTCACACTATGCTTTGGTCAGCGTGCATTAAATATGCCCACTCGACAAGAAAAGGAACTCGTCAAGTGACCACACCATAACGTCGACGCTGTTCAGCAACAGCAATTACGTAACCACGTCTCGTGAGTATCGCTGAGCAGATTTGCGAAACAAACATCCTGCTTGGTTGTAATTCTGTTTCGGGATCAGAATGTTTCTCACGAACACCTCGAAGAAAGGAACAGAAGAGGGGACAAAGTAAAGCTACGGGAGAGAGGGAAAAGAGATGTTCGCTTATCGCCAAGGCGGTTGCCAAAACACTGTTATCGGTTTCTGGAATGCTGACTCAGGCTCTACGGAATTGAGGGTTTTCCCACTCTGACCTCTAGGGATGAACTGTAGTTGGGTCAAGCGCTGCGTTAGTGGCCCATGATTCAGTAGCATTCTGACAAGTGGTCATCGTAACACGTAGTCGGGAGAGACGCAGGGTACGGACTTGTCGATATGGAATTTCGTTCAACGGAAGGTAACATTGCCAAGAATGATTTGTATTTAGTTGACTTCATGCAGTTTTACGTCTTCAGCGTGCGTCATATTTTTCTCATTCAATTTGGGCGCTGTTTTGTAGTTATTATAATATCGTTGTCGAAACGTGACTGTTAATAGTACCTATTTACTCAAAAGTTTTATCTTTATCTTCGACAGATCTTTGCATCCGTCACTCGAAGTCCGACCCAACGTTAGCCACGCTATCCAGGACATCGTATCTCTGCTGTCAGGAGAGTGACCTCCAAGTCTGGGAGAGCATAGAGAACCTTGCCATCCAGGCTGATGCTGTCCTCACCCTTGAGGACCTCAAGCTCCAGTACAACTCATGTTTCACGTAAGTCTCAACTCTGCTGCACGCTCTTTTTCATTTATAGCCAGAGGCGACGCAATTACTTTAAGTTAATAAAACTTCCTCCCGTTCAGGTGTGGTGTGAGCTGGTATGAGGACCACGTCTCCTTGGACTGTTCAGAATGCGGAGGGTACGCCATGCAGCGCCCCTGCCTCGCGTGCGGTGGCCGCTGCAACGGGATCTGGAGCAGGAATCTCGCAGCTGTAAGTATTACCGACGCATCCATTCCTCACCCCACTCCCCCTCCTTTCGTGGAAATCCGCTAACAGCTTGGCATTTTTTTCTTTAACAGTCCCACGAGCACCGTCGCGCACAATGGGAAGGCGAGTGCCTGCTCAAGTCCCGCGATGCCAACTCTGGGAAGCCTGTCAAGGATGCGTTATGAGGGGTGGCCTGGGATAGCGCGCCCTCCAAAGTCCACTGTACATAACCACTCAAGCGGAACCTCCGTCCCGCACCTGTACATTTCACGTCCTCGCGGGCTGCCTTCTTCCTAGCCTTTGACTGGAAACATTCAATGGAACATTCCGTTGGTGCATACGGCAGCCAAGCTGTATATATATGGAAGCATGTGAAACTTTTGAGTGTTTTTTGTGTTGTACAATACAGTGTTTTGTGTAATGCACTGCTTAATGCTTCTTTTAGCAACGAGTCTTCTATTTTTTTTTTTTTTTTGAGTAAATTTTGAATATGGAGCATGACATTGAAACATGTTTGGTTTCTCCACCCTTTTAAAGTTCCTGACACCTGCTGAATGCAGTTGTACCACATACTTGTAATTGCTGTTTATGAAAGTTCTCAAAACTTGATTTGAGACTCGGCATAGTCACCGGCAGTGTCGTGTTGTGTTTCGTGTCCTTCCTTTGGGGTTTGACTCCTTCCAGCCGGCTTGCTGGACAGGGGATTGTATTCACCCCCACCAGGGGGAGTGATCAAAAACAGTGCCTTTCACCTGCCGTGGATCTATTTTTGTAGAAGCCTATGCCTCGAAAGGAAGTCTTTCTGGTTGAGTTTACCCAAAGGATAGCCCAATGATGTGTGGTGCTCGTTTTGTCACAAACTTTCACCATGGCTGTACTGTGTCTTATTTATTGAACATCAATGTCGAGTGTACTTCTTTTTTTCTAAAAATCAATAAACATTACCATGTACATTTCTCAACATACATTCGCCTCTCGTACTTTCTTTGGAAATTCCCACCTGTCACGAGTCTGCAGACTTTGGAACTTGGCGGACGAAATCGTAGACTATGTTGCAATACCACCGTTGATATTGGACATCCTCTTGACCCTGTATGGTATGGGCAGGTATTACATCATTTCACATACTCGATAAAGTCTAATGGTACCTTGATGGTGCTGAGGCTGTCTAGAGCAACAGCTTTCTCGTGCACATCCAGCAGGCCCTGCTGTAGTAAGATGTGCATACTACCAGCTAGCAGACGTAAGCATGCCAAAGATAAGGGCACTGCAATGTCACAAGGATGTACTCTATACAATCTTATCAAGCCTGACACTGGGGAAAGTACTCACGCTGCATCGCTTGCACCAACATGTTGAGTATGGCCGGCGTGCAACTACAGAGTTGTAGATATTCTTTTAAGGCTGCTAGGACGACTTCTCGAGATCTCTTCTCTTCCTCAGAGTTGCCAACGTGCACTGCAACGCACAGGATGCTGGCAGCCATGCTGAGAAAGAGGCTTCCAAACTTCGTATGCAGACTGGGCACTTTGTGGCAGACGATCTTCAGTAGGGACACAACAGCCGTGCAAGAGACGACACGATATGTCTTCTGCAATGATATTCATAATATAAAAAAACCAGTCACTGTAACGGATCCTAAAATGAAATCCAGTTTCTTTTACATATCACCATGCGTTGCTCTTACAAAAATTGTTGAAATAAAGATACACTAGGTTGCCTAGAGGAGACACTTTTCAACTCTAGTAGATATGATACTTAAAATTTACATTTTGCAACCTGCAAAGCATGCGCGTGAATCACAAAGACACAATACCTGCAATACTTATTTATGCATTTTATGTGGCACGTTCTTCCGTGTTACAAAATACTGTAAAAGTAGAAATTTTCGCGAATCTAGGCGGATCCGCGAAATATAGGTAGCAGGGATGACAACAAATTTTTTCTTGTCAAACATTTCTATAATAGAAACCCCACTTCAATGCCAGTAGTTTATTCGCATAGTGTATCACTTGGCATTGCAGATGTCTGCTTTCACAAAACCAGCATGTATGTCACTCATAGATTGAGAAGTTACCCGTCAAAAAGAACTCGTTACAAGTTAAGTTACCGTGTGCAAAATGTAACTAAGTTAATAACGAAGTTATTCAGCCTGAAATGTAACTCGCAGTTACTGAGTTATTTAAAAAAAAGGACAAGTTACTTCCAAGTTACTTCGGACACAAAATAACATTACACAGGTGCAGCGCGCGTGAGCAGTTGAGTTAGACCTTGAGTTGCCTGCGGAGGAGTGCAACACGCTTAGATCGTTTTCGTTTATGTCCAACAATAGACCTCTCTCTGTTTGTAAACAAATGACGTCATAGTGTTCAACAGCGCCAAAATTTGGTAGAATTGAACTACGCTCGAAGCTAGAGGTGAATAAGGTCGCTCCCGAAAGTCATGCTCTTGAGGGGATTACGATATGGTCCCTTAAAGGAACGCGACCCTCAGTCCTACTTTTCTTTCAATGCGAGGCAGCGACTAAATGCCCGTTCGTGGAACCCAGCCCTCTCCCTCCGATTTGTTTCGGTTTCAGTCTGCCTACCGATGTCATGATGACGTTTCTCTGGTAGAGGTCTATTCGAACGCTTTGCATCTTTACTCCCTGTGGGCGCACAATGATTTAGCTTCATTGCAATGGCAGTGGTTCTTACTTCTTGAATAAAATACTGTCATTGATTGAATATCATGTTTTATGGTAAAAAATGCCATGGAGGAACCGGAGAGAAAGCAAGAAAATAAGTGGATGTGAGTGAAAAGCGAGTTAAAAGTAACTTGGAACCTAACTTAAGTTACTTTGGCAGTTTACCCAAAAAAGGAACGAGTTCCTCTGAAAGTTACCACGGCGCAAAAGTACCGAGTTAAGTTACAAGTTACCAAAAAAGGAACTTAGTTACAGTAATGAGTTACCTCGAACTCTGATGTCACTGTTACGAGATTGGAGTTCACGATAAGCCACTATAAGCCAGCCGGCTATTTCTCGTTATTTACTGTCAGCAGTGTGATGCATCCCCGATCCTGCGATTTCTGAACTCTCACACGAATTCGCGAATTCTTAAGTCCGCGAAATTAACCACTTTTACAGCATACCGGAATGCTCTACCGTAGAATATGCCAACTACGTACTACCAAGAAAGGTTGCAAAAAGCAGCAGACAGTGGCTGACAGAGAGCCACTGCAACCCTCAGAGAAAAAGGGACACACTTTTTATTGCAACCGAAATCATTGCTGCCCGTAAGAAAACAGCACGGGGTAAAAGGTTCACAAACCCATGGACTTACAAAAAACTGGTCCAGGAAAGGGGCTACTATCCATTCCAGGTCACCTTGAGCAGGAAACATCCCCAGAGACACTAAAGCAACCTGCATTTATTTAATGGGAGTCAATAAATACATCAATGTTCGCTTTCACTAGTGATGCCTCAAATCTGTCGATGTTCGAACTCGATTACTGTTAGCGAGATTCCAACTTGTATTTGGAAAATTCAAAAATGTTCACCGGTGTTCAACTTTGTTGGGTTAGAATCTGGGATTGTTATCGAAAATAATTCTTCCTTTTCTGTTTCTGATACCCGAAGATATCCGCTTATTGTTTCCGTTTTCATTTACAATGGAATTTTGGTATCGGTTTCAGTTTCTGCTCTTGAAGTAGATGTTACGTTTCTCAGCTACATATTTTTGTGTTTTGGGTTCCGCTTCCCCACAAACAAGCTTCGGCTATGAAAAAATGGCTAGGAAGCAAGCGAGCTGGTGAAGATGATGCATAATGTAAAACCCCGAGACTAGGGAACACGAAAGGACAGACACAAACACGAAGTCTCAAACACAGCTGAAAATTTTACTTCACATACAAGAATTATATACAACCAGAGGGAAGGGAACAACTAGTTGAGGACAAAAAGGGTCAAAAAGTCCTGCCTTGAGCAGACTTCTTGTTCCCCCGAACTGACCCTTTTTGTCCTCAACTGGTTGTTCCCTTCCCTCTGGTCGTATATAATTCTTGTATGTGGAGTAAAATTTTCAGCTGTGTTTGAGACTTCGTGTTTGTGTCTGTCCTTTCGTGTTCCCTAGTCTCGGGGTTTTACATTATGCATCAAGCTTCGGCTGTTCTAGACAAGACAAAGCGGTATTCACAGCATTACTTTCTGTGTCGTACTTAGAGTATGAAAAAATGATTGTGGCCTTCCTCAAGCACCCATACTTTAATTTAGAGCTGCATCCAACGTGAAAAACATGTGCGCCTGAGCACCACCCCCTAGACACAGGAGGCCTACTTAAAGCTTCCTCTCGCTCGTTCACAAGGTAGACATATAAAGTTAGCCAATCGCAGCAGCCTGCCAAGATGTCAGCCAATTGACGCAGACGATTTTAAAACACAGGCTTTCCGTGGCTGCCAGTCGCCACCCATGCAGCTGATGGCAGGTAGTTTCCATAGCTACGGCCGCAGAAAGCACGGTTGTGATTGGCTGATTCTTAATTGTTACGTCACGTCGCTCAAGCGATCGGGCTTTGTATTTAGGTGGTGTTGGCCTGGCGCCAACAGTTACAATTATATAGCTTGACATGGACTGGATTGGATTGTCTAGTCCAGAGTCTGGCACTGCTCGCTGGCTTCCGAGACGTCTGCATCTGCACCATGATCGCGAACACTCACACTTCTCATGCACTTAGTTGTGGTTGGCTGCGAATGTGAATATTGAACCTATTAAAAGAAAAAAAAGAAAAGAAAAAGAGAGAGAGAGAGAGAGAGAGAGATTTGCGGGGTTGCCCGTTCAAGAATAACTGAGGTCGAAAAATAGGTTTCCATTATCCTTTGAATTCCGTTTCGGTTTCTGGTAAAGGCAGCGAAAATATTTCCGTTTCAGTTTCCGGTAACAATCCCTGGTTAGAATACTTTTGAAGCATTGCCACTGTGGAGGCAGGTTGCAACAGTAGTTTATTCCAACGATTGCGGTTCGAGAGAAGCGGGGTGTGCGCGCGATGCCCATGCGCATCCCGTCAGGTCATCTTCCTCCGCTACACTGCTCCCCCCCACCCAGGACGAGACTGGTAGAAGAAACTGGACTCGCTTTGGTGACGTTCGGCAGGTAGCAGGTCGGGGGAGAGGCGCGTCGTCGGAGAATAGGAAGGCTGGTTTAAGCCTGTCGATTGCGACTGTTTCCGGGTGCCCACCGATTCTTAATGTAAAGGTAGCGTCTCCGCGCTTGAGAACTTCGTACGGGCCGTCATATGGCCGCTGGAGGGGTTTCCTGACCGCGTCGCGGCGTAGAAAAACGTGCTTTGCCGTTTTGAGCGCTGCGGGGACGAATGTTGGCCGAGTACTGCAGGCCCGAGTTGCCACAGGCCGGAGATTTGCCATGGACTGGCGAAGTCCACGGACGAAGTCAGCGCTAGGAGCGGCATCGTGAGGGGCTGCAGATAAGAATTCGCCGGGCAAGCGCAACGTAGTGCCATACAACAGCTCTGCTGTGGAACAACCCAGGTCGTCGCATATGACGCAACGGAGGCCGAGCAGCACGAGAGGGACATGATCTACCCAGTTGCTCGGATCCGGATAAGCACGCAGGGCAGACTTCAGCTGTCGATGGCATCGCTCGACAAGTCCGTTGGCCGCAGGATGGTATGCCGTGGTTTTGCGATGGGTGTAGCCGAAGAGCCGCGACAGTTGGTGAAAGAGGCGGGATTCGAATTGGCGGCCGCGGTCTGAGGTGATGCGGAGAGGCGCTCCGTATCTGGAGATCCACTCCGCGACAAAAAAACGAGCTACAGTCTCCGCCGTGATGTCGGGGATTGGTATGGCTTCCAGCCAGCGTGAGAAACGGTCCACGACCGTTAATAGGTACTTGTGCCCTCGCGAAGGTGGAAGGGGTCCTACAAGGTCGAGATGGACATGGGCAAAACGTGCGTCCGGCATGGGGAAGCCTACTAAAGGTCGTGTGGTGTGTCGATGAACCTTCGAGGCCTGACAGGGTATACACGAACGTGCCCAGTCCCGGATGTCGTTTCGCATACCAGGCCAGACATAGCGGGTGCCGAGAAGGTGCTGGGAAGCTCGGATACCAGGATGTGACAGATTATGTAGGCGGTCGAAAACAACGCGTCGGAAGTCAGGGGGAAGGTAGAGTCGGGGTGGGTCAGAAGCCGCGTCGCACCACAAAGGAATGTCCGTGTCGGAAAAGGGAATTCTCTGAAGCTGGAGAGAGTATCCCTTGAGAGGAAAGGCGGACAGCTCAGGGTCCCGTTGCTGGGCCTCCGCCAAGTCGCGTAAATCAAAGAGGTCGGCGGCTGTGATAGAATGCAAAGCTGGTATCCTAGATAAAGCGTCTGCAACCGGGTTGTCGGTGCCCCTGGTGTGCCTGATGTCGGAGGTAAATTCCGTGATGAATGCCATGTGCCGGATCTGTCTAGGTGACAGGGTCATTCCAGAGGCACGTAGTGCACCAATGAGCGGTTTGTGGTCGGTGTACAGCGTGAACTGCCGTCCTTCGACGAAGAAGCGGAAGTGCTTGATGGCTTCAAAGGCTGCTAATAGCTCTCGGCCAAAGGTGCTGTAGTGGCGCTGCGTAGAAGAGAGAACCCTGGAGAAGAACGCAAGAGGAACCCAGACGCCATTGACGTACTGCTGCAGAACGGCGCCCATTGCGTCGTTCGAGGCGTCTACCATGATGGCGGTATGCGCAGATGGGTGAGGGTGGGCCAATAAGGTTGACTTCGCGAGAAGGAGTTTCGCCCTCTTGAAGGCCTCTGTGGCGTCAGGAGACCAACACACAACGCTATTAGGGTCCGCACATTGCGAAAGGAGATCGGTTAGCGGCCGTAGCCCCGCCGCGCAGTTAGGGAGAAATCTGCGATAAAAGTTGATGAGCCCAAGGAACTCTCGCAGGCGGCGCTGGGTCGTTGGCTGAGGGTAATCCTGAATGGCCCTGACTTTGTGCGGTAGCGGGCGGATGCCGTCTTTGTCAACGTGATGCCCCAGGAACTCCAATTCGCTGACACCAAACTGAGACTTCGCCGCATTGATCACTACACCGAACCCCGAGAGACGAGCTGGTGGAGGTGACGCTCGTGCTCCTCTGGTGTGGCGGAGGCTACTAGGAGGTCGTCAATGTACGAGTAGGCGAATGGCAAACTGCGGAGGATGGAGTCCATAAACCGTTGAAAGGTTTGCGCGGCGTTTCTCAACCCGAATGGCATTCGAAGGTACTCGTACAATCCGAAGGGAGTCGTGATAGCTGTTTTTGGAATGCTTGCGGGATCCATGGGAATTTGGTGGTAAGCTTTAATGAGATCCAGCTTTGAGAATACCGTTGCGCCATGCAGACCAGAAGAGAAATCTTGAATATGTGGGATTGGATATCGGTCTGGGTGAGTGATGCGGTTAAGGGCACGGTAGTCTCCACATGGTCGCCAATCCCCCGTCTTCTTGGGGACCATGTGGAGGGGCGATGCCCACGTACTTGACGATGGTCGTATGATGCCAAGTTGGAGCATGTGGTTGAACTCTTTCTCCGCGACAGCCCGACGGTCAGGCGGGAGACGACGCGGGCGTGCAAAAACCGGTGGTCCATCAGTCTCTATGCAGTGGGTTACCGCGTGTTTGGAAGGAGCACTCAGGTTACCTGACGCTGTCAGCTCAGGGTATTGCCGAAAAATTTCTTCGTACCTGTTCCTTGGGACGGGGGAAATAGTGGTGTGACCGGGGGCTACGGGGCCAGCTGGTGAACCCAAAACTGAGCAGAGCGTGACAGCATCGACGAGCCGTCGTCTCCCAACATCAACTAGAAGGTTGAAATAATTCAGGAAGTCAGCTCCCAGTATGGGGCGCAGCACTTTGGCTACGACAAACGTCCAGCGAAATTTTCTTGGCAGGCCAAAGTCCAGCGTCAAATTGCGCTCGCCATACGAGGGAATCGGTGAACCGTTGGCAGCTTGCAAGGATGGTCCGTTGGACGGTCGATGACGCTCGTGGGGCAAAGGGGGAACGGCGCTAATCTGGGCCCCAGTGTCGACGAGAAACTGCAGACCTGATAGTCGGTCGGTGAGAAAAAACAGACGACTTTGTGCCGTACCTACTCCGTTCGTCGTCCCTAACGGCCGGCGGGCTCGTTTCCCGGCCACTGACATGGCGGGGAACACTGGCGAGCCGATGCGCCGAAGTTGAAATGATACCAGCAATAAGCCGACGTGGGGGGTGGAGCAAGTGCTGGGGACCGAAACCTGCCAATGCTTCTGCGAGAGTTCGGCGGCGGTGATTGTTGCCGTCGAGCCGCCGGTGAGGCGATGCCGGGGAGGGGGATCTGCGCGTATCTCGGGTGGCCTGAAGTTGGAGACACAAATTTTCCACTGAAGTTTCCAGGGCGCGGAGGCGAGAATCTATATCGCCGCAGCCCCGGAGGGTGCTGGCGGGATGGACAGCTGCGATCGACGCTTCACCTTCTTCCATTAGCTTGTCCGCCAAAAGAGCGAGGTCCGGTAGCGATGATGTCTGGGAGACAACGAGTAGACTACGGACACTGGATGGCAGTCGCCGTAAAAAGAGCTCCCTCAGACAGTCTTCATCGAACGTACTTGTTTTCTCTCCGAGAAGGGCGTAGAGACGCCGCAGAAGCTGAGAGGGTTTGCTGTCGCCCAGCTCCTCAGTCGAAAGTAAGCGGTTCAGTCGCTCGGTAGCAGACGCCTGAAACCTGCGAAGGAGCTTTTGCTTCAGATCCTGGTACTGCAAAGTAGTGGGAGGGCTGGCTATTATGTCCGCGACTTCGACGGTATCGCGCTCAGAAAGCGCCCGAATGACCAGGTGGTACCTTGACAGCTCGGAACGAACTCCCTTTAACGCGAATTCTGATTCGGCTTGTGCGAACCAAAGCTGGGGGTTCGTCGGCCAGAAGTCAGGAGGGCGACATGCCGCGGTGACCGTAGCAATCTCAACTGAGCTGCCGGTGTCGCCGGTGCCGGTTGGGCGTTGCGGTTCTGGCGTGAGAGACATAGCCGGAAAACGTCCGGGTCACCAGTTTGTGGAGGCAGGTTGCAACAGTAGTTTATTCCAACGATTGCGGTTCGAGAGAAGCGGGGTGTGCGCGCGATGCCCATGCGCATCCCGTCAGGTCATCTTCCTCCGCTACACCACTTTTCGCGCAGTACACCTTCATAGGTTAACAGGGTTTCGAGTCTGTTTTTGATTAAGTCTTGTTTCACTGCGATAGCACATTTAATACACATGACAGCACGTATGATTGCTTGATAGCATGACAGCAGTATCATTTCAAATGATACAGCTATCTCCGTTACTTCTCCGCATACTGAGGGTGATATGGAATTTCTTTGTGTAAGCCTAATAGTTCCCATAGCACTTGCGCTCATGACATGCTTTATCAACTTTAAAATCAGTTAAAGTGGAGCCAACTTTCAATGTGAAAGTTACAACTTGTAAGGTGTCAAATGGAATCCCATTCCTCCCCAAACTGAAAAACATAAGAACCGTGTAGCAGATGAAGCACCAACCTCAACCACGGGCACGTGGTTGGCAACGCTGGCAAAGTCCTGAGGGACGATTTGAGCTGTAGACAGCTCCGGCAGCAGTTCTTTCAGCGTGGGCCAGCTGGACTCGTCTGACCACGCCCTTTCTAGCGCCATGGCGTTCATGCTGGACATGCCTATGAGGAAATATGAGCATTGTATGTTTTCAAAGAGACTGCACGCACTGTTAATTTAATTTCGATTTTTAAATTAAGTTATAGTTCACTCTAATGAGGGCGTATGGTTACCTGTTGTGACACTGAGAAGGAAGCTGTAATAGCTCGCCAAATATGCAGGGTCCTCCTTACAATCTGCACACCTGAGCAGACAGAAGAAACATCAAGCACACGAGAGAAACACTTCCATCTGAACAATCAAAGGTATATTCTAACATATAACATGTACCATCGTGAACAAGCATGCACAAGCAACATTTTTGTGGAGAGGTCCAAACAAATGATGGGAGAATCACAGACGTACAATATCAGAAATTAACCAAGCTGGGGCCAGCACGCAAAGACACAAGCTGACACTGAAAGATTGAAATGAGGCGGTAGTGGAAAATGTCGGACAGCAGTAGGACGACGGTCGCATGCAGAAACCTACCTATGAAATCGATACCACTATGTTCGGTATTGACCGATGATCCGGTTGATCCGGCTATTTTTTTCATCTGAAAAGTGCTTAGATATTAAATAGAAAAATTTTAAGGACCAGCGCAGCTTCCGCAGCTGCAGAAGCTCCGCCAGCATGATGTCACTCCCTAATCGGAGGAGTGAGAAGGCGGCGCCGTTCAGACGCCTGCACGGCAACAGCATTCCTTTTCTCAAGGCTGCGCCCTCACTGGTTTCTTAGGGAGTGACATTTTCTCGTTTTTCCTGAGAGGGAACTCGTTCGTTTTTCCCAGCATACTCCCAACATCTGGCGTCTGCTCTTGTCACGTATTCCGTCGACTAACAGTCAAAATGTGCCACTATTTTGTGCGGGATTTTCGATAACGTGGTCAGTGGTTCGCAGGGAATAAGATGACACTATAGTTTCAATTGAATAGTATCGTGATAGTTTCAAAATTGACTGGGACGGATGCCCAACCGCCCCTTTAATTCAATCTTTCAATGTCAGCATCAGAGTGAACGGGATCTGTCATTGCTTAGTTTGTGGCAGGCGGCAGGCAGACACAAAATATTTGGGTGCCTGAGGCTTATTAGGCTTAAAGGCTTAATAGGGGCAACGATGTGGGAGTGGCTAAATCTGAATCCTGAACTGACAGTATCCTGCATGAACTGACTCTGCATTACTCTATAGCAAAATGTAACACATAATGTGAAAGAGAGATTTAATGCTGGTACAAAAATAGCGCACCTAGCCAAGAGAAGCTGGAGGAGATACAGCGTGTTTTCGTCCGACAGATTTGGAATGACTCCGAATAACCTCCTCATGTGCTCTTCGTCCAGGTCGGCTGTGCGGCAGAGCAGTCCAATTATTGTGCGCTGATGAGAGTCCTCCGTTAAGGATTCCAGGAGGTCTGTTTCGAAGGTAGGTTGATCAAAAGAATGGTATTACAGGAGCAATAAAATCATGCTCAGCTTAGATAAAAAACAACAGCACAGGGAATGTATCAATAGCACCCGACTTAAAAATGGCAACCATTAATTCTCGCATGACATCAGCAGACCTGCGTGGCATGCGTGTGTAATAAGCTCTCAATGGCCATGTCACGAGTCACCGGATCGGCCGTTCCCCAAGCAGCACGACATCTTGGCCGAATTTTTTACCAATATTGCCAATATTGGGTCAAGATGTGCTGCTTGGGTCCATCTGGACTGCAAACATCAGCTTCCCTCAAGTTATTTGGAGAGATTCCCTCGAATTAACATTTTTCTGTTAATTTACACCAGTAAAGCATGGTGGAAGATGCCATGTAGCATGCCATGAGATCGCTTTTCCTGTTGGTTTCTGCACAACAATGCAACATGAAAGGACATGCCCATGGAGTGTCATCTAGAGCACTGCAAATGGGCTGGGCTAGCCCGAAAACCAGAGCCCGGCCTGGCCCGCAGGCCGAAATTGGGCCTCAAAGACGTCTCGCTTGCGGGCTTGGGTTCAGTCCTGCAGTTCCCGGGCCTCAGCCGGGCCAAATTTTTGTGAGCCATTCTTTCACAGCACTTAATCCTGAACATACGTTTTGAAAACAAAGGAACCATGTACTTGGGCGCTCCCTCAGTCTTTCTGCTAAAACGCTACAATTAGGCATAGAGTTATTCTCGACTTCGCCATGTTCTGGATCTCGCCCTTGCTGCAGCGTTCTCGCGTCAAAAATGACATTCTCGCTCTGTCGCCCAATGTTGCTTGCTCCTATCCTCCTTTCTCCGTTTAAATAGGATACCCACCAACGTAGTGCAGGCTGCATTTTTTGAAGCTTTCTGCGAACTGGAACACCTGAAGCACAGCCACCTTGCACAGAAAAGGTAAGACACGCCAATCGGGCTCCTCTTCAATCATCATGGCCAAGGCCTGCTCGGGAAGAGATCGCAAAAAGTCGCTCAAGACGGGAGACCTGAAATAAAGTGCAGCCGACCCCTCGATAATCACCTTCCACAAAGAGGAGCATACTGTTGCATTCCGTAATTTAATTTGGCCGAGATGACTCACAAAGGCTCTACTGCACGACGGGAGTCCAGGAGCAACTGGTAGAAAAATTCGAGGATGAGGTAGGTGTCAGCCTTGTAGAGGGTTTCGTTGCAGTTGTATATGTTCCACACGGACTCCACGAGGGACAGACGGTCTGGAAAGGAGGTAGGCGGCACTATGGTTAGAGGTGAGCGCGGAGAATAAACCACTGCGCATGTTTATATGTTCGAATTACTTGGCGTTGTCTCCCACCGAAATACACAACTTTGACGAGATCCGAGCATCAGTTCGAATTATCTAGAAGCTCGAATTAAGAGATTTCGAGTTAGTGGGATTGCCCTGTATCTGCAACAGTTCGACACCAGTGCTTGTCAGATCCACGACCACATTACCTGAAATACAATAGGCTCGCCAAAATTCAAACTGCAGGGAGCCCGATCTTTGTTTGAATTATCGCAAGTTCGAAATTACCAGAAATTCTTAAAGAAGTACAGGGGGCATCCAAAAAAATTCAGATTAAGATGTCTGATGAAAGTGTGCGTGTGTCATTTTATCGAATAGCGCAAAAGGTTTTGGTATGTGCAATTTGTTTTCTGGGAAAAAAAAGAAAAACTAACGGGAGGAGAAGTATGATGCCAGTGAAAGTCACTGATGACGTTGCAGGGGCAACTCCTTCTGGTTTGCTGGTCTGTGGGGGTCAGTGCTCTGTCTCTTTGCCATCAAAACCAGTTTTGCCAGTTCCCTCATAGAATTAGGGATAGAAGGAGCGGCCGAATCACGACTGAGCCAGGAGCAATGCTTTTCAGAACCTTGAACAGCGGAGTAGCAGATGACAGCGGAGTAGCAGACAACATTTCCCTGGACGAATCAGCGAGCGCTGGCCCCTGAAGCATCAGCGAGTGGTCTCAGGCAGGCTGGTACTGCTCCCCGCCACTGTTGCACAGTCGCTTTTTGCATAGCAATTTTATAGAAAGAAAACAGGGTGTTAAAAATGACTTCTGTGCTACTTTAAAACATACAGGGTGTTCACCGAGAGGATGTCACTAAATTCCTAAAAATATGTTTGTTTGTCTTTTTATTGAATACACTCATACAGACCTTTGCTACAGATTGAGGCAGTCTGCATTCGTGTCACATATTAATTAAGCAATTTGCATAGTTAAACTAGAAAAATTGTCAAGCAAAGGCAGCATTTTTCTTCCTGAATTCGGAAGCCTATGACCATAACACACTATTCCTATCAAAATCACGTGTTTTTTCGCAAGATTTCTATAAAAATGTGACAGCCTAAAATTCGTCTCCGGGTGAAGTACGCTCGATGAAATTTGCGTTTGCGGAACTCTTTGCTCCACCTTTATAGCGACCAAGTGGAAAGAGCAACACAGTTGTATTCCGACGGAGGGCCGTGTCGCACAACCTGTCATTATCAGTTGCTGGCGATTGACGATAGAGACGTTGTGAAGGACGAAAGGTGTCATTGTCACATGGTTTGTTTTCTTCTTGCACAGGGGGAGGGTATTTGGAAGGAGCCAACAATTCCACAAATTTAAATATCTGCGAGCGCGCTTCGCCCAGCGACTGACTTTTGGCTGTCAAATTTTTGTAGAAATCTTGTGAAAACCCTGTGTGACTCTGATTGGAATTCTGTGTTATGCCCATAGGTGCATGATGTAAATACCCTGCTTTCACCAGCTCGCTTGCTTCCTAGCCATTTTTTCATGCCCATAGGCTTTCAGGGAAATTCAGGAAGAAAAATTCTGGCTTTGGTCAGCAATTTTTCGAGTTAAATTCCGCAACTTAATGCCTAACACAACTGCAAACTGTCAAAATCTGTGGCAAAACCCTGTATGAGTGTATTAAAGTAATTTTTTCAAATTAAAACCTATTTTTAGGAATTTAGTGACATCCACGCGCGGAACACCTTGTATGTTGCAACACAAAATTATGGTTCATTACGTGGGTAGCTGCATATAAAAGGTAGATCTTTTAACATTATCTCTACATAAGTATTGTTTTATTTCAATTTCATTTATTTATTCGCCAATGACCAGCATGAGAGTCTTCTTAACAGCACAAAAACAGAAAATAATAGTTACAAAATTACTAATGCTTGTAGTAAAAATATCAAGGTGTGTCAGTATCAATGTAGACTTTGATAATAGGCATTGCAAGCGGGTTACTGGACTCAAAGAACTAATCACTATTATCTCAAATACATAACAACATTAACTGTCAAGCAGGTATGCAAAAGCAAATGGTTTCAGCCAAGATTGCACAATCCATGATTCCATGTATACAGAATGATCAAGTCACGAATTTTGAGACTCGTAAACTGACAATTGCATTTTTGCAATGATTGAGAATTCGCATACACCAGTGGCAGAAGTGCTGCCCTAAATACTTATCAAAGTATATTCAAATAACATCCACATTGTACATCCTCAATTTTGGATGAGACAACATTGCCTATGTTATTCCTAACCACAGAGCAATATTAAGCCTCGTTACACAAAGAGGGCAACATAATCTAATAAGGCAGCGTGAATCACTGAAACCAAGTGCGATTCCTTTAATAGAACCCAGCCCGTGCCGAACATTATTAAAACAAACAGATCAAGTATTTAAAGGTGTACAGAGGGCCATCCAAAAAAATTTCAGATTAAGACATCTGATGAAAGTGTGTGTGTCATTATAGCGAATAGCGCGAAAGGTATTGATGTGTGCAATTTGTTTCCCAGAAAAAAACTCACATAAACATAGCTCCGCACCTTCACCCTTAACTCGCCACTCCAGCTATAACGAGGATGAGGAGGTATGATGGCACGTCACCGGTGACGGCATAAGGAGACTCGTTCTGGTTTGCCGGTCAGTGGGGGTCAGCGCATTGTCCCTTTGCCGCCGTAAACCTGTTTTGCCAGTTTTCCCGGAGAATTGGGGATAGAAGGAGCGGCCGAAGCATTACCGAGGCAAGGAGAAAGGCTTTATCAGGACCCAGAACAGCCGAGTAGCAGACGACAGCGGAGTAGCAGACAACTTTTCTCTAGGCTAATCAGCGAGCGTTCTCCTTATAGCGTCAGCGCGAGGTTCCAGGCAGATCACAGGCTGGTACTGCTCTTCACCACCGTTGCGCACGATCGCTTTTTGCGGCGTATTTTAAATTCAATTTCTGCGATAATTATGACTCTCTGGTGTAAATTACTTCGCATGGTGCATCTTACTGGCAAACTTAACAGTTTTATAGGAAGAAAACTGGGTGTTAAAAATGACTTCTGTGCTACTTTAAACTATACATTCGCAAAATGCCGCACAGTGCTCGTAAAACAATGCCAAGCCAAACTAGGGTTGCAACCAGGCCGGTATTATACCGGCACGGCTGGTTATTTGCTCTCTCTGCCGTATGCCGGTAGGAAGGTGATACCGGCAACCTTTTGCCGGTATTTGTGGCTCAGCACCTTTCATAGGGGGCTTTTACGGGGTTTTTCTTTCAGCATTCCACTGCAGCTTGAATAAATCTGGAGCACAGGCTTAACTCCGTAGTCACCAGTCGTTTTCTTAGTTACGCATTATTATTATCATTGTTGTCTTGAGCCAGTACGCTCGTTCTTTCTCTCTCTCTCTGTATACTGTCCACCCCTCACTTATTTTCCCTTTCCCATGAACATTTCCTCCTTTTCCCTCTATTCCACCTCCTCTCCTTCAGCCGGTATTTTTCACTACGAAAGGTGGCAACCCTAAGCAAAAGCGACATGACGAAGTGAATTGAAGACTGGTTGGAATAGAGGGAAAGGAGGAAATGTTCGTGGGAAAGGGAAAACAAGTGAGGGGTGGAATTGAAGCAATCCACGATTCCCGTGACAACAGATCAATCGCTTGCCTTTAGCGCTGACGTGAGGCAGCAGCAGCTGCGAAACCTTGAGTACGGTCTTCACATCACCAGGACGAACATGTCCTTCATGTCCAAGGAGGCTCCTGAAGTACTGCAGCATGACAGAGCATTGGCTGCTGGGCACCACCCTGAGTTGAGTGGCCAAGACCTCACACACACTGAGGTTGAGAGTTGTCGGAGAGATCTTTAATGAAATGAGATAACTTCAATGTTAAGATGATGAGCGCATAAAGAGACGCGCACACGCATTTATTGTAAACAACTTTTTCATGTCCTGTTTTGTTTTGGAAACAGTCTTGTACTACACTCAAACTCCTTTACAACGAAACTCAGGGGACAGCAAAAAAAATTCGCAGTAAAGGTATTTTCGTTAAAAAGGATGTCTATTATTGGACCTATAGGCTCCAGCGGGACCGCAAAAAAAATTTGCTGTAGTGGTATTTTCGTTAAAAAGGTGTTCGCTATAAAGGAGTTTGACTGTATTTGCACAAGCAGGCTTCCCAGTAGAGTTTTCCAGGAAGAGCAAAAGATACACAAAACACTCTGCAAGATCCTGAGCTTCTAAAAGGATGGGCGCATCCTTTCCAATCGATTTCAAAACTATAGTGTCAGTTTACTATTCCTTGTGGTCCACTGACCATGGTATAAAAAACCCCATGTGAAACAGTGGTGTAGTATGACTATTATTTTGATGAAATACATGACGAGAGCACACGCCGGATGTTGAGACTATGCCGGAATTCCCTCTCTGGAAAAATAAGAATATGTCACTCCCTCAGAACCAATGAGCCCGCGACCTTGAGAAAAGGAATACCGCGCAGCTGTGAGGGCGTCTGGACGGCGCCTTTCTCCTCTGAGCGCCACCCTTTCACTCCTCCACTTAGGGAGTGACTTCACGCTGCCAGAGCCTCTGCAGCCGTGGAAGCAGCGTTGATCTTTAAGGTTTGTGTACTTAATATCTAGCACGTTTAGGACGAACAAATTAGCCAAGTAGATTGTCGGCCGATGTCGAACATAGCGATATCGGTGTCATAGGTGGGTTACCAGATGCGACCACCCCTTCCAGTACTGCAAATGTTTTCTTTTGTCTTTTGGGCTGATAAATGTGATATCCATAAAATTATAACATGTTTATGTCAATTAATGAATTTCAAATAAGATATTACGGTAACGAGTGCAGTAAAGATAATCTAGATTTTCATGCAATTTTCACTTTCATTAAATTCCATTTCAAATTTAGCAAATTTGATGCAAAAGCATTTGTGGAACTATTTCCCCCATTAGACACACACATAGACCAGTCTAGTTTCTACATAAATCACAATATCAGAACTTACTGAACATACTTTTTACCGTACTATCGTACAAATAAACCACAAGATATTTCACAAAAGCATCTGTAACACTAGTGTGCACGATGAACATTAATTGAAATGCAAATTGAAATGCAAATGCAAAGACCAGCATATTCTCGCTCTGACCTCATGGATTTCTAGAGCCTTGAAGGGGTCTCCTCTATCTACATCAGTTATGTAAATGTCGCCGTTGGACAATCTGCTTTCTCTAAGCTCAACGATGTGTATCACCAATTAAACAACAATGTCACCGCAGTCACACACTCTGTTTGAAGCTCACACGGGACACTCAAGGTAGAGTGAGCTTTGAGAATCGAAGAGTGGAGCCCTCAATGTGCTCTAGAATTACCCATTGTGAGAAAGGGAAGGCACACATATACAATTATAAGGTTAGCATTATGACAAATGACCATGGATGCACAGACACACATGAATGCAGAGAAAAGGCATAGATGTTCACTAGTATGTGCAGAAAGAGAAATATATTAGGAAATCTCTTAGCCGATGCCTTGGTGGCTGATGGCGGTAATTGCTGGAGGCATTGTTGTCATTTGTATTATTTCAGAATTAACTAGCACAATGGAAAGGGAGGCCCTGTTGCAAAGCTAGAAAAAGGCCTCCCAAAGTTTTTTTCTTTTTCAAACTTTCCATGTATTTGTAGAGCTAAATATTGTCGTATATTCATATTCCTGGGAAAAAGAAAGTTTGGAGCTAACTTTTGTCACAGCAGCCAATTTAAATGCCGTATTTTGTAAAACATTCACGCTATGGACGAGGATTCTGAATAGCAATCTCTTCCAGATTTTATGGGAAACTTTTATATCTTGGAGGTAAAGGTGCAAGCTAGCACGGATGAGGAGATGACGTACCTCCCTCTCAAACGGGCTCCGTTTCACAGCCCTTGCTGCCCCAATGCAGTCGAGGGAGAAGGGAAAGCGCGAGGCAAAGTGGGACGCCAGTGACTTGCCAAAGGTATCCTCGAACCACTGGACCTGAGGAAAAATACAAAAATTACAGAAAAACAAAGCCCTTCCTCTTGGAGACATACATTTGCAGAGTTTTCTCTCTTGAGCCAGTTGATGACCAAGAGGAGGACCTTGAGGATACTGTACATAAGGGCTACTGCACCTCTTTCCAGTGCTTCACCTGAAACAAAAATTTTAGTACTTTAAAAGGGTTGTCACATCCGGAAACGTGTGTACAGTCATGCCTAACTTATCCGAAGTTCAGATATCCAGAAAACTCGTTATCGGGACTGCATTACCGGGAACGAACCTGGGACCATTGGATTTTGTCTCGGCTATCCGGAATTCATTATCCACATCCGGACACAAGTACGGAGGCAAATGTTCCAGAACCTACGTCATTCAAATTCGCTTATCCAGAAATGTGTCAATGGCCTCTGTCCCTAGCATGTGCTGTGTTCACCTTGTTCCGGAAAAGGGCCACATCTCACCGGGGCATTGTGTAGTGTTGCACACCCCTTTCTTCAGAGGTCACTCCCTTTTGGTGTGTGCGGGCACGCGGTTAGGGTTGCCACCAGGCCGGTATTATACTGGCACGGCCGGTTATTTGTGCTCTCTGCCGGTTGCCGGTAGGAAGGTGATACCGGCAGCCTTTTGCCGGTATTTGTGGCTCAAGACCTTTCATAGGGGCTTTTGTGGGGTTTTGCCTTCAACATTCGACTACAGCTTGAATAAGTCTGGAGCACAGACCCAACTCCGCAGTCACCAGTCGTTTTCTTAATTATTCATTATTATTATTATTCATTGTTATTATTATCATAGTTATTCATTAAGTCTTGTGTTCGGATGGGACAAGAGCAGTGGTTGCGCAAAGCTGTTGGTGGTTGTGTCGAGCCAGCTACAACGTTCCTCACCCACTTTCCCTCTCCCACGAGCCTTTCGTCCTTTCCCTCTATTCCACCTCCTCTCCCTCAGCCGGTATTTTTCACTCCGAAAGGTGGCAACCCTACACGCGGTAGACATGGTAGACGATAAGCGGAAGAGGTGCCCTGTATCCACCGGGCACAAGAAATCCACACGTGAGGTCGTCTGAAAGCATAGCCTGCCTTTTGGCCTATGTCAAAGAAATTTGCAAAAAGACAAAAACATGTGCGCGAGTCCAACTTTCTGAGACATTGCCCATCTTTGAACAGCAAAGTGTCTCAGCGGGTGCCGTGGCTGTTACCAAAAAGTCTCTCACACGCGTGCCCACTAATTTGAAGCAGCTCACTTCACATGAATTTCTGAAGTAACTATCTTTTCCTTGTTTCCTTTCCTGGAGCTACAAAGAGGTGCCCCAATTTTGGGGGTTTCCTCGGAAATTTGCTTTGTTCGGCTATCCGGAAATTCGTTATCCGGAAGGAAAGGGTCGACTCCCGAGGTGTTCGGATAATCGAGACATGACTGTATATGATACTACTGCGGTAATGTTCGGCATGGTTTCACAGTCTACTTGGCCAAGTTTCTCTTCAGAAAACAGCCTACATATTAAATAAACGAGTTTTAAAGACTCGCACTCCCTCTGCAGCTAAGGAAGCCCCAGCGATAGTAACATCACAATGACATAAGCCAGGCACACGAACGGGAGTGCAGTGCCGGCGATCGTCTCTGAGCTCGTCTGCTTCGTGATTGCACCGCAGCATACTGAGTGAAAAGTCCTCGGTAAGTATGCCCGCTTACCAGTGCAAGTTCTGACACGATAAGGCCGCAGGGAACACGGTGCTGCGCTCCTGGCTGCACAAACACATCCGACCAGATGTGACACTCCACAAGCCGATCACAGACTCTCCATGATCTGCAGACGCATTCCCACCCGCCCCAGGTTTCTTCAAGGTCGGAGTTTGTTAGACTTGTGCACGCAAAAGGACACTCCCTAATTGACCTTGTCCGAGAGACGCTTTCTCTAATGTCCTGAGAGGGAATTCTGTCGTACTCTCAGCATCTGGCTTCTGCTCCCACCATGCATTACAGCAAATTGCACGGCATGGCATTAGAATTTTCCGAAGGAGTGTGAGAAGATGTACAGCGTGTTGGTTGGGACAGAACAAGATTAAGAACGCGGAGGGACGGGTGTTCGTCCCTGTCCCTCCGCGTTCTTAATCATGTTCAGAATTTTTTGGTTAGATAACTGAATTTCTGCGAACTCTGAATCTGAAGGATCTGCATTTCACTGGAAATACTAAGGCTCAGCATGATTATTGCTACGCCACATGATAAAGGTGGCTTTAATGGGGAATTCCCAGCCACTTCAGTGCTCCTTTAACCCTTTCCTTACCGCCACAAAAATGGTCATGTTTGGGTGGTTTGACAAATATATGTTTTGTGTCTGGCAGTATCACTTCAAAATGTGTTGCTATAAGGAAAACTGCAGCCAAATAAATGGCCTATCGAATGATGTAAGTTACAGAAATGAAGTTATCCGTGTATTCCCATAATTAATTTTGGAACACAAAAAGATCAGTGCAAACAACAGAAACCTCGTGAAGATACGCCTGTATCTCGAACAAAAATGTCAATCTACAAGTTCCAAAATATACAAAATGTGGCAAACTTTGTCAAAAATAATATTATATGCAAATATCTACACTCTGGATCAAGAAGTTCATGCATTGTGGAAAATAACATCAACACTCGTATGTATGTGAGTTACTGAGTTCATTGAAGGAGTAAAACAGAAGTGAACATCATAATTTCTGCAGAAAACATTAGTTTCATGCTCAACTTTTCTGTTCTTGTACCACATTTGCCTATTTCACCGCTTTTCTATTCCTCCCGGTTAGCTCAAGAGACTGGAAGAACAGCAATAGTGCAAGTTATACATATCCACACATTCAGGACAAAAATGTGATTGCCTAACACCTTCGGAGTCTTTATTTGCTTTCTAATAAAACGAAATCAACCTAAATATGCTACAAACGCGAGTATTGCGCATTTGCGAAAGGTCTGCCGCGGGAACACGACACCGCGACCAAGATAAAATCTCCACACTGCCTCCCTGGCGCAGAGCCAGCTTCATAAATCACCACCACGAAGAAAATCTCAAAAGCGAAAACTAAATTAATTCTGCAGTGTTTATAGTAATCCAACAAATGTCACCACTTGTCCACATCTGCTTTGGAGGTTGAGTAGCGCAGCTCGCAAACCATCGATCACCGGCGGTCGATGCTCTATGGGTGCGGTAAGGAAAGAGTTAATGCTCACTTTTGCCAAAACGATCTACCTTCCACACTAGCGTAGAAAAAAAAAGTGGTATCGAAAATTCGAGACAATTCTGGAAGAAATTCCTGTCCTGAACACGTGCCCCGTCAACCTGCCATCCTTTCTCTGTCCACCCCCAATGTACAGTGCAAGTACATTCTACAGGGTGAATTTAGAAAAGGTTACACATTTCTATCGAGTCGTAAAAATATAAGATAATGTCTCCGGTGCTTCAAACTTTGCAGACTGATAGTCATTTGCCTCAAGTTTCAACCATATTTTTTTCAAATGCTATCACTTCATAGAAAAAAAGTGAGAAGCAAAGCAAATTCTCCCCCCATGCATTTCCTATGGCCTATACTGCCTGCAAACCGCCATTTTTTCCTCTGTCTGTTTCACATTCACATCACCACGTATAGGTGGCACTGCCTGGAGACGAAGCAAACCGAGAACCTATGGAACCAGATGGACCAGATGCAGGGTTTCAAGGCAGCGCCTCCTATACTCGATAGGAAATGGATGGGGTGAGAATTTGCTTTGGTTCTAACTTTTTTCCTACAAAGTGATAGCATTCGAAAAAAAAAAAAAAAAACATGGTAGAAACTTGAGACGAATGACTGTCAGTCTACAAAGTTTGAAGCAATAGAAAAGTCATTTCCTATGAACATGAAAGAACTGATGTTCTGAGGCTGGAACAACATAAGACGGGACAAATACATACAGAGCCTCAATTTGCCTAAGAAATTAACGACGAAAGATGAAAGTCACTGAAAAGGTTAGCCAGCTGTAGTACTCGAACCCACATCTTCTGAAAGGAGATGAGGGAAGATGAGAAAGGAGATGAGTGAAAGGAGGATGAGTGAGAGAGAGTGGCTGGTTTGTCCCTTCAGATGACACACCCTGGAAGTCGCTGAGAAGGCGTGTTAGCTTAGCTCAATTGGTAGAGCCCTGGACCGGCAATCCAGAAGATGTGGGTTCGAGTCCTACAGCTGGCTAACCTTTTCAGTGACTTTCATCTTTCGTCATTTCCTACTTTGCTTCAAAATGTGTAACCTTCGCTAAATGCACCCTGTAGATCTAGGCAACAAGGATGTCCCTAAAGCAACAGCACCGAAGTGCTTACAAATTACTCTCTGATCAGAGCTTAGAAGGTTTGTGTATAGTAGACCTCAGCACAAAAAGATATATTCTGAACACTCCATACCAGCAGACGACGTAGGATTTGCTTCGGTCCACATATCAAGAAGCAAGTGAACCAGCTCCATGGAAAACTCCCTCGCAGACTCCCTGCAGCCATGAGGAGAAGCCAGGAGGGACATGTACAACGAGAATCCGCTTGCGGACGTCGGCGTCAGGCCGGTCTTGTAGAGCGCGACACCACCGCTGGAGCCCGTTATTCGAACTCTGGTGCACTCTTTACTTTCTACAGAGTTTTCCTTGTCTGTGTACCATGCCTTCAGAGCCACTTTCAAAAACTGTTCGAGCTTGGCGAGCACGCGTGCCCACCACTCCACGTTTGTGAACTTCTTTTTTAGGTGCGTCGCCAACACACGCCTCCGCTGGGAGGAATGAGGCGCAGTCTCTCGACACGTTGAGATCATGTGGAGGAAGTTGTGCAGCACGGAATAGGGCGTCGATATGACGATGGACGGAACACACTCGAGCATTATGCCGAGCAAGTTCAGGGCGTCCGTGCGTACGTCATCAGAAATGTGGTTGACAGCGCAGCCAAGTTGAGACAGCAAGAGGGGTCCAAAAGGCGACAGCCGGTCCTGTGTAACCGAGTTGAGGACCAGTTTCAGAACCTGCATAAAGTTACATCTAATCAGCATATATACATAGGGTTCTTTGTTTTCTGGTTAAACCAGATTTTTCACAATAGGTAGCCCCCCTCCCCCTCGAACAAGTTGTTTTCAGGAAGGTGGGTAAAACCCAATACCTACCCGAAATCCCTGCGGTCCTTCAACTTGTCGTTCTAGGTAAACCGTCGGAAACGTGAATCCTAATATCAGCCTTTTATAATCCCCTCCCGCAGGAGTCAAAGACGAGCTTTTATGGAATTCGGGTAAGTGTTTGAATACTGCGGCCATTCACTGCCCCAGTTCCAAGCAGAAATATAAAGATTCTTGTTTCTCGTCCCAGTGTCACAGCAGTAGCTTGCTTCATATGCTTTTCGTTTCACCCGAAAATTCCCCAATGACATATCAAACAGAAATCGTAGCACCAGATTTCTCCCTGAATTCTCGCGTGTAAATAGCACCCAATTTTTCCCTCCCGAATTTGAAAAATCGTAAAACCCAAAAACGAAGAACCCTAAGCACACATTGTAGATATGGCTACCTTAAATTCCGCAACATGTGGGCTAGTGCAAACGAGACTGGAGGAAGGTACCACAGCAGTGCGGCACACGTTCGCACCAAATGCAGCACCTCCTGCAATGTTCGTGCCAGGTTTCATGCTCAGCAAAGCAAACTGTGTAGATAGGGCAGCTGGTACAGCTTGGGACAAAAGTTTACGGAACATGGCAACAGCGTATTTCTTCATCGAATCAGCCCTCTGCTAGGTGTCAGAACCACAACCTACTACAGGTTTTCCCGGCGATTTTAATCCAAGTGCCAGCTAAATTAATCCATGCCCCATAAAGTTTGCGTGGCACATGGATTAATTTCGATGGCGCTTGGATTAAAATCGGCGGGAAAACCTGTAGATTATAACGACCATGTCGTAGGTACCCCTTCCCAGCACCACATTTTTGGAATATGGAGGTGGCGCTACTCATCGTCCCAGTTATTGCTTCCTCAACTCCTATGATATTTTGTGCTTCAGCTCACCTTAGTATTTCTGTACAAGCGGTGGATATTCCACAGATGTTTCATTCTGAGGTTGATTATCATCATCATTCCACGCGTTTTCATAGGAGCTATTGCTGTCGTCTGCTACGGTAGTCGTACATACGCTTCTGCGTGTTCAGGATTCAAATTTTCACCGTCCAATCGTGGTGCAGATCTTGCGTGCCGATAAGTAGCGCCCCTAGCGGAGCATGCGGACGGGCTCCTCGTAGGGGTTGCTGATTATGACATGGTCGTTATAATCTACAGGTTTTCCCGGCGATTTTAATCCAAGTGCCAGCTAAATTAACCCATGCCCCATAAAGCTTGCATGGCACATGGATTAATTTAGCTGGCACTTGGATTAAAATCAGCGGGAAAACCTGTAGTAGGTCGTGGTCAGGACAAGATTGAATATGAAACGGGTGACCGCCTATTCTATCCATCTCTCAGTGTCTGCGTTGGCTGCTGTATGCAGCTTGAGTGTCGCCCCAGTGGCGAAATGCGACCACAGGGTGTTCCGTAAAATTTTGTCCCAAGCTGTACCACATTTTTCGGCAGCATTTTATCGTCACTTTGGCACAAAATGGGCAGTGATGGACAGTTTTTTTGGGGGGACAAGGCAAACTCATTGAGCCAATTAATACGCTAACAGTTGAAATGAAATCACTCAAACCCTGTGACACAGAGCAGATCGTGTCGGTTAACCCAAAGCCTACACTTGTCGAGTGAGGTTTAAAGTGTCCCTTATTTGGCTGTACTAGTTGTGGAAAGTTCTGTAATGGTGCCATGAGCATGCAGCGCTGGTCCAGACACTTCACATGCAGCCTCCACACAAGCACTCCATGGCTTTGTCCAAAATGAATGAGCAAGTGCAGATGCTTCTTTGTCTGCAATCCATGCTGTCATCATCGTTCTGCTCCTTGTGTTTACGTTATCGGTGTTTCATGTTTAAGTGTTTGTCTTTGCTTTAATAACTTTAATATACCACAGTGAAGTCCTTTCTACGCCTCCGACGTGGACCCACATTATCATCTGCTGGACATTGCTGCACCCTTTCTGCACCTCCTATCCAGCAAGTGCAGGCTAGCCATCACCTCGTCCAGAACAGTTTTAAAATTTGTGCACAGTAAGAGACAGACACAAACGTGATTACGAAGTATGTTTTTTTTTTTGTCAGCATATTCACCAAGCACACAAAGGTGCACATTACTTACCGAGTTGTGCTATAACTTCGTGACCAGTGGTGGATCCCGAACTATCTGAGGGGGACAACCTTAGGCAACCAGCCTTGGTCAACATGCCGCGTACACTACTGGTCATTTGAAGCATGATGTGACGATAGTAATTGAGGGGGAGGTCAGTACATCCTAACCCCCCCCCCCCAGATCCATGCTTAGTTTGTGACAGCTTTCAAAACTCTCAGTAATTTGTAATTTCCTTCCCACTGACCTGTGTAACAGACACACTACAGGCATCTTCATGGCAACATTGCTTTCAGTTTTCAGATACTTGTTGATCCCAATTTCCATACATTTTGTAACAGGTTCTGCATGCATACAAAGCACCGTTCTATTTCCAGTTCTGTGAACATCTGCTGCGACATGGGAGTCCCCAACAGACTCTGGAATGACTTTGTTTACACGGAACTATTTGTTTGAAATTGTAGCGGAAGAGCCATCACCACCGTCATCATCTCACACCGGAACGTGCAGCCTTCCTTAAGAGATCAGTTGGGCACTTGTCATCATCCTGAATAGTTGTGGTTCTTGTGTCCCAACAAAATAATCTGGCACATACAAGATGGCCTTAATTTTTGTGCTGAATACAGTACACTCAAAATTATTTGTCTTGCATTTGCGTGTGCTTATGCCTTCCTTTTCTTCTGTTTATGAAGTCTGAAATTTTGGAAGGGGGAGCAAGGTACCAGCGAGATGGAAATTGCTCTGTCTCCCTGCCAATTTTTCGCACTTTCCCCGAGTAGATCTCAAGCTCGGAAATGAGAAGTGTGACCTTCCTCGCTCTCATGTATGAGATTTGCGTGTTTAAAGACACAGCTTTATGTGTCCGACTGTCATGACTAGCCCTGTGCTTTCTCGTGTCCCCCTTTTTTGGCTGTAGTGTTCCTGATGGGTTTACACTGTTCCCTGCACTTTGATTAATCGTATAATATAACAAAGATGCAGTATGTAACAGGAGCGCTCGCAACAATCAAGCACAAAAAAATAGGGTGGAAATGAAAAAATGTACCTTGTGCGCGGACTGTCGCACGGCCTCAGTTCTATCCGAGCAGATAGGTCCGAGGGTCTCTAGTAATGGCTTCAAGTGAGGAGTCAGCGCTTCTGGATGAGAAGAGCCAAATTCTTTCAGTTCCTCCAATGCGCTAAGACGGGTAGTACCAGAGTAGTTGTGGAGCTTGGATATTATGTCCTGCATATGGGAGAAGACAGTGTCACCAATCAGGGGGGGATGATAGGGGAAGGTGCAATTAGCCTGCTGGCGGCTTGGTGCACCCAATCAGGGAGGGGAGAAATGATGGTGGCACAGGAGAGGGAGGGCTGGGTAGCCCCCACTTGCTCTGGGATTTGGGTGCTCCAAAAGAACTACCCACCACAGACGACAAGAGACTCGACAAAGAACAGGGACCGAGACGAGAGAAGAAGACAACACAGGCGCGCTTCCAACACACCACAGACAACATGCGAGCATCCCTCAGTAGCCTTCACTGGGATGCTACATGTACCACCGCCAGGACGAATGGCCAACTGACCCCATGCCATCGCCAATCTGCTCTTGGCAGAGGAAAAGGCAACGTGTAGCGAAGTGGGGACGCGCAGCACAACAGTGTTCATTTTTATTTGAATATATCACGGCTTTAACTCACTTGTATGCTGTGTTTCCACGTTGTGAGCGGCCCTCCAGACGACGCTTTCGGTGTTTTCTGAGGTACTATGATCCGCTTTGACTTGAAACTCGTGTCCGTCACATTTAGACCTTTTGGAAGTCTCTTTCCAACCCTTAGTTTTTGTTTTTGAAAGTCTTTCACCTTTTTCCCCATTGTTTTTGTACACGAAATTTGCAGACCGCAACAAACATTACATGAGCTACGAACACGGGCTCAGTTTAGAGTTTAGATCAGTTCAGATCCGTGATCCGTCGTTCAGATCCAGCCGGCCGACCGGACTACACCGCCACCACCACTTTATGGACATCCGGCGTGTCGCCACAGAGCAGACGAACTTCGGAAACGCACTAAACCTAAATCACTTTATTCGCTTTTTCGCAGATACGATACTTTTTAGTTGAATGTATGCCTCAGCTGGCGGTTACCGATAAGGAATACATCGAATGCAGACTATTAACCAATTTTTGCAACTGTTTAGCAGCGCCGCAGCACCAGTCAAGTAGTAGGAAATGACGTCCTCATATGCTTGTTTTCACCGGAAGTCAGCGGTGCCCTTACTTACTGCTGCAAAGAGCCGCCGAAACAAAGGTATTATTCGTTACTTGCGAAATTAGATGATTAACCTGGAAGGCGCGAGTTTCGTTAAACGACGTTAGGAGAGAATTGTGAAAATTTTGAGGTGTGAGGAGCAGCAGTGAAAGCAGGAAAGAGCGTCGGCAGCGCACATGTGCCACGGAACTGACCGCCATTTCACGAAATAGGCGTCACGTGATGTGTCTGGAATAATCAGTAAATGTATTGAAGGTTTAAATCTTCTTTGAAGATATCGCGTGTGCTACAGTATAATCCTATCACCCATGACGACTAGAGTGTTTGTTGGCCATCTCAGCTATGACGTGCGAGAGCGAGATCTCGAGAAATTTTTCAAGGGCTACGGCCGCATCGGCGAAATCCTGCTCAAGAATGGCTACGGATTCGTTGAATTCGACGACTATCGCGACGCTGAAGATGCCGTCCACGACCTAAACGGGAAGAAACTGCTGGGCGAGCGTATATCAGTGGAACTCGCACGTGGTATTCGTCGAACCGCGGGGTCAGCGCAGCGCGGTACCCGCCGTTATGGCCCGCCGACGCGCACAGAGTACCAGCTAATCGTTGAGAACCTGAGCAGCACCGTCAGTTGGCAAGACCTCAAAGACTTCATGAGACAGGCCGGAGAAGTCACGTACACAGATGCCCATCGTTTGCGTCGACACGAGGGCGTTGTAGAATTTGCAACGTACGGTGACATGAAGAATGCTGTTATCAAGTTGAACAACAGAGAACTCGACGGACGCCGGATCCGACTCGTTGAAGCGAAGCGCGCGCATAAGTCCAGATCAAGATCGCGGTCCCGACGTCGTCGTTCATCAAGCAGCCGTTCATATTCAAAATCAAAATCTAGAAGCAGGTCTTACAGCAGGTCAAGGTCTCGGTCAAAGTCAGCAACTCCGCGACGTCGTAGTCGCTCCAGGTCAAAAGGCAGGCGCAGCTCAGCATCACCAGTGCCTCGTTCTAAGGGCAAAGATCGTCGTAGGTCAAGATCAAGGTCGCCACAATCACGATCCAAGTCACGGTCAGCTTCTAGGGGATCACGATCGGGATCGAAAGAGAGGGTAAAGAGGACCAAGCGCGAGAGATCCGAATCGGAGGAAAGAGTTAATCGCAACTCAAGGTCGAGATCAAAGCAGAGGTCCAATACACGTTCCAGGTCACGATCCAAGTCAAAGACAGCAAAGGACACCAACTCAAAGGAACGGTCAAGATCACGATCAGAGTCTGAAGACAGATCAAAACGGAAGAAGCGCAACAGGTCGGAATCGAAAGAGAGAGACGGCGACCAGTCGAGGTCTCGCTCAGCGTCTCCAGCAGGCGGTGCACGCAGCAAATCGCGCAGTGTTTCCAAAAGCCCACCGCAAAATGATGACGGTGACCGTCGAGAGAGTTCTCGCTCGCCCTCGGCAAACGGTGAAAGTTGAAACATTTCTTTGCGCAACATTTGTCATTTTCCTCGATTCATGTGCGAGCATTTTTTTCAACATTTATCGCAACAGTTGCTTGGCATGTCATTACGTTCCAGCCGTCTAAACATCCTTAGAATGCTTTTTATGTGCACCTTTGCCCTAAGTGAGATAAAAAAAAAAAGTGTTAGTGATGTTAAACTGGTTGGGAGGCATTTGAAAATTTTGTTTGGAGAACAGTATGGCACTGTAGCAGAATGGCATATCGTGTAACTTCATCTGTGACTTCATCAATAAATGGATTTTTTCAAGCAGGGTGTACATGGTTCCACTCGGTGCTCTACACACACGTACGTTATCTCATGGTACGGCTCCACACTTTCAACTGTTCTATGGTTTTAGGGGCATACACGGATCTTCATTCGACGTAACGCACTTTCCATTTCAAAATTAATACCAGCGCAAAAGGAGACACAGGAATACGGACTCGATGGGACAAGCGCTGAACCACCAACTCACATTTACTACAGATTTGACTCCCCTCTCCTCCGCAGAGCCATTAGGTGGAACAACATTCATGTCACCGTACCAACTAGAACATAGAGCCCTGCACAGGCCGACCCGGCCCGGGAGCATAAAAAAAATGGCCCGGTCCAGGCCTGGACCTTCATGTTTTTATGCGGCCCAGTGAGTAGAGCCCGGCCCGGTGATTCAGTGAGTAGGTGCCGGCCTAGTATTCCCAGCCGTGACGTACACCTTTCTAGTGCTTATCAAACAAATGAATATGTAAATTTATAAGAAAAGACACCGCCACAAACACAAAAGAACTCCCGGTTTAACAGCACGAGACCAAATTCAATCCAGAAAGCACGCGGGCAGGCGCGTTATCGTTACACTACCAAGTAAGTAGAGGATGTCGACAAACTCCTCCTCCCGGTCCCTACCCCTCTCACCAAGCTTGTAGGGCTCTAACCCAAATACGTAAGCAGTATCTCATTTTACCCTGAACAAAAAAATAGTTTTCGATGTGTATGATAACAGTGAAGTTTTAAAGTTCACGTGACATGTAGTGCACAGTAGGCTTGTGCAGGGTCCAAAATCCGGTCACAAGTAAGTTACTTCAAAACAGCAGGTAGTTAGGATTTGCTCGTAAAAATAGTTACTGAGTAACAGTTACTCCTTTTTAAGTGTGGATAGTTCTACAAGACCTTCCAATGCCCTCATCATTGCAATGAGAAAGTCGCAGTGCCGGATTTACAGTGGTGGGGGCCCAGGGGCACTGTACTGTGGGGGCTCCCTCGTGTATTCTATGTCTATCCAATGTGTTATTCGGAGTCGACATGCGTGGACAGAGGACAGATTTTTACCAAGTTTCCGTTTCAGGCATGCAAAACAGATTTCCCTTGAACAAGACCTTTACTGGTGGGGGCCCCGGGGCAAGTGCCCCGTCTGCCCTCCCCTAAATCCGGCACTGGAAAGTCGTTCAAGGCATGCAAACATGTGGCAAAAATATTACACTTTGCAGCGACGTTCATGGAAATTGGCAACAAGTTACTACCCAATACTGGTGAAAATTGATGTGTGCATTTGACACGTTTGTTATCAGCAGTCTTGGGCTGCAGTTACGAATTACTATGCAAGACTGGGTGAAAACGAATGTGCATTCCTTTTGTAACTAATTGTATAAATGCTGAGAGAGGCTGTGAAGTGGGATAACAGATTTGGAAAGTAACGCGAGGATGTGAGTAGGACACCACCAGGAGAGAAGTGAGATGGCATTGACTTTTGCTGAAATGTCCATAGTGGCCAATATCCAAAACATAACGTAGCAAAACTGAAGGAAGCACAAATTGGATACTAGGTTGCAATTTGATTAAAGAGAAAGGAGGCTTTTGCATGGAAAGGAAGCATGCCGGGCCACACTTACAATACATGGGTATGAAAAAATGCCAATGTTTGTTTTTGCTCATGGCTTTAGTTAAAGTTACAAGCACAACTTTTTTCTTTCTTGTTTTGTTTCCTTCTACATTGTACAGGAAAACGTGGGTATGAGCCAGTGAACACAAAATCAATTTGGGGCAGAAAAAAAAATCAGGCGAGATTGGGTTTTACAAACCTCAGACAATGAGGCACCACGGAGAAATGAGATTGGTGTTCAACATTGCAAGGAAGTATGGCTTATAAAAGAACAATTCTTCAGAGGTTGACATAAAACTAAGGGCCCGGTTCTTTGCAGCACGATGCAGACTGATTTCCCACGGGTTCTTACTTTTAATCCAAACAAAAAGGCGAGAAAAAAAGGACAGAACAAATTCACAAAACGGAACCTATCAACCGCAATAGTTTGGCACACCTTGCATCCACATAATTAGCATCATGTTGCATCTTCCTTCGTAAATTACTCACCTTTGCATCAACATAACAGAATTATATTATGCAGCATAACAAAACATCATAGTTATCACACTACTTGCTTTTGCATAAACTTTTTGCCCAATTGTGTTCTATTATCCATCTTCAGTCCTCAGTCCATTCACCTAAATGACAAATAGCTATGCAAAACTGAAAAGAATGTTGTGTTTGATTATTGATTTTGTACACTCTCGATACAAGGTGCTGTCAGAAAACGTCTGGTCTGGATTGCTTGCTAAGAGTCATTAGCAGCACGCTTTGTGTTCCTACACCAAGTATGCTGGTCCATGATGGTTGAGGCATGCGACCACATGTTTGTGCCGTCCTGTGATTCCACAATATCCGACAATAACGAATGTCAAGTTTTGTGTGAAAGTCTGTAGCTGAGAAATTCAACGTCATCAGGCTTTTGGTGATGCACTAGGCTGTACACTACATTTCAAATGGCATGCGAGCCACAGCCAAATGCATGGTACAAGCACACAGGATTGTCATGCAACAGCACAGTCCCTGATAATGCCGACAAAATTGTGCAAATTTGTCAGCAGCAATTATTTGTCCGTGCAGGTCTCTACTGCAACGTTTTGATGTAACTGAGGGGGAAGAAAAAGTGACTCAGCTGGCTGCTTCACCTCAACAATGGCACTGTCTACAAAGCCCTAAAAATACAACATATCTTGGCAGCCAACAGAATACAATACCAGTTGTACTCTGTGTTCGTTAGTTTCTTCGTCTTTCTTTCCTTTTTTTTTTTTAAGCAAACGGCGGCAACGTTTTGACTAAAATCTACTAGATTGTGCCGACCATTTATAATGTGCAACTCACTTGTAAGAGTCTGTTCACATGATATACAAGGGCTCAGCGCATCGGCCCATCGGATCTACTAGACAGTCAAAATTGAATTTTCAAAAGACAAAAGTGGCCGTAGCGGATAGCAGCACTCTGTGCAGTGTACATGCACACGATGGTGATGATTATGGTTTTATGACATTTGCAGGAATGTACCTCTTATGGGGCACACACCGCTTCTATAGTAATCCTGACATATGCTCCCATACAATGTATTCTAGCAATCGAAAAGACAATAAACAGCAGGTCGATGACCAGTGCTGCTGCTAGCCTCAAAATTTCAGCACCCGGGAGAGGTACAAGTGACACAGTCGCTACAATCTAGTAGAACCACAGTACAAGAAAACAAGGTCAAATTTCAGAAGGTACTTGAGATGCTACAGAAAAAAAAAAAAAAAAGGTTACAACACGAGACGTTTGAACCAGTATTCAGCAGAATGAAAGTAATTATTTAGATGAAGACAGTTGCCAATGCTAAATAATGCAAGCTTAACATTTTATGAAGTAGGCATGTAATGTTCCTGACAGCAACTCGTACACGCGCATTGTTTTCATTAAAAAAAATGCTACCATTCTACCTTTTTCACCAAGGGTGCAGCGGAAATGATGGAAAGTTTTCTGACCAGTGCAGCCACCCCTTGGCCCAAAACGTATGCGAAGGGGCAAGGATGCAAGTTGGTGCTGTCTGCTGAGTCATCTGCCATTCAGCGTGGTTGGACTGCAGTTGACATGTTGTTTGTACGTTGTTTGCTGTCGCTATGACAGCACGTACGACAGTTGTCGTGCTTGAGCTGCTTTGTACAGATTCAGAGGAGGCACGAACCGCAGTCGTAGCACTTGGCAAATGGTGCCGCTACATATTTTGAAAGCATTGCACTGCACTGCCCTAAATGAATACAAGCGCATGCCTCATTTGCCATCTTGGTTAATCTCAGCAATGTTTGAATATCCACTATTTTATCCGAAGACAATAAAATTGGAGCAAAAGGCTACATGCAAGGAGAAACTGCAATAACAACCGGGAGCACACAAAGAAGCTGAATGGCAAATAAACAATTGAATTGACTTGATTTGAAGATCGACGGCACATACTTGCCCTTCGCATCCTTGGTTATCTTCAACAATGGCTTTCCCATTTTAATAGAGACATCGAATATGCGTGCACTTTCCACTGGCATGTTGCTGTGTGTGGTCTGCTTGTTCTGCCCTGCACCACTACATCTGCTCTACCGACGGTGCAGTGGTTTTAGGGTTCGGTGCAGAAACGGAGCAATTTGCACCGCGAAACAAATGAAGAGGTGGAGGGGTGCAAGTTGCACTCTCCAAAAAGAATGCAGAGGTGCTGCCCACTTACACCAGGTGCAAGGAATGCAGGTGAAAATAATGCACCTAGTCTATGATCGAGTAAAGATACACATCACCTCATACAGACACCGTGCAGGAGAGCTCACTTGAAGATGCCAGCAGCTGTAGAGCAGGGTGACATAAAACTTTTAATTCTCAACAGAGCTTGCGTTTTACAAAAGTCAGTGCAAGCAGAGCCGAGAGGGCAAAGCTCCCTCACCCCTTCTAGACGAGAAGGAATAGGACATCATAATTTATAAGTTACGTGCGTCTCTTTTCTGCTTGCGTCACGGAACATTGCTTCCGAGCAAGAAGGCAGCACTCCGACGTGTGTGTGTGTGTGGCACCTTGACGCACCGCCAGTACCTCTCTCCAGTGAACCACATGTGAGGATGATCTCCGTTCCGTCAGGTGTACTTCAACGGCCGAGTGCGCCGTGACGGCCAAGTGCAGTTTTTCAATGACCACTGTGCTTCAGTTCCGATTCACTACACTCTGTATGCCGAAGAGCGCATTTTGCCAAGTCTCAGGATGTGGCTTTCGATTTGTGCGTGGATGATGGTTTCTTGCGGTGGTACTTGACTTTCTTGACGTAGCCTTCCACCAGGGCTCTGATTTTGACCGGGTTGATTTCCCCCGATTTGTTGTGACAGATCTGCGGAAGAGCGTCATACGTTAACACGCGACTGAGGGGGACAAGCAGAGAGGCATTACCTTGGGCACGGACTTGCGAAGCACGTCTTTGTACTCCTCCTTGGTGATTTCTCGACGGTTGTAGTAAGGTTTAAGTGATAGTTTCACCTCTTCCACAACACGTTCTTGACGATTAAGCTTCTTCAAAAACTGTGTGACAAATATGAAGTCAGTCAGTCAGTGGAATAAGCATGCAGTATTTCGCGACATCATATTACGTACCACACATCTGGTCTAGTCCTGTGACACATTTTGTGTGCGCACGCAAGTCTCGAAAGATGCGAAAGTTTGCAGATTTGCTGTCAGTATACAGGGTACTTTTATTTAGCTGCAACTGATTTTTTTTCTTAAAGAAAGAAAGGCTATGAGAGCAGTGTAGATACCGTTTCTGCAAGGCGGGTTATACGTAGTATTCAGCGTTTTCAGCATGTGCTAAAAAACGCTGAAAAGCATGCGGCGAAAATTTTTTGGAAATCTGTCATGTTTCAAAAAGCTCCAAATTATACTCTCGATATGGTGCAACATGCCAGAAATGCTGGTACCCAACCGCACTTTTCTTCCTCCGGGGCATGACATTTTCATTTTTCCTTCACCTTGTTTCCAAGTGGAATGTGGGGAACGCCGCCCTGTGGAGCTACTAGGGAAAAAGCTAGGGCTCTGAAAAAGCATTGCTCCTGGCTCAGTCATGATTCGGCCGCTCCTTCTATCTCCCAATTCTCCTGGCGAACAGGCAGAACTGCTTTACGATGGCAAAGGGACTGGGCGCTGACCCCAACTGACCAGCGAACCAGAACGCGTGGGTCCTGTAACGTCATCGATGACGTGGCACCACTTTTCTCGTTCTCATCATACCAGGAGTGGAGAGTTAAGGGAGAACTCGCCAAGCTATGTTTATGCGAGTTTTTTTCTGGGAAACAAATTGCACACATCAAAACCTTTCGTGCTGTACAGTAAACTGACACACACAATTTCATCAGACGTCTTAATCCGAACATTTTTTGGATGGCCGTCTGTACTCCTTTAACATACACCACTGGCAACCTTTATAGCGTTCTAATCTGTAGTTGACAGGCTGGGCCCAGACCAGGCGTGGAGCCATCAGGACAGGCCCAAGCAGGTAAAGCAAACGAAGGAAATCTAGGCCAAGGTCTAGCAATGCAACCCATGCAGCGCCCTTGTATGTAAAGATATCAAAATCATTTCACCTTCTCTTTCACTTGCATTTCAACAGCAGAACTGGGTAGCTCGTCGAGGACCTTCAATTGCGTCTCGTCCATCCGCCCTTTCGTTTCTGCAGCTTTTGCCCGAACACCCTTCTCCATCATAAAGTGAACGATTTGCTTCCGCTCCTTGCTGCCGCTCCTGTGCTTTTTGTGGCTGCCCTTTGTTGGTTCCCTACCCGTTCTCGCTGGGAGCAGCGTGTCGAACGACGAAATCTTCCTCTCGTTCTCTTGCGCTGCGGCACCAACTGGGGAGTCTGGAGGGGAATACGGCGAGTCTACCTCCATATCTACCACTTCCGTTATCTCCGGCTGCGGCTTTGCCACATTTTCCGGCGGAAGTATCATTGTCGGTTGAGGAGCCATAGCCATAGCAACGGCCGCATGTGGCGGAAGGATTCCTACTGGTGGTCCTAGAAGGGTCGTTGGGGCTGCAAACGCTCCCCTCAGTCCTAGCAAGTGGGACGGGGCGAACATGGGACCTGCGGGCCAGGGGGCTCGCAGGCTCGCGACGAGCGCGGGGAGTGTCCGAGGCGGCAGGACGTAACTCGGTGGAGGCATGTGCAGGCTCGGCAGCTGCACGTGGTTAGCGTAGGTCACTGCGGGAGGCGTCGCGGGCCGGATCATCACTGGGCGAGAGGGAGCGGGCCGGACAACTTTTGGATCGGGCTCCGGCTCAGGGGGAAGCGGGGGTAGCTCGGGTTCCGGAGGCGGCACGGGGTCCGCGGGAGGAGGGGGGCTCGGGCTCTTAGTGGGTTCGCATGGATCGTAGCTATTATCTTCAGGAGGGGATGGAGGTGATGGAGATCGTGGTGAGCGAGGTGGGCTTTGAGCGGGGACAGCGGGAGGGGGCATGGGATCGGGTGAAGGTTCACGTATCTTCTTCTTTTCCTCGACTGGAGACTCGGCAGCATGACTGACCGTTTCAGCTTCCTCCTCGTACTCGCTTTCTGAGGAGGCGTGGTTGTCATAGCCAAAGTTATCCGCAGGGCTGTCGCTATCGACTTCAATTATCTCTTCAATATCGTCATCATCCTTGGAGTCACTGTCATAGTGATTGCTAGAAGAACATGCTCTCTTCCTAGCACTGACTTCTTCGTCTGGAGAAGGAACCCTTTTTCGTGACCTAGATTCCTTGATTTCGTCGTGGTGGATACCTTTGGCGTCAGCTTTTCTGTTAAAGTTGACATTAATGATGATACTGTTTCCTTTCGTGAATACCTCCTTGTGTTCTATGGGTGTTGCACCTTCAACAGCAGGACTTGGCGAGTGTTCCTTGTGCTTGGCGCGCTTCTCATGTTTCTCCTTCCAGTATTCTTTCTCCTTCTTTTCAAGTATTGCTTTTGCTTTTTCTTCCATCCTCCTGACGTTACGATCATCTTTCCTCGATTCTCTCTCGTCGCTCCTTTTTGACTCTTTGTGTTCTTTATGCTTCCTTTCAGATGTTCTCTCACTTCTGTCCCCAGATCTGTCTTTCGATCGATCCGAGGATCTCTTGCGTCGGCCACTGTGCCGATCCCTCCTGTCCTTTGAGTCGCATCGGGCGTCCTTGCTACTCTGCCTGTCCTTGCTGCTGTGTCTGTCCCTGCTGCTGTGTCTGTCCTTGCTACTGTGCCTACTACTGTATTTGTCCTTATGCTTATCCTTACGTTCCTTTTGAGAAGAGGAGGATGACGAGGACGTCTTCTCTTTACGCGACCAATCGCGTCTCTTATCTGGGCGCACATATAGCTCACGGTCTGGCTTACGTTCCTTTTTTGGTTTTTGTTCTTCTTCCTTTTTGTTCTTTTCCTGGAGTCTTCTATCCTTCTCTTTCTTTCTAATTTCTCGTTCTTTGAACATTAATTTCTCATCCTTGTGCTTCCCATCACGATAAATCCTTTCGCGCGAATGCTTTGAAAGCTTTTTCCAGCTGATCTCCGAGCTGCTGCCAGCATCCACTCGTCCTAAAACACTTGTCCGCTTCGAGTCTGGAGTCGCCTCACGGCCGATGTCCTGCACCCTTTTAAGCTTTGGAATCCTTGGCAGTTCAGAGATGTTGATCCGTGGACCCGCATCCATGTACTCATCCATCTCGTCCTGGATTTTCTTCCTGCGGGAAGACGAAGACTCTTCCACGATCTCTCCTTCCTCTCGTTCCTCATCATGGGAACGTCGCCGTCTCCGATGCTTGTGTCTGTGGCAACTCTTCCCTTTCGATCTTCGCGGTTCTTCTCTCACTGGCTCCGGCTCCTGCAGTTCTGCACCCCCACCAAATAACTCGTCTCCACTCCCCGGCTCGGACACTTCTTCGATGCCGTCTCTGCTTTGCTCGCTGAGCAGCCCTTCTTCTTCCTCTTCACCGTCATGTACGCTCGGTTCGTACTCTGGAGAAGTGATGTCCTCTGTCACTGCAGCACCGAGGAGATTGTCAACAGGTTCGGCTTCCTGTGCAGGGGGGGATTCAATCTCCACTGGCTCTGCCTCCTCGTTGCCTTCTGGACTTTCGATCTCCTTTGGTGATGAAACGGCAGTTTCCCCGTCGTCTCCTACTTCGTCTGCCTCTTCTTCGGCTTTTTCGTTTTCATCGACTGTAGATGATACGGGCGATCCCTCGCACTTCTCGTTGACATCGGCGGGTGATGACGGTGGCGATATTTCGGCGGCCTCGTTGGCGTCAACAGGTGATGGGGGCGGCGAAACTTCATCCTTCTCATTTGCATCAACGAGCGATGACCGAGCAGAATGTTCTGCCACCTCGTTTGCATCAACAAGCGATGAGGGTGCAGAACCCTCTACTTTTTCGTTAGGATCAGCGGAGGACACAGGCGAAGGTGCATCTTCTCCCACATCCTCGACATCAATTGGTGACGAGCGCGCGGAATCGTCTCCTTTCACTTTTTCGTTTCCGCGGGTGGCGCGTAACGCTGTTGGTGACATTGCCACGCCTCTATCGTTGACGTCGATAGGAGACGACGGTGCGGAAGCATCACTGTCATCCGTCTCAACTGCTTCGAGGGGTGACGACGCAGGAAACGCACCCTCCTCGCTCGTTTTACCTGGGGAGGACAAACTTTTGGCTGCTAATTCTGGAGATTCTGTTTTCTGATCTATCTGTGAAGGCACTTTGTCTTCCTTGCTATTCTCATCATCTTCACTGTCATTCCCATTCCGTACAGGCTCTTCCTCCTCCTCCTCCTCCTCGTCGGATTCTTGCTGATCATTGTGCCTGTCCGCACTCTTGTCGGCTGCAATGGGTGAAGGGCTAGATACACTATCAGGAGAAGGAGCAACTTCGTCCTCGTTCCTTCCGTTCTCCTCTTCGTCGATGACAAGTTCATTTTCGCTCGAGTCGTCTCCGCTGCCACCGTCATCGTCGGCCCTCTTGTGAGAGTCGGGGATCTGTTAAAGTACAGTATTCTCTATTACGAATTTGAAGACCACACTAAATATTCGAACAATTTTAAAGGAGCACTGAAGCCATCTATGATCTCCGGTGACAACCTCAAATTTACAGATTTAGATTAAATTTACAGAAAGCTATCTCGTCCATCAACCAGAGATATTCCTCTTGAATCGCAGATTATGAGTAACAAGTCTAAAGAAAAAAAAAAGCACTGCCACCAGAGTGATCCGTGACGTAAGCTCTGTAGACGGAGAGTACCAAGCGGGTACTGTACACACTGTGCAGCCTGCAGTTGTACATTTTTAGAGCCTGAAGTTTTAGGGTTTTACCCGATTCTTCCCCGAATTTGCACCCCGAATTGAAGGTTCACCCTTTACGGTGAAACCCGATTTTTACCCGGCAAATTCCCCTCACTGGGATGTCTGTAGGAATGCATTAACTTACTTGTTTGGCAGAAAAATTCAGTTACATCACCATTTGTACCAAACCACTACAGTTAGTTGAGTAACTGAGCCCGACTTCACCCCGAATTCAGCATACTGGAAGTTTTTTCACCCGAATTCGCATGAATTTAGTGCACATGTTTATTTACCCAATTTTTACCCCCCGAATTTAGAAAAAAATATTTCCCGAAAACTTCAGGCTCTATACATTTTCTGTGCGTAAAAAATAATGCAGTGACCGTACATTTCTTCGTAATCGAAAATTCAGTTTTTCATGGACTTGCAGTTGCTCCTGTAAAGTGACTGATCCTATTTGGGGAAGTATATGATAAGTATAAGTATACGAAGTAGAAAATTTACAAACACCAACCACTTTCATGACCGGACCGTCAAACGAGGAGGTTTCTGGCTCTTGACCACGTCCTTGCTGGTCCTCTCCGATTGACTCAATGTCACTGTATATGTCCACCTCATCTTCACTATCCCCTGCCCCCATCCCATTCTTCGAAACTTCTTTCCCCTTGTTTGGCAGCACACAATCAGCCACCGCCTGCCCCCCACCACAGTCCCTCGGAGGGTCTTCTCCGGAAAACAGCACCCCGCTTCGGCACACACTGTCCCCTGTCCCAACGAGCGCGGCACTGTTCCCTCCCAGCTGGTTCGGTGCAGACGGACTCTTGCCACCAACGCCACTAGGGGGCGGAGAAGATGCAGTGGAGGACCCTGGGCTCCGAGGTCGCGATTGTACGGCACTCAGAGGAACTGAGCGAAGGTCCAGAGATCCGTCACGCTGGATGATGGCGTGTCGCGTCGTGTGACGGCCCAGGAGAACCCTTTGGGTTGCCAGAATGCTGCCGAGAACGTCGCCACAGGAGGGTGCTGTCGATGGCTTGGCAAGTGCCATCCGGATGCTGCGGAAGTTATTAGATTAATTAATCGTAACAAAATATCACTCTAATAATTAATCATTGTAGTAGTTATTTAACTTCATTAAAAGCTTTATCCACAAAGTCTGTCAAGAGTGACCTTGGCAGACTGTCAGGTTCTGCAATTCTGCATGAGAAACGATGTCTTAATGTCTAATAACCTGCCTCTCATAGCATAATGTCCATTAAAGTAGCACAGAAGTCATTTTTAACACCCAGTTTTCTTCCTATAAAACTGTTAAGTAGGCCAGTAAGATGCACCGTGCGAAGTAATTTACACCACAGAGTCATAATTATCGCAGAAATTGAATTTAAAATACGCCGAAAAAAGCGACCGTGCGCAACGGTGGTGAAGAACAGTACCAGCCTGTGATCTGCCTGGAACCTCGCGCTGACGCTATAAGGAGAATGCTCGCTGACTGGCCTAGAGAAATGTTGTCTGCTACTTCGCTGTCGTCTGCTACTCCGCTGTTCGGGGTTCTGATAAAGCCTTTCTCCTTGCTCGGTAATGCTTCGGCCGCTGCTTCTATCCCCAGTTCTCCGGGAGAACTGGCAAAACAGGTTTACGGCGGCAAAGGGACAAGGAGCTGACCCCCCTGACCGGCGAACCAGAACGAGTTCTCCTTATACCGTCATCGGTGACGTGGCATCGTACCTCCTCATCCTCGTTATAGCTGGAATGGCGAGTTAAGGGAGAACGCGCGGAGCTATGTTTACGCGAGTTTTTTTCTGGGAAACAAGTTGCACACATCAAAACCTTCCACGCTATTCGGTATAATGACACACACACTTTCATCAGATGCCTTAATCTGAAATTCTTTTTGATTGCCCTCTGTACTCCTTTAAGGCTATAAGATTCCATCGAACACTGATCCACTTTATATCACGACGCAAATTAAACAAAAAGACGTGGCTTATCTACAACAGAAATATTTATCTATCTACCACACTACTGATCTGTTTGATGGCCTGTAGTAGTACATACCGGTCTAATGGAGGCGTAGGTTTCAGCAGCTTCTGCTTAACGTGGGATGGGGTAACGCGATGGTGTGTCCGCCTCACGGTAAGCACATCTGTGCTTCCATCATCCCCACTGCAAAAGACATTCCTCACTACAATTGTAAACATCGTAGAACGTGAAGAAAAAACAATGTACAAGGTTCCGGCGATGCAGAATCCAAAATAACAAAGACTGTTAAGAGCATCAACTGTTTACTATATACATAAAAACAAGACTTTCGTGCAGTAGGCTGCACTTCTTCAGGTTTGAGGACCTGTTACAAGTGGTGAAGCATATATCAAAAACCAAGTCACATGGTACAAGAGAAAAGGGTAAGGGTGAAGAGAACTACAAACGCAATACAAATATCAACAAAAATGAAAAACAAAAATGAAAATAAAAATGAAAATGAAAATGAAAAACAAAACGCAATGCACAATGGCAATTGCGTTTTGTTTTTCATTTTTGTTGATATTTGTATTGCGTTTGTAGTTCTCTTCACCCTTACCCTTTCTCTTGTACCACGTGACTTGGTTTTTGATACCGTATTTATTCGATTCTAAGGCGAGGTTTTTTTCGCAAAATTGGAGTCCAAAAGCCGCCACCCGCCTTACATTCGTGACCGGAGCCTTCCATTACGCGCCATCATGCAAGCGCAAGCGCCCTCGCCTGTCCTCTCCCCTTTCACCCACGTGACCGTGGGGGCGCATGTAGCTGCGCAGCGTCTTTGGCGTCTTCAACGGCAGTTCAGTGGTTCCAGTCGTTCCAGTTGCTAGTGATTTCCACCGTGATTCGCAAAACGATTTCCGATGGCAACCCGTCGTGTGCACTACGATGCGGCTTTTAAGAGGAAGGTTATCCTTGACGCTGAAGCCTTAGGCAACTGTGCAGCGGGAAGAAAGCATAACGTTCCGGAGAACAACGTGCGTCGGTGGAGGAAGAACAAGGGCTCCCTGTTCACGTGCTCGGCCATGAGGAAAGCATTCACTGGCCCACGCAAGGGAACATTCCCGGAACTGGAGGAGCGTCTGACGGAGTTCGTCATTGCCAGAAGGAAAAGCTTTTTCACAGTGACAACAGAAATGATCCAGATCAAGGCAAGAGAGCTGGCAAGGGAACGCGGCATTCCATCAAGTGACTTCAAAGCAAGCACAGGCTGGGTACAGAAGTTCATGAAGCGGTCAGGTTTCTCCCTGAGAAGACGGACGTCCGTGTCACAAAAGTTGCCGAACGACTACGAAGAAAAATTGGTGTCCTTTCAGAGGTATGTGATTGACCTGCGCAAGAGCTACGATTTTCTGCTGGGCCAGATCGGCAACGCCGATGAGTCTCCGATTTTCTTTGATATGCCTTCAAGCCAGACTGTTCACAAGAAGGGTGAACATCAAGTGACCATTAAAACCACCGGAAACGAGAAGTCACGGATCACCGTAATGCTCGCGTGTACAGCCGACGGCCGAAAGTTGCCCCCATACATCGTGTTTAAACGTAAGACAATTCCAGCGAATGAACCGTTTCCGAAAGGTGTCATCGTGCGATGCCAAGAGAAGGGGTGGATGACAGAAGAACTCGTGTTGGATTGGGTGAAGACTGTGTGGTGTCGCCGACCTGGGTCTCTTCTATGCCGCCATGCCATGCTAGTCCTTGACGCGTTTCGGGGACATTTGACGGAGGCTGTGAAGAAGAAGTTGGTGGAAGAAAAGACGAAACTGGTTGTCATACCCGGAGGTATGACCAGTCAACTTCAACCATTAGACGTATGCCTGAACAAACCGTTTAAGGACCACGTGCGACGCCTCTACAACGAGTGGATGAGTTCAGACAGTGTCGCCCTAACACCATCGGGGCGCTTGAAGCGGGCGTCGCCATCCACAGTGGCTCAGTGGGTTGCCGACGCCTGGGCTGCGATTCCAGAAAACATGGTTGCTGCGTCCTTCAAGAAATGCTGTATATCGAACTCTCTTGATGGAGTTGAGGATGATGAGCTCTGGGAGTGCGACAGCAACAAGGAAAACACGGACTTCTCGGACGCCGATGACTTTTGAGTGTTCTGTATGCAAGAAATGTTGTTCGGGTGTAGTTCCGTAGACGGGCTTATGCCTTTTTCTAATTAGCCGGAGTGTTCAGAAGATAAATAATGCACTGAAGTGAGAGAAGACCATATAGCGAATGTAAAAAAACAAGAATTACAAGAATTTGTGGTCTAGAAGTTATTTTATATGCATTTGAACAACCCCATCTGACTCACTTTTAGCGCTGGAGAAACACGGGAGTGCTAAGCCTAACGGATTCGAAACTTGTCATCTTGCGAAAGGTAAGGGGCTAAAGCACCTCACTTTAGTGAGGTTGGGTTAAGTTAGGTTCTACAGATTGGGGGGGGGGGGGTCTGGGGGGGGCGCCCCCCCCCCCCAGGCACGCACTAGGCGGTGCGGGCGTCGAGACTGTGCCTCGGGTTAGGTCAGAAAGTCCTCATCCAAGATGGCGGATTTTCTCGAAGAAACGAGCGATAAAATTTAATTTTTGTATGTTTAGTACGTTATACGACGTTGCTTTTTGTTTCATTTCATCCGTAATTTTCTCATCTTTCTAGTAAAATCATCCGTTATTTGATGTCTACTTCCGTTTGTTTAAAAAAGCCATAAGCCCGGCTACGGAACTACATCCTGTTGTTCTAGTCTTCCTTACGGGTGAGTCGATTTTTCCCTAATTTTAATGGCTAAAGTGCACCCCCGCCTTAGAATCGTGACCGCCTTAGAATCGAACAAATACGGTATATGCTTCACCACTTGTACTAACAGGTCCTCAAACCTGAAGAAGTGCAGCCTACTGCACAAAAGTCTTGTTTTTTATGTGTATGGTAAACAGTTGACGCTCTTAACCGTCTTTGTTATACATTGTGAACACTAGGACAGCAGCTGTTTTACCTGTCATCCAAAGAAACCAGCTCGTCCCGATCGCCAAATATGGACAACGAGGAAACGCTACAGTCTGCGTATCCCGTGGCTGTAAGATCTGTGCGATTCATCAAGGGTAGGCAATGGCCCGGAGGAGGTTTACGAAGGCCCAGCTTTTCGGCAATTCTCTGCCTCACTGAGGGCGGCTTGCTCAGTGGACGAGCGGACTGCCTCGATCGTAGACTCTGACCATTAAAAAAGACAATGTAGAAAAAGATGCGTAGCAACCACTGGACAAAAACACACTACTCTGAGTGAGCCAAATGTCCCAAGACGGGACATCCGCAGGACGTAGAGTAAACCCTCATTAGAATGAAATCGCTTTGTTCAGAGCAGAGTTTGAGGTAACTCGGTACTGTAACTAAGTTTCCTTTTTTTGGTAACTTGTAACTTACCGCTGTACTTTTGCGCTGTGGTCACTTTCAGAGGAACTCGTTTTTCAGGTAGCTTTGCCAAAGTAACTTAAGCTAAGTTCCGTGTTACTTTTAATTCGCTTTTCGCTCACGTCCACTTATTTTCTTGTTTTCTCTACGGTTCTTTCGTGGCATTTTATGCCATAAAAACGTGATATTCAATCAATGACAGTATTCTATCCAGGAAGTAAGAACCGCAGCCATTGAAATGAAGCTGAACCATTGTGTGCCCACAGGGAGTAAGGTGAAACGCGTTCGACGAAAACGATCTAAGCGTGTTGCACTCCTCCACAGGCAACTCAAGGTCGAACTCAACTGCTCACGTGCGCTGCACCTCTGTAGTGCTATTTTGCGTCTGAAGTAACTTGGAAGTAACTCGTTCTTTTTTTTTAAGTAACTCCGTAACTGTGAGTTACATTTCAGGCTGAAGAACCTTGTTATTAACCTAGTTACATTTTTCACACGGTAACTTAACTCGTAAAAAGTTCTTTTTTACGGGTATCTTCTCCATCTATGGTTCAAGGTCGTACTGTGTCCCGATAGAAACGTTTGCAAACACGATTATTCGAAGTTTACCACATCGAATTTTCCCCGGTCCTACTGACTTCGTAACGACGAGGGTCGTCCGTACACTGGATTGTGCGGAACAGAAAAATTGGTTGGCTTATACGTGAACAAATGCGGTACGTGCATAAACAGCCTTCTGGTCCAACTCACAGTCCTATGCTTCCGTTTCCGACGGCGGTGTTTCTTTGTACGTCTCTTCCTGCTGGATGTCTTGCCAGACTTTGTTTTACCAGACTTTGTCTTGCTCGACTTGGAGGCTTTTGTACGCCTCCGTCTCCTCCGCCTCACTGTCCTCCTCCTCCCGTTAGAGGGCGCTCGTGTGGATGATCTTGGTGGCTGAAATCGAGGAGACGGGACACGTTCAACTACAAACCTGTCCCATTCTGACTCACAGTTCAACCAACGCCACCTAGATACAGAAGGCCTGCTTATTGCCTCCTCTCCCTCCTTTGCTACATGGACATATATAGTCAGAATTCGTCTGCTATTGTGATTCGCCGCCGTTCTGCGAATACAAGAACTCGGAAATGACTGCAGCTAACTTGGAACCTGTAGACATGAATGTGTAGACAAAAAGTGCAACACGCTTCCCAGAGAATCAGTCATGAGAAAGATACGGAACCGTTTTGAGCTTGATTTTTAAGTTTTCCCGTTTAGTATACGTGGGTACGTTCCACCACTGTTCACAGACGACGGTGGTTCGTCTCCATGGCTATGACTGCTGAAAGCTTGTTTGTGATTGGCTACCGCCGTTGAAAACACGATTCTGATTGGCTGACTATTAGTTGTTACATCACATAGACGAGTAAGCAGGCTTTCTCTATCTAAGTGGTGTTGGTTCAACAGTGTTGTATAAGCAAGTGAAAAAAAAAACGTTCAGAACAAGAAATGTGCTCACCGATGTAACGCCACTTTCTGCTGCTCTTCGACGCTCAATGCGTGTCCTGACTATTTCGCTGGCACGTGTGCGCGCAATGGCTCTTCTTGCCCCCATCCTAAACCTGCCTTCTAACATTTCATGGAAGTCATGCAAGACATCCTCAGGCATTGCGTCCTCTGGAAGTCAAATTGTAGACAATATGCAATGGCTGTTTTAGCCCTTCTTTAGCCGACGAGTGTCGGGTTTCAGAGTGTGCGACACGCACTTGTGGGTCAGAGATAGAGCCAACATAGTGTCTATGTTGTCTATGTTCTAGTGTCACTATGTCTGCAACATAGCGCAGTGCAAAAACAAAACAAAGTGTGCCTTGTATACCCATTTATAGACCCCTTGATGCATGATTTCTCAAGTAACAGGCGAGCCCTGTCAAGATCCCTCGAGTGAGTAACTCAAGCCCGGCTCACCTAGCCGAGTAGAATGCTCAGGAGCGCACTCTGGGCAGTACCATTCTTCGATAGGAACCTCCTCCAAAGGTGGAGTGAGGCACTCGCAGTGGTAGCCCAAGTCGCAACCGTCACACAGCAGTAGCCGATCCTCACGGTCACATGCACCGCACACCTCACAGTAGGTCAGGTCCTCCTGAACGGCCTCCTCATCCTTGTTGGGCTTGTCTAGCGCAAGTCGTCGTATCACTTTTTCTCCTTTTCGTACAAGGATCAGTTTGAAGACTGACCGATCCACTGGGCAGGTGTTCATGTTCTGTTCAATGTAGGAACAAGGGAACAAAGGAAAAGGGGGACTACCTGTCATAAAATATACAATGGCAAAGGAGATTTGAACAATTCCAATTCGAATAGTGCACTCTTAGAACAGAATTTCAACGCACAGCACGGTGAAGGTCAACCACTGCACAGACTGATACCGTTATCACTACTTATTTGTGGAAAGCATGGGGCGTACGCCTTTTTGTGACAATTAACGTACCGTATTGACTCGCATATTGGACGCGCACTCACGTGTTGAATGCACCCCCCCCCCCCAAAGTACTTGTACTTTTTTTTTTCTTTCTTTTCCCACATATTAAACACATCCCGACTTCAGTAGAGCAGCCAGAACGTCTCGCATAGCGCCAGCCAACGCATCGCGCTCGCACGTCTGCTCGTATCGCACAGACAACGAGAAGGAGCTCCTGAGTGGTGAATAACGAATATGACGGACATAGAAAAGTATTTTCTCCACGCTTCATGGAACGGAAGACGACTTGGTCTGAGAGAATCGCGACGATGAGGGAGAATCACATACGCGAGGGAAAATCATGACGCGAGGGAGAATCATGACGCGAGGAAGAATCATGACGCGAGTGTGAATCATGACGCGAGGGAGAATCATGACGCTGTTTGATTCAGGAGAGGTCGCCGTGGATATCGTTGGAGTTGGGTTCCAATTTTCAAACTGAACACACCCATTCAATGGCGCGACGTTTTTGGGTAAAACTATGGGTGCCTTATATGCGATTAAATTCGCTAACTGCATAAGCGGCGTCACAAAAAGGCGTACGCCTCCCAGTTTTGACTTGAATCACGGGGCGAAACCATGTCATTGGGGATGGTGGTTGGCTAAGAGTGTGATGTGTGGTGAAGATCTGTTTTAAGAGTGTGCACCATGGGCATAATTTTCGCTCGGACATTCCTTGTTGCATAGTGGTAAAGGGTACAAAACAAATGCTAAGAACGCTTCTTGCAATCGCAGAAATCAAGGTCAACACAGCTTCTTCAGCTTCAAAATTACTAGAAAGCTGCAGTCATTAACATTTTGCATTGTAGAGCTCTGGACAAAAGTTTATGGAACACGGCACTGGCGTATTTCTTCATCGGAACGGCCCCCTGCTAGCTATCAGGAAGAGGTTGAATAAGAAACGGGTGACCGGCACGTGTGTCCGCTCCTGTTTTCTGCTAGGGTGTCGCTCCAATGGAGAAATGAGACACCCCTGCGTTCTGTAAACTTTTGTCTCAAGATGTACACTATTTGTGCTGCTTACCTACATAATACCTACATGTAAAGAATAAACTGGTGTGTTTCCCATAACATATTTCACTACGGTCAATGCAAAGACACTTTTGAGTCTATCCCTGTGTTTGCATCAGTCCCTGTTTGTTTGTGACTATCCCTGTGGCGTATCTATCCTGACTCAGGCAGTGGCGGATCCAAAGCTGGGAAGGGGGAGATCGCCCCCAAAGTGAGGGTCTGAATCCGCCCCTGGGAAATGTTACCAACATTTTGTTCTCTGGTGACAAAATTATGCTTTTCCTTCCTTATGCTTATTTCCTTCAGGACATCTTGGTGCACTTCATTGGGGGAACACTGCAACAAAACTATGCTTAAGGTTCTTCGTCTTCGGGTTAAACCCGATTTTTCACTATAGTTCCCCCCCGAACAAGTTTTCAAGAATTCGGGTAAAACCCGATATCTACCCGAAATCCTTGCGGCCCTTCAACGTGTCATTCTAGGTAAACCGTCGGAAAAGTGAATCGTAATATCAGAAAAGGGGGCTATTTGTGACAACCTATTTGTCCTCCTCCTATAATCTCCTCCTGCAGGAGTCAAAGGCGAGCTTTTGTGGAGCTCAGGCAAGTGTTTGAATGCCACGGTCATTCACTGCCGAGCGGAAATATAAAGATTCTTCTTTAGTGTCACAGCAGTGGCTTGTTTCGTATGCCTTTCGTTCCACCCGAAAATTCCCTGATGACATATCAGACAGAGATCGTAGCGCCCGATTTCTCCTCGAATTCTCGTGTGTAAATAGCACCCGATTCCCCCCCCCCCCCAATTTGAAAAGTCATAAAACCCGAAACCGAAGATCCCTAACTATGCTGTACGTCAGCAGATTTGTTCTCATCACACTTCTATGGATTACGTCAAAACTTCCATCATGCCACGTGAGGCAATGGGAGTCCAGAGACTGGACCTTCAGGAGCTTCTGTACAACATTTGCCCATTTCTTTTGTAAGTGGAGAGAGAGAGAGATTATGGTTTTAATGGCACAAAGGCAACAAAGGCCATAGAGCGCCAAAACTACGGTGAGTGTGTGAGAGATGCTTATGGGAGAGATGAGAGTGGGATGTGAGAGTGTGTGGTAGTTAAAAGCTGTTTTGTAAGTGACAAGAGCAGACCGCTTATCAAGGTTGTTCCCTATCTTCACGGAACCTGCTGGGTTTATTTTCATGACCAGCAAGAAAACTTTAGCATCCCTTCCAAGCCAGCACACCTGAAGATACATCGTCCCAAAACGTAGCTAGGCATAATGTCCCACAACATCGTAAGAGTCCCGACATTATGATCACTGGAGTCGTGTGGTAAAATAAAAGGAACACTCACCTTGGCCCACTCTTGAATGCAGTCGAGACAAAATGCATGGTCACAACTCTCTGGGGTGCCCACTTCCTGACCGAGGAACCGGTTCAGACATACTGGACAGCGCTCAGCTTGGGCATCACTCAGGTTGCTGTCGCTGTCACTGTCCGCAACTGTTGTACTTCCATTTGTGACGTTCGGTTTTGAGGGTGATGCTGACTGCTGACAGCGGCCTTCAAGTAGTAATTCTGCGAAGGAACAGAAGTGGGAGGGTTGCGCGTCTACAAGAACAATTCTGAGACTACACTTTTTTTCAACTATCGTCCAGTGTGTGTGTACTTGATATCAGGCTGAAGTGCAGATACTTGTAGTACTTGCGGATGTAACAACTGTGATCATCCTTCCACATCACGTCAACAGCTGTACCACACCAGGAAACAATATAAGAGTTAGTGGGCAGTTAATCCAGATGATCTCACACACTTTCCTACTTCAAGTGCCCAGAAAGAGTAAGAAAAATGGGGGGGAGGGGGGGTACTTTGTAATGGCAAATTTGTGTAAAATAGTCCCCAGAATGGGCGTAAAGCGATCCCAGCAGAGTGCATCGCACAGTCTAAACCTTCCTGCCACTATTTTTCTTCCTTTCTTGTGTCCGCAGTCTTGTATGCAACATGCAATACACAGCAGATACCCAATTCCTTGAAGTCCAATACTGCTTCCCTCGTTGCCAGCCATTCGGGCGCTTATCAGAGTCAGGTCATGCAAACGGTGGATCGATTAGAAGACAGTATGTTGTTTTATGGAGGCTTTTCCTGCATCTGTGGTCATCGAAAAGTGTGTTCCCGACTGCTTTTTCGTTTTAGTTTCATTGCGTGGATAGACAAAAAACTGAAGGCTACTGAAAGAGAAAATGTCGATCCGTTCCTGCAGAAACTGTGCATTATTAGCAAGCATTCTATTACCCTTTGCTCTCTTTGGGGAAGTTGATAGCTTTTCCACCTTGACCTTGTTGTTTTCTTTAAATTTTGTCAGCCTTTCCAGTAAAGGTCAGCTGTGTTTGAGATCTTGTTTGTATGTGTCTGTTTCCGTAGTCCCTAGTCTCAGGGTTTTAATACCCTAATTTCACGCGTATAAGCCGCACCGCAGATAAGCTGCAGGACCCATTTCTAGGAACATTTTGAAAATTTTCAGGATAAGCCACACTCGTAGATAAGCCGTGGGCAATAAGAAGCGACTGATTTGTGCGACATAGGAGACCATAGAGAAGGCCATAATCCCTGTGGTCCACAATCCAGGGTCGGAATGGTGTACAAGAAAGGAGGTCAGTTCTAGTGTTCTACCATGATCAGATTGTGCCCTTGTTGTGCGTTTTTCATGGATTGACAGGTCAGTGGCCTTCCAGAAGACATGTCACCACTTTTGTTAAAGCTGCTTGGGGGGAATGCACCAGGAAGGTCAGTCTACTCGAATGTGGAGACGCACCCCTGTTACGCATTGTTCGTGCATTGGCACGGCGGTGCTGTTCCAGAGACACTGTTGGCCCTTTCGTTAAAACCGGGGCATGGAGAAAATACCAGGGCAAAACAGTCGTCAGATAAGCCACACCGGTGGATAAGCCGCAGAGCGCCCATGAGAAAAGAAAAATAGCACATAAGCCGCGGCTAATACACATGAAATAACGGTAATATGAATTCTAACCACCAGCTCAGTTGCTTTTTAGCAATTCTTACGAGACCCTAGTGCAAACTTGGAAAGTCAAATGACGCAAAATACTTCTTTCATACACATCACATTTGAATAGGGTAACAATTTTACTGCATTGTCACTATTTAAGATCAATTCTATATCCTACTTACACTACCCTCGGAACCTGAAACGTTTCAGATGCAACAACGTCATTCAATAAGTACTAATAATTCAAATCACCTTGAGGTATTTCTTCCCACTCAGACTCCTCTTCGTCCTCTTCATCCTCCTCGGATGATTCAGACTCATCCTCACCACTCCCTTCATCATCTTCTACATCCATATTTACAAGTCCTCCTTCATCATCAACCGACGACTCCTCCGATGAGGCTGCCTCTGAGTCACCGTTTTCATCCTCATCGCGGATGAGCCGTATGTTGCGCTTACGTCTTGGTGCTACTTCTTCATCTGAACTCATTGTGATGCACTCTACATGCTCACAGTGTTCTGTTGAGAGTGTTAGGAAGGAATTAGGGGTGGGTTAAATAACTAAAAACTGCAAAATATACAAACAAATTGTGATTATTATTATTATTACAAAGCACTTCGCGACGCTTACGACATCTCTTCGCGAAGCCGTCTTGCTCTTCGCTTTGTAGACATATTATTATAATGTATGTCATGTATTGCTCTCAAGACAGAGAGAGAGAGAGAGAGTAACGACTGCGAGGCGTCCAGCGGCATGCATCGGAAGGTTCTTTCTACCTCGGGCGATCTCCCTCACGTCACCTGCAAACTATGAGTCTACAGATATCGACTCCATAACTGCACACTGATACCCAAAAACCTTAAGCAACAGTCGCTGTCAAGTGTCATCCACAGGTCCCGACCAACAAAATGCGTTGTATCGGGTCACACGGGTTATCTGCTATGCTTTATCAACTGTGCGATATCAGCAAGTGCGCTCGTCGACGTCGAAAATGTAAATCAAATAACTGTGTTACGTTAGCAAAAGTAATACAGACAAAATTAATGAAAGCTGTACGCACACAAATTATTAACTTTGTTAGGCTTATCGTCTACAAGTCCAGTTCATTGAAAATGTTTGGTCGTTTTATTTTCCAATGGAAAGCGGAGGAATATATCCGCCACTCGCGTGTTGTACTTCTCAATGTGCTTTTTCATGCAATAGTTAGCAAGTTTTACCAGAGGTTCCTGAAACACCACGAAATGTCGGCGCAGATCACTGTCGGCACATTTCCGACAAAAATGACATGTCAGACATTCATTATAAAACAACTGAATATGCACATCGATTCACAACGGTAGCAGAGAGCATCCACAATGTGTGGGGCACTCACAAGACTAACACCGAAAACATATCACAGAATAGCCAACGATTCTTTCACATTCAGCTGTAAACTCCTTTTTGCAAACACAGCAGCCATGATGTCTGCCGTCCATCCAACTTTTGTCTATTCCCAGCATTCCCCGCGAGTGAAGCCCGGATGTATTTTGTTTCGTTTTTTGTGTGTAGCAGACGAACATAGAGCCATAGAGCTATTTTGATTATTCCCACGCTTACACCCATTGTTAAACTTATTTAACTTTCACCAAAGCAAGTTATCGCTTTGTAAAATCAATCCGCTTACAAAATTCATGTGTCAGTTTTGGATGCGGCAAGCTTTCGTTATCGGAAGACGCGACTGCGGCTTCTGCGCTCGGCGACCCCGTCCAAGTAAAAGGAATTTTGCAGATTGATGAATAACGAAAGGAAATCCTTTTGATTACACCTCTAGGGCTCTTATGTCTAAGTGCAAAGGAAGCAGCGGTAACGACGCAGACAAGAGAGGGCTCTACTCCTCTCGTCTACATCCTTACCGCAGGTTACTCTACATTTAGATATACACGGTGTTTATTTTTATTCGTTACAGAATTTTCATTAAAAAACTAGCAGAGAAAAATAGATGCCGTTTTTACAGTTGAGTTCTATGACCACGCTAACATCCCCTCGAAGGAAGTATGCAACTACAAGCAGGGGCGGATCCAGCGACCCTCGGTTTGGGATGGGGGGGGGGGGGGGGGTCTGAGCGCGTAGTGGGGGAGGGGGGAAACTGAAATCCAATGTATAAACTGACGTTTTGGATCCGCCACTGACTACAAGATGACTAGTTACCTAAAATCCATTAATGATCGGGCAAAAGCGGGAGATCAGAATGAGAGGTCTTCCTAGTTGAAAGCCATTCCATGTTTAAAAAATACTGAAACACGCACGTACGTGAAGATATCCACCCCGGAATTTTGATATATGCACATGAGCCGAAACCGAAACCACGGCGACCTGGAACGCAGGGGGTACAGCCCTCATTTCACGTCAGAGGGCCACGTGATTTGGAGCGATGGAGGTGATTGGAGTAGGTGCCGACCTGCGGGCCAGATTTCCCGTCTAGATAAGCCTCCGTCGGCGAAGGTGATGAGCTTCTCAGGCGCGGTTTTTTCAGTTTCGGCTCATGTGCATATCGAAATTCGGGGGTGGATATCTTTACGCACGTGCGTGTTGCAGGTTTTTTTTGACGTGGAATGGCCTTCAACTAGGATAGTCTCTCACACTAATCTCCCGCTTTTGCCTAAAATCCCTTAATTAAAGAGTTAATTAGTGAATTGTAGGTAATTAGTAACCTTGGAGTTGCATACTTTCTTCGAGAGGATGTCAGCAGCATGGTCGTAGAATTTAACTACAAAAATGGTATCTGCTTTGCTCTACTAGTCTTTTTAATAAAAATTCTGTAACGGATAAAAATATACACCCTGTATACAAACATGACCTTTTTTTTTTTTTTTCTGTTATGTCTGACGAACAAAGCGTGCTGCCCTTCGGTACTTCGCTTCTATGATCTTCTGTCATATTCAATATTCGTCTCCCCCTCCAGTATTGCTCTTCTTCTGGGAAAACAGACAAACACAACTCGAATTACAAACGTCACGAAAAATGTGAAAGATGAAAGTCGCTGAAAAGGTTAGCCAGCTGTAGGACTCGAACCCACATCTTCTGGATTACCGGCCCAGGGCTCCACCAATTGAGCTAAGCTAACACGCGTCCCCAAGAACTTTCGGGGTGCGTCATCTGAAGGGGCAAACCAGCCACTCTCTCTCGCTCATCCTCCTTTCACTCTTACATTTTTGCTCACACATACGGGGTTGGTTCCATAAGTTTCCGGCCCGACCAACTTTTAATAGTCATAGAGACGAAACAACGGTGTATCACTTTTCGACATAGTCACCCTTAACTTCGATGCACTTTTGACACCTTTCAACCAGCATTCTTATACCCTTGAAAAAATAGTCCAAAGTTTTGTCCGCAAAATGCTGGAAAACTGCCTCTTGCACCTCACTATCGTTTTGAAATCTCCGTCCTCTGAGATCCCTCTTCAAGTTTGAGAACAGGAAGTAGTCACTCGGTCCCAAGTCTGGACTGTAGGGTGGGTGGTGGATTTCCTCGAAGCCGCACTGCTTCAGTGCAGCCTTGGCAACAGAAGCCGTGTGGACAGGGGCATTGTTCTGGAGCAACCGGACACCTCGACTCAACCTGATGGGCCTCTTTTTCTTGATGGCGTCTCGCAGTCGGTGCAGGAGTGAAGCATAATAAGTCGCATTCACTGTGGTGTTCCTCTCTTTGAAGTCGATGAGGAGGATCCCGTGACAATCCCAAGATATTGTTGTCATGATCTTCTTTGTGGATTGTGTGACCTTGGCTTTTCTTGGAGGTGCTTCTCCTGGTTTGCGCTATTCCATCGACTCCTTTCTCGAAAGGGGATCATAGTAGAGCACCATGGCCTCATCCCCTGTGACAATTGACTTCAATATTTCTTCTTCGTTCTCTTGACAGAGCTCCAAAAACTCTTTGGCACAGACGACGCGCTGTTGCTTTTGAACTGACGAGAGAAGTCGTGGCACCCATCTCGCACTGACCTTTTTCATGTGAAGGCCCTCGCCGATGATGCAAAAAACGGTTGTTTTGGAAAGCCCCAGCCTTTCTGAGATTTCCTTCACCTTCAGACGCTTGTCGCTCAGCACTTCCTCCTCGACAAGAGACAAATTTTCTTGTGTCACCACTTCCACTGGACGACCATCGCGTGGATCATCTTCAATGGACTCTCGCCCCAGTCGAAACTGCTTAGCCCAGTCTTTTACCGTTGTGTACGACGGAGAGGCTTCCCTGTACACGTTGTCCAGTCGCGCTTTAATTTCTTTAGGCGAAAGTCCCTCTTTTGTCAAGAATTTTATCACAGCGCGGTACTCGATTTTTTTCATTTCAACTGAAGAGTGCACCCTGGCTGTTTGAAATGCCGCTCTCCAACCGACAAAAGCATGGAGAGGGTTGAGGGTGGTGCTCCGGCCCTCCAACAGATGGCGCCACGCGTCCTTAATCGCATTTGCAAATTCGCGCGCATTTTCTACCTCGGACCGGAAACTTATGAAACCACCTTCGTACACACATTCATACGACGGGCATTCTTAGGCAATTTGAGGCTTTGTTTGTAATTGTCCCTTCTATGTTGTTCCAGCCTCAGAACATCAGTTCTCTCACGAAAAATGTTTTATATTAGCACCATTTCTATGATTAATAACAAGTGCATGTTATGTGAATTCTAGAAGAAAATAGCGTCAAAAGTTGATCCAATGCCCTTGATGACATGTCGTATTTTATTCCAGCAGGGAGATTTCGTACAAGTATGCCGCAAAGAGCTTCGTCTGCAGGAAAATAAGATTAAACAATAGTCAACTCGTACCCTTACACAGGTTGAAAATGTCAACTCATACCCCTTCAATGTAGTTCCTGCGATCCAACTTTTCACTTTCAGAATGCGGGGCATCGTCGGATGCTCCCATAGGTATGCATATGACTTCTTTGCCCGTCACTTCTTGAATTATAGCTGTCACGGGAACACTGCCGCCTTCACGTATCATGTCAGGATACACGCCGTACACTGGCAAGGCAAACGAAAAACAAATAAGTCGGGGATGCTCCCCAATTTTCGTTTCAAAATAAAAACGAATAATAATAATTTTAAAAAAAAACACCCACACACAAAAGAAAGTGACGAAAACGACCACGATCCCCTTTCGCGAATCTAACCCCATTGTAGCGGGTGACGGACATCTCGGTGCAGGACAATTCGGTGCAGGACATCTCGGTGCGGACATCTCGGTGCAGGGGCATTTCGGTGCAAGACATCTCGGTGCACGGACATCTCGGTGCACGGACATTTCGGTGCACGGACATTTCGGTGCGCGGACACTTCGGTGCACGGACATCTCGGTGCACGGACGTCTCGGTGCACGGACATTTCGGTGCACGGGCAACAGGGAAGAAAAAGACGAAAAGGGTGTTGGGGCTGTGTCATAGCGCTGAAAGTGATGATTTGCGTGGTATCTCTACCAAATAATTATTAGTGCACCGGCAAACATACATTGCAAGCATAAAGACAATTATGCAGCAAGTTTTGCACATTCGTAAAATGTGCAAACGCGGATTCGATATTATGACGTCTAAAAGCTCTAAAACAAAGACGAAGGACGACACACACAGGTACCGCTACCTGTGTATCTCGTCCTTCGTCTTGGTTTTAGAGCTTTTATCCGCCATATCTTAAAAACAGGCCCAACTTGATGTTTTACGTCGATATCCTTGTTCATTTGAATATAGAGGGTGTCTTTAAAAACTGTATTTAAACCGTGTCTTTAAAAACGACAAGATGCTCTGCATGAACAAAAGAGAGAGAGAGACGTTGGAGCGCTCTCTGGTACTATTCGTGTCTTGCGCGTTTTCTTTTTTTTTTCTTGTACCAAAAGTAAAAGTCTACGTGAGGCGCACGTCGCTGGGAAACAATTGGGATGCCCGATTAATTAATAAAGTGCGATTAAAACGTTACTGGAGGTTAGGAACCGCGGCTGGAAATAACACCCAGCAAATTTCATCGCGAAGGGCGCCTCGTTTGTTTTTGTTTTTTAACCCTTGGTGAGTGGTGCTCGGTTCCCCCAATTTAAACTCCCCCGTCCCGATTCCTCCGCCACGAAACAACCGGCTCATCTCCACCGCCCCGATGCACCCGTTGTATTTCCCCCGCCTTAGTGCAGTGACCCGCAAAGGTCACAAAAGAAGAATGTCTTGGAAGTCTAAACACTTTTTCATCTCTTATTTTTAAATAGCGAGGCTAAAGCGTATCATGTCTATATGCCGCAAAAATGCAGAATTTTGTTGTGGAACTCAATCACTGCGTTAGTGCTTGTTTTGATATGAACGCCGCTATTGGGGTAGGGTTACCACACGGCGGCGGTGAAACACTCCACGTGGACAGCCGGCACCGGGATTCGAACCCGGGTACCTCCCTCACGTCGAGACTGGGAGGTACCCGGGTTCGAATCCCGGTGCCGGCTGTGCTGTCTGGGGTTTTTCCTGGGTTTTCCTCAGACGCTTTCAGACATATGTCGGCACAGTTCCCTTAGAAGTCGGCCCAGGACGCACATCACACCCCCAGGGCGTGAGTCGTGACGTTGCCCACATACCTGAGGCCGACAACGGCAAGCCTTATCACCACCACCACCACCACCTCCACGTCATCGTCATCATTTACGTTGTTGTTACAACCTCTTAATTTGCACTTCGTCCCTAAAGCGCACAATTAAAAAGACACATACGAGTCGAAGATCTATGGACTCGTAATTGCGTATAACGGGTTCCGGAAAGAATGTGTCTGCAAAAAGTGTCCCCGGAAGGAAAGTCTCCGGGAAGGATGACCCCGGAGAAAATGTCTCCATAAGGAGGGCTGCGGGTGAACGGTATGAAAAAATGTCCTCGGACCCGAATATAACTAAGTACTGACTACTAAGTACTGACTGCCGGTAATGAGATGAAGTACCTTTTCGGACTATGTGACCTTTGTTTTTAATAATTTATTTATTATTTACAAACCCAAAAGACCACGAAGGCCATTACATGAGTGAAAAAGAGAAGCAATACAACACAATGTCAATGGTTATCTGAGATTATTAATCGTTTTTCATTAATTTGGTAAGATTCTTCAATTTTTTGCGAATACGATGGAAATCCGCTGTTGGGTCTGCACTAAACATGTGGCGCTGTAACGACGTGAAACGACGACTAAACATGTGACGCATACACCGAGATGTCCGCGCACCGAAATGTCCGTGCAGCGGGATGTCCGCGAACCGAGATATCCGTGCACCGAAATATCCGCGCACCGAAATGTCCGCGCACCGAGATGTCCGCGCACCGAGATGTCCGTGCACCGAGATGTCCGTGCACCGAGATGTCCGTGCACCGAGATGTCCGCACCGAATTGTCCCACACCGAATTGTCCCACACCGAATTGTCCTGCACCGAGATGTCCTAGACCCCATTGTAGCGAAGTCGTGAACTAACCCGTTATCTCCCGATTTCGTTATAACATCCACAATATCACAAAAGAAAACAACATTGCACAGAAGCCCAAAGCCAAGATGCAGGGACCTGAAGTCGTAGAATGCGAAAATGAGGCAATATTTCGTCCATGCAACAACAATCACGAGTGATTATTCTAGCGGTGGGTGTGAAAGCGGGGCTATACGTCTCATAATATTGGTTAAATCAATCCGACATTAGTGGCATACCGAGCTTCGTAGCAGCGGCTGCAGCCTGGAAATGTTTGCTGAATGGATCGCCTACCCAGTACCTTCCGCAGGATATCATAGATGCCCTGTGGAGAGAATTAGGAATGGTATTAGAACGAACACGTCTCTTGGCTTAGTACAAGGTTAACTTTAACAGTTTGCGTTAGCCTTCTCACAGCTTGCGCACTTGGGGTTCGCAGAACCAGGGACTTTCCCAAAACGCCCCTTCCTCGCACTCCCCTACTCCCCCCACCCCCTATGCAACACCAGCCAGAAAGGCCGAAACCGCCACAGAAGGAGCAGATTTGGGCACCACTCCCCCCCCCCCCCACACACACAAAAAAAAAAAAAGAAAAAAGATGAAAATCCCGAGAATATCGATATTCTGCGCAGAACAGTGGCGGATCCAGGGTGGCGTTCGCCCCCCCCCCCCCCAACACGTCAGTTTATACATTAGATTTCCCTCTCTCCCCTCCTCAACTACGCGCTCCGAACTTCGGGAGCTGGATCCGCCCCTGCCGCAGACATCTTTCACCCGCCCGCTTTCACATCATACTTACTTCATGACGTTGAAACTTTTGCGATGCTTCCAGAGGGTATCCAGATAGTCCATGACCGCCTTCTCAACCTTTTTGGGTTCCTGATTAGGAACAGTGCGGATGGAGAATTTTCCCGATACCCAACCGGGGATTACAGCCTTGGCCCCAGAGCCATCGAAGGCGCCCTCAACACCTGCACATCATCAACAACAACTACAACAATGATTGGGCAGTTTCATCGCCAGGGGCGATAACCTTACCCCACTGCTGCCGATAATCAAGAACCATAACGGTCAGTCATAGGTTTATTCAGCTGAGAACTGCAATTCATTAATTTAAAAGAGTTGGTATACTTCGCCCTGAGTCAGTACCCCGATAAATTTAAAAGATTGCTATTCGTATGCATTATTTATATTTAAATATATATCGGTTCTCGCAAGCAGGCCTCAAATGGTTTTGCTCAAGAACGTTTTTTACAGCAGAGCATGTAGCGTACCCGAAAAAGATCGGCACAGCGAATACCGAAACCCATCCGGTTGTTACACTACATAGGTGTGCTGACGAGAATGAATAAGGATAGTATCCCTAACATCCTCTGGAATAGCCCTTTGATGTCAGAACTCGGTGTGGAAGTGTTCCAGTGTTTGTATATCCCATAATCTACGACGCGTAGGAAAATCATTATTTTTCCGTGGAACACGACGCGGGTAATATATTAAATAATAAATGAAAGCGGCACAGCCCCTTGGCATTCTTACCGTGAATTGACAAAGAAGGGAAACGCCACATTGCCATGAGTAGGTCTCCCTTGTCACCGTGAGCTAGCTTAGAGCAGCCAAGCTCCTGTCTGAAGACTTCCTATAGAAAGACATTTTTATCACCGAGGTTTCTTTTCCGTGCCATCGCCATAAAGGCTAGCTCGTGATTTTCTATAGATTTTTAATTTATACGTTGGGGAAGAACTTCTGTTGCCCAGGCACCAAATACCATGTCGAAGTCGAGGTCATTGTAAAGTGCACGCTCTTTGTCCGTGACTGGGGCTACATTGTCCATGATTCCAGGAACAAGTATCTGTCCACAAGGGCCTGTTAAGTTGTTGAGGATGTACAGCAGGTCTGCAAGAGCCTCGGGCCTGGAAAATGGAGAATACTAAAATTATTCGGCACAAAATGCAAGGTCTCCGCAACACCTTCTTCACATCGTACGTGTCTTTCCGAACGTTTGCAAGACATTTTGCTCGGCGGGCCGACTTCGTAGGAGACTGTGCCAGCTCCCCGTTAGCACTGGCGCAGGATCTACATCGCGCCCAATAACCCTCTACCCGAGAAACGTCATCATGACATTGGTAGACAGACTGAAACCGAAACAAATCGGAAGGGGAGGGCTGGGTTCCGCAAATGGGCACTTGTTCGCTGCCTCCTATTGAAAGAAAAGTAGTGGTAGGACCGAAGGTCGCGTCCCTTTCACGGACAATCGTAGTCCCCCCCAAGACCGTGGCTTTCGGGCCGACCTTGTTCGCCCATAGCTTCGAGCGTCGTTCAACGCTACCAAATAGACCTCTCCATGTGTGTAAACAAATGACGTCATAGTGTTCGACAGCGCCACCAATTTGGTAGAGTTGAGCTATCCTGGAAACTAGGGGCGAACGAGGTCGCGGACCCTTCGGTCCTACTTTTCTTTCAATAGGAGGCAGCGAGCAAGTCCCCATATGTTGGACCCAGCCCTCCCCTTCCGATTTGTTTCGGGTTCAGTCTGTCTACCAACGTCATGATGACGTTTCTCGGCTAGAGGTTTATTGGTGGCGCTGTCGAATACTATGACGTCATTTGTTTACAAACGGGGAGAGGTCTATTGTGATCCGGATCACACACCTGCAGGAGGACTGGCGCAGGCGCAGTGGCTTCCTTTCCCTTTCAGCCTGCAGTACGTATGGCGTCAGGTGAAAACCTGGGTCCTTAATGTCAAGTGCCGATCCATACTATGTGTGGCAGTGCGAACGGAGTATTATAACATATAGTTACTATCCATGCCTGCCCAAGGCTGTGAAGTGGTAGGTGTGCTATCTGAGGTTTTCCTTTGATCTTCCGTCGGACTTTTTGCGGACGGATGTTGGTACGGTTCCCGCCCCCGTCTTTCCTGCTATGTCCTGTCTTCGTTTGCTCCCGCCTGTGTACCTCTCAAAGCTACAGCTGCTTCGCGGCGCTAATACGTAAAAAAAAAAGAAGTAAAAAAAGAAGAACTTGTTCGTGTTGCACTCACACCGCTCCACTCGGAACACCAGAATGCAGATCCCTGTCTGTGTTATGGACTTGAACGTCGAAATAACAAAGACCTCTGAGGGGAAAAATAAAAAGCACTTGAGCATACCTGTCAACGTGCAACAGTAGACAGAAAATGTAACCTATGGAAGTTTTAGGAGGTCCCACCTGAGACCGTAGATGAGGCAGGGTTTCTCAGGTCCCAGCCAGTTGTTGTCCGAAACACAGGCATAGTCTACATCTTTCAAGAAGTCTGTGTTTTTCATGGACAGCAGAAGGTCTTCTAGTCCTTCTGAGCCGGACTCCTCCATGCCTTCGATCACAAACTACATCGGAGAGAGGAGAACTGAACGAGGGGGAAAGAAAGCACATCCTTATAGACAGGGTGAAAAGAGACCATTTACTCGCGCAATTAACGCGTCTTGCAGTACAGGGGTCTCTTCTTTCCCCGCGCTCTAAAACAGCACGGCTGTCCGTAGCGCACGGTGCCAACCACCTAGAACAGTGTTTCTCAAACTTTTCCAGTACGTGACCCCTTTTAGTGGCACCAAACCTACCTAATGGCGCTGATACATTTACATTTACATACAGAGCTACCAAAATGCTTGTTAATGTTTTTTAACAAGGTTTGATTTAATCGTGTATTTTAATTAGAAGGATGTATTTGCTTTCTTGATACAAGCGAATCAATACGTGGGTCTGTGGGGCTCAAGGCACATCACATGCCTGCTTCAGCATCCAACCTGTTTCTGGGGTTTCATTTGATGAATAGGAGAGTCGAGAAACCACTTTCACAGAGATAAGTTGATGAGAAAGGAAGGATAATTTTCAGGGTGAATTTGCTGGTCTTGAGGCAATCGGAAAGCATTCGGCCCAGCGATATGAGTTGCTGAACTGTTGTTATTCCTAGAACTCCTCTTTGGCTGCGGTGTTGTTGATGAGTTCCAAGAAGTACCCTTGCATGTCATCAGGAAGATGGTAAACAGTGCATCGGCCTCCATATATATGTATATGCTTATATGACTCTTAAAGAAAACGGCGTTGAAAGAGTATGGGCACCGAGACTGAAAATTCATCTCTGTTGCGGCGAGCAGAATGCACATATAGTTGGACCCTCCATGACCCCCACCAGCTCCGGTGGCGCAGCGGTAACGCGTGCGCTTGGAGACTGGGAGGTCCGCGGTTCGAATCCGCGGGCCGGCTGTGCCGTCTGGGGTTTTTCCTGGGTTTCCCTCAGATGTGTAATAGGCGTATGCCGGCACAGTTCCCCTGAAGTCGGCCCATGGACGCAGCTATCCTCCCCCCGAGCGGATTCCGCTCGGTCTTCCACTTCACCCTTTCCTCTCCTCCTCTCCACCACCTTTCCCTTCCCGAGAAACATGCCGCCTAATCAGGCAGGCAGACCTCTCGGGTTCCTCCCAACGACACTCCTCCTCCTCCCTCCTCCTCCATGACCCCCAGGAAAAGGCTCATGACCCATTTTGGGGTCTTGTCCCACAGTTTGAGAAACGCTGACCTAGAAGGAGCACTGAAAGTCGCCTCCATAAATTTTTCCCTTTTGGCTGGGACATGCAACATAGCATGCGCTCTTGCGCAAGAGAAATGATCGTAGCCGACGTCTACTGCGTGAATGAGGAATTTGATCTGCACGGCGCTCAGAAACCCCTCAACAACAGCCACTGTATACCTATAAACTATATGAGAGAGCCGTGGGAAATGCGCTATGCTGTCTTTTCGACGTTTTCGGTTCTTATTTTTAGGCGGATTCGGCGTATTTTTTTTAGGTGTTTATTGATTTTCACGAAATCGGCGTTTTTCGATGTTTTGGCGTGTACATGGTTCATCCGACAGTTATCGGCGAATAGAAATCCGCTGCGATTAATAGAAAGCCGTAAAACGCTGCGGTGGCGTTTTACGGCTAACGAAAAAGTAAAAGGGCATTTTTCACAGCCATCGTATTTCTGTATGGCTTTCTGATCAGCATCAACAACTTGCTGGGCGTGTGCAGTAATTTATCTTTGTCATCGATCCTGGAATGTCCATCTGTATTCTGTGTTTCGATTAAAAAAGGATAAGGGAAAATTTATACGGCGTATGTTTTTCGGTGTTTTTCGATTACAACCGAAAACGCAGAACCCTACATAGGAAGGTGGTCTACGTTGAAGACAGTTTAACTGTTTTATTAATAGCAATCAGAATAATCGCCTAAATTGTACCATAATTCGTTAACTGAATCCCCAAACCTTTGAGAAATGATCCATAAATTACTGTGGTGCTAAACCAGATATTTATTTCGTACGAGCCAAAACCTCCTCAACTTACCCCACCCTATGGGTAAGTTGAGGACATCAAAAAATTAATGCCCGGTTTAAATTTTGTCTTTTACTTGGGCCAGTCGAAACGGTCAGCCACGAGTAGTGCATATGGAAACACAGGGCAGGGAAACACAGCATCATAACGGTGAGGTCATATTTTATTGACCGAGGAGCGGAAATGAGCAAATTCAAAGTCAATGCTCGCGAAAGTTACAGATGGGACAAAAAAGGGCTCGTCTTACCTCGACCACATCTGCAAAACAGCGTCTCACGTCTTTCTAAAAAGCCACGTGCAGAACGTCAACACGTTACTTCAAAGCCCAGACGACTGTGCTCACCCTGGTGTCACAGACGAGAAAAAATATTGCTAAGAAAATGCCACGCGAAAAACCTAAACTGTCCTCATCTTGCCCCCGTCTTCAAGTAGCCCCACTTTAGCCTATAGGTAGTATAATGAACCAATTACGTCACGCCAGGAGATCGCGGGCCGCGAGCCTGCACGGTCACAGCTCATGACTGCTCTTTTAAGGAGTTTTTCTAGATTAAATTGCCTGATGGATGAAGCAGGGTTGCGAGCAATCATTTCAACTTCCAGCGCAAACGTTTTCACTCCGCCCCCCCCCCCCCCCTCACACACACACACATGGCATTACGTTATTGGGAACTACACTGTTCGTTAATTATGCGGGTAACTACAGAGATTCAGACTGCTATGGCACATCACATCGTGCTCTCGATCCCATTTTGTGTGTCATCTGAATTATGTACTTAGATGCAACAGCTGGGCACGGACCTTTAGGTTAACGGGTAGAGGAACGTCGGCCTCTCTGTGAGCTTGAACAACGTTTAGCCATCCCAGAACTGGGCCCTTATCGTCCGACGATCCTCTGCCATACAGTTTTTCATCTTTCTCCACTAGCTCAAAAGGATCTGTGTTCCATCCGTCCTCCTGGGGAAATAGTTTCAATGAAAGCTCAGAAATGAACAATCCAATGAAACAATCAATGAAACAATGAATCAATCAATAAATAATACAATGAAACAATCAGAGCAGCCTTTCGAATAAAAGCCGATTCCACCGGACACATAGCCCTCGAAGACGGTCTCTCTCAGTGTCGTTGCCGCTTGAGAAAAGTTGACTCTCCCGGATGCTGTCACTGCGGTGCTCTGTAGAGGCTTCTGGGTTTTGGGATCTGGAGCACATTCTTCTTCATTGCCCACACTACCAACCTTCCCGAACCGCACTTTCCGGGTCTCTTAGTCAGCTGGACTCTCGCCCCTTCTCCCCATCAAAATTCCTTGGTACCTGTGGCTCAGACTTGTACGTATTTGGAGTATTGTATTTAAAATACTGTATTTTAAATACAATTTGCAGTATTTTGGTACTCTACTCAATACTCTAATTACATATTTTGGATCTCCCTCTCAGACTTTCTGTGTCTCGTCTTTTCATTATCTTGCTTGTTCAGTGGAAATTTCCTGAGTCCCTTGGACTTGACCCGGACATTGGCCCTTCTTGGAAGTCCCCATTTAGAGATCTTGCCCCGTATGTACTAATCCTTGGCCAGTCCACGACCTACTTAATAAGAGTAGTACTCTAAGTACTCTCTTATTACGTAGGTCGTGGGCCAGTCAGGGTTCTATTATGTGTGCCACGGTGATGCCGAATTCTGACCTCGCCGAGCAGGGACATGCTAGAAGTTTGCTTTGTTCTGGATCACATATACTTAGTGGAGTTATGTGGTATCTCTTTGTCATCTTTTGGGGACTTGTGTTTAGATGACTCCTATCACACAGCGGCGGTCAGCGTAGTGCGAGGGGTTTAGGTGATTCATGTCACGTAGCGGCGACTTGCCGCATTGACCACTGACTGGTAACTTTTTGCGTTCAAGGATAAATAGTATCTTAATTGTATTTCAAATACTTTTTGAAGTATTTTGTACTCTATCTTAATTACATTAATTTTCATGTATTTATACTCTATCTTAATTACATTCTAACGTTAGTATTTATTATCTTATCTTAAATACATTTTTGAGTATCTTGTACATGTCTGCTGTGGCTGAATCCAGCCGACCAACGCTCTGCGCTCAAGGCTCTCTTGACCTTTCTGGACACAATCGGACTTCGACCCTGATTGTGAAGGGGCTCATTATTTCATTCTCATTCATCACCACCAGCAAAGGGGTAGAGCATCGCCTCTGGTTTTGGTCGGATTAAATTGTCCAATGAGCTTCCAACATGCAGCGCAAAAGAAGAAGAAAAAAGAATAGAGAAGAAAGCCCAAAAAATGATGCAGCACTTTCTGTAACAGCCGTTCGTCTGATACGTTCCCAATAAGCTCTACAATAGCTGTACAAAACACGAATTGCAGAACTGAATCTATATGCATGAAAACATGTACGCGTTTCCCCAATGGTCGTATTAATATGGATGCAGTTTTACGTGCTATAAACCGATATCACTCGAATGCACAAGTATACGTATAACGCACCGCTTCAATTTGAACTTACGAATTAAAAAAAAATTCCTCGAATTTATGAAAGGCGTCGAACATAAAAAAAAACTTGACTATGTGGCGTGCTCACTTTGAATGCTGGCTGAACATCGAGATGACCGTATACCAGGACAGTCTTCTTCGTGGGGTCTGACCCCAGACAACCAATCAGAACAGGCGGTAGAGGTATAGCTGAGCCGTCGGGGAGGCTTTGCGAACCAACGGCTTTGAGCTCACACACGACGTCTTCTGCTTCCAGTTTCTGGTGGGAGTGGGGATTTAAAAATCAGAAAAATTGGTAAAAACTACAGGAAGAGAAAGTGAACATATTTAAAGGTGTGTTTGGTTGGGGGGATAACAGACAGACAGATAACACCAACCAAAAACTACGAAACGGGCGGTTTACCGACGTTTCGCAGCTAACCTGGCTCCTTCTCCAGGGGTTAATCAATAGTGCAGGAGCACGGGATCACTTGGGGGCGTTGTTTGTGGGTGACGTGTCGAAGGCGGTTGACATAAGCCGTAGGTAAGGTCCTCGTTGAGCGGTTGAGGTTTTCGTGTGTTAGCTGGATATGCCATGATTCGAAGAACAGCCCTATGCTACGTTCGCTACGTATGCTACGTTCGCACTACGTCAGTAAACGCCGCGAATGTCGCGAACGACGGAGATGCCGGTGAACTTGTCACGTTCACACAGCAATCCGTGAATCCCGCGGACGTCGCGAAGGTGCCGAAAGCCGCAGCGCGAGAGTAGAGCTTGCTTCTACTTTTGACGGGAGTACCGGGAAAGACGTGAGTCTGGACCAATCAGCGCGCTCCGCGAAGGAGAATGCTGGGACGGGAGAACAGCGACGTGGACAACAAACATAAAGGATGCTTAACCTGGTCTATATAATCAAGGCACTGAGGTAGCGCTAAATGTTGTACGACAGCAAACGCAGGAGAATCAGAAACGTAGATGTGCAGATCGCATCATAGCAGCTACTGAGAGGAGACCAGGTAAGTGGACTGTGTTGAGACATGTGTAGATGCGCGTAGTCCGATGCTCACAGCAGGCGTCGCTTTTCAGGTTGCTGTATAAAACGCAATAAATACGTGTTTTTCAATTGTTATCTTGGTTTATCACAACGACATTATACGTATTACACGTTGACAGTTCGAAGAATGAAACGGGCCAGTTTTTGAAGTGGAGTAGGGTAATGTGGTGCCGGCATTCCCGCCGTTCGGAGCACAGTGTGAACCAGAGCGGTGAACCAGTTCCCCGCCTTCGCGGCTTTCGACGATGCTGTGTGAACGTAGCATAACACCCGGAATCCTCAACCGCTCGCCTCCAAGTGATCCCGAATTCGACACTAACGGTATATAAGAAGCTGCTCCTGCACCATTCGGATTTACTTCAAATCCGCAGCTTGCAGAAGGCGCTAAATCAAATCCTGCACCATTGATTCACCCCTGAAGAATGAGCCAGGTTGGCTCCGAAACGTCGGGAAACCTGTTTCGTGGTTTTTGGTTGGTGCTATCTGTCTGTCTACAGGAAGAGAAGCACGAAGAAAGAAAATTGTAGGACTATTAATGTAATTTGTGTGGCGGCAAGGCGTTATCATTAGACGTATTTTCTTATGCATTTCTTTTCTTTTTTGCGTTTTCCACCCCTATCCACCCCTAACAACTGACCGCTCGTAGAAGGGACCAGGGGCCCTATTCCGAGCTACCGATTGCGCGTGACCGACACTGTCGGTAGGCGAGGATCGCCTGCTCTCGACCGACCTCGCGGGAACGACCCGTGCAACTTTTGATATTCCGACGGCGCATCTAACGATAGCGTGCTTGAATCACGAGGTGCACTGCACGAGCAAGCGAGTTGTTTGCAACCGATGGCACGTGATGCGTGATGTCACGTATCGACGGCACCGAGCATTTGGTATTTCCTTGCCTTCTAAACGTGTCGCTGGTGAACGACGCTGTCGACTGAGTGTCGGTGCACGAGCGGTTTCTCGGACCCAGTCGTTTGGCCTGTCGATTAGCCGAGAGCATTCAACTGAGATGGCTAAAAGTTACTTGGCGTGGCTGCTATCGAGGCCAACGCGGTCGGAACCTATGTAAACGTCGACCTGCCTCCATCGCTCTCTGAGGCAGAAGCGGCCTCGGCCGGTGCCATATAAATGACCGTTGATGCGGACTCCGAGGCCGGCGGTGCCCGTATCCAGAGTCTCCTGCATCCCGGTCGTTGCCACTTGCCCTATCACAGAGGCGAGCCGCTCCTCCAGCTCAGAAAGCGATTCTTTCGGTGGTGGACCTTCTCCCTCCCCCGCGTATGGTGTGAGATGCGAGCTGCGTTGGCTTTGGTGGCGCTTTCCCAGTCGGCCCACGTCTAAAAGTTCCCATTGAACACAACTTCAATCAAGAAGTGGGATATTGCAACAAAAACAACATATATATTCAGATGAAGCAGGGGGGCGGTTTTCCACTCTATGAGTGGAACGCTACCCCCATAGCTAGGGGTTCTAATATGAGTGGTGACAATGATGAGTGATGATGATGAAAGATGACGGGAATGATCGGAGCGGCGATGGCGATGATGAACTTGCGATGATGAAAACTTGCTAGAGCGGGATGCCGCTATAGGATGTAGCAAAAAAAAAAAAAAAAGAAAAAAAAGAAAAAACATTACACGCGTTGGGGTCAGAACCAGGCGGCAGTCGTCTTCTGGTGGTTCGTGTTGAAAGTTGCTCTTTTTCACGTTCCCTTCTGCTGAGCTCTCCCCGCTGAACAAGCGTGCGCATCAGTCAAACGACAGGATCGTTCACACGCGGCTCGTCTGGAAGCACAGGAATACCAAATTCTCGGCGCTGTCGTTCGATGACATCATACACCACGTGCCGTCGCTTGCAAACGACTCGATTGCGCGAGCGAGGCACCTCGGAATAAGGCCCCAGGAGCGAACGCCAACTACACGCTGCGAATTTTGGCCTCACCCCGCCAACCTCTCGAGTTCCTCCCAGTGACACCCTTTCCACTCCTCTGTACACAGACGGACGACACTGGGTTTTCATTCGCGCGAACGTTCTAATGCTTACGCATGAAGAAATGGCCGAGGGATGAGTAACATACGGATACAGATAGCGCTCGAGTGGATGCAGGCCGGTCGTGAGTGTCAACATATAGAGGATCGGTAGCCGATCGGATGCGGATAATCCGCTCGAATATATCGAGCCAGCCACGATTTTGTGCGCACTGCGCATGGAGGTTGCTGCGAAGTTTGTAGCAATACAAACATAGGTGTAAAATAGGATGGCATCTCTGCAATAACAAGCTACGCGGCAGCATCCTACCATCTGTGCATTCCATCATTTACTTTCGGGGACGATGCGGCTCGCGCTGATCGGATACGAAAGTGAGTCAGCAGATGCGGATGCGAATTGTGTGCATGCGCGAATGGGAGTGACAATAATCTTATCCGCGCAAGGCCTTATTAGTAAGAAGAAGCCTACTGCAGTCAGGTGGCCAATATACGTAATAGTTCGTGCAGTGCACCCTACCGCAGCCCACAGAAACTAATGCAAGATGACGGGTTTGTTTTTCAACCAGAAAGTGCGAAAGGTCAGGTCCGGTCCCGTGAAAATGGTTGGTCATGAGAACGAAACATACTTACATTTTTCATCCAGCTCATAATATCAATTATGTCATCCCTTGCTTCGGGCCATAACGACACACTCTTAATCGCTACGGCTTCACGAAGAGTTGCCACAAAACGCTCCTGCTCCTTGTCTATGACACTGTAAAAATATAATTATTGGCTAATTATCAGTCTATAACGGCATATATTTAAGATTTAGAATTGTCTCGCTTCTCGGTTAAAAGTCTGGCGCCATAATTCTAGTCACTATAACAAAATCGGCTACTTCGGGATTACGAACTTTGCGTCATTCTGAGAATCCCATACAACTAAACAGGAAGATTCCATTCATTTCAATTCTTATTTTCATAGTGCCCATGAACTAGTAAGATAAGTGGTCGAGGCATCAAGAAGATTCATTCAAATAATTCATTCATTGATTTGGTTCAGCTGATTGTTTGGGGAAATTGTGTTTCCATAAAATTTGTTCTGAATATCACGAGATGTCCTGAAAATATTCTACATATGTATCAGAATCTGAGTTTTAGAACTACGGCCCATAAGTGTTTGCAAGTATATGATACTGGATGTTTTAAACGCGGTTATATCGCCATTATAAAATACGTATATTTTGTTTATGTAGTGAAATTTTCTCGCGTTAAAAAGCGGTGGGGTGTGGAGCTGATGGAGTCCCTCACCACACCACCTCCTGTATACAGAGGCATCCCCATCCCCACCCAATTTCGTTGTGCGTCCCATTGAAATTTGCTGTTTCGTGGGGGGGGGGGGGGGGGGAACGAAGAAAATAAAATAAGAAAGTCAAATACATAGTTCACCTCGAAACCCGATTATGCTATTTCCTCCACAGCCTGGCAAAAATTAGAGTACTAAATATAACAGATCGAGTAAAGAGTCCTAACCAACATACCTTTATAAGAGGTCGACCAAGTAACAGACCTTACATGTAAATCTGTTATTACCAAGTAAAAAGTACTCTTCCCTGCGACAAAGTGCAGCACTGCATGTCGCCACACGGATATCCTGACACTCCTTACTTGTAAATCTACTCCAATTACTACTATACAAAAAATAAAAAGTACGAAAAATGAGGGAAACAAAGCAGGGCGCTCGAGAATGCGACGTTTACGCTCATAGTTGTCTCGCGGCGCAAAAATTCCGAATTATTAGGAGACTAGATTTTTGTGAAACGTACCTGAACACCCTCCGTAAAGCGTCCGGCACTTCCGAAGGAGGCATGTCGACGTGACTGAAAAAAAATTTAAGAAAGATAGAAAGAACAAGTGCCCGATAGACCTTACTTGATTAGAACGCTTCCAAGAAAGCGTGCAGTCATCCTACAATGAGCAGGATTGGGGCCCGTAATCACTTGTTTGCAGAAAAGATAACAGAGTAGGAGAATTGTCTATCAATAATGCAAAGATAAGATTTTGACCATGCCCGGATGGGAAGCGCGTTAATAAAGCGCTAATAATAAAGGCTGGGCGTAAATCAACTAAAGCTATGGACGTTGTAAAGACGTGGGAAGATGGGCAGAACGAAAGGGTTGGAGAAGGAGGTGGTTAGTAATCCCACATGGAGTTTATCCACCAAGCTATAGCTTGGATCTACGCCATCTTATGTGTTATAGTACTAGTATGCGTCCTAGGCCGATATTCCTTTGAAAAGTCCTCCGGAAAACCCAGGGAAAACCTGGGAGAGCACAATCCGGTGGTAATATTTCCAATCCACAACCAGAAACGCTCTGGGGTACGGCAGGAGTTCAGACGTGGCTGACTTTAGATTTCTTGAATTTGTATCCAGTATAGCAGAAGCTCGTTAAAAGGCGCTGCATATTCGAACAACACAATAAAAATATAGAATCTCCGATGTAGAAGGAATATATCAGAATCAAGACCTAAGAGAACATACATTGTGTTAAAAATTAAAAAAGAAGTAATAAAGCAAAATGGAGACAGGGACAAACTCGCGTCACGTGTTCGGAGTAATTTTAGTAATCTTAGTAATTTTAAGTAATTTTAATAACGAGTAAAGCGATATAAAAGTTTATCCACAAACAAGTTTTCGCTGCAAACAACGTCGAAGAGAAGAGCATAGGAGGCCATCATGGACGTCATGGCAACGTTCATAGGGAGTAATGTCATACGGAATGATGGCCTGTGATGTGATGTTGAAGTCGAATGATGTGTTTTGAGGTTGGTGTCCAACGATAGTTGACGTGATGGGCTGTGAGTAATGTTCACCATTATATGATCAGAGGTGTGTGCGGGTGCGGGCGTTTACCCGCACATACCCGTACTAGCGCATCTTGGGATTTGCGCTCTGCTGGTAACATGTGGGTGTACCCGCAAGGCGTCCACGGATAGTGTAGGTAAACCCGCATTAGATTACCCGCGACCCATTTATTCATTAATTTTGGCATTTTCGCAAGGTTTCACCGGTGATTTGAAATTCGCCGTCCGTGAAAATGCGTTTTCTGATTTGTTTCGCTGTTTTGTTATTTGCGAATAGAAATTCCGTGTCGTTGCAGGATGCGGGTAGTTGCGGGTGTACCCGCACTGCGTCCGTAGGTATATTGCGAGTATGGCCGCATCAGACGCCGGGGGTGGCACATCTGACGGTACGGGTACGAATTTAGTTTCCCGCACACACTTCTAGATATGGTGTTGAGTTATGAAAAGTGACATCCTATCAAAAGGGCTGTGGTACTATAGGGAGTGGGGGAGAGGATGTTTAGTATGCGTCCTCTTCCGACTTTATGGGGAACTGTCCTTCAAGAAATTGAGCTGAAAAACCCATGGAAGTACCTCAGCACACGGTGCGGTGTGTTCTGTAACGAATAAAATGCGCTCCAGGGAAAGATCGACGAGTGCAGGTGACTTATAGAGCGAGGTCTCTGTTCAGTGAACACCTTCTAGTAGTACGGTGAGCTACTTCCCTTCCTCTCCCTGTCTGTAAACAAATGACGTCATAGTGTTCGACAGCGCCACCAATTTGGTAGAGCTGAACTACGCTCGAACCTAGGGGGGGGGGCGAACAAGGTCGCGCCCGAAAGCCACGATCTTGAGGGGATTACGATGGTCCCTGAAAGGAACGCGACCTTCGGCCCTACTCTTCTTTCAATAGGAGGCACTCGTGGAACGCAGCCCTCCCCTTCCGATTTGTTTCGGTTTCAGTCTGTCTACCAACTTCATGATGACGTTTCTCGCGTAGAGGTCTATTGGCGTCACGCACCTGGCCCTGCTGTGGCTGTTGGTGAGTTGGTGATTGACAGATGTGACGTCACCAAAAGACCGAAGAAGAGAAAAGCTGACTCACTGAAAATGTATGGTAGCCGTGCCAGATGTGTGACATTTTTGAAAGCGTATTGAGGCTATAAGAAATCCTCCACTCGTGAAAAGAACGTATCAGAGAACCAGGGAACGTCGTGACGTACCGTGATCCCCGGGCACGTGACAGTTTTCGTAAATTTGATTTCGCAATTATAGCACACCGCAGAGCGAAAATATTTTGTATGGCGGTTCCTGATGGACAGCTTGACAAACGAGCGAATGTTCCCACTGAGCCCAGCCTGCTGGTCACGATCTCAATCACGTCTCAATCGCTAATTAATCAAAAAATTATAAAAGAAAGAGAAAGAGAGGACAAAAAAAAATAAAATAACGGAGCTCCCCAAAATTCGAAATGCTCACCGCCTGTACTGAGGAGAGATTTCAGCCTAGAACGCCCTCGAAGACTGGAGAAGACTGCGGGACAAAGCGGTGGGATACGATACAAGCAAAGGACACAACCAAGATATCTGACGCCGAACTCCATTACGCCCGCGTATCTATGTTATGACTGGCTCAGAGAGATTGCCTTCCAAGAAGGCGCTTCCTCTGATCCTCTTACGTACTGAGAATGTTGAACCTCGTGCGTTGGTAGAGCACGATTCCAGTGATTTATCAAGACCCCTTACACCCCCTAAAATTGTGCAGAATATTTTGTCAAAAGCATGTAAATACACCCGCTTGCAGAGCCGACTTTTCTCGACGTTTAGACAACATAAAAAAAATTTAAAAAACACTGTGCCCGACAGCACCCCACGCAACATATGTTCATTTTGAATAGGTTCAAAGATACAAATAACAAAATACATATAAAGTTTGTGACAAAAGCTACGATGCAAGAGACTGCACTTATTCGGGTAAAAAATTACCACCATTACAATAACTATATGCTGTTTTTTTTTTATTCGACACAGATTTTTTATAAAAAGGCTGTGAGAGCATCTTGGCAGGCGAGTTATGCGGGGACAAGCGGATATCCTGTATGGAATTACTGGACGACTAATAGACCTCTACCCGAAAAACATCATCATGACGTTGGTAGACAAACTGAAACCGAAACAAATCTGAAGGGGAGAGCTTCGCTGCCTCGTCATAATCCCCTCAGGACCGTGGCTTTCGTGCGCGACCTTGTTCGCTCGCCTAGCTCCGAACGTAGTTAAACTCTACCAAATTGGTGGCGCTGTCTAACGCTATGACGTCATTTATTTACAAACAGGCAGACGTCTATTAGCTAAAATTCATGAACTTCTTAATTAGACGTTTTCTGCGAAATGCGAAATAGCAAAATTGGAGCCAGTCATTATTGAAATCCGTCGTCCTTATTAAATACCCAGAGAAGTGAACGTACCTTGAGATATAAATCGCCAAATTTCGCTATGCCAATGAGCCGAAACCACAACTACGCACTTTTCGGGCGCAGAAACGACGCGACCTTCGCCTCATCTGGGTCGGGGAGCGGTCACAGATTAGCGCATACTCCAATCAGCTGCATCGCTCCAAAGCACGTGGATTGCCTGTCGCTCTTTCTGCACTCGAGTAGTGCGTAGTCCTGGTTTCGGCTCATTTGCATAGCGAAATTTAAAGATTTATATCCCAAGGTACGTTCGCTTCTCAGGGTGACAAGGACTACGGATTTGAATAATGACCGGCTCCAATTCTACACTCTCGCATTTCCCAGAAAACATCGAATGAATAAGTTAATTAATGAATTTTAGCTAATTAGTCATCCAGTAATTGTACGCAACTGAAACCGAAACAAATCTGAAGGGGAGTGCTGGGTTCCACGAATGGGCACTTGTTCGCTGCCTCCTGTTGAGAGAAAAGTAGGACCGAAGGTCGCGTCCTTTTCAGGGACTGTCGTAATCCCTTCAAGACCGTGGCTTTCGGACCTTGTTCGCCTCTAGCTTCGAGCGTAGTTCAGAATGCGAATAGCGAAGTCATAGCGAATGCTATGACTTTTGTCCCTTCTATGTTGTTCCAGCCTCAGAACATCGGTTCTTCCTTGCTATGACTTCATTTGTTTACAAACAGGGATGTCCATTGCTATGGAAATGAGCCGAAACCGAAACAAGCGCGTCGCGAGCGCGGGAAGTACGACGCTCATTCTATGTCGTGCTTCCAAGCGACGGAGGAGCGATTGGAGTAGGGGCTGAACTGCTGGATAGATGAAACCATTTTCTTACAAACAAACAAACCATTCTGCGTCACAGAAAAGCCGTCGATGATGAAGGTCGTGCTGCGTGCTGGTTACGCTTGCTTTCGAGTTCGGCTCATTTGCGTATCGATATTTGGGGATGAATATAGAGTTTCAGTACATCGTACGCTATCGCCTTTGCGTACGTAAGGGATAGCGTTGATGGTTCTGTGCACGCCCATTACAGAAAGAGAGCTTCGCGCAGTGCGTAGTACCACCAACGCTATCCGTTATGTATGCAATCACCTTTGCGTACGACCGCAAAAGTACGTGCTCCGTTCAGGGCTCTTAAAAATGACGGTGGCTTTGAGTAATGACTGGCTACAATTCTGCTATCTCACATTTTAACGAAAAATTATGAATAAAGACAGTTCGAATAATGATAAAATTTAAAAAAATATTGGTCAAATAATAGCGAGTTTTAGTGCATCATACGCTTATCCCCTTTGCGTACGTAACAGATAGCATTGGTGGTTCTGCGCACGCGCAAAACAGAGAGCTTCGCGCATTGCGCCGAACCACCGTTAAGTACGCAAAGGCGATCGCTAAAACAATCTGATACAAAGTACCACTGACCGAGTAGATACAGACTGGTTAATTCAATGTTCTCTTTCATCGTGAAGGGCCACGAATCAGGGTGCACCTGTCACTCGTACACACTTTCAGGACACTTTTGCCTTATTCTTTGCGCGCACGCTTCAGCGGGCGTCTTTTACATATTAGTGCTGCAAGGAGGCCACAACATGGCCACGATAAGGAAGAGTGGCAAGCCATCTTGGTGTGCATCCTTCCACGCACATAACGATAGCTGCTGTTTGCAGAATCAGGTAGGTCTCGATACTGATCACTTCCCCCGTATTGACCTGGCAGCTAACAGGCACATCAGAAAGCACACCGATTGAACAGCAGCACAAGAGACCAAGAACCAGAACCAGATCATGTACACAAGCGCTTACTTGTGAAGGTGGAAAAGGTTTGTCTGCCGAGTAAGTGAATATTCATCCTCAGTTATACAGTCTAAGAAGAGCCTAGGTTTGCATTTATAACTCCTCTTCCACCTGCTGGAAGGAAGTATGCCTGGTTCATAGTTGTTGTGTGTTGTATTCAATCAGTGGACATATGGATATACTATGCCACACCAACAAGCCCAATGTTCTACATTGTTCATGCAGTTACGGTGTCGCAGATATCGGAAGTCATAAAATTGAGGGAAACTGCGTAGTATTGCATTATTCCGCTCGCTGTTGACACTAGCTCTCACTGCTGTGCTCAATACTGATACTACAGTGTGATACAACAGACCAAACATCAAGTGGCAGACACCTACGAGGCAAGACAGTAAGCCAGTGAGGTACAACAAAATAATTAAAATATGTCTTTAATTTTGGTATCAAAAAGGCATGCTGGTAAAATATTTAAATGTTGTACCAATATATTAGTAGACACACATGCAGAAAAGGAACTGGTGAATTCCTGTACATCGCTGATATTCAAATCGCACGAATGTGCCACGTATAAAATGTGTCCGGTCCTACTTCAGCAGGGATACCTCATAGAGATAGGCAGCCAGAACCTTAGTCTGTAAGTAATGAAAAAGGAACAGTTACAACATAACACAGGATACACGCACTTGAAGCCAGCCACAAAAATATTCCAGCAAGAAATCATCTTTTCAATTATTACTGTTTGAAATAGCTCACAAATAATGCCAAGTACATTCCTAAAAGTATTTTCAATCATTATGCAAATAGGCACAGTGTCATTACACTTTATACTGCTTAGATATTTCTTGAGCAGTAGCTTTAGCAGATTTAGTTGCCTTCTTGCATCAAATTTGTGAATTTAATGGAATCGTTACTGCAATGCAAGTTAATCTAAGCGAGGATGGAAATAATTGTGAATGACTGCATTATAGCTACAATTCAGACATGACTGGAAATTAATTACTTGAACTGTACAACAACAGTTTGCTTAATAAAGGAAGGGCTTTCAGAATGAAATGATTAAGGCCCCTGGTTTTCTGCGGCGGCAAATTCAAATTTCCGCGGCTCCGACTCGTAAATTCTGTGATTTACCGCGGCAAGGAGTCTATGGTTGCTTGAAATGGGAAATACTTATTTTCTTGGATAGTGTGGGAACAAAAAATATTTTATAAACTTAGATTCAAAGCGGTGCTGTGGCTCAACATTACATGATATTTTGCGCTCACCTCTGACTGCAAATTCTGTCTGTCTGTTGCGTACAATGATTTTATGCCTGCTGAAAGATCTTTCAGCCTCTACAGAGTTTATAAGAATTGACAAATACTTGATCACAAAGGACCTAAATTCGGTGCAAGCACCCTCATTCCGTTCGAAAACCCAATTACCATATTTACTCGCATAATTTAGATTTACACAAAATTCTGTGCAAAACGCCGCGAAATTTCGAGCAAAATAAGGGATTCCGCAAAATTACGTGCCAAACGAAAGATTTTGAACGATGAATTCCCGAAATCGCGGAAAACCCGGGGCCTTAGAAATGATGCATGCCACATTATGTTAACCAACCCCTTGGACATAGTTCCTACGGTCGATCTTCTCGTTCTGCGAGTGTGCTCCGTCATCAGACGCCCCCATGGGAAGCAACATTACGTTCTTGCCAGTCACTTCCTGGAACGTCAATGTGACGGGAATGCTGCCACCTTCACGAATCATGTCTGGCCGGACACCGTATGCTGTTAAAGAGAAATGCACACTTTTAATACAGTTTTTTATATGATCCCTCGAAGCCATGCACAGGTTATGAAGTGAAAGCTATGTGGTATGTGCACATGCTGTGTGCGAAATTTCACAGTGCAGAGTCAATGTCACCTGAACTAAAAACAAGTCCAGTTCATTACTAAAACGAGACTATGTATCATTACGTATTGCCCCAATCACAAATCCCATCTAGCCATCGTCAGCGGCATAGGCAACGAGATAGAGAGGGTAATAGAGAGATAAACCGCCATCCATATTTGAAGCCACCGTGGATAGCGTCATGTTGACCGCACCTTCCTAGACGCCCGCATAGACGTCTAGGAGATGTCCACCTGATATCCCAAATACGTCGTATGTACGTCCTGGCGATTATGGTTTGTCCCACTTTTTCCACATTCCACGGACGTCAACACGGTGGACACGGACGTCAGATTTATTATTCCATAGACGTGGCGGACATATGCGTCGTGTGCGACCTTTGTGGGACGTACCTGGGATATTTCTGGTTTACTGGGTTGCCTTGTTTGCAAATGGCGGACATTACGGACTCATGCGGTGAGAGTGTTTGCCTGCGTATGCTTCGAAATTCAGGTGGCATTTATTGGTTCCGTAATGCTGCCAACAGTTTTTCCCCCCAAGCCTACAGAAGAAATAGTATGATAGTCACATAACGAAACAGTGTGATAGCGTGACATATCAGAAAGACCAGCAGAGAAATCATTGAAGCTGAAAGATAGTGGAATCTGGAACGTCGTGTGTCAGCACCCAGTCTTTGCCGCTGTCTGATAAGGAACCGGCTTTATAGCGAAATTTCAGCAGATTGTTTTCGTGCAGAAAAAGATGCACTGGCTCGGGCGTGCATGTCCCACGGCCTCTTCAACCCAACTTGCGTTGGCACTCCTTCCGTTTGCTCTTCGTTCGTTTTTGCCTTGACAGAAGGAGTGCGAGAGAGAAAGGAGAAGGTCGCCTACTGGTATCTGGCATCAAAGCTTGGAGCCTCGCCAACGCGGTTGCACACTCTATTCCCTCTCTATCTCGTTGGGCATAGGCTGTCACTCATGCTGGAAATAGTCTATGACAACTGGCTGAAGCAGACAACATTGTGACTCTACGGGCCGTATTCTTCAACGACCCTGGACTGGACCTTCCAACTCAAGCTGCTCTTCGAGACATGTATTGGGCCTCAAAAATCAATTTTGTGCTCAAAACACCACTTAAATTTCATACTTTCTCAAGTGGCCATGTTGTAATATGCCCGTACCATGCTTTGTAGCAGCTGCTCCAGCTTCAAAGTGTGGGTGGAATGGGTCACTGATCCAGTGACGTCCGCCGCTCAACATGAATGCCCTGGAAATTGAGCAATGAGAAGTTTAGCAGACTCACAATAGAGCTGTAAGCACTAAAAGTGGTTGCCTTCACTGACATCAGAATCAACTGCAACGGTGGAAAGCTTAGGAGAGAAAAACCTAGGTAGTGCAGAACATGTGCCACAAAACACTCTCCAAATGTGCTTGCACGTTAATTATTTGATCGCAAAGTTGACCGCTTCTTTGAAGCAGAAATTAATTTTATGCAACTTCCGCGAGCCACAGAGAAACTACATGTTGCAAGAATTCGGCAGTATTTTGCTTACTTAAAGGAGTACAGAGGGCCATCCAAAAAAATTTCAGATTAAGACATCTGATGAAAGTGTGTGTGTCATTATACCAAGTAGCGCGAAAGGTTTTGATGTGTGCAATTTGTTTCCCAGAAAAAAACACATAAACATAGCTGGCTTCACCCTTAACTCGCCACTCCAGCTATAACGAGGATGAGGAGGTATGATGGCACGTCACCGATAACCATAAGGAGACTCGTTCTGGTTTGCCGGTCAGTGGGGGGTCAGCGCCTTGTCCCTTTGCCGCCGTAAACCTGTTTTACCAGTTTTCCCGGAGAATTGGGGATAGAAGGAGCGGCCGAAGCATTACCGAGCAAGGAGAAAGGCTTTATCAGAACCCCGAACAGCCGAGTAGCAGACGACAACGGAGTAGCAGACATTTCTCTAGGCCAATCAGCGAGCGTTCTCCTTATAGCGTCAGCGTGAGGTTCCAGGCAAATCACAGGCTGGTACTGCTCTTCACCACCGTTGCGCACGGTCGCTTTTTGCGACGTATTTTAAATTCAGTTTCTGCGATAATTATGACTCTGTGATGTAAATTATTCCGCACGGTGCATCTTACTGGCCTACTTAACAGTTTTATAGGAAGAAAACTGGGTGTTAAAAATGACTTCTGTGCTATTTTAAGACACAAGAGCATCTGCATCTGCATCAAAATCAATCCTTACTTCATGGTGTTGGGGCTGTTCCTACGCTTCCAGAGCTCGTTGAGGTAGTCCAAGACCACCTTCTCCACTTTCTTGGGTTCTTGGTTGGGAACAATGCGGACGGAGAACTTTCCCACCACCTTCTGGGGTATTACGGTCTTAGCACCAGCACCATGAAAAGCACCTTCGATGCCTACAGTAAAAAGCAACAACTATCAGCAAGTTCAAATCGCATTTAGGCACGCCCTACTAGATTATAACGACCATGTCATAGGCACCCCTTCACAGCACCACATTTGGGAGCTAACGGTGGCGCTACTCATCGGCCCGGTTGTTGCTTATAATTTTAAAGAATTGGGGGTTTACGTCGCGAAACAACTGAGATCACGAGCGATGCCACAGCGGTCAGGGTCTGTGGATTGCTCTTGCCCACCTGAGGGTTCTTTAATGTGCGATGAAAGCTCACCACACGGAACCCCGTGTTTAACGTCTCTCGTGCAAGACGGCGTGTCTCAGCAACTTGTACCCTGCCCCAAAGTTCCTGGCGTCCTCGGTCGGGTTCGAACTCGTGATCTCGAGATCAGAAGGCGAACACGCTACCGACTGAGCCACCGAGGCCGGTGGCCCTGTTATTGCTTCCTCAATTTCTGCCAACACTTTGTACTTCGGCTTACCTTAGTATTTTTGTAGAAGCGGTGCATGCCCCACGGGAGATGCTTCTTTCGAAAGTTGATTATCATCATTCTACGTGTTTTCATAAAAGCTGTTGCTGTCATCTGCTACGGTAGTCGTAGACCCGCTTCTGCGCGTTCAAAATTCAAATTTCCATCGTCCAATCATGATGCAGGTCTCCCAGGCCAGAGCCGTATATTAAAAGGGAGTCTGGCCATTGGGAGGAGTCACAAAAAGAGGCTCGACCTGTCAATCAGTTTCGCTCCTCTGATTGGTTTGCTTTTTACCAAGGGGGTTATCATGACACCATACTGCCACCCAAAATGCCGACAAAAACAAACACGGTGAAGCGGGGATTTCGTGACAAAAATTTTTCACAGACTAACCTGATTTTACGCTGCAAATGTACATCCTAATATAAATTTCTCGGAAATCAGTTTCAACTTATGCTCATCCATCGATATCTGACTGAAAATAATACGTTTTGTCGCCGGTGTTAGGCCTAGTGAGCATGGCGATCACAACGAAATCATAACAAAAACGGCGCTGTGCTGTACAATCTTGTATGTAACAGCTGGATTTCATGGATATAAACATTGTTGCTTCTTATATTCCAACTATTCATGTAGATTTGTTTAAAAATCATACCGACAACAGAATGTGTCCCAGCAGGTGGTTCTGCCGGCAGCGGTACAACGACGGAAGCAGACGACAATTCCAGACGTGCCTTACGCTCCCTAGATGGCGCTTATCAAATTTGCACCAACAATCCACTACTTTTACAGATTGCGAGAAGTATCCAATCCACTTGCCACCCAAAATGGCGCTGCCCATGTTGGATAGGGGGGCAAATAGTGAGGATAGGCTGATTGATAGCGCCCCATATTTCAAGACTTCATTGGTCGGAAAGCTGAAAAAGTGGGTGGAGCTTCGGGTATAGGCATGACCCATTAATGGCCAGACTCCCGTTTAATATACGGCTCTGTCCCGGGCCAAAGAGTAGCGCCCCCAGCGGATCGTGCAGACGGGCTCCTCAGAGGGGTTGCCAATTATGACACGGTCATTATAATCTAGTAGGTCATGCATTTGAGTACCAGAGGGCTAATGGTGGGAACCATACCATGGACAGATAAGGTGGGAAAACGCCAACGTGCCATGAGCAGCTCAGCTTTATCGCTACAAGCAAGCTTCTTGCATCCAACGTCTTTGCGGAACTCTTCCTACGAGGGGGGGCATTTTATTACGCTAAGCTTTACAGAGGACCCGATTGATCGTACCATATCAAAGTCGAGATCTGCGTAGAGGGCACGTTCTTTATCTGTTACCGGTGCTACGTCATCCATGATGCCCGGGATGAGTATTTGACCGCAAGAGTCCGTCAGGTTGTCCAGAATGTACACCAAGTCGGAAAGGCTCTCGTGCCTAATAACACAACGAGAATTAATGAATCAATTGGCACACACGGCATAAATGAACCCCAGTTGTACTTACACTGTTCCACCGAACACACCCGAATGGAGGTCCTTAGCAGCACACTGAATTTCCACGGCAAAGTAGCAGAGGCCTCTAAGAAATAATGACGAGACTTTTACTGAACGCCTGTCACTCCCAAGACAAAATTCCTACCTGAGACCATAGGTGAGGCAAGGCTTGTTCTTTCCGAGCCAGTAATTGTCAGAGATGCAAACGTAGTCTACATTTTTCAGGAAGTCTGTGTCCTTCATACTAAACAGTAGGTCATCCAACCCTTCAGAGCCAGACTCTTCCATGCCTTCGAATACAAACTGTTCAGAGAAAAAGCGAGCCAATCGTGGTTGTACCAATCACACCTACAACAAGTTATCAGTTCTAACAAAAGATCACCAGAGAACGCTACATTACTCGTATGAAAATTAGCTCAACATACGGTGAATGTACCTATAGTTGGTGATTATGCAGGAGACTACACTCACGGTCATTAATGGACAGAAAAAACTCTCTTGAGCACAAATACAAACCTTGAGATTAACAGGCAGATCAACATTTGCCTCTTTGTAGGACTGTATTGCATTGAGCCAACCAATGACAGGCCCCTTGTCGTCTGTTGAGCCACGACCGTACAGCTTCCCATCTTTCTCAATTAGCACAAAAGGGTCTGTGTCCCAGCCATCTTCCTGCACATGTAATTGATGCACGTTACACAAAAACTAGAACGAGTGGATAGAGAGGTAGCAAGTTAGCTGCTGGTCCATAACTTAACCATCCATAACTTAAAAACCCGACACTGGGGGACAAAAACTATGTCTAGGAAAGGTTATTTGTTACGTGCGCTTATTGTTCATTAGTTAGTCATCATAGATGATACTGCAAACCTCACCACTATAGCTTCAGGACACCATCACCAGCCAACTCAAGGCAAGTTGTAAGCAACAACAATAGTTGCATTAAGTTGTAATGTTTTGTTACTGGAGATTCCAAAGACCTGAAAAAATATCTAGGGCCCTGCATAAAAGAAACACACATTCCCGCTAAGATAATGTGAAAACTGTTAGAATATATAAGGTGTTTCACCCAAAGTGATAAAAAATTCTAACTGGCGACGTACTCGCCCGAGGATTGTGGGACTTTCGGCAATTACCTTCTGAAAACTTTTGCCGCCATCGGGGAAGGCTTTGGACAATTTTTAATTCCGGGAAATTTATTTTTGTCAATTGAACTTCGAAAATTGCCAAGCGAACCTCACTTTTTTTTAAAACAGAAATATGAAGTCCTCTACGGATAACCGCAGACCCAACAAAAACTATGCACAGTATCGCAACAGAAATAGTCGGAAAAAAAATTTGTGACAATTATCCTTTAGCGCCGCGAAATGTGTGTCAGAGGAGGAAGTGTCCCTGCCTTCATTTGTTTTGCCTTCTTTGTGATAAGACGGTTGTCACTAGTATCAAGGTTAAAGCGGGGGAAAGAAAGGTAAAACAAGAGGCGGGAACACTTCCTCCTCTCCCCGCATCTCCCGTGCGCTCTTCTTTGCGACAACCAAGCAGGCGGGGCTAAAGAGGAATTTTTACTATTTTTTTCCCCCGACTATTTCTGTTGCAATACTGTGCATAGTTTTTGTTGGGTCTGTGTTTATCCGTGGAGAACTTCATACATATTTCTGTCATCAAAAAAATGAAGTTCGCTTGGCAATTTTCAAAGTTCAATTGAAAAATATAAATTTCCCTCAATTAAAAATTGTCCAAAGCCTTCCTAAATGGCGGCAAAAGTTTCCAGAAGGTAATTGCCGAAAGTCCCACAATCCTCCTTCAAGTATGTCGCCGGTTAGAATTTTTTACCACTTTAGGTGAAACACCCTGTATGTACACGTATAGCTCCCAAAACTCACGCACGTGTATCCACAATTTTGAATCTTAAAATGTTGTTACACTCTTCCCCGAGATAGCCCAGAGATAGCCCAGACAGTAAAAGAGTTATTCTTATCAACAGGAATCTGCATTGTAAAGTTTCACTGGAGGTTTCACAACAGGGGTTCCTCGTCACCCTGCGCCAGGCGAAAGTCAGCCTCTGGACAGTTCTGAAATAATCCATTTATGGGCACTGCGAAGGAGTTGAAGACCTCTTCCTCACGTGAGAGGTCAGCTACAACCATAGTTATTGCATAATCCACCACAGCCGTAAAATTTATGGAGGGAGCTTTCATTTCTCTTTAAAATGCTCGACAAAATGACCAACCTTGAGTGCCGGTTGCACATCCAAATGGCCATACACCAGGACAGTCTTCTTCTTGGGATCAGATCCCAAATGGCCGATTAACACAGGAGGGAGGGGGAGGACAGACCCATCGGGCAGGGCTTGCTCTCCAATATCTCTGAGCTCACAAACAGCACCTTCAGCTTCCAGTTTCTATGCAAGAAGAACAGAGACACGTTTCTTCACATTATAAGTGAGAGCAATCCGCAAAAGAGCTTTCAAGCATTTATTTTGTTAGAAGGGTGTTGTGTAAAAAAAACTCTGTATTGTAGCCAATATAAATTTTATAGTTTTCCTAGGAGTCTTCCCTAATGCACCAAAAGTCACCAAAGCACTTATCTAACTTTGTCACATCCTATGTCAGTAAGCAAAATGCGTAATCAGTGTTAGGTGATTAAACGACAGCACTATTCGACCCCGAACCTCCCTATTTCTAGTCTAGTCGTAACTAATGCTACTAGTTACACTATGCTATCTTACACCCTATCCCGTTACACCCTTTTGTCACTACACCCTCTTATCAACACACTAAGCCATGCATCTCTGACTTGTAGGTGACCTATATCGAAGTACATATGTAATAGGCATTGAGGCTTAAGTAATCTGTTCATCCTTCTGTTTCCCTGGCCTCGACTGCTACTCTGTTAAGGTGTGAGCTGGCGTTTTTTTTTTTTTTTCGAAATTCGTCTGGTAAGTTGAAAAATGTCCATATGACTGAGTTTACTGGTAGCTAGAAGTGTACACCCGCAACCAGAGGCGCAAGATTCGGGTATACCTGCATTACCCACGGACGCAGTGCGGGTACACCCACAATTACCCGCAACCCGAGGCGCAAGATGCGGGTATACCTGCATTACTCGCTGATACAGTGCGGGTACACCCACAACTACCCGCAACCAGAGGCGCAAGATGCGGGTATACCTGCATTACCCACGGACGCAGTGCTGGTACACCCACAATTACCCGCAACCTGAGGCGCAAGATGCGGGTATACCTGCATTACCCACGGACGCAGTGCTGGTACACCCACAATTACCCGCAACCAGAGGCGCAAGATTCGGGTATACCTGCATTACCCACGGACGCAGTGCGGGTACACCCACAATTACCCGCAACCCGAGGCGCAAGATGCGGGTATACCTGCATTACTCGCTGATACAGTGCGGGTACACCCACAACTACCCGCAACCAGAGGCGCAAGATGCGGGTATACCTGCATTACCCACGGACGCAGTGCTGGTACACCCACAATTACCCGCAACCTGAGGCGCAAGATGCGGGTATACCTGCATTACCTGCAACCTAAAGAGACACCGAATTTCAACTTGCAAATAACTAAATGAAAAGAGAAAGCATTTCCACGAGTGCATGCTGTTTCGCTCAATGTTCCATGTCCAATTTGCCAACCATATTTAAGCGAAACCCACAGGTGCTCCGGCGAAAGGTAAAAAAAGTTTACTTTATTCAGGCATTGTTCTCGATGAAACCTGGGAGGAATGCCAAAATTAATAAGTTAGGGTCGCAAAACATTAGTTTTGTGGGAGGAGAATAATGCGGGTTTACCCTCACTATCCACGCACACCCATTGCAGTTACATCTCTATTTTAGCCGCAACATGGCATTTCTAGACACAAGTCGTAAAACTGTGCAGGTATCTGCAGGTATACCCACGGTTACCTGCAGATACCTGCACACCTCTACTGATAGCACTGCATTTGAAATGTTCAACACGAATGCGAGAAGAACTTGGTACCCACAGTCATCACAATTTTCCTCACTGTCATTTCTAGGGAATTTAAACAGACCTCCCAAATATGCCACACAAACCTCGAACAAACGTATAGCATATTTGAACCTTCGTCATTTTTTGTACTCACCTTCTTCATCCAGTTAACCATATGAACGACATCGTTTCTTGCGTCTGGCCACCCTGATACACTCTTGATTGCCACTGCTTCACCAAGAGTCTTGATAAAGGCATCCTGTTTCAAATCCACAACGCTGAAAGCACAGAAATAATTCTTAACATACATACTGTAGAAGTCCCTTTTTTTATGAGAATGATACACAGAATAATTTTTATGGTGTCTTTATTGATAGGAGAAACACCACTCTTTCTGCAAGGACACTAGCAAACAAGCCAGGCTACAAACTATGTGCAGCTCTTAATAATGTTTTGTGTTTAGTGTAGTTGGGAGTGTGCATGAATACAGTCCCGAAAAAAACTGCAGCACCCCTTTTAAGCACCCCTCAGGGCAGAGCACTACAGAGGGGAGTGGGTTAACATATCGAACAAAGCAAATAGGCAACAACAACAACACAACAAAACCGGTAAATGATGGATGAGTGATGACGTCAAAGAGGCAATAACACTTAAATAATGATTAAACTTAAATAATCACGATGATGTCATTAATTCAGTGCTAAACACTAAACTTGTTGCATGGCAAATGAATGCAAATGTTCTCAGGAAAAAAATAGTTCCACAGGAAAAAAAGGCTTCTACGCCATGCAGATGCAAAGGACCTCGTTCAGGAAAGGGATGCAAGGAACACTGTTATGAGCTGTTACGTTGAAAACAATGAACATATGGAGCACATCATCAGACTCCACAGTAAAATGCCGTTACGGGAGATGCAAATTAATAAATATGATGCTGAAGTGCTAGACTTTGATGACACAAATGATTTTAAGGATTCCTCTTTCTCATTTTTTTCCGTAATGTGACCACCAGGATATTTAGGTCAATTGTACACCTTCACCGAATAACTGCTGAAGATACTGAAGCAAAATGTGTCTGCTAAGATGCACGTTAAATGTGACAGGCTCAATTGTAAACGCTGAAACATACCTGAATACTTTCTTCAAGACTTCAGGTAGTTCTGAAGAAGACATGTTGCATCAAACTGGAACAGCAAGGTATTTTTTTAGTTTACTTTTACAGTAACTTTCAGAAGTGTCGCAGGTGCGTCAACTGGCAGTACACATATTTCGTTGCGCGTGCGTTTCGTCATTTTATTTGCGTCTGTCTTCAGAGCTCCAATATATAATGCCTGCCCCAAAGCACCAACGAGCCCAAATTGCCTCCACACAGGAGAGCAAATTCTGGGGATTCCAATTAGTCATAATGCTGATAATAAATTATACAGCTTGAGTCAGCAAAAAGCGACAGAGGGATCCGTCGAGCCATCGGATACGCTATCTGTGGAAACAAATATCTTGCGATACATTAACCGCATGGGGGTTAGAGTACACTTTAAGCATGTTAATTCCCGAGGGATTTTTTCCAAGGCAGGGCACAGGGCAAAGAGCTAAGGCTATCGCAGAGCTTGCATGCGATAGACACTTGAGAGTAGAATAACGACAAGCAAATCATTTAATATGCGGAGTGTGAGGTTCAAAGTAATGATGACGACATCCGAGGATAAATGATGATTAACTACGAGTAAACAGCGCATATTTTCCACAGGATGCCTCGGAGCTCTGCGGGCAAAAACATATCAGTAGGCAAAAGAAATAAAAATACCTGAACTGAATATGCAAGTGCACCACTTAAGAAAAATACACAATTTCTCATCCTGTTAGTGCTCTGTTCAAAACACGAGGAAACGGAGCGTACTCAATGGAGGGGGGGTTCATTCACCACGAGAGCAGGAAGGGTATGGCATGGAATTTTAGTACCGTATTTTCACGCGTATTAGCCGCGGCTTATGCGCGATTTTTTTTTCTCATGGGCGCCCTGCGGCTTATCCACCGGTGCGGCTTTTCTGATGACTATTTTTTCCTGGTATTTTCCCCATACGCCGATTTTAACGAAAGGGCCGACAGTGCCTCTGGAACAGCACTGCCCTGCAGATGCACGAACAGTGCGTAACAGGGACGGGTCCACATTCGAGTAGATTGATCTTCCTGGTGCATTCCCCCAAGCAGCTTTAAGGAAAGTGGTGACAGTGATTCACGTCTTCTGGAAGATCACTGACCCCCACTGAAGTCCACGAAAACCCCCCCACAAGGGCACAATCCGATCTTGGTAGAACTCCAGAACTGACCTCCTCTGTTCTACACTGTGCCGATCCCGGAGTATGGACCACAGGGTTTATGGCCTTCTCTATGGTGTCCTTTGTCGCACAAATCAGTCGTCTCGTATTGCCCGCGGCTTATCTGCGGGTGCGGCTTATCTGCCAGAAAATTTTCAAAACGTCCCAAAAAACGCGTCCTGCGGCTTATCTGCGGTGCGGCTTATACGCGTGAAATTACGGTACATATAAAGTGGGGCTAGTAAAACAATACAGTAAGAGCACTACGAATAGCTATGATTATGTACAATACACAGTGAATTCAATAATCACACAATAATCATTTGTTGCGAGACAACTATAGACTATGATCACTATGAGTAATTTGCTCCCTGTCATCAGGTTGCTGGCATCCTCGGCCGTTGAACAAATATATTGCGGCGTGTTAGCAGCATGAATTGCATACTGAACAACGCAGTTCCTCCTGGGATACTAGTGCAAGCTCTCATATGCCTGTCATGTGCACGTATGTAGATCAAACTACTGCTGGTCAACAGAGCTCAGAAACAGTTCCTTGCACCCTTGTCTCCTTGCGTATATATGTGAGGTCACTTCAGACAATTGCCAGAGATTGCTTTGCAAACTCTAAGAGCAGATAAGAACTGCAGATAAGAATCCATGAAGTGTGAAGAGGCCAAGTGGCATGTATGGAAGTACAATGAGAACTTGTGGAATAACGTGATAGGCCATCCCTTTCCTGTAGTCAATAGGATTCGGGCCAAATGGATGTGCATTTCAGCAGGTATGTACAGACAACAATCGTATCTGCTAGAAATGAGCTAGCATTGTTTTTATCAATATCAGTGTTCAGTAAGTTTTGTTTTATTATCACACTCATGTCAATGGCAGAGTCACCTCACAGGTACCTTTCCAACCTAGGAATGAGGAAGGTAGTCTCATAATAAAGGCAGTAAAACTTGAGTGCAAGCCTTAAAGTAAAATCAAGGACAAGAAACGAGGACTACCAAATGATGCGCTACATCCTTCTGTCTTGCCCTTTGCTTTATTCAAGAGTTTGCACAGGAGTTCTACTGCTTTTGTTTAAGAACCCAAGACATCACTCTTATCATTTTTCATGTCACCTCTCAAGAGGATAGGGGACTAGGAAAATGACTTTTCCTCCAATGCAGTCTTTGGGAATCACTGGAATCAATGTTAGTGGTTCTTATGACTCACAAAAACATGGATGGAGCAAACATGTAGCAAAATATGGCCAGAGTGAATGTGCATCTGTGTTCTTGAATGAGGTATTGGTACGTTGATCAGAATGCAATGTTAGCGTATTGCAATGATAGCACACGTGACCAGCAATATGAGAGGTCCATGTTCGACCCCTGGCAGTCGCTGACATTGCGTCAATGAATGGTTTGCAACTTCCTTTCAAAATGACGTAAGGGAAGTTGCAATGTCATGTGGACTTACGCTTCCAGTCTGAACTTCTACTGGAGTCATATAGTGTCAGCGTGTTTTCAAAGTAAAAATATGCAAATGTTCATCACTTAACTACACTAATTCTCCCGAAAAAGGACAAACTGTATCGCGTGTCCTTGGATCCTGCGCCCTTGGAAAAATGTTATCACCGTAAACGAGACTTGGACTAAGGGGTGTAGGCACTTGTTACCAAATGCTGTGCTGTGTACCTATCATGTGCAATTGTGCGTGGCTGTGACAACATTATCAACTCATAATGTGAACAGAATATCACGAAAGTCATAGCTTCGTCGCAGACGAATTATCCTCAGAGTGCAGAAGATTGCTGGGTAAAATACTGCCTGTACATTTTGTTGCGTCATATCTGAAATGTCTGTTGTTATCTTTGTTATCGGAAGCGTCAAATTGACCGCGCTGTAACAGAATATTTCGCACAGCAAAAGACCACGATTTCAAAGCGCAGGTCAAGTGAAACCGAAACATGCATGATGTGTCACGAAATCTTATTTCTGTCATAAGAAAACTACGTGCGAAGTATTTGTTAAAGTACCTTACTTCTTTGGTGGCCAGGTGTTCCCAGGCGTGGCCAGGCGAACTCATCTTGGTTGTCGTTTAACCCAGAGTTTATAAAGTTTTGCTTTGCTCCAATTGAGCGGGATTTCGGACCGGAAGTTCGAAGACCCAGCATGCATATAGTGGCACGTCTCAAGTTAAAAACCACCCATTGCTGCCCTCGGGAATCGAAAGAATAGGATACTGCTCAGAACAGAGTCTTCATCACAAATTCAGAGCATACCCCGCTCTGAATTCAGACACTGTTTGACCACAGTACTATACACCCTCTGACATGGAAAACCACCAACCTAGCATACCTGTCCGCACTTTCTGATTCAATGTGTGAACCTGAAAGCATCCAGAATTGTTATTTGTTCGGCTGACACTAGTGACCTTGAGTTTAAGCTACTGGGATTTCAGGGCTACCTGAGTAAAACAAACTCTCGCATTGTCGGATATGCAATTCTGCAAGACCCCATTAATAAGCATCTTTTAGCAACAATGGTATGAACACTTGTGCCAGACGTTAAATATCTGTGCTGTAGTAATAAAACGATGCAACACCCCATAAACTGTTGGGTAAAGGGACCTTTACCCAGCAGTTACAGCAGCTGGTGTATCCTCAGCATCCTCGTTTACTTGGCACTTACCCAGAGCTGATACTCAGAGCAAAACCGTTCTGTCTTGTTGCAATAATGGACCTGGCTGTAAGTCTTAATCACGTCTCCAAGTCAGTCTTGCACCTCAACAGTGGCATAGCCAAAGGGGAGACTTGGGGAGGGGGGGGGGTCAATCCTCTAACCCGAAACTGTACCTGTGGTAGCGCTTTTGGGAAACGAAAACGATGGTGAAATCCACACCAGTTCCCACAGAACCTCTACCGAAATCTTTTTCTCGCTACGCTCCTGCACCTCAGCACAGTGAAAGTGAAATCTACACGGAGAACCGAGTTGCTGAAAGTATACTGGAGCAAAGATGTCTAAACACTGAGGTAACGATATCCATGGACAATAACAGCAATTTTGGAGGAGAGAATGCTTGCAAGTGGAGGACACTGTACAGCACAGCACCTTATCATCTGACTTGAATGAGTTGAGAAGTGTAAATTCTATTCAAGTAAACTCAAACAAGTTTCTCAAAAGTGGCTTGATCGGCGGCGAGGCCCCTGCTGACAACAACACTAACAGAAAATAAATGTACAAAAATTCGGATCCGAGAGATTTATGTGAAAAACCTTTTTGCGGAAATCAACGCCCTCCCCCCGTAGCTGATGCAGGTCGACAGCCGTGATGAAAGCAAATATCACGCGCGACAAGTGCAAAAGGCATTTGCCCGAAACATCCTCTTAAAAACAGCAGCTAGACGTAACGTCACAGAACCAGAACACCGAAGCAACTACCAAAGCTGGTAAACACAATGTGCAGTGCGCGGCGCAAAACATTACGCTTTGTTACGTAGCTTGTAAGTACGTGATACTATACTACACAAAACTTGTAGGAATGAGAAAGTTGATTGCTTACCGAAACTCGAAAAAGTAGACTCGCAAACAGAGACCGTTGCCAGAGGCCGTTCAACTTCTAAGTGACGCCCAGCTGCTCCAGCCGAACAATATCGCAATATCACTCAAGGCAACGTCACCGGCACGTCACCAGTGGCCTCATAATGCCGGCAGCGCTTGAAGTATTAAACGGACGTTTGATAATCTCGTGTGTGGGGCTTGTTGGAAAGCGATGTCCAGAATTAAAACAAGGTATAAGACGCTAAGGTAAGACTTCAACAACTGTTGGAAATTCGAATACGTGCCGTGTGCAAAGCCCGTGCAATGTCACCAGCTCTACCGGTCATGCAAATTGCAACTTCAATAACTTCAAGCCAATTACACAGGCACACATCAGGCATGGCACAAGAAGCACCTCATCACTGTTACCAAATCGAAGCGGAGGCGGTAACGGGTAACGGCGAATGGAGCAGAAGCAGACAAGGCACCCCAGAAGTAAGAAGCAGACGACACGCGAACGCAGCGCTGAACCCCATCCTGGCGGCGGACGTACGCAAAAAGTAGCAGCTTCTAGAGATGGCTGCCGCAGATGGAATGCAACAGCGGCAACAACCGAAGAAAATAAGAAAACGGAAGTCTGGTGGTTGCAAGTACTGTTGCGTGAACGGCTGTCATAACAACTTGAAAACTGGGAGAGGTATTGTTCTCTACCACTTCCCCGGCAGGGAATACCAAATGCAACAGCGGGCAGCGTGGATAAAAGCCGTTGGCCGCATCAAGTAAGAGCGAATACATTTTTGGAAACCCCACGGAACTGGTTATATGTCTGCTAAATTTTCATTGCAGTGAGGACGGATCACCATGGGAACCAACCAAATTTTCTCGTATCTGCAGCGATCACTTTGTTGGTAACAAGAAGAGCACCATTGAGAAGGACCCTGGTTACATCCCAACTGTGTTCAAACCATGGCACATCCGAAATGTCCCTGTACCAAGGAGAGGTCCGAGGTAAGAATTACTGCACAGGCACAACATTTGACTTGCTAAATGACGACTGAAGTAATTTCATGTTTCTCATAAAATATTTATTAGCTACATATTTTGTTGCCTTAGTCCAAGACAAACTGTACTAAAACTTGATGATTCAATAACTTTTTTCCATAAAACATCCAGAAAGCACAGTATTCCTTTGGTACAGTCTCAGTTTCAAGGGCACTTTCAGTCCATTCACAAAAACATAATTGTCATAATGGTGTCATTATCATGAATAGCATGTAAAGAAATAGAGCTTTTGCATTAAGTAGATTCTAAATTCTAGAATAATGCGTTCACTGCACTGTGGTGGGGTGGGTGTGGTACTGGAAGATGTTTTATGCAACAGTAGACAGGGACGGCAAGAGAAATTACGTTCGCCAGGGATGGGCAATGCCCCCTCCTCACGTCCTGAGCCCCTGAAAAGGCCCAGGCCCCGGGGTGCCATCCCTGCCTGCCTCCCCTTTCTCGCTGGCCCTGACTGTAGACTGGTGAGGTGATGCAAAAAGATAATGTGCCGGTAACACGGTTTACAGCTGTTTATGAAATGCTGAGCGTCGCATGCTGGAGTGTATTCCCTTTATCAACACACTGACATGCTGCAGAAGAAGCTTCGCTTGAAAAATACTGGGCTTTTCCTTAGAGGCACATAGCGTTTAATCCAGGAGTATTCCCAGATTCTGTTTTGGAAAATTTTTTATAAAAATAATGGATCTAGTACTTTGTAGATTTTAACAATACAATACATAGCCCAGCCCCAAATCACCTCCCCTTTGTGGTGTGCAGACATTCCTTCTCGAAACACCACGTCAAGTCAAATGCTACATATGCTACTGGCTGGTTCAGTTGTGAATTTTTCCTGTAGTGATAATATGAGCAACTTTTTTAAAAAAATCACAGGATTATGATTTTGACCAACATAAAAGTTCTGCGTACCCTCTCAAGCTTGTTGATTAATCTCAAGATGACTTGGTTATCTTTTATGTGATACACAATTTTGTACATTCTTTCCCTCACATTGTGGGCAGCACTGTAATTTGAACCCTTTCGTGCTTTCTGCACAATCTGCATTGTAATGCAGGACTGTTTTATATTACGGACTTAACACAATCGCACATTAATGTGCAAAAATAGCTGTCACATCGATTTTTCGAACATTGCTTCATGTGGAAGACTATTCAAATTTTTGTTACTGTGTTTCATATCTTTGGAATATTGAGGTATCATATTTGAGAAATCCTGAATAATTATGCAAACATGTCACCCAAGCACTACAGTGAGTCCAAGGAAAGCCATCTGTGTGTCACAGTTGTCATCAGCAAGACTGAGGTGACTATGAAGTAGGAGTTGGCACCTGACACAGGAAAATCACATTAACTTTCAGGAGGTGCCAAGCAATTCAAAATGTTTGTACTCATTGAAACTGCTATTATTGCTGCTGCAGCACTTTACCTGAATTAACTGCCCAAACCACGGTTCTTATCCATGCTATAAAGTGCAATGCACATGCAGCACACCTCGAAATACGGCAAATTCCAAAAATGTAGCCACCATATTAAAATATTTTGCTTACATTCACCCCTATCTGAAGTATATTTATAAATAAATACTTTTAGCATGAACAGTGTCAAAGCGTTTGCATGACACTTAAAAATGTCGAGGTCCATTTAAATTTCTTGGCCACCCAAATCACTTTCAGTGTTTTGGAACTTCCAGCAACACATGCTTGCTCACACAACACTGAAACCTCAGCTTGAATGTAAAAAAAAAAAAAGCACTTTGTACCACAACGTCACGACTGAAGCCCAGCAACAATAACATGTGTAAGTAGAACAAATGTGTGCTCCAGCTTGTCGCCGAAACACCCTTGAGTAATTGTACTCCAGACACTTTACATTCCGCATAGATAATCAGCTTTGTGATGGTTACTAATATATATATATATATATACACACAAAAATAAAGCACACTTCTTGTTTGGAGTACATGCAAGTAAAAAAAATGAATTTTTCTTCACGGGTTTGAGGCACTTTGATCATTGCAAAAAGTAGGTCTTTCAAAATTTTCCCAATCCATTTCTTTTTTTCATTCGCGGGCAGCAACATTGCATTTTTCTTATTACACAGCACCAACAACACACTCCTCAAAGCACACCGTTTGCACATTCCCGTTCAAATTTTATCAACACTTCGATGATTCATAACTGGATAGGCTTAACCAAAGCCTCCTGACTAGGGAAGACTGGACGGCTCGAACCCGGCATCTAGCAAAGCAATCTGCTTTGCCATTTCCTCGTACCTTAATTTGGACTCCGATAGCTGTGTATCGAGCTCAGACATTTCATTAGCGCTATCTTTTTCCGCACAGGCTTCTTCCGTTTCTTTAGCAACTTGCGACACTTCAGCTGAGGCGTGTTTCAGGTCCGTCTCCTCCTTGCCGAGGTTTTCCTCCAAAGTTTTGATTCTGTTCTTCAACGCAGACACCTCGCCCTCCACTCTTTTCAGCTGCACGTTGGTGATGTTGTGCAACTCGTTCGAAATGATTCGAAACCTCATTAAAGTCCCAGAAGAGAATATTGAACCTCCAAATGCAAGCCCTGGGTAACCAGCACTAGGCTGGCGATTGTTCCGCCGATTTCTTTCGGCAACTTCTTCGGTTTGGATACTGGAACAACGTAGTCTCGAAAATTCCTCGGCGTCTGGGTCCTGCTCGCTATCACGGAGCCGTGGCGGAGTTTCCGAGCCGTCTGCGACGCGATCTGTTCTCTCGGGCTTCTTTCTGCTCATGGTTATACGGATGGTGCTACGTCGTAATCCCAGACATGTTTCTTGGCGGTTCCTATTTCGTCTTTACACTTCGGTGATTGTGATATTGATGACAGATCTCAAATCCTTATATGGGACATTCCGACTGCTAGTTTACGGAGCAGCGATAACCCGGAAAACAGAACAAACAAAAATGCGGCCGCCCATTGTTGCTGAGCTATATCTCTATTTTGGCTGTGTTTGACGTAGATGACCAAACATTTCGGAGTCCGCGTCAACTTGCACTTTGAGAAACACTGTGGGACTTGCGGGAAGTTTCAGAGCATTTACAAGTAATATCTACATAAAAAAATAAGTTACAGTGTTATGTGTTCAGTTGGCAACAGAGGCTTCAGCTTTTTGGACCGTGTTTCTGTATTCGTAATTTGGTCTTAGGGTTATTATGCAGCATCAGAGCTACTCAAGTCCATAGCAGGTCATATTGCTTTGCTTTGTCATCATTCCCTTTGCCTTCGCACTCCCTTTCTGGTACATAACCTTGCCAGGGATTTTGTATGGATGGTTTGGGGCACCCCTATCGGGCCTCTTTGGAACGAGGGTCCAGCACGAAGGTGCGGACATGCGAATATGGTCCCGGTTGCGTGCGCCCAAAAATACAACAGCGTCGTTGTGGACAGCCGGATCATAACCGATGCAGTTATTCGCCCTCCTGATTTGATGAAATAGGGAGAGTGGGGCGTTTTTCTTTTTTATTAACATTGATGTTAATGGACAATAAAAGCTGTACCCATTCAAGGAGGAACATAGAAGCGCCTGTTCCACGCTCTCCTTCCTTTTTTTTTTTTTTTTTTTTGTCCAGTGTAGTAGACAACGCGACAAGATTACGAAGCGTTTCTCCAAGGTCCTGCTACCTTGGTTGGAAAAATGGTACACGCGTTCATTTGTAAAAGGAAGTATTACGAGTAGTGAGCAAAACGTATTCCTTTTGTATTCGTACCAATGAAATAAAACGCATATAAACGGTTTAAACTGGGGTGTAGAAAATGCACCTGGAAGAAAAGTCCCCGATTGACAACACTGTTCGAGCTGCCGGCGGTATGCAGGCGGCCGTATTTTTTGTGTCCTATAGAGCTATATATTTCCTAACATGCGAAGGCCTCAAGGAATTCCGTGGATACTATGAAAGGTATTTCCCTATAGGGCGAGAGAGACTGTTCTTCGCCCAGAAGAAGCAGTCTCTGTTCGAAATATCGGCGGCTCTCGTCTTGAGGCACTTCCCTTCATACTTCCTTACCGGTTTGCTGGATTTGCTACCCTTCTACGCTCGTGGATATTAGTGAGCTTTAGTATATATATATATCGTACGCTATCGCTTTTCCGTACGGATAACGTGCAAAGGGATAGTAGTGAGTTTTAGTATACCGTTGATAAAGTTATCGTCTCTATCGGAACCAATCGCACTCGTGCGTGACTCAGAATCTTATCCACTGATTGGTTCCGGTTGATACGGTGAGCCACGTTATCAACGGTCTGCTAAAACTCTCTATTGTCTCTATTGTTGGTGGTTTTGCGCATGCGTAAGACATGAACAGAGCTTTGCGCATTGCGCAGAACCACCACGCTATCCCTTACGTACGCAAAGGCAAAGCGTACGATATATCAACACTCAGTATGATCGCTTTTTCCATTTAGAATTGCATTGCGTTTCTTGTAATGCTCATAATTGTTGCAGAAGACAAATGTCGGTATCAGCGACATGGCCGAGCGGGTTAGGGCTCGTTGGTGGTAGCCAAGATCGTGCTGAAGACTGGGAGGTGGTGGGTTCGAATCTTACCACCGGCTGGCTGCCTGAGGTTTCCCTGGGCTTTCCGAAGACTTTCCAGACGAATGTCGGCACAGTTCCCCCTGAAGTCTGCCCAGGATGCATGCTAACCGCCCTGTCCCCCAGTCCTTTCTTCCTCTCTCCATCTGTCCGCATCTGTACGCCGCACATAGCCGCAGTTCGGCATCTGTTCTCACTCAATAAAATAGAACAAACATTTTCGCCAGATATATACTTTTCGTTTTCTTGCAGCGTTGACACCTTTCGGCTTCTACCGATTGTGCAGCCGATGCCTTGGAGAATTGTCTTTTCGTGACAGTAAAATCCCGAGACTAAGGGACGACAAAAAAACAAAACAAAAAAGAAACAAAGTTTTCAGACTTTTTCTATGTGTGCTTGTTTTCGTCGTCCCCATAGTCTCGGGTGTTTTTGCTGTCACGAATTACACTCACCAGAGCACTTTTTTTTGTTTTCTTTTTTGCGGATCTTTCATGCTTTTTCAATAGTCAGCATGTTGCACGCAGATGGATTCCGCATAGTGTTGTGCGTACGAGCCGCTGGTTTCGTCCATATATACGTATTTGAGAAAAAGTTACGGACTCGCGGTTTGAACGCGGCGCGCATACGACAGCTGATTCCAAACCGAAATAGCCAGTAAGTTCGCGCGACTGGATACCGTTCCCGAAGATGCTTCGGAATCGTCGTTACTACGTTGCCCAATGGTTGTTTGTTCTCTGTCCATGGTAGCTTCGTGGGCATTCCACACGTGGAGACCATAACTTGCAGTGCGGATGCGGATACTGTCAATGCTATCAGCGCGTACCTCTAATAACCATAGGCCCAAGGAAAAAGCAAATTCTGGAGACCGTTTCATGCTCGACGCGATTGCCATAAAACAGTTTGCCGTTTCTTTTAAACGTCCGTTTATCGCTGTTCACTGATCTCCAGAACAAAGGCGATATGTCGAACCACTGAGATATCTTCAATGATAACGTCCAACATTTTCGGTAACGATACTGGTCCAATTCGATAGGTAATCTGCGAATGAATCTTTGTCTCGTTTGTGTTAACCCTGATTTTCCTCAGAATTAGGTCCATCACGGGATCACGCGTATAGTTTTAATGGCAATGAAACAATCAATGGAATGGCGTACAGCTTTTATCGTCCATAAGCATCGAAACAGAAAAGGTGAAGGGGCCAACTGTAAAAGCCGTGTCCGACCAACAGTAGAAAAACGCTAGCATCCAGCGAATGATATCGCTAGCGAACTATAGTGCAGCAAATGATATCGCATTAATGTTACTCATTGAACGACGTCCCTATATGTCTCCCAATGGACCATTTCCATATCGCGTCGCCCCTGGCGGTGGAATGTGGAATGTTGTGTCTTTCCCCCCAAACATGGTGACGGTTCTCGGTCTGGCACGTTGCGTGGGAAAGTAGCAAGAGAAGATTGGAAGAAGAATGCGGAAAGAGTGTAAGCGCAGTCGTGGATCCTTCGACTCGTTGGATGCTTCAGCACGTTAGGCACTTCGACATATAATCTACCGTGAGGAAGGTTCCAACGAGCTGAAGGATCCAATACGCTGAAGCACCCAACGAGCAGAAGGGTCCACTGTTGGATCCTTCTGCTCGTTGGATACTTCAGCACGTTGGACCCTTTGACATATAATCCCTTACTGGTAATGAGCACAATGCGCTTACACTCTTTCCGCATTCTTCTTCCAATCTTCTCTTGGATTATGTGTCAAAGGGTCCAACGTGCTGAAGTATCCAACGAGCAGAAGGATCCAGCCGTGGACCCTTCTGCTCGTTGGGTGCTTCAGCGTATTGGATCTTTCAGCTCGTTGGAACCGACTGCGCATTATTCACTGGAAGGTCATGCATTAACGATTAACACCGCGTCCGAAATGAGTAAGTGGATTAATTGCCTCCTGCGCATACTGTCCAGAAGTTTTTCTTGAAATTTTGGTGGCTGTTTGCCATCACGAAATCCCCTATATGTTATTATTAGGAGAATTACCAAACGAAGTCTTATTGTGGCGAACTTCCTGAAAAGAGGATGTGCGTGTCGATCGCGCCGTGCGTTATTTCCTCTCATCATCTCAATATTCACCCGGTCACTAAACTCAGTTATTTTTTTGCATCTGTAGCGTCAGCGTAGTCCGAGACAAAAGTCAGTAGGGCCACGCGCGTGTGATTTTTTATACAAAAACAATAACATAAATACAGATTGCATTAAATATGGGACGGCAAATTTCGTATAAACGATGAAAGATGAAAGTCACTGAAAAGGTTAGCCAGCTGTAGGAGTCGAACCCACATCTTCTGGATTGCCGCTCCACATTGATGCTTTGTATGTAATTGTCCCTTCTATGTTGTTTCAGCCTCAGAGCATCAGTTCTCTCAAATTTCCTATGTCGGCCACACGGTCCAGATATTAAACGTGGCTGAATCCAGGATCCAAACATCGCCATTTCCGAGGCAAGCTGCGTGTTCCTCCGCAGTACTTCCTGGGATATGATTGCGTGTCATGCTGCGACACCTGCAACCATTGGATGACTTCTGCAAGGGTTGGGTGGCGATTTGGCAGACGACTGTGTAGGCTGTTGTGCCACCCTTCTACGTAGTTGGTCGTTCTGGGCCCTGTATTTCCATACTGGCCCCAAGTGTCACGAATGCTGGCATTTTCCAGCCAGTATGACTGCAAGGACCCCGCGAAGCTGCTCAACTTGGCTTCTTCGACGGGCGTCGAAAATGGTCTTGTTTCGAGGAGGTCTCTGGCAAAGGTCAAACGAATGGAATCGGGTGCAAAGATTAGATGTCGAATTCGGCGGAACCATTCATTCACAGCAGCATTGTTTTTGCAAACGACCTTTAGTCCCAATTTGTCTCGCTTTTGGTTGACGGCCTTTGCAAAATGGAAGGCACATCCTCGAATCTGGAAATATGAGAAAACGCTATGATGTGAGGCATAGCGCACTTGTACTATTCGTTGGACCGAACTTGTCAATGGTGCCCACCTTCAGGGAAATGTGCTCGCTTCCAAACACGTTGTTGGCGGCTTGAAATGCAGCGCATTCAAAATCGAACAGCCAAGTTGCCGTCTGGAGTCCGCCCGTACTTCCAAACCTTTGCTCAAGAGCACGCTTCAATGTCATGAACATCTTTTCGTACGCCAGCCTGTTGCATGCTTGCGTTAGAGCGTAGAGGACAGGATGGGCCTCACCCTTTACGAGGACGTGAATCCTGTACAGCTAGTAAGGGTTGTGGAACTCGGGTGGGCTGTATTTAAAATTTCCGTCGCCGAGTACAAACTCCGCGCGAAACACAGCTTCCACGTCCTTCTCGGCGAAGAAAACTTGCATCTTTCTTCCGTCCACCTGATCCTCGGCTTGCGAGAATACTTCATCGTCTACAGTTAGCCGCAGCTGGGGCAATACAGCTTCTACTGAGTTCCCTCGGAGGTCGGTGAAGTGACGGTTGTATGACAGTGCTCTCCGCTTTGAACCGAAACCGTAACCCATTGTCATGGTGTCCTTGATATCCTACCGGACATTCGCATCATAGTTAGAAAACCTGGCCACCTGGCGTCAATGGTTGATAATGCTTCGTCGAACGCCTGCCGGGATCGCTTGCAACTTCGTCGAATGTCTGTGCGCACTTCATACATGTATCTTTTGCTCAGAACCTACGAAGTTGTTGCGTCCTCTTGTGGCGTGCAGCTGTGCGGAGGTCTGGGATGGTTGGGGTATCCAGGAGTGTCCTCCTCTGTCGTCTGGTGAACCTTTAAATCTAAAAAAGAAAAAAAATGTGGAAGACGATCGAGATGTTTGACCTGCGCTAAGAACTAAGGGCAACGTGAATCATTCCTAATCTACAGATTGCCAACAATCAACGAAGACACCGGCGTACTCCATACAGTTCTTAGCCTTCGACCCTCTTCCGTTCTTTCCGGACACGACTTCAGTGTCTCAGCATCACTTCTAGCATATTTGTTCTTCAGTCCATCGCTACCAACCCTTATCTACATTGTATATGTGCTGCCAGGGATGGGCAGTATTTAAATACATTGTGTTTAAAATAGTATTTAAAATATAAATACATGTCCATGAACTGCCTGAAAGTCCATGAAAGTGCTTCTATAAATACATGTGTTTAAAATATGTATTTAACTACAGGCAAGAAAAATGTATTTATATTTATATTTAAATACCATTTTAGGCGTATTTAAATTTAAAATACACTTAAATACACATATCTCATCCTCCCGTATTTGTGGGCTTATCCACATTATTAGCCTCCCGTGATGAAGGGTATCTTGCTTAGGGGCTACAGGTCACTCATCCCGTGTGTTCGGGGATTTCCGTCCTTCTAGAAAACTGCACGATGTGCGAATGAGGGCATTGTCGCCCCCGTTGCTTCAGTCTTGGAAGCGAGGAGAGAAATGTGAACACCAACTTAGGAAAAATGTGATTCGCAACCCTCTTGTGATACTTGACAAAGCCTGGCGTCTAAAGGGAACCCTTAAAATGCAACCGTTAGCGGCAATTCTACTTAGTCATTCATTGAGAACTCCGGGCAATGGCTGCAGCGCGTCAGACAATTTTTGACGGGGAGTTTTTCACTGTCATTGCTGAAGATCGAAAGTCGATGAACATAAGTAGAGGAGGCAAGCAAGCTGGTGTATATGACTGAACGGAAAGATCTCCTTGAGTCCGAGGAACAGCGTGGGAGTGGGGTAGGGGGGGACTAGACAGGACAGACAGGGGAGAAGAACCGACAACGACGACTCAAAAGCAGCAAATGAACACTTTATTCCACATTGAGAAAGTGGAAGAGGCGATAACAAGTTCATTTGCTGGTTTTGAGTTGTCGTCTTCGGTTCTTGTCCCCTCTCTGTCCTGTCTTCCTCTCATCAGTTCTCTCATGTTCAAGGAGATGTTTCCGTTCAATGGAAAGCCGGTTCACGCAAGATGCTGAAATCATTACACTGCACCACGATAAAATAAACAAATATGTGGGCACTGTTTGCAGCAGATGTGCATCCACAATAATTTAAAAGAATAATGTGCCTGGACTGCTCAAAGTATTTACGGAAGTAGTTACAGTATTTAAATACTGTCTTAATGTATTAATATTTTGTATTTAATTACTTTCATCATAAAGTAGTTATAGACAGTATTTAAATACATGAAAGCATGTAGTATTTTGTATTTATATTTAAATACTCGAAAAGTGTATTTATGCCCATCCCTGTGTGCTGCGTACATATTTACCTGTTACTGTTTTTTTTTTTTTTAATAAAAAGCTACGGAAGCTACACAGATGCAGTTTTTGCAGGTGGGTTCTACGGTCAGGCGGTACACGCGTCCCCCCATCCAGGTCGTATCCAGCCACACTGGCTTTGCAGAGTTGGACTGGGTCCGTACACAGGCGAAGACAACCGAAGCGTGCTGTCATCAATGAAGTTTTCGAAATTAACGTCCTCGCGTACATCTGAGCCATCCCCGAAGCGATCATCCGCCAGATCGCTTGAGACCCTGAAGCGCTGTCGGCCCAGTTTGGAAGGTGCTAAGGAAACACTATCTCCGGCCTTATCACGTGTGCCTCCACCAACCGGGGACTTCGAAAGGCGGCTAGAATTTAGCATGTAGCGGTCAGCCCATTGCAGTCACCAGGACCGCGTTTTTGGTTTTGGGCGCCAATAAACGCACAGGCCGGCAGTGTCTGCCGTGGCTCATTAGAGAGACGTTGTTCTTTCAGCTGCCAGACTCCTACAAGTGGCTGACCCGAACGTAAAAAACAAGCAGCCCTTCGTTTTTAGGGCGAGGGCAGTACTATTTTCAGATGTGATTTGGGCAAGCATTGCGCTTGTCCCATTTGGCAATACAAACAAGAACGAATCGTGACCCGAAGCTGGCGGAAGCTTCTCGTTCCGTGTCCCTCTCGGATGCAGTTGTCGCTCTCCACGACATCCGAAGTTCCGACGCTCTCCTTCTCGTTCCTGCCTCTTTCGCAACTGATAAAATAACTATCACAACGAATTCGGTGACAGGACCATCAAGTGCACCCAAGCTTGCTCTTGGTCAGGAAACTCGAGGGCCTGTCAATAGCGGCTGCCTACGACTCCCAACCTCCCAAAGGCGGCCTACGGCCCAACAGCAAGCTGTCTCTTCCTCGTCACTGACCTGATCGCGGGCCATCTGTTTTTGGTTGACACAGGAGCGGAGCTCAGCCTCGCTCCTCATTCGCGCTCTGATCGAGTCCACGTGAAGTCTACCGCCACATTCCAAGCCGTGAGCTCCTCCTGCATCTCGACTTTTGGCTTGCGATCCCTCGCCATCGCTATCGGCCTGCGAATACTTTTCCTTGAGTTTTTGTGATTGCTGACGTGCCTCGACCCATCCGCGGCGCCGACTTTCTTCGCCATGTTGGCCTGGACATCGGCCTCGGTCGCTAGACCTTGAATGACACCCTGGCCAACCTAACGCTGTCTGGTTCTCCTTCGTTGCAGCAAACTAAGAGAATCCGAACCGTGCTTCCCGCATCTCGATATGCTGCTGTCACCAAGCCGTGCAACCCGGCGGTTTCGCCAAAGCACACCGTCCTGCAACATATTCTAGAGCACTGCAAAGGGCCGCGGGATCGCCCGAAAACCCGATCCCGGGGCGGGCCGAAATCGCACCTCAAAGTCTGTTTGACTGCTGGCTGGGCCCAGGTCGACTCCGAGAGTTGTCGGGCCGAGCTTTTGTGAGCCATTCTTTCACATTATCTCCTCTACATGTTTCTCAACATTCCTCTTGAAAACAAAGTACCTGTGCCGCGTTCCTCCGTCTTTCTACTAAAATGCTAGAACATAGGCGTCGCGTTATTCTCGACTTAGCCATGTTGTGGATGAGCCGTGCCGCGGCGTACACCGCGGAGAGGCGGGCGAGACTCGACGCCAACGTCATCAAAAGCTGTGCGTTCCAGATACGTTTGTGTGGTTTACGCTGTATTGTATAATGAGCCTCTACTGTATGGGCTGAACCTGTCGGACTCTCTCATTACAAATGTGCCTATGTAGCTGCTGAGTTTTCAGCGGCCGGGTTGGGCTGAGGTAGGGCAGGTCTCCGTGGCGTCGGGTATGGGCAGGGCCGAGCTGAGTTTGCGGCAGCCGGGTCCGGTAAAAATCGGTGGATTGGGTACGGGCCAGGTCGTGCCGGTAAATTCAGGCCCGTGCACTGCTCTCTCATATTTAGGCAACCGGTCCACTTGCGGTGGCGCGCCCACGTCGGCTCTTCGGTGAACGACATCAGATTGCACGCCGGGAGTTGGACCGCATCTTGCAGCTGGACCTCATTCGTCCATCATATAACCTGTGGTCCTCTCCGCTTCACCTCGTGCCCAAGGGACAACCTGGCGATTCGTGACCTTGTCGCGATTTATAGAGCCCTCAATGCCTGCACGGTACCGGACCAGTCTCCAGTTCCGCACATCCATGACTGTTGGCCTTGCATATGGACTACCATGTTCAGCAAAATAGACCTCTACCCGAGAAACATCATCATGACGTTGGTAGACAAACTGAAACAAACAAATCGGAAGGGGATGGCTGGGTTCCACGAATGGGCACTTGTTCGCTGCCTCCTATTGAAACAAAAGTAGGACCGATGGTCCCGTCCCTTTCATGGACCATCGTAATCCCATCAAGACCGTGGCTTTCGGGCGCGATCTTGCCCGCCTCTAGCTTCCAGCGTAGTCCAACTCTACCAAATTGGTGGCGCTGACGAGCACTATGACGTCATTTGTTTACAAACAGGGAGAGGTCTATTGATCTGGTAAAGGCATACCATCAAATTCCTGTGGCGCACGTAGATATCCTGAAGACAGCTATTTCTACACCATTTGGCCTACTTGAATTTGTTCGTACACCGTTTGACCTTCAAAATGGCGTCCAGACCTTTCGACGGGTTATCAGTGAAGTCTTCCAGGGTGCCCACTTTGTGCTTGCTTACCTCGATGCCTTGCTCGTCGCCAGCAAGGCTCCGGAGAGCATGAATCTGTACAGGAAATGTTCCCCTACATGAGTACTGATCGGCGATGATGGAATGTCCCGGAGGGCCGGATGATGTTCTTCCTCCTCGTCCATTGGCCGTGATCCGCAAAGGGAGGTTGGCCAGGGCTGGTGATATACAGATATACGTTCCTCAGACGCTGTCACACATATGTCGGCACAGTTCCCTTAGAAGTCGGCCCAGGACGCACATTCCCCGGAGCGTTAGTCTTGACGTTGCAAACCTCTGTGAGGCCGACAGCGGCGAAGTCTTCGATTACCACCACCACCCGATTACATCCAAAGTGGGCTCCAGGATGTTGCCGGTACGACTGACCTGCGTGGCAGCAAGGCCGCATCGGCTTTGTCCACAGGCTGCCACAAATCTCACAAATGTAAATCTCATATCCGCCAGCTCTTTCGATACGTCGCCGAGAACGGCCCCGTTGTGGACACTGGCGAATGCTTGTTCGGCGTTACCTCATTGGTGTTCCTTGGCCACAAGGTTTCTGCGGAAGGCATCTCCCCTCTCCCCTCGAAGGTACAAGCTTCGATAGGAGACCATTCACGACTTTCCGGGGCCTTCGGAAGTAGAGCGTTTTTGGGCCTGATCAGTTACTCCATTCATTCATACCCACTATGCTGTCATCATTCGACCCCAGACTGTCTTGCTTCGAACGTACACAAAGGCTAGGTCCATTCTGACTCTACAAGCTCTTGGCTCCACCTCTCTGTTTGTGCACCATGGCTGACGCTTCTGGTCATGCCGTGGGTGCCGTTCTGGAGCAGTTTCACTGTGGCGATGCCTTCGCTGCCTTAGTCTTTTTCTCTCATCGTCTCTAACCGTCTGAAGAGAAGTATAGTACGTTCAGGCAAGAACTCCTCGCCATCTACTCCTCTATGAGAGACTTGCATCACTTTGAAGGCCGCAACTTCTACGTCTTTACGGACCATAAACTCCTAACGTTCGTTTGCCGCTCCAACCGTGACATTTACTCTCCCGCTGATCTTTGTCGCCTCCTGCTATGATCTCTGAGTTCACTGCTGACATACGTCTCGTCCATGGTGGCCAGGACGCTGCGGCAAACGCGCTGTCATGCCTCGAAGATGGTACATGTTCAGCCGTTTTCTCCCTCGACGCTCTGGCAGCTGAACAAGCCAAGCAGACGATGAGGCGCTGCGATCAGCTTCCTTCAGACAACAGGCACGCATTCCTTGTGCCCGCGGGAAGTTGCGTTGCCTTTCTCGCCCTCCGACATCGTGCGCGAGTACGTCTCCGGAAGCGACCCTCGTCCGTACTTGAAGCCAACCATGCTTTTCCCCTCCTTCCAAGATATGCATTATCTAAGTCACCCTGGCATCCGCGCCACTGTTTCTCATCTCGCTTGGTGTGGGCGAATATGAACATGGATATTCGGCGATGAATTCGAGCCGGCGTCGGCTGCCAGCAAGCCAAGATCACACGTCGCACCCGAACGCCCGTCCAACCCTTTCCGTTACGTGACGCACGGTTTCAACACTAACACGTGGACGTTGCCCCGCGGGGGCATCAGTGTATGCTCATGATTGGTGAGTTGCGCCACCACGGATCTCAGCCCCCATTCCCAAGGTGTTATTCGTACTGTGCCGAGGGGATGTGTGGCGAAGGGTAGAAGCCTTGAACGGTGGAGGTCAGGGTCTTGGTCAGGATCCGACCGACGGGTTTTCAAAAAGTCCGGGGCCTTCTCACATGTATGGACGTGGTTGGAACGTCCATTTGGTAAACCAGTATAAGGGTAAAAATTCCTCCCTCGCAATGATCGGGGGTGGTAAAGCGCCCCCGGACCGAAGTCTACAATCCAAGTAGTAAGCAGTAGAGCACTGCACGGGCACGGGCTTACCCGAAAGCCCGAGCCCGGGCTTTGCGTTTGCCGGTTGCGAAAGCCGGGCTTTGCGTTTTTTATGCGGGCTTGGTCCGAGCTCGGACTTCAGCCACCGGGCCCGGGCCGGGTACGGGCTTGACAACGCCGGCCATGGTCGGGCATGTACGTGAACACTGAACATATTACACGAGACTGGACTGCTGAATTTTCATGGAACTTTTTTTTAAAATTGAGTATGGGATATCATGGCATTCTCATCTGAGAACTATCACTTTTTTATATGTGATCATGCGTATTTCGTGTAATGGGTCTGGATTTCACACGTGCACTCACACATATTTGGGGACGATTGGTGTGGGGCGGGCGCGCAGAGATGTTTGCCGACAAGACGAAAGGAGTTGGGCGATTTGGGCAACAGAAGGAGCGTCCTTCGCTTCACCAAAGCCTGAGAGGAGCAGCCGCGTACTATGTCTGCACACGACACCGCTCTCTCCGTGAAGCAGAGTGAGACGCTGATCAAGGCGGTCACCACCCAAGCAAGCAAACACCAAGCGGCTTGCAGACAGAGAAACACAGCCGCTCTGTGCTCTTTAGTAAATCTAAATACGCCTCGGGGCCTCGAGAGCACATAGAGCAGTGGCGGGCTGGGGCCGGGCCTGAGCATGGGAACAGTCGGGTACGGGGTGGGCCCGGGCCTGGGACGTGCACGGGCCTGAAAATTAGGCCCGTGCAGTGCTCTAGTAAACAGTCACAGCAAAGCACATCGTCCTGGCAGCAGCAGGAAACGTCAAAGGGACATTTCTTCCTACTCCCGAGGAAACGGATCATAGCCGATCAAGCGCTATCATTCGCCCACATTATTTGTTTAAATTGGGAGGCAGGATTTTTTAAAATTAACATTCATGCTAAGCCCTGCTAAGCCTAAGCCGCTAAAATGTGGCTTTCGTGAAGTTGTATGGTAAATAGTGATGCTGGATTTTTAAACACGTCATGTCACCTTAAGAAGCAATCGAGCATTCTCGTTGATTTTCCTTGTTTCGCGAACGTGAATTTGGGTTCCGGAAAAAATGGTTCCTGATTGCGTGGGCGGAAATAATGGTCCAGCGGGGTTTCGTGCGCCGAAAAATGGAGGAGCATTATTGTGAACGATTGAGGAAACGGATCATAGACGATCAAGTGCTATGATTCGCCCTCATTATTTGTTGAAATTGGGACACAGGCTTTTTTAATTAACACTGATTGATTTTAGTGAACAATAAAAGCTGCAAGCCATTGAACGAGGAACATAAAGAGCGAGGGAGGCTCCGCCTCCAAAATGCGCACCAATAGGAGAACTCGGAAGGCGGCCTCTGCTTTTGCCTAACAGATGGCTGGCTCGGCTCCGGATATGCAGAGCCGTTTATAGGGAGAGTTTAACCATTAGGAGGAGCCTAACTTGAAGCGCGTCATGTAACGTCACGGCTAAGCCACCTCCCTCGCCGTGCTCTATTGTTGTCCCGTTGTCAGCCGGTCGCCGACGCCATATTGATGCTGATCGTTGTTTACGATGCAAGGCGAGAAGACACGTGCGTACATTGTCCTTCGAAAGCCTTTCGTCCTTGAACTCTTTCAGTTTGGCAACAAAGCCCCCCCCCCCCTTATCACAGGCGGCTGTGGGTCACAAGCCTGCTATTCCTGTAGATTGCATTCATTGCGACAACAAAGCTGACGGGCAGCATCAATATGGCGCGCACCAGATGGCTGATAAGCGGATTCTGCTTGGATTCAGGCTTTTTGGGCGGCGCAACGACGACTCTGACGTCAAAACAGGCTCCACCCACGAGGTGGCAAAAAATCACAGAATGGCCAAACTCTCCCTATAAATGGCTCTGGAGCCGAGCGCTACCGGTGCGCCATCTGTTAGGCAGGAGCAGAGGCCGCAGTGCTCCGCCTTGTTCTTCGTATGAGATGAGGGCGGTCAACCTCAGCTCCGCCTTCCGAGTCCTCGTATTGGCGCGCATTTTGGAGGCGGAGCCTCCCTCGCTCTTGGTCAGCAAAGTCAAGGACAGTCGCTCTGCAACAAAAACATTTACATATAACTGCCATTTCATGAAGGAAATTGACAGGTATTGCGTGACCACGTGACGCGTTTGAGCCAATTATGGGTGTTGGCAGTGGCCCTCGTGTTGACGTCATCTTGATCGTGGGCCGGGGTGGATATTCTATATAAACGTATGTTTTCTCGGTTTGACGCTAGGCGTGCTGCACTCGGATGAAGTCGAATGTTTAAAGAGGCCGTAAACAGGTACAAAAGGTGCACATTTCTTTGTGTTATATTATTGAAACTTTTGCAGTGAAAACTCCTTGCAATTACTAACGCTCAAAAACAAAAGGCGCTTGCATATGGATGAAATATTCACTGCACTCTTTCGCATTTTAGCTCCGCCCCGGGCTCTAACTTTACGTCATTTTGACGTAGCGCCTTCCTCCCCAATTACGATCGAGTGTTCCACGTATGATTTTATTTCAAATGCGGAATTGGACTAGATGAACGTGAATCCTCTTCTATTCAAAATCTAAACAGTTACAGCCTCAAACTGAAAAAGAAATGCGTTTAATTTAGCTATCATACGCGCACTACGTTTTCTGGGCAGTAGCACGCAGCACACCACGAGCGCGAATGAATATCCGGGGCTACAGTTCCGGAATCTTAGGTAGGTGCGCGATGGGACATCTTCGTCATCTTCGAATGGTTCCGACAACTGGGCTGCCGTACTTTGGTTTGAGCACGGTGTAAGATAAAGATACAATCGAAAAACCCTGAGACCAGAAAACGTGGTTACACCGTGGTTTGAGCCACGCAGCATCGCGTCACCAGCTCGAGTGGTACTGTGGATAGCGTGCTGGCCATGTCACGTCGTGACTGGGAGGAACCCTGGTTCGAATCGCGTCATGTGATAGCAGCCCAACTGTTGACGTTTGCGCCAGCCGGAGATGTTGAAGATGTCATGACGTTGAATTTCGGAACCACGGAGCGCAAAACGTCGTTTCACACAAACAAACTGAGTGCTCCGGCTCACAGCTGATAACGAAGTATGTTTATTGGCCGGTAATTTGAAACGTGATGTGCGCAGCTGGGCCCACCGATTGGACGGCAAAACGCTACGTAGCCATGTGACGTATGCGTGGTGGAGAGAGGCTCACTGGATACTCATCTTTGAAAGCAGTTGTATGGGTCAATGAGCTGGCACGAGCCGAACGAAATGTATATTTGGGCATTGTGATCTGCGTTCTTTCATGGGGTATCGTTATTTTAGAAATGTTTGGTGGCCTGTTTACGGCCCCTTCGAGTTTAGAGAAACCGTGGGGTTTTAATGCATGAATTTTTCGCATGGAGAGTCCTTGTTGGGCATTTTATTGACTGCAAGTACGAAAGAGCTCCCACAGTTTCTGGTCAGAGTCCCTTTAAGAGTCGCAGGACAACCCCATCCACAATCACAAATCTGAAGTCGCTGGCCATCGGCGCGCACGGTCGCATAACAGCTCCGACCGCAGCTTTCGTCGTCTGCTATTACGGCACGTGTCGACAAATTCCTCGAAAACGACCTGGTTATTTCGAATGAAACTTTGACGGTTGTATGTGTACAGTACTCGTGAAGCTAGTTTTGGCTAAGTTTCGGAATCGCCCCGGCTGTACGAGACTGTCCCTTTAAATGATGGGTGTTTTCTAATACACCCTTTACTTAAAGGTACTGTAAAGCAGCACCGATCAAATGTCATTTAGTGTGGCTATTCGATAGTCCAAGCCGCCAGGACAAAAACTGCGCAAGTTTCACTCCAATCGACGGTGCAATTAATTAAAAAAATACAATTAAAGATTACGGGCAACACTGTACTAGGTATTCGAAATGAATCCGTACTCCAGACACATACGGCGGCAACCACATTGCGTGCAGACGTTCAAGAAGCCAGACAGCGTCGGGACTTGTTTGTTCACAGAGGTTCACAGAGAGAGTTTGTTCGTTCGAAAGAGGCCGCGAACAGAAGGAGCGTGCAGGCGCAGCAGAGAAGTAGGGAGAGCCTCCATCGAACAGCGGCCAGCGCTGGGTTACTTCGCAAAAACAGGGGTTAACAGGTTAAACTGTTAACAGGGGTTTCAGAATGCATAGGTAAACAAGAAAACTAATAATATGGTTACGAAAATAACGAAGTTCCGATGTAATAGTCTGTAATACCAATTTTCAGTGTTGCCCGCTGTACAGGGGGTTGTTTGACACCAGGCGTCGCACCGCTCCACTACGCCGCATCTTTCATGGCAAATTAAAAATATTTATAGCGCGTTGACGGTCGTATGGTTCCGCATATGGTATTTAGAAGCAACAAAGTCTCTAGTCACATCACCGGCATATCATGCTTGTCTACTGCTTTACAGTACCTTTAAGCGTATTCCTAATAAAACACTGTGATGGGCGTTTACAAACGAAAACACCCTTAAAAGGGGAGTATTCCATTAAAAACGCCTTTTATGATGGAATTGTTTGCTGGCAAATAATTCCCTCGCAAATAGATAGAAGCTTCTGCGGCAGCATGCCGAGACCAGTGGCCGAGACATACGGTTCGACGCCCTTGCCTCTATGGCAAGCGCCACGCTGAACACGGCATACTTCCAGCCGTGGTTCCATCGTAAAACCTAAACCGGAGCGCAATGCGTCGCAGGCACGCCTCGTTAGCTTGGTAACACTGTGGGACCAACGTGAGTTCCGAGTCTTGAAGAGACGTCGGGACTCCCTCAGTAGCCTATATTAGCGTGTCGGGTGGATCATATACTGAAATACAATTTGTTGGAGCACGTTCGTTACATGTGCTGGGACGGGGAACGTTTGTAATGGTGACGGGAATGCGTTTTTGTAATTAACACCCACGCTTGCAACGAGTCAAAGATATCAGCTTAGTACCTAACATTTTTTCCTGACAAATACTGTGTTTTTAACTCAGGTTATCGTCTTCTCAGGTTATGTGATTACTTGCTGAGCGTAGCTGTGAAACCAGCATAATTTTTCTCTCAGGAAATACAACACCAATTTTAACACCATATTCCCAATTCAAATCGGATGTAAAAAAGGTTTTCAACACCCCCGTTTACACCCTTAATGATGGACATTGGATAAAACGTGGTGTATGTCGGTACCCCTTTAGTAATGCTCTTCTTGCATCCTTTGTGGAATGGAAAATGGTGTTTTTATAAGAATACACATTTCTTGAGCAAATAAAGGTGTAAAATGATTTACTGTGTACAGATTCGTTTTATGACGAACATGTAACCATGATGAGTAGAGCCCACACAAACGCTTAGGCAATAAAATATTGCTTTATGCAGGAACAATAAGTACGAAAAATGTCGATACCAGCTCTGAACACTTTATTGTAGGCAGAATAAGTTGGCACGGAAATTAGAAAATATCACTTTGATCATGCCGGATTCTGAGACTTCAGACACGGATACCGCCTTGTCGAAGTGAAATGGCATGGAATATGGGTTACTTCTTTTGTCTTGCCCACTAAAGTAGCGGGAAAGTAGCGGTAGCAGCATCGGACACGATACCAAAATTTTTAGCGGAAATTATTTTTCCGCTATTGGTTAGAAATTTAGCGCGTCCGCTCCTCCGCTACTGAAAAAAGTAGCGAAAACAGCGGCGCAGCTACTAGCGCCGCTACGCACAACACTGTCTGTCGACAGAAAAACGTGTCCAGCCACACGCACACACACAAGAAAAAGCCGTCCCCGAATTACGCACTTTGTGTGCAATTGTGTGCTCCTCCCACAAACGATCTTACAGCAATCGGGTGTGGGTGGATTTCGAGTACATCTGTTGGTGCCTATCTTTCAACTGCCATTGTTCAAAGCTAATACCCTAGTCAGGTAGCATTTCAAATGTCAATTGCGAGAAATTGCCTTCGGCCTCTCAAATGACCTTTGTTCGGGGGCGCCTGCCAGACAGGCGGGAAAGGAGTGCTCCTCAACTGACTGCCCTCACCGGCTCCCTTTTTCGGTTTCGTTTTCCATGTCTGCTGTGGAAATTTGAAGTTGGTCTGTGCGCCACAAATCAAGATGCAGAAGTCATATGCACTTCTCTAAATAGGATATCTAAATACGTTTACACAGCTTCACTCCATTATCCGCATTTTATAGGTTTTCCTATACATTCAGCTGCGAAGGTAGCGAGGGTACAATGGCATAACACTGTTGTCGAGATTGCTCCTTTCTGCACCTCAAATGTCGTTGGGGGCCTCCTTTCGCGTTGATGGTCATTTCTTAGAAAGGTCCTTTGAGCTGCCGTCTGACACGACTCTGAGAGGTCATTTTTTGCAAATGAAAATTTAGCGCAAAAAATGACCTCTATTTCGTCAAAGGCTCATCATTGTCTTTTAAAAATGCCTATTGATATGTTGGTGTGGTGTTAGTTAAAAGTAATAATTTTGCAGCTACGCCTGCAGGATTTAAGCCCATGCCAGGTATAGGGCACTAACGAAATCACATCACACCGTCGGGGGTGACGTGGCAACGCTTGTCGCTTGGATTGGCTGGAACAACACCAACTTTCTGGATGTTTCCGCGCGAAGCCCGCTCACCGTTCCACGACTGTTTTCGCTCGGCGACCAATTCCCAGCAACTCGAGTTGGTGGTGGTGTCGGCTGACTACCACCATCTCCAAAACTGGTTCTACTTGGTGGTAAAAGTTGCTCCGTGTATAACGCAGCTCCTCCCTCGTCGTGGACAGGGAGGGGACAGCGGATGCTGCTGCGCCCCCATCAGGAATTTTCTCTACACCCCCCTATGAGACATCCTAAAGCATTTTGCAGCCCTCCCCCAAATAGCCTGCAAGAAAGGCCAAAAAAGCGAGAAAAGCTGCAAATATGGGTGTCACACACCCCCTCTGCGGGACGTCAACACCCCTCTTCTTTTCACCGGGGCGAAAATCCTAGGAATATCCCTGGCCCCTATCTTCCCTCACTTACGGAGCTTCTATCTGTTGGGTAGGACGTCAGGAGAAGAGAAGAGCAGCCAGTACTGTTCGACAGAGAACTATCGGTTTTAATGAACGTGCCAACGCGTGTGGCTCAAGGCGCGCGGTGGCAAGCCAAACAGCCAAAGAAGAAAGAAAACGAAACTAACTGTCCAACAAACTTCTGTCGACACGTTGTCCGAATATACTTGACACCCCCCCTCAACGTGTCGTCATAGGGTCCGTGATGTCACGAAGGCCTAGAGACCCGCGGTGCTGTCGGGTTTTCTTGCCGTCCAGCGCCTTTGTCAGTATGTCAGCGTGGTTGTCCGACGTCTTGACGTACTCGAGCCTTAGTTTGCCTTCTTCCACCTTTTCTCGCAGAAAAAGGTGTCGGAGCTCAATGTGTTTGCTGCGCTCCGATGTCACTTGGTTCGTCCCCAGTGCGATCGCGCCCTGGTTGTCGACGTGCATTGTGTGTGGTTCGTCGATGAACTCGCTCGCTCCCAACTCTTGCATGAAATGTTGCATCCACAGGACCTCCTTTGTTGCGTGGCACATGGCAAGATATTCTGCCTCCAAGGTCGACAAAGCGGTTGACCTCTGTTTCTTGCTACTCCAAGAGATAGCTGCGCCAGCTAAGGTGAAAACGTAACCACTGAACGACCGCCTGTCCACCTTATCGCTCGCCCAATCAGCGTCGAAAAGGTCTTCACTTTCCTCCCTAGCTCCTCGAACGTCAGCGCATAATGCTTAGTTTGCTTGACATAGCGTAAAATATGTTTGATGCCGCTCCAGTGCTGCTCCGTAGGGTTGTGGTGGAATTGGCTCATATAAGCCGCTGCGAATGCCAAGTCTGGCCTTGTGCCGCCGGCGAGATAAAGTAGGCCTCCGGCTGCTTGGCGATAGTTGTGCGAGAGCACATTCCAGGCTTGATGTCCCTTGGAGGCTGGTAGGAACTTCGTTCCAGGATCAAGTGGCGAAGAGGCTCCTCTCGCATCGTTCATGTCGAACAGGTCCACAATTCCTTCGGCATACATCGTCTGGTCCGAGGTGAGCTTTCCGTCCTTCTGGCGTTGAATCCTTAACGATAACACTTGGCTTGCCTCCCCAAGGTCCTTCACTTCAAAAACGTGTCCCATGTTTTTCTTGAAATTCTCCGCCTTCTTTTCAGTCTGAGCCAGGATCAGAATGTCGTCTACGTACACTCCAACTATGATACCTTCTGCAGGGATCCGTCTTAGACCTTGTTAATCCCTCGCTTTTCAGAAATTCGTCCAGCCGTGTGTTCCGTTGCCTTCCGGACTGACGAAGCCCGTACAGACTTTTCTTCAAGACAGACGTCCTCCTTGCTCCTTTCGTGGAATGGAACCGGAGTAGTATAGATAGATGATAGGACTACGACATTGCCACCAGGGCAGCGCCACCGTCGCGTCTGGGCCGACTTTTTTTCGCGTATTTTTTCCCGCGACCGGCGGGCGGCGCTCGGGTGGAGGCTCTTACTGGTGGGCAGAGCGTGGCCGGAGGGCTGCGTGCGCGTTTACCCTCTCACATTTTTGAGCCTGGGCCGACTTCTTTCGACATTTTTGAGCCTTTGCCGATTTCGTTCGCGTATTTTTTCCGGCTAAAACAGGTGTGCAGTAAGCGGTTTACATGCAAAGGACAGCCATACACAAAAGTACAAGTGAAAATCATTAGTGTCAGGAATTATGTTATGACTCTGTATGAAGGAGAAAAACCTATAAAAAAATCTGATGCAGAAGAAACACAATACACGTAACAAAAGTTACACTTATTACAGGCAGGCATGATGCAATAGCATTGAAGGGGTATCATACATCATACACAATATTTTTTATTAGTGATAATCACGCACATTTTAATCAAAGATGTTTTTAATCAATATGATTACAATCAAAATTACAAGTTTTATTATAAAAAGTCTAACATTATTATACGTGAGCACCCTAGCGGAGTTTTAATTACCAAGTTCTGTCAGGATGTACGTAACTGCGTGCACAACAGCTAATATTCCATTATGGCACATTTAATCAAAGAAGATATTTTTAATCAATATGATTACAATCAAAATTACAAGTTTTATTATAAAAAGTCTCACATTATTATACGTGAGCACCATAGTGAAGTTTTAATTACAAAGTTGTGATAGATGTGTGTAACTTCAAGAACAATAGCTGGGCCGACTTCTCTAGCGTTTTTTCATTATTTTTTCCAGCGCGCGGTGGCTGGTGTGCAGGTGAGGGGCTGTCCGAATGCTTACCAGCGGGCCGACGGGTTCGGTGCGCCCTCATTGTTGTGCATCCTGGGCTGACTTCGTTCGCATTTTTTCAATCGGCGCGTGAGTGGTTTACATGTAAGTAGGGACATGCACACTGTCACACCAGCCAAGCGATGATACCGTCACACCTGGGCAGACTTCTTTCATATTTTTTTTTTTTTTTGCTACATCAAGTGTGTAGTAGGTGGTTTACACGCAAGTAGGGGCATGCATACTGACAACACCTGGGCCAACTTCACAGGCATTTTTCAACCTGGGCCGACTTGAATCGCAAATTTTTTCCCCTACAACAGTCGTGCGGTGGGCGGTTTACATGCAAAGGATAGTAAAGCCAAATAGTGGCAGGAATTATGTTGTAACTCTGCGTGAAGGCGAAAAACCCAGCCAAAAAAACATGAAATGGAAGAAACACAATACACATAAGAAAGAATATGGGAAGCTAAGTTGAGAGAAAAAGTCATCCAAAAAAGAAAGCAGAAGGAATGCAATACACATAATAAAAAATATGGGAAGCTAAGTTGAATATTCTAACACGACACAATTAACCAATTTCTTATGATGTGAATAGCACACACGCAAGGACATAACGAGAAATACGATCAACAGCTAATAGAGAAACAAAACCCATCACGTAAGCAAGAGGTACACAAAGGATAAATAATTGAAAAAGAATCTATCAAAACGAGAAACATGATGAATTTAATACAGCACAGAGCTAACGCTGAATAGCAGAGAAACACTCTAAACGGCGCATCTGCCAACGTGTAAACAACAGACAGGAAAATATTATTGAAACAAACTATCAGTCATTAATAAATTGAAATGGAAGTAATCTATCTTTTGAACTATCATAAAGTCATCATTGCGACCTAACAATATAGAATTTTCATCCTACTCAGGCACTATAAACATTACCTTGACAGAGGTATCCAAACACGCAGCACAGCTAAGCTTTACACAGTACAGCCAATCTATGCTACTTGAGCCCGGTGGGGTCAATCTCTCCCTCTATACACCCCGAAAGCAAAGAAACCGCACATCCTATGTCAATCTATGGGGTGGGGAAGTCCTCCCTCTTTTTCATTCTTTCCTCCAAAAGGAAATATTCTTAGGACGGGTGTACAGAGGCGAAATTTTTTATTGGTCGCAAATAGACATTGGAATTATTCAATTCTCAAGAACACAATAAGAATTCTATCAACAAACAATAGCACGCAAAAAGAAAAAAATCTAAGAATAGACTTTTGTGTCAGTGCAAACTGGTTTTAGAGAGACATTATCTAAGCAAATGAGAAATATTATCGGCGCAAACAATACTCAACCAAAACGAGAAACGCCGCATTTAATGTATTTCAGATCTGACACAACTATTATGCATACATTATTCTCAACTCACAAAATATCAATCGAGTGAATATCTGAAGCAAAGAGAGAAAGTCAAATTTATTCAATGATAGAAACAATTTCGATCAAATTTAATTAAATAGTTTTATGCAATAGTAATTTCTACACGCAGAAGCCACAAACAAACAACTCATCTGAAATGCAAATTAATGTAAAAGTTTGCTACAGTGAAAATCAACGCACACAACTTAAAAATACTTTCCCAACTAGTAGAATATTTTTATGAATATCAATCGAGCAATCATCTGAAGCAAATTCAAAGCAGTAATTAATTTAGGGAACCACTTTCTGACCAAGCAGGGCGATACATCACAGGAACACATCTTTTTCATTCAGAGCCCACTAGAAAAAAAAATGAAAAAAAATGAGAGAGGGAAGCTGAGCTCCCATGCACTTTCGCCAAGGTTGCGCCTGCAGGGAGTAGGGGGATCCCACAACGGTCGTGGTGAAACTCATAAACTGACTCCAACAACTCAAGTCGGGAATTGAGGGTTCTAGCCCGTACTAGCGTTCTAGCCTTTGGTGTTGGAGATTGCGTTTTGTTTCATTATGAGATAAAATCTGCTAAAATTAAAGTATGCCCTTTCCATTTGTAGTGCCTCATATGCCGTGACATAATGAATAAACTCATAGTTTTTCAGTACTGCTAATGAAAATCTCGGGTACATTCTGTGAATTGGAGCTACGTTTATGTGTGCTGCTTTGGTTAAGTTTGCAAAAGAGATATTTACTCATAGAGATTTATGCATAGTGCTCATCTTCATTGTATAGTGGTTAAACATTTCTGGTGGCGGTTGTGAGATTCGATTCTCCCAAAATCTTATTGGAACTGTGTGCCGCATGTTATGATGATTAGAATTGTAGACTCCGCGTGCGCATCATGCTTGTCCATCACTTGCATCGCGTCATTTGATAATAGATTCCTTTCAATATAGTATTGTCAACTGTCCAATCGTTTGAGAAAATATATACACTGTGCAATTTAATTCATAAAATAAGTTTTCGCAAAATATTAGTGGTCCTCTTTGTAAACAAAGATTGATGTAACGTGCCTCTAAATTTCAATTAGCGATTTTTCTAAAATTATTTCCTTCGGGTGTCGGTGTTGTATAGAGTGTGGTCGTGTAAAATCTCTTTGATTGCCAGCGCTGATTCCATGCGAAGATCCTTGTACATAGTGTGGAATAAATGTCTCCTTAGCAATCTTCAATCTAGTCATAAGGTGTTTTCGTTGCGATGTGTGGAATACATTCCAATGATGATAAAGAATACATTTATTATTTCAGTTGTACACTTGTTTATTTCGATAAATTAGTTCCATTCCAAATTCTGAAGTTTCCGTTTGTTGTCTTGATTGATGAATTCCGAAGACATCAAGTAGTTTATTCTGATTATTGGGCGCTTGAATCCAGTGTTGATTAACGCAGGTGATATGTTGTCGCCGTGTTTGTATTGCTTCAACAACCTGCACTTTGTCGCGATGAGCTTGCACAGTCTCTTATTGATGTTTCCCTTCTTTGTATGAAGATTCTTGAATGGCGTACAAGAGAGTATTAGATGAAAATCGTCCGGTGGTCCACCGCAATTGATATGTTTGTTGAGTTTCAATAAGTGATGATACATCAGACCTTGCACGACAATATTGAATTTCTGTTCATTCGACATAATTGACTGGTAGAATAAAATAAATGTGTAGAGGCTTTAGTGGAATACATCACGTGATAATATTTTGTATAATATGTACTTTCCATTTCAACCGTTAGGTGTAATTTCAACAAATCCGTAATGAATCGTGCGATATAGACTGCTTGTATATGATAATTTGATCTCATTACTTTCTTGATTAATGCAATGCTCATTGCAATGATTACAATTACATTTGGTCTAGTGTATTTCAATTCTTCGTTAGCAAACCTCAAAAACTCCACCATCAATCCCAGTCGTCCTTCCGATGTTGGCGTGCAAATATTTTTATAACTATTGTAGATTCGGCATATACAAGTTCTCGCATCTTGAATTCCATAATTTGCACCATATCTCCGAATACGACGATGTCTAGGACGTATTGAAATGCAGCGATAATTGAATCGTTTCGAGGCTCCTCCTTTTCGAAGCAGCTTTTTGTCACGTCCTCCCACGACCTATGGTAACGAGTACAAAATCCGTCCATCTCTTTAATGTATAGCAATTGTCTGTTCTGTTTTGTAGTGTGCCTCGACACTTAATTAAATCATATCGGTGCTAATTATATTTATTAAAAATTAATCGTGTTATCGTGTTTAGAATGTTATTAATATCCACCTGTCGTGAGAATTATGAAAGTCAATTTACAAAAAAAAGATGTGATGAGCGAGAAAAACGCGAGCTTTAAACGGGCTAGAACCCTCAATTCCCGACTTGAGTTGTTGGAGTCAGTTTTTGAGTTTCACCACGACCGTTGTGGGATCCCCCTACTCCCTGCAGGCGTAACCTTGGCGAAAGTGCATGGGAGCTCAGCTTCCCTCTCTAATTTTTTTTCTTTGTTTTCTAGTTGGCTCTGAATGAAAAAGATGTGTTCCTGTGATGTATCGCCCTGCTTGGTCAGAAAGTGTTTCCCTAAATTAATTACTGCTTTGAGTATGCTTCAGATGATTGCTCGATTGATAATCACAGAAATGTTCTACTAGTTGGGAAAGTATTTTTAAGTTGTGTGCGTTGATTTTCACTGTAGCAAACTTTTACATTAATTTGCATTTCAGATGAGTTGTTTGTTTGTGGCTTCTGCGTGTAGAAATTACTATTGCAAAGTTATCATAAAACGATGTAATTAAATTTGATTCTCGTTTTCGAAATTGTTTCTATCATTGAATAAATTTGACTTTCTCTCTTTGCTTCAGATATTCACTCGATTGATATTTTGTGAGTTGAGAATAATGTATGCATAATAGTTGTGTCAGATCTGAAATACATTAAATGCGGCGTTTCTCGTTTTGGTTGAGTATTGTTTGCGCCGATAATATTTCTCATTTGCTTAGATAATGTCTCTCTAAAACCAGTTTGCACTGACACAAAAGTCTATTGTTAGATTTTTTCTTTTTGCGTGCTATTTTTTGTTGATAGAATTCTTATTGTGTTCTCGAGAATTGAATAATTGCAATGTCTATTTGCGATCAATAAAAAATTTTGCCTCTGTACACCCGTCCTAAGAATATTTCCTTTTGGAGGAAAGAATTAAAAAGAGGGAGGGCTTCCCCACCCCATAGATTGACAAAGGATGTGCGGTTTCTTTGCTTTTGGGGTGTATAGAGGGAGAGAGTGACCCCACCGGGCTCAAGTAGCATAGATTGGCTGTACTGTGTAAAGCTTAGCTGTGCTGCGTGTTTGGATACCTCTGTCAAGGTAATGTTTATAGTGCCCGAGTAGGATGAAAATTCTATATTGTTAGGTTGCAATGATGATTTTATGATAGTTCAAAAGATAGATTACTTCCATTTCAATTTATTAATGATTGATAGTTTGTTTCAATAATATTTTCCTGTCTGTTGTTTACACGTTTGCAGATGCGCCGTTTAGAGTGTTTCTCTGCTATTCAGCGTTAGCTCGGTGCTGTATTAAATTCATCATGTTTCTCGTTTTGATAGATTCTTTTTTAATTATTTATCCTTTGTGTACCTCTTGTTTACGTGATGGGTTTTGGTTCTCTATTAGCTGTTGATCGTGTTTCTCATTATTTCCTTGCGTGTGTGCTATTGTTTACGTGTGGATGGTGTGCCGTTCAAAGTATTTATCTATTATTCAGTGCTAGCTCCGTGCATGTTTCTCGCACAGATTCTTTTTCAATTATTTTCCTGCATGTGTCTGTTGTTTACACGTTGGCAGATGCGCCGTTTAGAGTGTTTCTCTGCTATTCATCCGTGCATGTTTCTCGTTTTAGATTGTTTTTCAATTATTTATCCTTTGTGTACCTCTTGTTTACGTGATGGGTTTTGGTTCTCTATTAGCTGTTGATCGTATTTCTCGTTATTTCCTTGCGTGTGTGCTATTCACATCATAAGAAATTAATTGGTCGTTCAGGGTTCCGTTCAAATAGGCTGCGGTTATGTCAGCTTGGTGGATAACCCATCCTCTCTCGACTGCGATCGCAAGTAGTATGCGAATGGATTTCAGCTTTGTGACGGGAGAGTAGGTCTCAAGCAACCAAACGGGCTTTATACCTTTCCAGCTGACCGACCTCGTTATACTTCTTCCGGAATACCCACTTGCATTTCACGACTCGACGGTCTTTGGGCCTTGGGACAATTTCCCACGTGCCGTTTCTCCTCAGATTTCCCAACTCTTCCTCTATGGCGTTCCACCAATCTCCTGCGTCAGGCATGAGGAGTGCCTCCTCCACAGTGGCGGGGTCCGGGATGGCACCACTTCCTTTGGCCATATAGCAGTAACTCGGCCGGGCCTTGGCTGCCGGCCGCTCGGATCGTCTTGGCGCCACTAGCGGTGGTGACGCATCCAACATTTGCTCAGCTGCCGGCGATGGTGACGCAGCCGGTACAGCTTCTGGCGGTGACGCCTCCAGGCTTTGTCCCTCTTCTTCGACAATGCTGGTGACTCCATGAATGTCTCACAGTCCTCGGCGTTACTGCTTACGATCACTACGTCATTGTCACCACTGACGGAACTGACTGGTCCCACCAGGTCGTGCTGCGTCTCCGCTTCCACTTTACACGGGAACGTGCTCTCATCAAAAACGACGTCTCGTCCCAAAAAGAATTCATCGCTTCTCCAGTTCCACAGTTTGTAGCCTTAACTCCTTCGGGATAACCCACGAGCACGCACTCCACTGCCTTTGGGTCCAGCTTCGTTCTCCTACTGCGTGGTTTGCATTGTACGGCCCAGGCTCTCCAGCCGTTGACTCTGAGGTGGTCGATGCTAGCTTTCCTTCCGAACCATAGAGCCTCTGGCACGAGAGAGCCGATTGATTTTGATGGACACTTGTTACGAACGTGAGTAGCTGTGACGATCGCGTCCGCCCAGAGTGCTTTGGGGAGTCCCGACTCGATCAGAAAACATCGCGTCATGTCGAGTAGTGTTTGGTTCATTCGTTCCGCTACTCCGTTTTGTTGTGGCGTCCCAGGTACCGTTAGCTGTCGTCGAATCCCATACTTGACCAAATACTGCCGGAACTCCTTTCCTGTGTACTCTCCTCCATTGTCACTTCTAAGGATCTGGATGGTTGCGTTGTGGAGATTTTCAACCATTCGCCTGTATTCGTCAAACTTCTCAAGCACCTCCCCCTTTGTTTTCATCGGGTACACAATGGTGTACCTCGAGTGGTCGTCGATGAATGTGACAAACCAGTTTGATCCTCCTTTCGATGTGGGCGTGACGCTCCCGACATCTGAATGGATCAGCTCCAACGGTCTTGTGTCTCGCGTCGATGCATCAGCAGCTGGAAAACTCTTCCTCTTGAGCTCGCCTTGCATGCACGTTGAGCACCTCTCCTCCTCAATGTCACTTCCCTCCGGACATAGCTGACGCACAGCGCCCTGGTGGAGGTGTCCTAGACGCCGATGCCATAGACCGTTTGTCGCATGCGTTTCTCGCTGAGTCTCGCAGTCTCGCACAGTCTCGCTACAGTCTCGCGCTCTCGCAGTCTCGCTACAGTCTCGCTGAAGGAAGGAAGTCTTCGTCCACAATATATAACCTCCCCGTACGCCTGGTCAACAGGACCAATTCGTTGTCTTTTCCTCACACTTCCGCTTTTCCATCACCGAAAGTGACTTGACGCCGTAAATCAGCCTACCATACGAAATGCGAAGGGCAAAATACGAAATACCTCACACACTTAGGTTGCAGTTTTGTTTTGTTCAGGTTTAGAATTTGCATGGAAAGCGTGGTTCAATTCGCTGTGAAAATCGTAGTTACGATCTTTCACAACCCACATTACGTCTGGACCGTTTCGCGAACCGGTAGCCGTTTTCTTTTTTTTTTTTAGTTCCGATTTGGTTCAACACGAGAAGAAAAATTGATTCGGTTCAGTTCCGGTTGAGCGAAAAATACGGGTTTTATCGGTTTTCGGTTCGGGTTCAGTTTCGGTTCCCATCCCTGCCCACAAGTAACCTTTCGGCAACCGGAGAATGTGGGTTCGAATCCAACTGATGATGTCTTTTATTTAGCTGCTGTTTGTCAAATCTTAGTCACTTTATTGCGCCAAAAGATCACCACTGTCTTCAAGAAATGACTATTGATATGTCTGTGTAGCGTTAGTAAAGAAAAAAAAAGTTATTTCTCAGCTGCACCTGCGGGATTTGAACTCATGAACAAAATCTACGAAATCACATCGCGCCATCAACGCCACCGAGTGGTTATATTTGTAGTGTAGGCGTTGCAACTTCCGGAACTTCCTGGGAGGTGGCGCTGATATCAAAGAAACTGAATTTGGGCTCGATTTCACGTGTACTTCCTTTTTGTTTTACGTTTTATCTTGTTTATGTGGTTATAAGTAGTGTCCGACGCTATTGTACGCTACACATAAAGTTCGGTGAGGTGCCTGTCATCTAGGGCTACGGTTTCAGTTCGATGCTATGTGATCTGCAAAGGCTGTCGCGGTGACGGCGATGTACCCCTGATGATCTTGTAGTGTTGGCCGTGGGTACGTTAAGAATTTCATATCACGGACCTGCGTACCGGCGTCATCATTCGGTGGGTGTCGAAAAGCTCTCGCCAGCAGGCAGGAGAACGAATATGTCCCGACCAAGTAAGAACCCAAAGAAACCAAAGAGTGCCCGTCGACTATCGGTCCGTCGACGGTGCCGGCGGCTTGCTGCTGCAAAGGTGATGCGGTAAGCTCCTACGGAAACTTTTTGTAGTGATTCCCATACCTTAGCTCGCACCCTAACGGTGGCCTGACAAAACACTTGGCCTGGCAAACTGATGCACTTTTTCTGCGTCAATGCTGAAACGGTAGTTGTAAAGGACGGTTATTTGCATTGATGGAACCAAGTGTTGAAGCGAAGCATATACGTTACAGACGTGGGAAAACCAGAGGGAAAAGGACCAGTGTACCCTGTTTTAAGGGCTCCACTTCAGCTCCTGCTAAGACAACTCACACCAAACTCAACTCGCACCAAACTCACATACTGGGACAACTCACAACGGAGAGCACATACCAAGTGAACTCATGCTGGACTCATCTCATTCCAATTCAAATTGCACCAGGAAAGATCACAACGAAAAGAAGAAAAAAGATCACAGAATGTCACTCATAGTGAACCAAATGCACAAATCCCACAAGTAACATTCACTGATGCACGCAGAACGGTCGTTGAAGTGCACTACATGGGAAATAAGGAATTCTGGAAAGACACCAAATGGGAATGGAAATTGTCCCTGCATCTTCGTCGTCGCGTGGAACACTAAGACACTAATCATTTGAGTAGGTAGATGGCCTGAACCCCTATTCTGGCTCATCACAGTGCTGTCTGTGAGAGGTCCATAGGGGCGTTTCTCCAGGCGTCGCTTATGTTATGCCTTTTTAATTTCTCAGTTGAATCTTTCAGACCAGCTGTTTTCACTGTTGTCTTCACACTTGCCGGTTCTGTAATGTGCTTCAATAAACTGTTAATTATGAGCTTTGTGTATTTTCTTCAGAGCATATCTTCGTGTCACTTGGACTGGGGCGAGTTCACACTAGCATGAGTTAAGCGCAGAATGGACATTGGTCTGAAATAGGGCAGCTAAATCAAATCAGAAATTGAAAAGGTATCATCATGGAGACAGCACCTGGAGAAGTATGCCTATGGACCTCTTTCGGATAGCACTGTGATGAGCCAGAATACGGGTTGAGGCTATCCACTTATTCGAATGATTATTGTCTTAGTACACCGCACGACCACAGAAACGTAGGACACCTTCTGTTTGGTTTCTTTTCAAACTTCCTTATTTCCCATGGAGTGCACTGCAACGACCCTTGTGTGCTTCAGTATAACTGTTATTTGTGGGATTCGTACATTTCCTTCACTAGAAGTCACATTCTGTGGTATTTTTCTCCTCATATCATCTTTCCTAGTGTGACTTGAATTGATATGAGATGAATGTGGCATGAGTTCACTTGCTATGATTTGTCCTGGTATGAGTTGAGTGTGGTTGTGAGTTGTCTTGGTATGAGATGGGTAGTCACCGTTTTCAGTAAATGCTGTTGCTGGTTTTGAGTTCCTCTATGTCCGTTAAATAGTGCTTTTTAATATGCAGCGTTCACTGCAGAGAAGCTTCTTAGATATCTTTGAACTCAGCGGGAAAATAGGAGCGAGGATCACGTAAATGTACATGTAACCTCCACTGTATTTCGTTCCTTGTGCGAGCTCTTCGCAATGGATGGCATTACAAAGCGGTTCAGTAACGAAACCTCTTGTTTTGGACGCTCCCCTGCGTGAAACAGCAGGAATGTCGCCATGTAAAGTACCCAGGTACACCCTTTCGAATGTGTCGGACAGCCCATTTTTCCGTATTTTCCCAGAAAATTCTTTGTTTACACAGTTGTAACAGCGATTCTGCTACATCATTCAATAACGTTCCCACGCACGGGTGTCGTATCACAGCTGCACTTGGTGGTCGAAACCTTTTTTTTCCTGAGGGCATCAACTTCCCGCAGTCATAGTCGTGTGTCGAGCGAAAGACCCTGGTCTCTGCAAATTTCGAGTCGGATTACCTTTCAGTGCCACGACATTTCCAAGAGCACGGAAGAGTTCTTCAGCACGGACCACGTGACCTGGACCTTGAACCGAGGTCTAGTGGAAGGGTTTGGATTGGGTTCTCGAAGTGCGATTGTCGTGCCGCATGTTCCTTCATTGCCAAGACGCGAACAAGCGTCTCATCAACCTCATCCGATGCGGCTTCTAAGGTTCTAGTATTGTCCGTACGTCAGGGGGAAACTCACTGGTGCAGTCGACAGGACACGTCGACCAGCTCGTCGTCGGTGCGCGTCGTCGGCCAGCAGAGGAGCGACGGCGGACAGTGTCAAGTGTGGGGTACGTCACGGAGCCTCGTTCGTCGAGGTGAAGCAGAATACCTGCAGGCAACGGGCCGCAGAATTCACCCATGTGTGTGAGCCGTGAGGACACGCAAGCAATAAAGCCAGGGCGCGAAAATTTGATGGTACAGAATCCCACCGAGACTGCAAGCTGTTTTCTCCGGTTCCACCATGTCTGTAGCTTCGCGGTCAGCGAAAAGGTGTAATGGGGAAGTGTGTGTTTCCGGAAAGAGTTTGGAGCACAGGTAGAAGCTCATAAATTTCAGCTAGGAAGGGAATAACTGCAACTGAAAACTTACTCATATGTAAGCAGGGCCGTCGGTTCTGTGGGTGTGTGAACTGCCCTGCAGTCCTTGCACCCATGCCAGTACCTCAACCCTTGGTGCCCGCGTGGTTTAAAAGTGCAGAAATCATACATAATGTAAAACCCCGAGACTAGGGAACACGAAAGGACAGACCGAACCCCAAGTCTCGAACACGAAGTCTCGAATTGAGACTTCGTATGGTGTCTATCCTTTCGTGTTCCCTAGTCTCGGGGTTTTACATTATGTATCATCTTCACCAGCTCGCTTGCTTCCTAGCAATTTTTTCATTGCAGAAATCATGTTTACGAACTTCCAGGTACCGGAAAAAGGTACAAAGGGCGTACTTGACGGACAAAGTGAGCGCCGTCGCTTCTCTGTGTGCAGAAGACAAAATTCTCGCATTTAATGAACTGACAGAGAAGGTGCTGCCCGAGCTAGAATTGATAGCCAATAAGAACAAACAACTGTTCCATGCAGCTCGTACGGTAGATGGGGTGTCAAAGCTTGTGCGAACACTACTTAGAAAGCCGCGAAAGCGCACATTTTCCTTACTTTTATCTGAGCTGCCTCATCAGACCCAGTTCGTTCCTATTCGTATGTGTCCTCATCTAAAGAGGAATACTTGAGCTGCGGGAGTATTCCCGTAGCGTTGCTTCCGTTACAGTACTCTCACATCGTGCACGGGAGCACGTTCGCCATGAAAAACCCTCTTGTGTTGTGCGTCGAAATACCGAGTAATCTGCCTACAACGCTGTACGGTTCCGCCATTCTTGCAATGCTAGCACGCGCCCACGCGCCGCTACTTTCCCCTTTTCATTCCGCGGAAATTGCAAAAGCGCCCTCACAAAAGCCGATAGCGCAGATCGGTTTGTGATCCGTTAGCCGCGCCGGGAGCGCGGCTTCCCAGGCCAAGTTTTGCTTTTGCGATCCGGCGGCCATGTTTAGTAGCTCGCGCATGCGTAAACAAAGAGCTCCCCCATTTCATCGTGCAGCGCTCCAAGTGTGAAACTGTGCTCAAATAAAGCGTCCGAAAACGACGAAGACGTTGTTGCGGGATATGGCTAACATTACTTTTCGCGGGAATAATGCCTTCGGTAGCCTTGCTGACTCTGACGCAAGCATTCCGCGCGGTAAAGAAGTGGCTGGACGGAGGATAATCTCCTCCTGCTGAGCGTACGAAAAACAAATGTGACAGCTGACTTCTAAGTCGTGTGGCACAACTGAACAGTTTCGTTATGGTAGCTAGCATAGTTCCGTGACGCCTTCCTTCCCGGTTCCCGCGACCGCGTTCGTTTGACGTCTGTGTTCACCTGTGCGTCTGTGAAACGTTTATCTCATATGCGTACACACAAATGCGAGAGAGATGACGCTCTCCCCCTTTTACTACCCACTGAGCGTTAGAAAAAGGAGTGGCGTCAAGGGAAGCAAAAAGTTTTCCACCTATATCGGCGTTTTCTTGTCTTATTATTTCTTCTTCTTTTTTCACGTACGTCGAAGATGTCGTACACACGGTGCAGCAGCCCTGTTCCCTGCTTTCCAGAGTTGTTACGGTTTTGTGCACTATTCCATTGAGCTTCCATAACATTAAAGGGAAGTCAGTGCTATAGGGCAGCTTTCATAGTTTAGACAATGCGTGTGGCCCTGAATGTGAGGTCAGTGAACTTATGTGCAGAAGTACCCAGCATTCCGCGGGTATTCCACAGCGGCATCCGGTTTGGTGACCTACTTTGTAACTCAGTGGTGTAACGTGACGCCACGTGACCCCCCTTTTGGAGCTCCGGCTTTATTATTCCGCTATTGTGCTGGGTTTAGTGATAGGTTTACGAACTGAACCGTTTATTGTGTAAACCTCGGAAGATGTTCTGGTCAGCGGTTTCCAAACATTCTTTCTTTGCTTGGTTAGTAATTCTGAGCGAAATAGAATTGGAACACCTAAAGTGCACAGTTGTTAAAACACGGGAAAAAAAATTACAATATAAAAGTAGTGGTTTAAACTGTGCCTGCTGATGAGGAATCAGGGCCTCGCTGATGAGGTCCATTATTGCTCATGTCTGTTTTCTCCAATGATAATAGTGACCTGAATAATCTATGGAAAGGTTTCAATTCGTGTGGAAGAATTCCCCAAGCAGTTGTTTAATCAGTGTACTTATTGCCCCAATTCGTTTTTGTCTCTCTTTTTTTTCTTCTTTTTTTCGTATTGGAACTGACAACTGAGGTGAACGCATCTCTGCACTCTGCTGAAGACTTCTCTGTTCCTGCACCCGGGCCTACCCGCGATTTTTTTAAAGAAATTTGCTGCCGATACGCCACCCTACTCTACTCCAATCTCCAAGTCAGCTATACAATGACGTAGACGAGCAAGCGCCACTGAGACAATGTTGCTGACGAGGTCTCCTTATGTGCACCGCTATGCTCTACATAACCCTCTGGGGGCATTTTGGGAACTCTGCATTTCTGTAGACGGTTGTGCCTCTAAGGCCAATCACTGATTATAATCTTTTTTTTCTCTCTCTCTCTCTGTGTGAGTGGGGGGGGGGGAGAGAAATAGTCGGGAATTTAGGGACGCCCAATGGTTTGTACGTGTGACCGAGTAATCTTCGTTTGATTACTGTTTGGTGGCGCTGCCATCATTGGGGGCCGGATATATCTACATGGATGAGGTACCCTCTGAACATCGGGTGGAAGAAACAACCTCATATCGCTCGAAGAAACTTAGCTGCTACTACGTGAACACGTCAACAAAAGAAACTGAACTACATCCTGATAATTGGCACGGAAACTAAGTCGTGTTCAACCTACGAACGGCAAGCCCCGCCCTACGCGTCGACAAGTAGTGCACCGACACTAAAATTATAGAAGCCTAAAAGGCGGCACTTGGTGGTGCTGCAGTATTATTTTGTTACGTACTGAGGTAAAACACGGGTAGACATCTACTTCGCTTGATAACCGCTACCAAAAACGTCCAAGACCGAACGTAGTACGCCTAACTACGCTTCCAATCAGCGCATTGGCCACGACAACAGTAAGCAGCGCGGCGATTGGTCCACGTCGAGAAGCACGAGCTATCACGACGGCGCGCGATCCCCAATGATCGCTTACTTTCGCCTAGACGAGTGCACTGGTAGCGCCATGTTGATACTCCGCTCCTCCGATGTGAATACAAGCCCGATGACTTCACAAAGGTAAATTATTTTACGAATGTGTTTTTGTGGTCCGGTAGTTACGTCTCAACCACCTTTTAGGTAAACGAAGACTTACGACGCGTGCGTAATCTGAGGATATGATAAAGTTGGAGCGGGCTCGGTACCGGCTTCACCATGTGGGCGGCGAGCGCCTGGCGCGACAGGTCGATAAGGAGCAAAAAACAGGCCGTCGCTCCCCGTCTCCGCAGTGCCGCGGCGTGCGTTGGTAAATGCAAGGCGGTCTCGCTTTCACAAATACACAAATATCGATATGTAAGTGCCCAGAGTACGTCTTGCGAAAGAGGGCACCAAGGGGCTTACTGTTACGGAATTGTCACAAAACAAGCCGTCTGCAGCAGAAGTGACGAAATGCGGATAGGGTGGCGGCAGACATCAGAACTTACCTTCACAAACGAGGAGGCGATATTTCATGTGTGAGAAAGGCTAATAATTGTGTCACAAAACTCTATGCACTGCATAGTTGGGACACAGTTTGCGGTGAAGACTTCAGAAATGGCATGTCACGTGCTTATAAGCGCGTGAGCATGTACTTTATGATCTGAAGCTGCCGCCCGAGAACAACTTCGCCACGTTTCTATAGTTTAACACAAACCGAGGATAATCACTATTAAAGTGCTGCCATGCCATGGTGCTCCTACGTAGCAGGCGCAACCACGTGACGTATATTGCGCACAGCAGCCAATCAGACTTCGCCATAGAACGCACGCGAGGTGGTTGACATTTGGAATATCTTGTACAGACATCTGTGTCAGGAGGAGGAAGACTCGCGTCATCCGAAAGTAACATTGACAGGTGTTCCTACCGGATGTATGATCATACTCGGATGATTTTCTTTTGTCTACGTCTAGAAGCAAAGCTATATTCACCAGCGAATTTTAAAGTAATAGTATATGTGACGCATATATCCGTGTATGTACAAATCTACGCTCGCCTATCGGTGGATTGTCGATGTGCCAAAAAAACCCTGATCATCATCCTATCGGTGGATTACGAAGGTTTTTTAGGTCGGCTTCGGGAAATAGTACTTGTCTGTAGTCATCCCGCTTGACATCAACAACACGGAAGACGCTCAAACTTCTGACCTGACAATTCTGTCCTAGTGTTACTGAAAATATCGGAATTCGCAAAATCCACCCGATTGCGTTTGTTCCCGAAAGGAAGCCCTTCGCAAAGCACACGAGGACTTCGGGTACTTTGGAAAAAGTACCCAGTTGAACTATCACTGCAGTACTACTTGCCCCAAATAATTACGGACGTGTCCTCATTCGTTCCGCATTGCGACATGTGTGAACGGTAGAGAAACGAAGGAGTACCTGCCGAAGGAGCCGTTTGATGTGTTGGACAAAAGTGGTGGTCCATATGGGTCGTCAAAGAAGTTTGCACATGAGAACGACACGCCTGCAACAGATGATGACGACGGGTAAACCGCTGCAAGAAATTACGGGGGTTCACGAAAAATAACGACATGCATCAGTTACCGTCAACGGTACGAACGGTAACAAACTCGCTCGAGTGTAAAATCAACGAGCTCGACCTCACAACGTCACGGCATGTACACACGTCTCGATCAAGTTGTTTGTTGGGTATAAAATACCCGATGTAACTGGGCTCTCGCCAATGTTTCTAGTAGGCGCCTTTTATACTGCAAAGTGCACAGGAAAGAAGTAAACGCTGAGGAGTATCACGAAAGAAACGCACCGCATTTGTACCCGGAGCGAAAATTCTGTTGGTGTGCACCTGCCATCCCAGCCGAGGAATGCTAAGGCCCATTTACCATATTGCGCAGTGTCAACTACGAAGTAGTCTCAAGCATCCCTTGAAAGAAAAGCAGACATGGTGGCGGGGGAGCGCGTAACACCTGACCTGAGCTGAGCACTTACCTCGCCCACTGAATGACCCCAGGATCTGAGGAAACAAGATCCCATCTATAGTTGTATTCAACTTAAGAAGGAAAAGAAATCTAGTCCGTCAACTACATACGCTGTTAGAGATAAAGAGACGCAATACTGCAGCGCCACCATGCGCCATCGTAGTGTCACGTGGCCAGTCTTAACCGCAAATACGGAAGCAGAGTCAGTATGATGGATTACACTATCCGGCGCAGGGAGAGAGCGTGACTTCTCTGCGTCCCGTCATACTGTCTGCGGCGCAGTAATATTTTGAGAGCTGTCCCGAGGCAAACTTCCGCTTGGGGTAGGACAAACGTTGAAGTGCTCCACCCCACTTGCACTTCGAAGCTCGAAAATTCCCTTGGGTCGAAAGCTCCCAGGGCGAGGCGCCTCTTCCCCCAGTCACGTGACACTAGTGGATTTTCATTCCCGTTGCATCTTTCATAAGCGAAGTACTTCCGGTTAATAGAATCGCAGGAATGTGCGTGGCACGAAACATATGCATCATCCTTTCACTTCCCTGAATGGATATTTCGCTTTGAAGGAATATAATGCTATTGGTTTAGTGTATTGACCATATCGCCAGTACACTAACGTACACGTACAGCAAGGTACCGCATCGAGGCCAAATAATAATTTTGACAGCGTCGATTTCAAGGCTGTATAGATTTCGAAGGCTGAATCCGGAAGGCTTAGTGTTCGCACTTCAAATGTGACTTGACCTAACAGATAACTGTTTCGCTGAACTTCAGGTACTATCGACTGAGCCCATCGTCATGAAGAGAGAGTCGTTAAATGTCAACCCTATGATTTATAATTAGACTAATCTCAAGAGCCGCAAAGAATCCAGAAAATCGTCATTCCCTAAATTTCAGCGCCACAACAACAGTCGGAAAGTAGTCAACTCTGGCAACCTTGACTGTCCCAGAGTCGCGAGAGTGAATGCGAGACGATCATACGTAAATGCGCACTTCGCACGCAGAGTGAGTGCTAAATGGAAAGCGCGTACCATCGGAAGTTACGTCGTCGTTGACACTTTACAAGCCTCGACAATGACGAAGAACGACGGAAACATGGGGAAGAAGACAAGTGACAAAATGGCGTAGACGCATGCTACAAGGCATTCGACAAAGACAAGGTTTTGTGATTTATAGGGTCATCGAGAAGAGAGGCAATACGGCAACTAAGGGAGGTTTGTCGATGCCCTCAGGGCACTTTCTCGAAGGTTGTGTCATCTTAGCAGTGAGTAATATATTTTGCCCTTTTAAAAAAGAAGAAAACGACATCGACACTAATTGAAATATGGTAGTCGCCGAAAAAGCCAGAAAGCGCATTTGTCGATTGTGCGTTTCAGCCCAGAACAGTGACTTTCCGAAGGAATGGCCGTTTGTCGTCGTCTCCTGAGTCCCGCTGTTTTTCCATAAAGTATTCAAGTTACTTTCCACCTTCTAAATAAGCGTATTTAACGACTATTTCCACCGACACTAATTGTGCGGATGTTTGTTTCGGCTACAGCTTCCGTTCAAGGCCACACATTCTTCTTTCCGCCCCTTCTCTCTACCCTTTCCGATACAAAGGGCAGCGCGGTTCTCCCTCTTCCGCGCCCGTTGCACAGAAAGAAGTGCCAGGAGGCTAGCGCATGCGCAGATGTTGCGCCCAGCGCGCCGCCGTGCAGCTCAACCGGCGTTATTCAGTGTGAAACAACGTGACGTTTTGCGTGTGATGCCGACGATGCGGTCCCGTGATGTCCCACACCAACTGCTGCGTTCCAGGCTGCACTCTTACGTACGAGAACAGCGCACCGGGAACCCGTTTCTTCGTATTTCCAAGCAGAACATGTTTCTGCCACCAAAGGCAAACCTGGATTGATGCCATACGCGCTCGCAAGTAGGTTGTCTCGAAGGAGCAGGTGTACTCGTTTCGTCAGCTCTCCGTCGCGTGCGCTGTTGCAAAGTTGGTGGAGTGATATTATGGGGCGCGCCATAGAAAGATGACGTCATCGTTTTAGCTGTTTATGTTGGGCTTCAATACAGCGGATTTCTTAGCGTGGTCTAATAGGGGAATTTGTTGCGATTTTTCTGTCCGGCGGTTCCCTAGGCTGGCAGTGCCGTGTATTAAAAGGAGCCTAAGAAAGAGGCTCGACCTGTCAGTCAATCTTAGGCGCATTTTATTGATTGCCGTTTTCCTTGGGGGCTGCCATGACACCAAATTTTCTCCAAAATGGAGGATGGTGCTTGGAACGGCGAAGCAGAGATTTCGTGACAAAAAAATTTCACAGACTACTTTAATTTCATACTGTGAGTATATATCCTCATGTAGGCACCTGCAAAATGAGCTGCAACTTTCGCTCCGACATCATTATTTACGCGAAAATGGGATGTTTCGTGGCTAAAACCTGAAACCGAGTCTGACAGGAGCAGTACAACGGGAGGAACTGCCGTCAGGCGGTCGATAAGAAACGTACGGCCACTGCAGAGGTTGTCTTATAATGAACATTTTCGTCTGTTGACATAGTGTTTGTATTGTGTGCTAACTCTTAAAAGTGTGTTGAAAGTGTTTAAATGTTAAGGAAGGAAAGGTGTATCAGATGTGTACTTGCTGTTGGCAACTTCCGCCACAGGAGCGCCCCCTTGTACTATTTAATCAGCCCGCCTGGAATAAACAGACAGTCTCCTTCTGTCATGCATGGGATGCGTCGGGTTCTGAACTGATAACCGATACAACGTTAGGCCTAGTTAAGACCCTGACCTCAAGAAAATAGCAAGAAGGACGACCCTTATGCGTGGGAATTTGCATTATATAATAGCATTTTATTTATACATATATCTTTGCTCATTTTTGATTCGATCTAAAACTTCATACCGGCAGCCGTCTGCTACGAAGAAGTGGTTCTACCGCTCTCCTGGCCAATCACTTCTGCCAGCAACCATTTCTGCAATTCTGAGCCTTCTTAACATGCCTCTCTCCATACAGATGGCGTTGATAAAAGTGGGTGCAAAATCCATCGTTGTGGTCTGTCACCTGTGATATCCGTTTCAATCCGAATCAATCGAGTTCCTCCAAAATGGTGACACCCAGTAAATAAGCGTGAGGTGTAAGTACCGGATGGCCTGCAACAATAGGCAACTGTATTTCGACCTGTGATTGGCTAGAACCTCAAAAAGTGGGTGGAGCCTCAAGTATAGGCAGGTCCCATTAATGGCCAGACTCTCTTCTAATACACGGCACTGCTAGGCTGGGTACTATACTAGCGCCATCTCAAGGACGGCCAACGGGTGGTAGTTCGCGCCACCTGCCAATGGGTTTCGTAGGCGGCTGTAGGACGCACGCCACACCGAGTGTGTGGAACTTCTTTCATCACCAATTATTTTGCAGGTCATTTACGGGTATCGCCTAAAAGGTTTCGTGACACTTAACAGGCACATACATGCCACAGTATTGAGGAAAGGATAATTATCTTTATACGTGTCGCACTTGGTGAGAGATAAACCCTTGAACGCGACGTCAGAGGAGAGGAAGCTTATGCCATTGGTTGTCGTAAGCACGTGACTTCTTTTGCGCTACAGTCCCGCCTGCAGTGATTTGAAAACCGGATTAGGTTCCGTACTTGCACCGATTTTCGGCGCCTCTATTTCCCGATTTGCTGTAAAACTTGGAATGCTGTGAAATTAGAATAACTCGAATGAAGGTACTCGATGTCGAATCCTCCTGATTGGTGGTCAGGGTGGTCAGATTACTCCACGCCACTATGGCCTTCTCCTTGAATAACAAAAGCTCGGGAGAGAGTCACGCTGGAGCGGAATGCTTACATTAATCACGCCTGACTTTGGTCCAACCGCTTTAACCGCTCCCTGCGAACCTCTCTTGTACCGGAATTGTCTACGTCAGAGCAGTTGAAAGGAAAACCAGTTGGTCCGTAGAAACGTTGTCGTGAAACACAACAGTAGTGAGCGACAGAACACTGGCGAAACGACTTAGTTACCCGAAAGTGCTCAAAGTAATGCTTGTACTCATCTGTTCCTATAGAGGACGGGACGGTTTGCTTTGGGAGCCAACAAAGAATTCCCGTGTCTGTAGCCTGCATTTCGTTGGTGGCGTGCAGTCTAAGAACAGATCGTCACCGTCGTACGCCCCCACCATATTTCCTAGCCCGAAGCCAAGTGGCGTACGGCCCCAGCACGTTCCTCGGTAACATATGCTTTTTCTTGTGTATTTTAAAGCAGAATGTGTTTTAGAGAGTGCCGCAGATGCGTTACGAAAAAGTGATACCAGCAGCAATATTTTTGGTAGCCGACATGCTCGCTGTCACTCAACCCAAGCGCGAACCCTGAATCGCATGACACGAAAACTGGCCGAATGAACCATTTCCATATTCGCGTTGCCCCTGGCGGCGGAATGCCGAACGTCGTTGGGTGCGAAAGTAGCGAGAGAGGATTGTAAGAAGAATGCTGAAAGCGTGAAGGCGTATTGTGCTGATTACGGGTACAAAGCCTTCTCAAATCTCGCCCTGAGACGTGCGCCTAACCTTGAAACCGATTATCTCCCCCCAATGAACGTGGCAGTCGTCTCCAGGTGGCGGCGCATACGCATACCCGGAAAAGGTCCATTCTCTCCAAACCCAACTTTTTTCGGCGACTCGGATCTGGCGATGCCGGGTTTCTGTTCCGAAATCGGAAGTGTCGTAAACTGAAGAAATAGCCAATGGCTATTTAGCCGGAAGGAGAACCATATATAGAAACAGTGACGTGGGTCGACTTCTCCACCTAGGAATGCTGAAAGGTGATATGCCCCAAGGTCAGAAGTTCTCGTTGGGCTTCCAGTTCGGTAGCATGCGGTGACGCACGGAAAAAAAGTACGGTCCCGCTTCCGGTTCGGGCAGAATTCGGCTAGCTTTTCGTGCCATGTTGATGCAGCGGACGGCAAAATGTTCCTGGCTGCCACTATTTCGCGGAAACCGACTTCTCTGATGGTCTCAACAACAGAAACATAATAGTACCATCTGCAAAAAGCCCACAATAACAGACCGATCACGCGTGGATGTAAATTTTTCGCACCGCATGGGGTCGCACGGCATGCGTTGTCGCGGTGACACCAGCCCACCAATGACACTCGGGACACACGTCTGGGGGGCGGTCTGGCCCGAAATTCTTCACTGGACGCTTCAATAGACACGGCTGTCGTAATGTAAATATTTATTCTGCGTCTACAAATCAATCTTTCATCACGTGACCCGCCATTGCAATTCGCCTCAGATATGAGTCGACGCGGGGAACGGCGGCGCTTCACTTTCATTATCTGGCGATCATGTGACCATGATCCTGACCTCGCGAATCTCCCGGACGTCCACGGGAGTGGTCGAGGGAGGAACAGTCGAGAGCGGCGAAGAGCGTACTGTGCTAGCGTAAGACGTTGAAATCGTCACCCAATACGAGAGAAGTTGCCAAAGGCTAAAGATCGATATGACGAGACCATTTACTGACCCTAAAGCGTATTCTGCTGCGTACAACGACGGGCATGACCGCAGCACATGCGCATCCTTTAGTCGCTTGCATTAGTCGCTTTCTGTGATTACGGTACACGGCAAATTAAGCAACTATAACGGCAAAACTGGACGACAGCAGAAGCCGCGTTTATATGAACACGACACAAGCGTATCGTATCCAGTTGTCGAATCGAATCCACCCATGTAAACGGTCAATTCGCTAGGAGAGCGTATCGTATTCAATCCGCTAAACAGAGGTGGATCGAGAGGGTGGATGCGCATTCAGGGAAGCTAAGTTCGTTCAATGTAAAGATAACTTGATGCGTCGAGATAAGTAATCGGAACGCGCCTATTGGACAGCGCTGCGCGCTGTGCTGCCCGCTGTCCAATAGACGCGTTCCGATTACTTATCTCGACGCATCAAGTTATCTCTACAGTCCACGAACTTGGCCTTCCGGATTGTGCACGTAAGCAGACGATGCGCATAGAGGGAAGAGATGATTATGGGAAGGGGCGTTCGACTGCGGGCTAGTTGCGTCGTCTGCTACTCCTAGTCGGGATGACAAAATGGTGATTTTAGGGAGTTCCCAGCAGCGCTCAGTTTTGGATATGTAGGTCAATCTACACTGACAGCAGGGCTTGCAGCCGTAGAGCAGATTTTATTCTGAAGTACGCTTGAAATTGGGGCGTAGATGCTACATTTTCGACGTTTTGATGTTCGGTGCGAAGGTAGTGGGACACCCGAAACGGCAGTATTTGCTGAAGTGCGCCTCTAACTTTTCGATATGACACTGCGTGGCGCCACCTCCAGTCTGGACTCCATGTACATCCGTGTAAACGGTGGCGTATCATCTTGTATCCGGCTTCGACTCGATTCAATACGCTTGTGCCGCATTCGTGTAAACGCGGTTCTAGATGGCGCTCGTTTAACCATGGCGAGAAGGGACTTTGATTCACAAGACTAGAAGGAGGCGCAGCTGTACCCTGAAGAAAGAAATATGTAGAATAATTGGACCCTGGAAAACGGCGAGCAACTACAAGACGATAAACACTGGACCTCATGGTGGTTTGCTAGCTTCCATTCTGTGGCGTGAAGCATGTTGATATCACCCGAAGCACAAAATCAATCAGGGTGTACGTGTGCTGTGTGCTTTGTTGTGCTTTCTCCGATTACAACGGCGATCAAGCGACAGGTTAGCACTGAGATGGACTATTGACCCGTGGACAGAATATGCTACAAGGGTCTTTTTACGGTGACGTAGGTCACAGTTCTGTGCCGGAGGCAGGGGCCATTATTTTCCCATTTGTAAATGGCGTGACTGTGTTCTAAATACAGAGAACACACGTTTTCCACCGTCTCTGCACAAAATAATGTACAAAGGCAGCAAAATACGGAAATAAGTTGAACTGCAAGTAATTCCCACGGCAAATCATCGCATGATGGGGTTGTCATGAAGCAGATTGCATGCCATCGAGCAGGTTTTCACTCTGCCTTCAAGTGAATAACAGTCATCACTGTACGAAGCCCACTTTATAGAAGCCATATGCGGAGAGTATTAAAACTGCCGGAGGGGGCTGGGGACTTACGTCCCCCCCCCCCCCCCATTTCTGGCGCAAACGCTTCAGGCCTGCGGGGTATATCAGTGTAAAGACTTGGCTGTCGCCAACCCAAGATGGATGGGGACGCATTGAGAAAGTTCGATATGCTGATAAACAGGAACGGCCTGCTCGTTCCATCCGAATGCTGTTCCCTATTCTGCAGTCTGCACGGGCATCAGGTTTCCAAAGTTTCCGGTGATCCACTGAGGAATGACTGTTGCTCCCAACTGCGGTTACCCTTTCAGTTCTAGGCGTGCGCAGACAATAATGCTCGGAAAACTAGAGGACGAGTACAAAGGAAATTTGGTCATGATTCACGAAACTTTGCTACCACGTTGAGAATAAAAAAATTAGTGATTGAGTTTCAAATTACCAACATCCTGCCCTTTTGTAAAAGGAACAAAATCGGCATTTGCCTAAATCATCACACTCTTGCTGGTGACGGGTGGTGAAAAAAAAAGTGTGAAAGATATAACGATTGCTAACAATCACAAGGATCTCATTCTCGGGGATTCCCGTTCGACTTCACACATTGCTTCGGTGTCACTGTTATCGAAGGTCACCGGCCACGGTTTGTTTGTTTGTTTATTTTGGGATATAAGAGAGATTAGCCAAGCTAGGTGGTTAACCCCGCAGCTGGCGCTGTATACGGCGTTTAGATGTGCCGGTAACATACAACCCATACGTGTGTAGTAACTCCCGTTCTAGGAACAGATTGACACGGGCCGGGCTGCGTAATTCCAAAACACTACCCAGTGCAACGGACCGTGCTCTCTCTACTCTTAGCGGATGATAGGTGATGCTCTGGCAACCTACGTTGGCATGGCGACGCCCTGACGCCATGCTTTCGGAGTGGTTCCAAATATCGTTGGAGGAAAGAATGCAGGGATCTTTCATCAGCGTACCCTTCCACTTCTACGGCCGAGCTTTCTATAAGCTGTGTTAAATTGCAGATGGTGACTGCGTGGTGCTTTCCAAGTGGACTGATTGTGTTAAATCTGGACCTGTGATTCACGATGAAAAGAAGGATACTTCTTCGGTATGGGGCTGAGAGTGGTCAGCCAGTTTTAATGGCTTGGTACTCCTAAGGTAGGATACAAACCATGCATAGACCGTCGACGAAGGCAGCCCTTTCATGTTCATTATTTGAATTGAACTGTGAGAAAAATGTGTCGTGCGTTTGGCAAGCTAGCAGAGCCAGCAGAGCTGAGAAGACTCGTGGTGCTTGTAGTGTGATGATTTCCATCGAACTGAGATGATAGCAACGTTTCGGGAATCGCGAATACATTTCTCAATGATAGAGACGTGAAATGCACATAAGACTCTATCATTCAGGCATACTCCTAGCGTAAATGGAAGGTACATACGTGGGCAGAAAACAGAATCAGAACGCAAAGGGCTGCTCTCTTTAGTTCTGAAAATAATTTCATATCACACAAAGGGTATGTTTCGGTATTGCTCTATAGCGACTAATTGCTGAGTATGTCTAAGGTATAATTATGTGTACGACGCGCCCACTGCTCTCACACTGTTTGTCGCATATTTATAAGTATCGCAAGCTGGAATTCGGTCAGCGAACATGTTCAGTTTCCTACAGAGAGCACCCGATCTGTTTGTGTTTAAACGGAACAAGAAAAAAACCGCAATCAGCTAAGCTTTGCTATTTTCGGTGTTTATATTTTCCTAGGTATTACGAGATAGAGCAAAGATAAGTGACAAAGAGAAGTTATCTTGTTACTTTATTATGTCGTAAGTCAATTCAGTTTTGTGCTACTGTAATTTGGTTTGGCGTTCATTTATACCGTGCTTCGAGAGGTCTCAAAAATTGTAAACACCGAAAACCGGAAGCCGGTTGTTCGTGCTGACGTAACAGCAAAAATATAGCAAATAAAAAGACCATAACAGTTCCCAAGCTCTAAGCCAGAAGCTGTGGGCCATTCTTCGTCATTTTACGCCACCACTACGTGTCTTGATACGATGTCTCAGCTGATATCTGGCATGGTTCACAGTTCAACATATCGCAGGACAGGAAGTCAAGCAATATGAAATTACAAATTACACGAAATTTTACCCACTGGGTGCTCCGCTTTATGTTTCTGATGCCATTGATGTAATCGTACGTACTAAATAAAAACGAAACAAAACAAAACCAGACTCCAAAACTTTCGCTGAGACATCAACTGGAAAAGATATATGCTTTCTTTTTCTCCATCGATATTTGAAACCGGTGGAAATGCAGTAGCGTCTCGGCGTGGCCATGGTAACGCAGGTTGCCAGACGATCAGCTATCGCCCGCTAAAGCTAGACACAGCGCGATCCGTTGTACAGGGTAGTGTTTTGGAATTACGCGGCCGGGCTGCCTAGTGGCCCGCCTGCCTCGCGTTATCTAATCCACGCCGCTCGACTACGGGCCTGGCCTGGGTTCTACCTCACCAGACTTTATTACAACAACTTTATTTTATGATGATGAATGGGGCGTTTCATTGCCAGAGGCGGTACTCTACCCCATTGCTGGTGGTGATGTGGGGAATGAGATAATGAGCCCCTTCATAATAAGAATCCAAGTCAGATTGTGTCCAGAAAGGTAAAAAGACCTTCGAGCGCAGAGTGTTGGTGTGCTGGATAGACGCCAGATGGGCTTGTGATACGCTTTGCTGCAACCAAGAACTGAATATGAATGAAGACAAAAAGACCTCCAACCGCGCGCTTGGCTACCTGGCCTCCGCTAGCTCCAAATGCCCGACGAAGAAGAGAGAGACAGACTTTGTACTTGACTGTTTAAAAATGTGCTGTATGTTTTAAAAGGATGGAGCCCTCATAATCCAACACGGGTGATGACGATGATATTCCACAGTCCGGAAAAAGCTGGAAAGGAGCTCCGATGCAGTTTTTCTCTCTCTCTCTCTCTCTGCGCAGAGGAGAGCGCAAAGCACAGAAGAAACCACGTGCTTCTCAACCATGAAATGTTTATTTGGGAGAGCGACCGATGAGGTGGCTCCACAGACAATAGGGGAGAGAATGAATCTGGGGAGCTGCGCATACAGCTGAAGAGTGGAATGTATGGACGCGTATTCGAATTAACTCGTGGGGTTCGGGGTGCCTGGGAGTCGACTCTTGCTCCTCGCAGCAACTTCGTTACTTCTTACTACTACGGACTTGGTTGAAGCATGCAGGCGCACTACATTGCGATTCGGAGCCGTCATGCGCCCACACAGCCAATCACGGTCGTGTTTAGATTTGTGAGCGGAGTTGAACTGTCCCGAATATAGCTCCGTGCACTTCTCCAGGGGGCAGCTCTAGGCTCGCAACTGGGTATGTGAGCTGGCTGCAATGGCTATAGTTTTATACGCCGTAGCTTCGAGAATTCTAATTCATCTGTTATGCGACTGCTCGAATTCTAACACGGTCCCTCTATACACTAAGAGTATAGAGATTCTAACTTGAAAAGATGCATTAAAGGAGTACAGAGGACCATCCAAAAAAAATTCAGATTAAGGCATCTGATGAAAGTGCGTGTGTCATTATACCGAATAGCGCGAAAGGTTTTGATGTGTGCAATTTGTTTCCCAGAAAAAAACTCTCATAAACATAGCTCTGCGTCTTCACCCTTAACTCGCCACTCCAGCTATAACGAGAATGAGGAGGTATGATGCCACGTCACCGATGACGGCATAAGGAGACTCGTTCTGGTTTGCCGGTCAGTGGGGGTCAGCGCCTTGTCCCTTTGCCGCCGTAAACCTGTTTTGCCAGTTTTCCCGGAGAATTGGGGAGAGAAGGAGCGGCCGAAGCATTACCGAGCAAGGAGAAAGGCTTTATCAGAACCCCGAACAGCCGAGTAGCAGACGACAGCGGAGTAGCAGACAACATTTCTCTAGGCCAATCAGCGAGCGTTCTCCTTATAGCGTCAGCGCGAGGTTCCAGGCAGATCACAGGCTGGTACTGCTCTTCACCACCGTTGCGCACGGTCGCTTTTTGCGGCGTATTTTAAATTCAATTTCTGCGATAATTATGACTCCGTGGTGTAAATTACTTCGCATGGTGAATCTTACTGGCCTACTTAACAGTTTTATAGGAAGAAAATTGGGTGTTAAAAATGACGACAGTGGTCATATGTACGGAGTCCGTGAAACTCAGAAAAAGATAAACGTTGGTCCAGTCGTAATTGTAACATAGGTACGCTACGTTGCACATACTGGTAAACACGCACGTCACGGCGTACAGATCAGTCGCTGCTGTGTCTGCTGCAACAGGCAGCACTTCTGGCATGTGATAAAATATTATTTGCGCCGTTGTCTGTGTACTGCTGTCTCCGAGCCGTGTTACCCATTACGGCGTTCCGAATTCAGCATTGTGTATTTGATGCACGACGATTTTGACATTTATTTTACTTCACAAAATAGTATACTTATGAAGCAAATACAGAAAAGTCGTCTCACAGTTACTAACAATAACAGATGCCGAGAAATTCTTCCATTAAATGGTGTACGCTCGAGAATATAGAAGACAAATGGAGATGCGCTAGCTATATGGGTAACAACGGAGTTATAGATCATAAATAAGTTATTACAATATAAGTGAATATTGTAATATTGAAGTGTTGCTTTCAGTCTACTCTCTTGCTGTTTCTTTTTTTTTCTTTTTTTTGTGTTGTGTGTGTGTGTGTGTGTGAGAGAGAGAGAGAGATTTGAGCAATGGTGTGAATCACAAGCAAGATATCTTGCTCAGACTTGTCGCGCTCCTCCCTGAAAACGCCCACATTCCAGAAAGGATTTCGTCGCTCTTGTGCATGTGTTCCTGAAGATATTGGAAAGCTGCTTTCTTTGCCTACTCCGCTGCAGAGGTCGTTTTTCGATATTGCGCTCTGCATCGGTGCTATAAGGCCGAGAGTAAGGCAATAACAGTGATGTTTGGTGCTGTTTCAGAGGGGGTTTAACGAGAACCGAAGAAGATAGCACAGCCTAGTCTTTTTTCATCGTGTTGGTCTATGACAGGCAAAGGCTCCTACAAGGCCGTATTATTTCTATACTGTATAGATAATTTACGATGCCTTGGTGAAAACGACGAAAAACTGCATTTCTTGCGCTGGTCGTTTTTGGCTTTTCTGCGATGCTGCTACAGGCAAAGTGTGCACTGGAGGTGCCTACAACGATCCCTAAAAAAATACAGCGCAGTCCAGATATTTACAACAAAGTCACGAAGTCTGAAACGCGCCTACCCAAAATTATAGTGTCCTCGCTTGCAACCGCTCATAGCTGTAACACCAGCGTTTCGTACTAGGTGGCGCTCAAAAGAACCCTAGGCCAGAGCCGTTTATTAGGAGAGTTTGGCCTGACGCTCTGCAAGTAGGTCACGCTTTAGCACAGTTCCTCAGTTCCCCCTTTCCCTCAGCCTCTGACGTAACATGATGCGGCCGATGTTTAGCCGCCTCCCGGCACAACAAACTGGATGCAGAGAGCCCACGTGGGTCAGTTCACGTGGGAAGGAAGCAACGACGTAACCCCAACCACAACATCGAGCACGTTGGTTACTCCGCGCCGACCGATGAGTGGAGGAACGCTGCCCACGTCATTTCTCCGCCCATTTTCCTCTCTCCTGCGCAGAAGTTCAACTTGCATAGAGTATTGGGAGGAGCCTGTCTTAAAGCTCGCTATGTGACGTCACACAATGGGCGGCGCCAAGGCCAGTGGCGCCATTTTGGATCAGAGCTTGAAATCTCCCATTCCGCCATTTTGGAGCAGAGGTTCAGCCTTGAAATCCCACCGTACTGCCGCGGCTCGCCTTTCATCCCAGCCAAGTGGGCGGAGCGACGACGGCTTTGACGTCACCGCGGCTTCCCGTCTCCGGGCGGCAAAAGACCACAGAATGGCCAAACACTCCTCATAAACGGACACTGCCGTAGGCAATGCCGTGGCTGAGGACTTGTTATCGGTAGCTGCAGTCGTCTTCAGTAGTTGAGGCTGAAACTGCGATGACTGGAAAAAAGAGTTCGAAGAATCCCAAGGGTTCTCACCGAAAATCGTGCCGTCAACGCTGCCGACAGCTTAGGCGGTAAGCTTCTATCCGCACGATACCTTATTCGTGTTTTCTTGTACGTTTATTACAAGTATCTTATACAGAACTGTATAAGATACTTGAAACTTTATTGTAACTCGATACTTGTACTTTATTCATAACTGTTCTAAATAACTTTATTTAAAATAACGGTAGAACGGAATCGGGGAGAGACTGTAATTTTTTTTTTTTTTTTGAAATTACGGGTGTTATGGGCGAAAAGTCATGAAGCCGAAAAACGGAATATATCGTAAGCTCAAAAAGCTGGAACCCGGAAGAGAGCTTGAAGAATTTGGTGAAGAATGGTGAACCACTCTCTCTCGCTAAACCTGACTGCACGCTGCTCCCCCCCACACTAGTCACTAAATAGGGACCTACCCCTATTTAGTGACTCTACCACACAAGACTTAGCGACAAAGGAGCAACCGACACGGCATCGTATCACCAAAAAGGCTGCTGCTGCGGGGTTGGCCAAGTTGTCTGCAACACATTTTGGTGGCAGGTAGTACCCCTTCGCCCGTCCATCTCTGTGTTTTTCTTTTTGTTTTTTTTTTCTTTTGTCGTTTTCGACAAAAACAACTACGTTGCTGTTCCACGTGTCTAATGCCGCCTATAAACTTTAGGTGATAACGTGGAAAATAGCCGACATAAGATGGACGAAGAACCTCTTTCGCAAGTAGGTCCGCCGCCAGGTCGTAGATAATGAATCTGCAGCCTACTATTCAATTGTTTTACGCGTTGTGCACCACTCGCATAGAGTGTTTCGTTAACAATGTCAAAAGCATGAAAGGGAAGCGCGTCACGAAAAATGTGTGATCAACGACATTTTCTGTAGGGAATATAATGAGTAAACATGCCGAGTCAACATGTTATTCTATTCCTTTACGGCTCGGCTACTGTAGCTCTGCTGGATATAAGGTGGGCGACCCGCAGTGACAACTTTTTAGACGCGATAGGGAAGGGGGGAAAAGGGGCCGTAGCCTTAACATGTGTTGGCAAAATTGTATTATGCTGCAGTTTTCCGGATATTAAAGTGACAGCACACCAAAGTTCAGGTAATTCAGCACAATCTCCCTGCGGTTGGTAGCTATTGACGGAAATATAGCATTAGGCGCTTATGTTCCCGTCCGGCGAACACTGAGTCCCATCTTGTATGTGAATTACTTTTCTCCTTGAAATTTAGAATGAGACGCGTGCTTTAACAGGCAAGTGAAAATTTTACCTTGTCGTTTGATTTATTCTGTGTGACAGATACCGAACGCTCTCGCGATCGGCTTCCCTATTTTGAACGGAGAAGCGATGAAACATCAAACACTTCCCCGTTTCGTTGTTAACATCGCTCTCAATGTCCCAGTCCAGTACCTCCTGTTGTGACTATCCTTCGTTGACACTTTTTAGTGTTGGGATCTACGCTTTCGATTGCCCCACATTGCCACCATGCGTCAACCAACTACCCAGTTGGAAACTGCCTTCACGGGATTGGGCGCTACCGGCACTCCCACACTTTAGTGCACGTGGCTACCCGTCCTGTATTCCCAACTGATAAGGCGAAGCCGCATCTCCTTGGGCGATCTTCGAGGTCGTCCGCATGGGGTAGCTATTATTCAGTGACTCTCAGCTCTGGTGACTCTCAGTGGTGACTCTAGGAGTGAGTAAACGAGTAGAATGCATGAGAGGAGGCGGTGAACTGAAAAAAGAGACACGACGCACTGGAGCTTTGCTCATTGATGTACAGCCGGCGCCACTATGCGGCGGGAGATGACGTGAAATCCCTGTAGCCTCATGGGCGCCAAGTAAACTCCCTCGATCGTTTGCTTTAGCGCCAAGCATTTCTGCCCACCAACCTGGCAATGGAAAACGTTCTGCAGAGGCGCCGATGGTCGTCGAAAGGAAATTTCTGCTGTGCTTATCAATGCCACAATAACGAGTGGGATGCCAGGAATTCGGAACCGCGCGTTACCTTCTACTCTTTTCCTGGGAAGCCGTACGAGAGAGAAAGAAGAGAGCGCTGGATCGCTGCGGTTCGCAGAGCTAAGTGGATGATTCTCTGTTCAAATACAGCTGCTAACTGTCGTATCATGCAGCCCAGATGGCAGTACGTGGGTCCCAAGGAAGAGAACTGTCATCTGCAGCGCGCATTTTGTTGGCTGCCGCAAAAGCGAACGTGAAAATAGTCCCTCGTACGTCCCGACATTATTCCCGGACGCCCACCGCAAGACAGCACGAGACATAGAGAGCGCACGAGAGAGGCATGCCAGGTATGTTGGGACACGCTGACATTCTTTGAGGCTGAGGGACGACAACGGACGGAACACGAAGCAAACGGGACAGGGGCCCTATCCTCGTCAAAGTAGTCGACGTCTACTACTTTAAATCTCTTCTGTCATTGGTGCACAATCGAAAAAGGCGTGAATATTAAAAGTGGTTGACACTTTTTATCAACCAATGGCCCAACGTGTTATATTGGAAAGCGACCCGCCTTATCGGTGTTTTCCTCCTGAGAATCCGAAGGCCACAGCAGTGAGGGCCAGTTCTCACATGGCGACGCCCGACGCGACGTCGTGAACGGACGGCGGATATAGATGTGCATTTCCGGCGTTGAGACAGGATAGACGTCGAGCAACAAAACTGGGATGACGCCGAAATAAATCATGTAAAAATAAAACGTTCAAAAATAAATCTCTGAAATATCAAATTTACAAAATAAACTCTTCAATATAAATCATGAGAAAATCCAAGCTGTCGAAATAAACTCCGAAAAATAAACTTTGAAGAATAAACGCTTCGAAATAAATCTTTTAACATCCATCGTCCCTGATTGGTGGACAGCCGACGTCTCTATGTCCGCCGCGGAAAATAGTACCCTCCTCGCGCTCGGGGCTAGCCAGGGCTATAATTGTGAACGAGGATTTCGGTACACCGGAAGTAGGTTGTCTGTCTGTATGTGATCCGTGACAAGTTTTGCCAACTTAGTAGGGGGGTGGGGGGCTGATATCATTCGCGTGTTCTGTATTCATACGCGCACCGTCGTCATCACTTTTAAGCTGGATATTTCGAAATCCTCAGTTGTTATGTAATTGATAGCAATACAAACATGAGTGTCGCCCATACGGCTATCACTACTATGATACGGAGCATTACCTTCCTAAGCCTAACCATGATTTATTTTAACAGCGTTTATTTTGAGGACGTGTATTTTTAAACGGTTTATTTCAGAATTTCAGAATGGATTTCGAAGGGTGGCATTTTAAGCGTGGATTTTTTAATGTTTTATTTTAAAAGATTTATTTCGGCGTACAGCCACAAAACTTGCCATGCCGAACTTCTCTCATGACGTCGGCGAGAGCTGACGAAAACGATATACCGGCGGCCAATCAGGTGACACAGAAAGGCCACGCCTCCTGATTTTTCGTCTGCTTTTGACGACGGAATGCCACTGTGGTGGGAACATGAAAATCGTGCGCTCTGACGGGACGGCGGAAATGCGCCTTTACTTCCGCCGTCCGTTCACGAAGTCGCGTCGGACGTCGCCAAGTGAGAACTGGCCCTGATCAGCCCGCCCTGCCTTGTTGCTTCGGTCCTTTGGTGTCGGAAACGGAAAACTCTACCGGCGTAAAACTGAATTTCGTGGAAAATGCGCGAAAAAGCACGCTCGTAATTTCCTTTTTTGCTGTTTGCTTGGCATTTATAATTGCGGTATGTGGCCGTGAGATGGCGCTGATGGCAGGCGACAAAACGATAAAACCGCAAAGGATCGAACTGACAGTGTGGCGTGAACCATAAACGTGTTTATGAGAAATCGGTTCGTGCTTTAAATCTTGTGCTCTATTTATGAGCTTTTTTAGATATTTTTCTGTGTGTTCGTGTGCTCGATATGCGAAATGATAAGCCGCATTTCAATATGCTGCTTTTGCTGGTGAGCTGTGGGGGTGGTAACGGTACCGCAAATGAGCGTTGATAGTTTTACTCAACAAACAGTGAACTTTGATCGATGAGTTTTTGTGTGCACACCGCTATGTTGCAAGAACATTGATGTACGACGGCTCTGACGACGCTTCGAAAAGCGCGCCACTCTCACACATACGAGGCGGCGGTCCGCGCAGAGGAACTGTGCCGCGTACCCACATGCGGTTGAGATGTGCGCAACCGCCTGCCGCAAGCGGACGCGAATGCATGCCTCTGCCCGCGACTAGAAAGCATGACAAGATGGCGAACGACAGCGAAGTCAAGCTACTGACTGTAGTGAACGTTTCCTTTCTTACATCTGAGCTTTTGCGAAATCAACACCACAGGCGCAACAAACGCAGGCTTTGTGTTCACTCGCTGTGGCGATAGCGCATTCTTTTCTTGTGAACAGCGTTTAGCTTTCAACTTTCTGACACTATGACAGTCAATATCTTACACTTTACTTACCTGCACTCCCAAATTTTAATCCAGTGTCGCCCCAAAAAGTAATTTTAACGCAACGCTCTATAATGTAGGCAGCAATGGCAATATTATTTTCGTCATAAATTCGCCGGCTGAAAAACGTGAACATCACTGCGACATACCTTCCAGTCAACGACGCCGTCAATGCTCTCCGTGCGGGAGGCCGGAAGAAAACAAGAACCACGCAACTTCCGTTTACTTCCTGATTGGTCGAGCATGTGCGGATGCCGCTAAAAATCGTGCACTGGGCGATCGCCAAGAAGCGGAAAGCGGAGGTGGCTTTTCACGCACAGCGGCAAGAGTTTACCGCGCCGCGTTCCCGCACATATTCTCCGCATGTGGGTACGCGGCCAGAAAGATATGAATTTTTTGTTGTGACGAGCACATACAGACTCTATATAACACTATAAATGGAAATGCACATGCGGACTCATCACGAAACCCGTCGCCGCTTAAAGTAATCGACCCTCTTTAAGCTTTGAAACTAATCTTTTACGTCATGTGTTACGTCAAAATGACGTAGGGTCACGGTCCGAGAGGCTGCGAAGGAAAACTAGGTATAAATTTCCATTGAAACGGGCGGGATCTAAGGGCGGAGTATTTCGTGGCAGCCCCGCCCTACTGCTTGTGAAGTAAAATAATCGAGGTCGATTAGTTTTGGCGAGGATAGGGCCCCAAGTCTCATGACCAGCAAACAGCAGTTTACTGAGGACTTATGAGACTTGTCCTGTTAGTTTCGCGTTCCGTATTATTGTCGTCCTCCCATCTCAAAAAATGTCACCGTTTCCAGCTCGCTTGCAATCTACTTTTATGGTCAACAAGTATTTTGTTTGATTTGATCCATTGTGACTGGGTCTACAGTGCAACTGCAGCGGCATGCTTGCACTGTAACAACTGTGCTTGCAACAGCGCCGCCTTTACAGATGCATGAGGCGGAAGCAAATTTCCTTTCGTGTCCAAGCTAGCATGGAGGTAAGAAACTAAGGAGAGGGCTATGGGCCTGTTGCTCTGGGCCAGGTGGCGCGAGTGAGCAGCAACATCAGCGCCCCAAATCATGCAACACTCCCCAGTTTAGCAGACGACGCGGCACTTTGAAGTACACGGTTTCGAGTTGTTCGCGCTTTTCAAGAAGCACCGCTTTTTCTGTTGATTTCCTACAGGTTTTGTGGCTTCCTTGGCACCGTACCGTTTGACACACCATGCAAAACCCGCTGATGGAACTCCTTACTGTTGGGATCCGCGGCCGTTTGGGCCCGAAATGGCGCTGTGCAAACTTCAGTGCAACAGCCCTATAAGCACGGAGTGGCACGGAGGGTCGTGGGACTCCTCTAGCGGTCTCTTCTGGCAATACCACGCCCACCTAGTTGCCCGGTCACGTGATCCCCACATGTTTCGTTGTTGTGGCGATCTGCGCGGAGGCTTGGAAGTTTAGCAAACCTCATCTTCAGCAATCCTCTTACCTTCAAGGAGTCCTTTTGCACAATACTTTGAAGGCTGTGTGATGTTTCAACATTTGCTGCACAGCAAAAGTTCAGCAAAACAGAAGAAAACCCAAGCAATGTCACGATGACGTGCGTACATCTTCTAGCGATTTAGTGATTCATTTTCTTCCACACAGAGCTTGTCTATTTTGTGTTTCAACGGCAATGATAACTTCCAACGCCAAACATGTTATGAAAGCGTAAGCAAGTTATTCGGCCGGGGCTCGTCTCTCTATTCAGGTAAGATACGCCGCGGGCATGGAGGACGCCATGTTTTATGACGTATGGCAGTGACGTTTATGGGTCACGTGCGTGGGCAACTAACCACAATGCCATGCGCGGGTCACAGCACGCCCGCTTGCATTCGGAGTGGCGCTTAGGGCATCTCCTTAGTTTCTTACCTCCATGCAAGCTAGCAAGAGAAAAATGTAGTACAAGTTGACTAGCAACGTTGACACCGTCCCTAACTGCGTCGTCAGCAACCCGAATGCAGCAGAAAAGATCTTATGCTTAGCTCACCTGGATGGAGACATTCGAGTGCCTGCTGGTTTGCGGCACGCATATTCCGTAAACCCGGATACCAAAAGATTCCCCCCTTTTGAAACGTTGCTGCCACGAAAAAAACTGTGGAATGCCTTGCACCTTTCCGAAGCCGCAAAAGATGACAAAGTCGTCATTGTGCTCGAACATGTAATTGCACAGCACGCGAACAGAAATTACGGACCGAAAAGCAACTGGATGCTACAGACACTGCATATGGCTACAGGGACTGAGTCCAAGTGTTTTCCCGCAAGTGGCGCTGAGCGCAAAAAGCAAGGACCCCACCTGCCAAGCGCGTTTGTTTCCAAGGGTGCAGACGAGCTGATACATTGTAAAACGACGAAGACCCTGAGACAAGGAGGAAAAAAAAGTTGTGTGTGTTTCTTTTTGCTCCTTGTCTCAGGTTTTTCGTCGTTTTACGTTGTACTTGTTGTATTTAAAGAGATTGAAACACTTATTTTACTGAAAAACAAGCTTTCGGACGGAGTCCGTCCTTCATCAGGTGCGATACATTGAACACTTGAGAGATATTTATACTAATGTACATCAGAGAAAGGGGACAAAGAAGGTGGTGAGGAGGAAATATAAATTCTTATTAGAGAGGACTGAGGGCGCGAAAAAGAAAATACAAAAGAAAGCGATGTACAGTAGGAGCGTTACCGGAGACAAAAACCGTTGAGAGATCTCAGGTGAGCGAACATGGTAAAGAAGACCGCTGGAAGAAATATTACACTGCTGGGGTTTGAGAAAAAATAAACAATGGCAGCACTCGTGTTTAGCCTGCATTCTAACGTACAGAAGCTGAGAAAAGACTATCGGTTTTGCAAAAGGCCGTACATTCTTGAAATGGGTAAAAAAAGGGGGGAAAGAAAAAGTAATAAGCAAAGAAAAATAAAATCTGGAGAAATTGTGACATGTCTTACATTGTGACGGTTCTTTCCATAGGAGGCAACGAACAAGTGCTCATTCATGGAACCCTGCCCCCCCCCCCTTCCGATTTGTTTAGGTTTCAGTCTGTCTACCAACGTGTTTGAGGGGGGGGGGACAGCGTTACAAACGGGGAAAGGAGAAACGTAGAGGGACGCGTATTTATCTTGACCTACATACACTGCGCATTGAACGATTTTCTGCGATCATATTTTCCGAAATTCGGGGGGAACCTCAGCTTTGGGAAGCTGCACCTTCTGGCCCACCCGAATATACCTTTTTAGAGAAGCAATCGCCATCTATGGCAGGCAGGGGCTCATGGGAACTTCGAGCGCCTTGGAGCATTTCAGACGGTCAGAGGCGGAGGTAGAGGAAGAACAATAACGTTCCCAGTGTGCGCAGCAGCAGTGTCAACCGGGGTAAACCATAATCGAAGCAGACGACAGGGAAGTGTCCCTCAAACTCCCATGCTGCTTTGCGCTGCGCGCTTGGTGTCGCGCGCATCTTTTTGAAATTGTCTTCTTCGATTCTGTAGAAATTTGTCGTCCGTAAAGTAAACTCAGCTGGCGTCCGAGACGTTGGTCGTTCTGTTTTGTCTGCAGTCGCGAGGGTCTTTTCTTTCTTCTTTTATTACTTGTGGATTGGTCTGGGGGTGGGTACCTAGCATGGAATCGGGGATTCGAACAGTGTATTTCAGGGACGTTCTCTCCTACACTCCCTTAAAACGGACTCTAAAATGCCAAAATTTATCTTTACGGTGTGTAAGATCCCACCACCATGACAGTAGCGCAAAAGGGAAAAGGAGCTGGGTTAATCCGTTGTGTCCTTGGTAATTAAAATGCGAAGAAAAGTTCAAACTCGGAGGTTCCTCTTTCCTTCCTATGAATCGGCGAAAAACTTCAAGGGTATACGTCACCTCCTGCGCACCCAATTGTCGAAGGAAATATATTGCTGGGAACGTCCCCTTTCCCGCATTTCTTTGCCCTATTTAGTAAACGCCGTACGAGGGGAGCTCCGACTTGGCTGCGACGCGTAGGGATACACCTCAACGAGACGCATATTCTGTTAGTAGCGGTAGCGGGTAGCGGCTTCTAGCCTAACTGCGAGCGGGCCAGTACAGTTCAGACTGCAGATGCGTGCGCACAAGGAGCTGGAGCACAGTTGGGACTGTTATAATAGCGCAGTTGTGCGATTGTGAAATCGATCTCTTGCGCTATATCATCTACATCGCTGTTCCTGACAAAAATACGATTTCAAGTGGAACAATTCTCGTTACAAATCCATACGTGATCTTCGTTGGCAGATGCGATAGTTTGTCATTCTGACGTCATTTGGACGTGAAACACCCCGGTTCACACACCTCGCAGTCGGCGCGCAACACGAAATAGCGCGTAATTGTGTTTGTTCGTGTCTTCACACCAACCTCTTTAGTATCCCTTTATTAATGCTAGACCCTTTTTATTCGTCCGTGTACAATGGGGAGTAGTTAGTAGTCCAATACGAGGAGGAGGTTTTCACCCTCGTTTCCGTCTCCCAAATTCACTACCAGAGTTACGCGGGTAGAGTGGGGAGTTGACTCCCCCGTCTGGATGCGGCACTGTCCGTGTACAGATAATGCGCACACACCGTGTAGCCTTTGAGACGAAAACGGATGGGTTGTACTTCACCCAGTGGAACACTCCGGAAGTACGGTGACGCAGTTCCGTTCCATGCCGACGATCAATAAGTACACAGGACATGTCGTAGGGACAGGACCAGATGTTTTACCTGGGTCCCTTCCGGGGGGGGGGGGGGTCATTATTACAGTTACGTCGTAACAGTTTAATGTATCATTACCGCCATGTGCCTAAAGCTGAAATACCACCAGGTAAAAAAGTTACGGGGGTGTTGCCAAACATTAGGGGGGTGTACGGGGGTCTGGATAAATAAGAGGATATAGGACTTTGAACAAATATGGCGGACGCTCTCTCTGCGCCTAGATAAAGCCTGCTTATTCGTCGACGTGACGTAATCAGCACGTGAGTCAGCAAATACGGACCGTGTTTTCAACGGCGGCAGCCAATCACGAACGTGCTTTCAGCGGTCGTGACTAATGGAGAAGAACTACTGTCGTCTGCGAGTTGTGATTGAACGTCCCCGCATACTAAATGGGAAAACTTGGAAATAAAGCGCTAGAAAGGTCTCATTGTTTCTCAAAACTGGTTTTCTGGAAAGCGTTTTGCACTTTTTGTCGAAATATTTAGGTCTGCAGGTTCCAGGTGAGCTGCAGTCATTTGCGGGTTCTTGAATTCGCAGGACGATGAATCACAGTGGCAGACCTACACTGACTTAATGTCCACGTAACGAAGGAGGGAGAGGAGGCAATGAGCAGGCCTTCTGTTTCTAGGTGGCGTTGATCTAGCCACCCGTTACTCTCACTAGTTACCGGTTTTATTTTCTTCCGCGTCGAAGTCAACAGGATATGGCACAGAAAACCCGTGCAATAACGAGACGTTAACGCGTGTCCAACATCCAGTATCGCGCGTAGCGCCGAGCACTATTTACTGCCGTGCTCAGTGGGGCCAGATCGGTTGTATCAGTGCGCCCTATTACGTCATTGCGCCGCGGGAGAGGAGGCGCCATCAGTTGAGCTGCTAGCGGTGCGCCGAAGGCCACGTGGTAGCGAATGAGCTTCGAAAGCAGCATTCCAAGCGTCTGCTGAAAAGCTCGGGAACGTCACTGCCGGTGAGTCACTACGCGATCGTTTGTGGGAAAGGGATTTTTGTACTTCGAAATGTTTTGGGCGATTTGGTGTCCAAAGCAACTCGTTTGCTTGTGTTTTGTTTGCGAATCAGCAATCGAGAGTAACTTCAGTAAATTACTTTTGTGTTGCCCACGTCATGTAGTACTCAGTGAAAGTGTACAAGCGCTTATTGCGACTAGAGGGCATGTACGAATGTTGTGTATCTCTCGAGAAGGGGAAGAAGACGTCCTATATATATTGGAACACAAGTACCAGTGCCATAGTACCAGCTTTCTGCGCTGTTGGTGTAATCTGCAGTCACTATATAAGTTAATACCTATATGAGTGTAAGCTATAGTTATATTAGTATACTATAAGTTATACTTATGTATACCTAAGTTACATAAGTTCTACCTATATTACTTATGCATACTTAAGTTACATAATTTAGCTATACTTATGTATACTGCAGTGTAAACTAACTATTGGTCGTTTGCGGCAAAAACACGCTGAAGAAGAAAGGATAGGTAACTCCTTGTCCTTGTTTTTCGTTAGCTTCTTCCGTAACATGCGTAACTTCTACTACTTTGATAGAGGCGCAACACCTACTTGATTCCGAGGAAGGTAAACTGAAAAAAAAAAAAGGAAAGAAACACAGAGAACGATCCGGATATCACAAGGAGATTGAAATGGCGAAATTGGCAGTCGTTCGTTATCTGCACAAGCAGATGGACGTTACCCCATATCGAATCGACACCAGCTCAGTTGCACACTTCTATTTAAAGTAGTAAAGTATTTTACATGATGTGTTCATCTCCCGGCTTTAGGAGTATATTTTCATACTTCTATTTTGTTCATCGATTATACTCTGTTCCATGGATCCGGCGCCGGTGAAACAGCAGTTTTGTGGCAGAAAGCCGAGAGGGACAGCGACATCCTTCCAACGAATAAGTATTTGACGTGCACAGATGCTTTTTTATATATATACGTCGGCTACTTGGAGCGAATAGTTGATAACTTCCGGTGTCTGATGACGTGTATAGCTAACAGTTAGCTACAGATAGCAGACTAGGCACGTGAATGTGTGTGACCTACGCTAGGGACTGGCGCAGGTTTTTCACCTCGGGGCAAGGGGTGTTCGAGTTCTGCAAAGGGGTAGGGCACCCCTATCTACTGGCCTTTCCGGCGCTGCTGGGAAAATCCCTGCCCTACAGAATAACGAATACTCTTATTGATAGTGCTACCATTTGAGTTATTGGGTAGTGATTTACAAGGAATTATGGGTTATGTATTGGAACACGAACTAACTTTAACTTAGTCAATTGCTTTGCAACGCGTGTGGAAACAAATCTGGTCGCACATATTTAATACAGTATAACGCAACAGAATATAAATTTCACCAGGACTAAGCGCATCAAAAGTCAATGAATCAATCATACGTTCTGAAGTTTCCATTAACTCTACACGCTACTTGGAACCACCCCGCACGAAATTCATTTAATGGAAATGGCAGCCCGGTAAGGGCTCCCGATTTGGCCCACTGATACCAAGACGGCATGTAACATGTTAGAATACAAGTAAGTATTAGCTGGGGAACAACACGCGCAATTTGTCCGCTGTGCAGCTACGGCGCAACCAGCTTCCGGGGAGGCTGGTAAACGAGCGCGAGCAGGTTGCATTCGCGCGTGATCGTTTAGTCGCGCCCGGAGTGGCTAGCCATCTTGTCGAGCCCGCGGGGAGGACTCGAACCGATTTTCAGTTTACGACAACACTGACATTTCCAACACGATAGATCACTCCGAAAACTTATACAAGTTAGGCTTCACTGTGAAAAACTAAGAGAACAGGAAGGAATGTAACCGGGGCGCGATTTAGCTCAATCGCCTTCGCAGGGGTTGGACGGTTGGACCACCGTGGGTTGGACTACAGCGCCTGTGACGCAGTTGGTCCGGTAAACACTGCTCGAGACGAATTTATCCAGTATTTCGTGACCGGAAGGGTTGTTAACATTCGACCGGTGAGCATGGCTGCTGGTATCTCTCGCGCGGGAACCGGTTTTGAAGGCGGTCGTTGCTGGCACTATTTTTAGCAACGCCTATCCGTTACCGTTGGCATTGTTGGTGAATTCGGCGAACTTCACGGTATCTTACATCAGTGCGCTTTAATCCAGTGTTAACGTAGTTATGAGGACGAGATAAGGGAAGTGCGCGCCGCTTCTGTCTCGCCGAGCGGAGGTATCACTCCGCGTGTCCTTTTATCATCTGTTTTTCACTGCCGGCTCAATAATACGGCTCTGCCCGTGACCGCAAGAGAATGTAGTCCGTTTGGCGGGACTTTTCTCTTCGAATCTTGTTGCTGGCGGCGGTGGCTTTTCTCTTAGGTGAGTTGGTCGTTTTTTTTTTTTTTATAGGGAAGTGCATTGCCCGGATGACGTATTGGATCTCTGAAGCGAGGCAGCGCGGTAGCCTTGACGGTTTAAACATGGCGCGCTGCTTCCTCAATCTGGTTTCTCTCTCCGCCCCCGACTACGCGTATGTATAGTCGGTAGGGGTTTATTTTCGTCGTGTTAGTGATTTAGTCGTTTTGCCTTCTTCCACGATAGTTCCAATGCTTTTACTGACACGCGGGAAACTATTTTTTTGTCCCATTTGTGACGTCGCGGTCTTGATGGCCCGAAAAATACTTCGTAAGGGGTACTGTGGGAACTTTAAGTGGAGGCGGAGGAGGATTCCAACCTCGTTTTCCGTCTTCCGAATGCACTGCCGAAGGTACGGTTTCGGGGGGGGGGGGGGCCTACGCCATTTGCTGTAGGGTATTTTTGACACAGAGCCCTACATCTCTTTATCCCGAGCAGCATAGCCTGCGTGTCCCGTTACGGGAAGTGACGTTGGAATTTAATATAGCGATGGGTGGCTAGATCGAGAATACATATTCCTTATTGATCTTACGAGCAGTAGTTCTCACTGCTGGACTGTATGCAGTGCGTTCGAATGCTTCCTGCTTTGTCGAATGGGGAATCTCGGCTGATAACGGCATTGGGAAAAACCCTCAATGACGATTTCCTCAATCTATACCCACTTTTTTTTTTTTTTTCTATCAAACTCCCCAGACAGATATGCTGGGCTGCACTTCCGCGCTACGTTACTCCACGTGTATCGCTACTTACATAGTTTAGACACTCAGTTCATTCACGAGATCTGACAATGTGGCTCAACCCTCCAAGTTGTACCATCGGTAGTGCATTTGCGAAAGGGAAATCAAATCTTCCTCCCCATACAAAGTTCCCACAGATCACCTCTCAAAATAGTTTTTATAGCGAAAGCTCTCAGTGGCACTCTCTGCAGCAAGCTTGTGTTCGTAGTTCGGCAGGGCGATGAAGCATAAAAGGTGGCGCTGCGGGCTGAATCGTGTGACTACCAAACGGTATATGAAAGGTTTCTTGACAGGGAGACGGAGGCATGGGGTGCCATGAATAGGTAAACCTCGCACAATCCGAAGCCACTCGGCCAGTAGCGCGAGCACAGACGTCGCCTGGATTGTGAGCGAAAGTAGTGCAGTATGGAAGATGCGGCGACAGGAAAATTTAGTTGCAGTTGGCGATCAAGATGCATACTAGCTGGGAAACGTCCGAGTCGTCAAGACCCAGCTGCACGAGCACGTGAATTACATATGCGATGCAACAGAGCAGCGATGGAAGCGGGAAGAAGAACGTCGAGTCCACATAGAGGCTCAACCAGCGCCCCCAAGAAGCCAGTGTATTCGCGGCAGCAAATGCGGAACTCGCGAGAAAGTTCGCCAGCAACCAATTTAGGTATTCGTGCGACGTCTGCGATAGGCTTTGGTTCTGACGTGACATTGCGCGCACTGCGCGAAGCTCTGTTTGCTTTGCGCGTGCGCAGAAGCACCAAATTATTCCTTACGTACGCAAAGGCGATAGCGTACGATGCACCAAAACTCAATCGTTGATAACGTCACCGTGAAGTTATCGTATATGCCGGAACAGCGTGTGTGATTTGGAAGTAATCGATCTGAGGCTTAAACAAGACTTTTGACACAAAGAGACTTGTGCAGTGTCGTAACGTTTGGTCACGTGACTCAAGGAAACATAGTCACAGTAGGAGGGCATGCCGCTAGTTGTTGCGGTGTGCGTGCAATAGACCTCCCCGTGTTATGTAAACATTGCAGCGACTGAAGCGTCACAGTGGTTGGCGTCGGTCGCACGTAGAACTATTCGCGTGTGCTGGCGTATATAATCACGTGCAGAGTCGGTGCCGGCTGTGCGGGGCCTGTTTCACACCAGCAGTAATGAAAAGCTAAGATTTTCGCAGTGGGAGATCTTAGCAGTACGGGAAATGGCAGCAGGAGAGAAAGGTGCGAAATCCTCGGTATAGCTTGCAGGGTTGACGGATTTTTCTTAAAAGTGGGCCTTTTTCTCATCACATGACGAAAAGGCACATAACATATTATTCTTTCATTTGCGTGCGATTAAGTGCATACTTGTTATTTAAAAAAAAGTAATCCCTGGTTGAGGGCTTCGTGCGCGGGGCCTAAGGCGGTCGCTTTACTCGCCTACCCCTATCGCCGGCCCTGATCACGTGTGTTTGTTTTTGCCCACCAGTAGGTAGATCACGTCACAATGACGTAGTTCTCGGGGAACTCTATTGCGAGGGGATACTGTAAAAACACACGCTGCTGCCTCATTCGGCCCGCAGTATAACGCCTGTGACGTATGCTCAAGTTTTTCCCCCGAGTCACGTGGCTCAACGGCTGCGCGTGACGTCATGTGTACCAGCCTCATTGAACTATGGCAGTCGTACGTCGGAAAGGCCAGGCAGCGACGGGACTCGAACCGGCAGTCGAGAGATGCGTGGTTGAATTGCCGGCCGCTGTCTGGCTTTTTCGACGACTGCCATATTTCAGTTATTCAGAATCTTATCTTTTGGTTCGGCGCGGCAGATAGGATACTTCGGAAGCCACGTTATCAATGGACTATACTAGCGCTCTCTAATGTTCGGTGATTTTCTGGCTGAGTAACGCCGACTAAGTGGTCGTGTAATTCGCGTCAGTATATAATAACTTAATTTGAGTTGGGCTGAACATCCTTTCGCCAGTTGCGGTTCCGTTTGGAGGAATGTGCCCAGGGGTAGATAAAGGGGGGGGGGTACTATTACGGGTAGCTAGGGGAAGAAAAGTAGCACAAGCACTTTGACTGCACGTAGAACATGTGTTTATAAGTCTCAAACGTCACCACACCAATACTGGACAGCTGTTTCGGCCTTATTGGACCATCGTCAGCAGTGCGCAGGTGGGCGACGTTCGAGCGAGTGGCGTATTATAGAGCGATTGTAGAACGAAATGATCAGACTGAAAAGTTAGTGTGCAGGGTGAGTCAGTCGAGACGCAAGAACGTTGGTGAAGATTATGTCCGACACACACTGTTCGCCATTAGTAGAAATATGGAGACGACGAAAGGAGGAAAGGGAGAGAGCCGTTTTTGCCATTCCTTTCCCCCTCCGAGCCCTCTGATCGGGTAGTTACGCCAGGCGCCGGCGTCAATGTCCCTGAACTTTTATCATCTGCGCAGGCGCACTGGGTGAACTTTCTCGAGCTGAGGCGGACTGGAGGGAATTGCACGCGTCCAGCTCTGGTTACTGAAATCTAAACTGTCCATACGTGTTATTTCAATTAACCTGTTGTGAGGCAACGAAGTTTACGATCAGCAGGCGCCTTCAACAATGGAATTGGAGCGTGATAAACGGAATGTAAAAGTAGGCTTCGCTAGTAGGGAGTCACGTGACGTGGCGGTGAAAACTGAAGCAACTCCGGCGATATCGCTTGTAGCTGACGCGGTTCTGATAAGTTCGCGATAAATGTGGCGCTTGTAGCGCCAACGGCTGGGTCGCCTAGCAACCAGTGTCACCACTTTAGCAGCTAAACTGCGTGATTGGGGACAAATCTGGTAACAGGTAATTGTGCTATGGTAATAATCGGGGTAACTCGGGGCTTTATAACCCATATTATTATATTATATAACTATATTATCCATAATATAATATATATGTATATAATCCATATTATTACAACCCATAACCTGGGTGCGCCAAACTGGATGCCATAAGCTATGTAAACTATTGTGTTATTTTGCATCTCTAAAATGCAAAGGCAATTGCTGTGTTACTGAGTTGCTCTTCTACAGTTTGGCGTTCTGTCTTGCCAGAAGTTTTGGTGAGAATTGTAGTGCATTTTTTTCTTACCTGCTTTATTCGTTGTAGCTTGAAGAAAGCCAAGGCCGAGATGACGTTCGTCAACTCCACTGAAGGTGTTGAGAAGGAGGCTGAGGGACCCCCAGAAGCCAAGCGGCTCAAGATGGATTTAGATGATGTGTTGAGCAGTGACTGTGACATGTTCAAGGTTGTGGATGAGGTCATCAAGAACATGGACCTGGAAAAGATGTGGCAGCAGAAACTGCAGAAGTTCGCAGAGCGTCTGGGTTACATCAACGAACTGGAGAGTAGGCATCTGACTTTGGATTTGTTCTGTGTGACGTTACATTTGGTCATTTTCCGCACCAGCGCTGACATTTTGACATGCGCGTTATTACTTTTAGAGCAGTTCATCGAGATCGACATAACGTTTGACAAAATGGAACGGGACCTGGCAAAACTAAAGGCAAAGAGGAGGTATGACATCTCGGATACCTCTGGGAAAGAGACGTTAGACAAATCTGTGCTGTTTTACATTGCAGTAGAAGGCAAGCGGAGGCTCTGAACTTGCCGGAGATCCATTTCATGGATGTGTTTGTCCGAGAGGGCTCACGTTTGATGAACACTGTGCATACCAGCACATTCCAGTCAAATGGTGTGTGGATATTTAATGGTCTCTACATATTTTCTGATAAGTTTTACCGTGTCCAATACGAGATATGGATCCAGCTGCAGTTTCTGGACATTCTTTGACAGTACATGGACCAATAGAGGTGAACTTTTGATTTTGCAGATGCTTACAGAAAGCTCGATGCTATGCAGCAGGTACAGCGGACAGCGGTAAGCACAGAATCATATTCAACTTACACTTGCAAATGGTATACCTGAGAGAGAGATAATGTTCATTACGCTGCACACATATTGCCAAGGGGTGTTCTCAACTGCAATTTCTGTAATTCTAGCAAAAGAAAGCCCCAGTGCAATCTGGACAAGCCAAGAGCACACAGCCAGATGAGATAGTCCCTGTGGGAAAGTTCACACACAAGGTTCCCAACCTGCCACCTGAGGGTCCTGTCGTACGGAAGTGAGTTCAGTTTACACTAACGGGGCTATGAAAGGATTCTCTCACTTTTGGAGGAATCATGTTGAAGATGCAGAGTTTTGTCTCCCGAACATGCCAAGCAAAACCCCATGCCGATCTCGTGTTCGGAAGTTGTCACTGTACTCCTGATGTTTAGGGCTGATCATTGCCATTTGTCTGAACTCATTCTATATCCATAGAGCCGAAGACAGGGAAGAGGTGTGGCGATAATGTTTTAGTCCTTCAGTTAATATTTTTGTCTTTAGAAACGACTAAAACTATCTTTTTTTTGTGCCTGAATATCCAGTGTCCAGTCGTCGCACACAAAAATATGGCACTGCGAGAGATCCTCCATCGCTCTGCCGCAACCCTTACAAAAATAAAATGAATTCTAGTAGAAAAAATGACACGCGCCCCTCTTTGTGATGTGTTACTGTTCCCATGGCAACCGTCCAGGAAAATTCTCCATTTAGTTTCACGTTGTGTCTACCGGTCATTCGAAAACTTGGGCCTATGTTCCGTAAATACTTTTACAAAAACAGTGTGTAACGGAGACAAGTGCGACTTTTTGTGTCTTGAATACATGAGCTCTACAACATTAGAAACAGTTCATAAACACATGGCTTCTCAACCCCCTCTAAGGCTATACAGTAATCAAAGTGCTTCAAATTCTTGCAGGGAGCTGGATGTATCGTCTAAGGTGTACGCCACCCGTAGCTTCCCATTGGGTGTCTTCTACAAGGCGCGTATTGCCCAGGTCATACCGCCCTCGAGCCCAGACAGGGAGACCTTGTACAAGGTGAAGTTTGATAGCCGCAAGTCTTTGGCCGGCAACAGCTTCTCAGCACGGCAGATGTCTTATGTGGATCCCCCGTCTGTGATTCTCCCGGTGGGGTCCCGAATCGTAGCCACTTACTCGGATGAGTCATGGTCCCCACGACAGTCGCTGTACGCAGGCATCATTGCAGAGCCTCCCAAACCGCTCAACCGGTACCGGTACCTGATATTCTTTGATGATGGCTACGCCCAGTACGTTGCGTTTGACAAGGTCTATTTGATGTGTGGAACATCGAAAGGCGGAGTATGGGAAGACATGCATGAGGATGTGCAGGACTTTGTCCGTGGTTATCTGGAGCAGTATCCGGAACGCCCAATGCTTCGGATGCAGAAGGGACAGACTGTGAAGACAGAATGGAAGGGGAGGTGGTGGGCAGCACGGGTGATTGCCGTTGACGCGAGTCTCGTTAAGATGGCGTTTGAAGCAGACGAGAGGACAGAATGGATCTATCGTGGGTCGACACGTTTTGCGCCGCTCTTTGCCGCGTTGCACCATGCTGCACCATCGCAAGGCGGGAGAGTAAGGCGGCACAATTTGATGCCGGCAATGCATCGGCAACATCGACCAGTTGTAGAGTACACAAGGTCGATTGACGATCGAAAAGATGAAGGCAAGAAGAATGGGCAGAAGAACTTTGCAAGAAAGTCCACGACGCAAGAGAGAAAAGATGGAGAGGTGGGTTCCACGGTGGTGGGGACACCGCTTTCTCAAGCTGGGACGAGGGAGATACTGAAGCTGCCCAACTATAACGAGGCTGACGAGAAGACTTTCGTGGCTCACAATTGCTCGTCGAAGTGCATCACGGTCGATGATGATCCAGATAAGCATCTTGGAATTAACCTCCTGGTAATACCGTGCAAGTACGGCTGGCGGAGGTGAGAACCGTTCTGTACTGTTTGGCAGCTTGGGTGGTAAATTGTTGTACAAAGTGCCACTCCAGACTAAAACAAAGTATTAATTTTGTTTCGTATTATAAATAAGCCTCTCTCAAGTCTCAGTGTGCAAAATATAAATAGAAATGCAGTAACGGAGAGTAGGTGACATCATCATGTGCTCTAGCGCGTATCTCCTAGCAATAGCAGGCACCTTCCTGTCTCTCCAGCCCAAGTTGGGTGACAGGAAGTAGCTGTTGCGGGGAACCTGAAGGTGAGACCCAATGTGGCCAGATGGGTGGCAGATTGCGCACATGGTGATGTTGTGCTTCTCAAAAATGGGAGAATAAAATGTCAGACACGTAGATTACAATGTATAACTTTGGTTTGATTCTGAAGACACGTTATCTAGTGGCACTTCAAACCACGACCTGCTAGATTATAACGACCATGTCATGGCATCCCTTCCCAGCACCGCACATGGAAGCTAGCGGTGGCGCTGCTCATCGTCCCAGTTATTGCTTCCTCAACTTCTACAATACTTTGTACTTCAGCTTACCTTAGTATTCCTGTACAAGCGGCGGATATTCCACGGAAGATGTTTCATTCCGAGGTTGATCACCATCATCATTCTACGCGTTTCCATAGGAGCTATTGCTGTCGACTGAGGGTAATCGTATGTACGCTTCTGCGCGTTCAGAATTCAAATTTCCATCGTCCAATCGTGATGCAGATCTCGCGTGCCGATGAGTAGCGCCCCCTAGCGGATTGTGCGGACGGGCTCCTCATAGGGGTTGCCGATTATGACATGGTCGTTATAATCTAGTAGGTCGTGCTTCGAACAGAGCACCTGCCTACCATAGGGCATGAGATCGGATTCCATGTTCAAAATTGCTTGTAACGTTGTTAGATGATAGTTATGCTTATCAGTTACGGACCATAAGTGTACTACATGACTAGATCCTTGGTACCAGACTGCCCGTTGTGTAGCACGTGTATTTAATTTCTGCTCTCACAACACGTTGAAAATGTCTCCTCTGTACTCACAATGTTCCCTTTCATACTAGATGTACGATCAAACCAAGTAAAAAGAGCAGGCGCCTGGTATCCTACACTGCACCATGTGGACGCCGAGTGCGCGGCTACGCAGAGCTGCTCCGTTACCTCAGGGCTACAAAGTCAAAGTTGACTGTGGACTTGTTCTGCTTCGACAGCAGTGTGAATGTGTTCTGCCAATTTGTACCTCAAACTGTGTTGACCTCCATCAAGGACCTCACTTACGGAAAAGAATTAGTGCCTGTGTCGTGTGTCAATAGCTTGGACAACACGTACCCGCCTTACGTAGAGTACTCAGCATCGCGTTACCCAGGGAAGAACGTCGTGCTCAACCTTGACTCTGAATTCCTATGTGGATGTGACTGCGAGGATGACTGCCAGGTGGGCTTTGTCTTTTAAAAAGGATCTCGTTGCTTCCCCATTACCGTAATTTCACGCGTATAAGCCGCAGGACCCGTTTTTAGGAACGTTTTGAAAATTTTTTGGCAGATAAGCCGCACTCGCGGATTAGCTGCGGGCAATACGACGCGACTGATTTGTGCGACAAAGGGGACCGTAGAGAAGGCCATAAACCCTGTGGCTCATATTCCGGGGTCGGCATGCTGTACAACAAAGGAGGTCAGTTCTAGTGTTCTACCAAGACCAGATTGTGCCCTTGTCGCGTGTTTTTCATGGACGACGGGTCAGTGGCCTTTGAGAAGACATGAATCACTGTCACCACTTTCGTTAAAGTTGCTTCGGAAAAGGCACCAGGAAGATCAATCTACTCGTACGTGGACGCGCTCGTATTACGCACTGTTCGTGCATCGGCAGGGCGGTGCAGTTCCAGGGATACTGTTGGCCTTTTCATTAAAACCAGTGTACGGGGAAAATACCAGGGAAAAATAAGCCGCACTGGTGGATAAGCTGCAGAGCGCCCGTGAGAAAAAAAAAATCTCTCTTAAGCCGCGGCTAATACGCGTGAAATTACAGTACATATTGCACTTAAAGGGACTATCGCATCCGGAAAGGCGTGTATGAGATCGATACGGTAATGTTCGGCATGGTTTCACAGTCTACTTGCCCAAGTTTCTCTTCTGAAAACAGCTTACTTATTACATTAACGAGTTTTAAAGATTCGCACTCCCTCTGCAGCCAAGCCAGAATGACGTAAGCCGGGCACACGAAAGGGAGTGCGGCGCAGGATGTCCGAGGTCGTCTGCTTCGCGTTCGCACCACAACATAGTGAAAAGACCTCGGTAAATACGCCGGCTTTCGCTTGCCAGTGTGGTTGCTGACATGACCACGTTCCGTGGAACGCGTTGTTATGCTGCTGGCTGTACGAACACATACGACGCTAACCAGAAACAGCATTCCACGAGCCAATCTCTGACCTCTCTGTGACCTGCGGACGCCATCCATCACTCTCGCCCGGCAGTCTGACACCAAGGTCTCTGTGCTGCTCCCTGATTGGCCTTGTCCAAGTGATGTTTGCAGAGAGGGAAGTCCGGAATGCTCTCGACGTCCATCATCTGCTCTTGTCATGCATTACATGGGATTGCGCAGGAACAACTCCACTAATCCGCGTCGGATTTTCGGTGTCATCGTCAGCGATGAACGAGGAGTAAAATGGCACTGTAGTTTCAGAATCGAACGCGACCAATGCGACAGTCCCTTTAAGTGTTGCCAGTTCACTAACATAATGCAGAGTACGGCTCCAGGGTCGGTAGTGGTAACCTATGGCTGTGCTTGGGACATAGGTGTAGCAGTTGTGTTGTTTTCGTTTCGTGCAGTAGTTAGCACACCTGCACCATCAGCAAGTGATGTACTGGATTGATGATATTGTGCTGTTCACTAATATCCCTCCCACTATAAAGAGGGAAAATGTACTAGCAAGCTACGTGAATGCCATAGTTCCCCTCCTCCCCATTCATGAATTGAAACTGTTATTAACGCTAAGGCATGGAGGACAAAAAGAGCAAACTTTGAGTCAGGAAGTGACTCTGCGAATTAGAGTGGGGTCCTGGATCCTGTAGGAATTTACAAGGAAACCGCAATACCCTTCCCTCGGGGGGGAAATTAACATCCCCATCGTTCCATCCCACAGGACAGAGATAAGTGTGCTTGCCAACAGCTGACTGTGTCTGCCACTGAAGCCCTGCCATCGGGACGCAACCCGGAAGCAGGCTACAAGCATCGTCGCCTTCCCGAGCCCCTCATCACGGGAGTCTACGAATGTAACGTTAACTGCAAGTGCTCCAAGGGTTGTCTCAACCGTGTGGTGCAAAACGGGCTGCGGACTAGACTGCAGGTCTTCATGACCGAGAGGCGTGGCTGGGGAATACGCTGCCTGGACGATATTCCACAAGGCAGCTTCGTGTGTGTATACGCTGGTCAGCTGCTCAATGAGCAAGGTGCAAATGAGGTACGAATTGCATTTTTGTGCTCTCTGTTGGGTGATTCCGCCGAAAATCAGCCAAGCATGGAACCTCGACATCACTGATCTCACCATAAAAAAAATATGTGTTACCACATCGCAAATGATGAAAAAAGACCATAAAAGAAACTTCCACGTTATAACCGTTCTCGAGGGAGAGGAGAAAGAAATGTGGTGTATCCGCACCTGGTCATTTCGGTCTACTTTGAGCGCTTCCCAAGCGTCAGCGGTGTGCCGCATGGCAGTTAGTTTTTTTCTGCGTATCCTCTGGCAGGCGGACAATAGATTGACGGCTTCTTACTGGTTTGGCGCAAATAGCCGCTATTTAGAAAAATGCCAAACTTGGGTGAGAGCGTTAAAATGGCTGCACTTTAAAGCCTTCTGACGCGTAGTCCACTTATCGCGCAGACATGTAAGACACACCGTTGTATTACTAGTTAAAAGCTCGTTCTGTTGGTACCAAAATCACCATGATTACATCAGGGCGCCCCATCCATATTGCCTTGAACACAGAAGCGGTTTCATAAAATTGGCAGATTTAGCACGCTTCTGACCCAAAAACCCCACCAAAAACATGCCTCGATTTTTTAAACATTACATAGAAATCCTTTCCCCACACACCCACAAAAAATCGCGATTCGTTCTTGATTGTGCTTCACGCGGCGATTTTTTTATGCTCTGTGACCTGCTTCAAGTGTTCCCGATAGGAACACTTGAAGGAAGAATAGGTGAAGGACGACCTTGAGCTCTTCTATGTCGGAACAGTTTGGCACTCAAGAGTGCCTCGACTCATGTCTTTGTTTCTTCTCTTCCTGTTTTTTTTTTTTTTTTTGTCTCTACAACACACATGGTTTCTGCTATCAGAGTCTGAATTTTTCGGGAAATTTTTTTTCTAAATTCAGAGGGTAGAAACCGGGTAAATAAACATGTGCTCTAAATCCATGTGAATTCGGGTGAAAAAATTTCCAGTATGCTAAATTCTCTGAGAAATCAGGCTTCGTTACTCAGACTATTGGTACTGGTTTGGTACAAACGGTGATGTAACTGCATTTGCTGCCAAACAATTTTGTGTGCATTCCCACAGACGTCGCAATGAGGGCAATTTGCCGGGTAAAAATAAAAATTTCACCCTAAAGAGACAACCTTAAATTCGGAGTGCCGATTCGGGGAAGAATCGGGTTAAACCCTAAAACTTCAGGCTCTACTTATCAGTCAATCAGATGATGATTGTAAATGAGTCATTTAAGAACTATGTACGTTGTGTGTGTGTGTGTGTGTGTGTCTTAGGATGGGAACCAGTATGGCGATGAGTACTTGGCCGAGCTGGACCACATTGAGGTGGTTGAGAAACAGAAAGAAGGCTATGAGAGCGACGTTGTGGAACCTAAAGGATCTGATGAAGAATCTGATGACCAGGACACCGGAGCTGTGACTGATTATGATGATGCTAGTGTGGAGTAAGTACTGGCTACGGAGTCTCTGATATACGATAGGCTCTTTCCACCATTGCTTTAATTTTCTAACATGTTGTGCTTCGAATGCCCTTAGCACTTAGTCGTGCCAGTGTTGTGTTTTCACATTTGTGACCAATTCAAAGTGAAAATGCTTTACTCATTACTTGTCGTAATTTGGTGTTGCGCATTCCAACTAACTGGATGTCAACAATACGGGAAAGTATAGTCCTAAGTGTGTAAACAATAACCTAGGCATCATAATGTGTATCACTAATGGTTATCATAGGTGCAGAAATACAGGGAAGGGTAATGGTAACTGAAACAGAAACGGTGTATTACAGAAATTGGAGATGGTAACGTTAACGGAAACGCATACCATGGTTCTCCATTACCGGAAACGGAAACGAAAATTATCGTCCGATATTGAATTCGGGTAATGGCTATTCCTGTTGTGCGATGGAAATTGAGTGACTTTCCATTTTTGTTTTTGTATTTTGATGACTCCATTCCCTGTAATGCTCTACATAGTATACAAGAGCATGGAAAGAAAGTGCAAAATGGATCTCGAGGGTGCATCCCTCATTTCCCTCGTCCCAGTCCTCGGAACTCCATGACATCAACACATGACTATACTCCACCATAGCACGAGGATGAGAACCTACGATTTTTAGTTACTTATTTCGGACTTTTTTTTTTCATTTCATGTGACCATGGCAGTATTATTTACTATTCAGAGCGTCCGCTTATGAATGCGACATTGGATGAAGGTACCGCCCATCTTGAGTTGCTGGACTCCGAGTGACCAAAGACATGTTCCTATATTATTGGGCAAACAGGGTGCTAATAGAGCCGGACGGGCTGCCCTCCCGCAGCTCTAGAACAGCCGTTCCATTACCGGAAACAGTAACGGAAACGAAATTGAAAGGCCGGTATCAGAAACGGATAACGGAAACGAAAATATAGCAGTAACAAAAATGGAAACGGTATCGAAAATATGTCCGTTATCCTTCCCTGCAGAAATATCAGCAAAATTTGAGACCTTGTTCTCTAGGTCATTTGACCATTATTTGCAAACAAATTGTGCATGCGACATATGCTGACAGGATGCAAGAAGCGGATACAGTAGAGATGGGACGAAGCCATAATTTCCCGAACCTGAATCCAAGGAAGGTCCTGCGAATCCACAAATCTTTCAAATCCTTTCATGAAAAATAGTTTAGAAAGTCAGAAAAAATAAACACTACTGAAAAGAGTTTTGAAGCAGAATGTGATATCTTGGTTTAATGAAAAACAAACTAAGTAATAGTTCACTTTCAGGAGAAGACATACCCATATACTTCTTCCTAAGTGTAATTTATTTAACATGTTGTTTATCGACTTCACAAAATACGTCGACTTTGGAGACTGAATTCCTTCCATAAAACTAAGGAACAATTAAAAGCAAAAACTGTTACTTTCAAACTTGTAACGTCGGAGCTTTATGCTGTGGTATTGGCACGCCCTGGGGCCTGTCGCCCAATGAGGCATCAATTTTAAAAAGTAAGCAAACGTGGTTGGTGGATTCGAAAGATTCAGTGTTTTGGGCACTGGGAATCGGATTCCCGAATCCCCGCCCGGTTGGCCCATCCCTAAGATAGAGAGACATCACTCTGGTCTGGTTGTCGTTCTGTGAATTAACCTCGCACTTACTCACTTCAGCTGTAGTGCAGCCTTTTGAACATGTGAGATGTGAGATGGATGGACATGTGAGATGGATGTTGTTCATTTCTTAGCGAGGACGAACTCCAGGACTCTGACTCTGATTCAGTGTGTGACCTTGACGAGGCGGTAGCTGAGGCGGGAGTGAGAAAGAAGAGTGCAAGGATATGCAAAAAGAAGCAGATGTTGAAGGATGAAGACTCATCTGATAGCAGGAGCAAATCGAGCAGCGACAAGAAGTCATCTGACAGTGAATTGAGAGACAGGAAGCATGATGATGAGTCTAGAGATTCTCAGCATTCACAGGACTCCAGGAATGCCGATGACAAAGGTATTTTTAGTAGACATTTGGTAACGATCATGGGCGTTCCGAAGATTTTTGCAGGGGGGTGGGGGGGTGGCAAGGGTGCAATCCCCCACGCCCCTACCACATCTTTTTCTGGAGGTGGATGTTGTGCACTGTGTGGGTGTTCAGAGGTTTCTCTCATAACGTCTGAGAATAATCATTATGACCAATGACTAAACAGCGCACTATTTTCACAAGCGACCTTGGAGTTCCAGGGGGGAGCCACAGCTCCCCCTTGCCCCCCTCTCGGTACGCCCATGGTAACGATGTTACACGTCTACGTTATCCATTCCTTTCAATTGTGTTACATTTTCCACATCCTTCCGGTGCATCGCATCATTTGCAAAAAATAAAACTGGACGTAACTAAACTAGTACAGAACTAGAGTGATGGACAAGCATGGCGACCTTACGTTTTTTTTCTTCTACTTTAGTTTGCCACACATTCAGCTTGCAACACAGTACCGTATTTGCTCGCATATTGGACACATTCCCAATTTTCAATTCAGTTCAAGTTTATTTCATCTTTACGGTGTGGAGATGGGAAAAAATGCTGTAGGACAGCTTGAGTGCTGAAATGCTGGTACTTTTTTGTTCCCCGCATCCCGACTTGAGCAGTGCGGCTGGATTGTCTCGCACGGCTTCTCGGCGCGCAGTCAGCGAGAAGGAGCTCCACGTGGTGAACGACAAATCCAACAGACATACAGGAGTATTTCGTCGAAGATGATTTAATGTGGGAGAATCGTGACGTTCGATTTAGGAGAGATCGCCGCAGATGACTCGGAATAGATCGCGACGTTGGACTCGGGATGAGATCACCACGGATATCTCGGAAATTAGGTGACCATAAGTGTCAGGTTCCAATTTTCCCCCACGTATTGAACGCACCCCGTCAATGGCGCGATGTCTTTGGGTAAAAAATGTGCGTCTTGTACACGGGTAAATACAGTATTTCATGAAGTGTAATGATAATGTAAATCCAGGTAAACGTGATTTACTCGAGGGCAATTTTCACATGTGGCAAAGAAAAAGTGCAAGACAACACCTTTTGGGTGTATGGTGTCCTTGTAATGTGGACACACCTCTTTCCTGCAAAATAGGTGACCAAAGCGAGGCCAGTGACAATGGCAGAGAGAAGGGAAGGCTGCAGTTGAAGAAGACTCAGAAGTCTGGAGCAGGTAAATCGAAAGTACCTATATATGTTATGCGGCTGCAAATTGTTGCAGAAACATGTCAAAATTTTGTGCCCTGTCATTTTACGTGAGCAAAGCTACGATGTTCGCAACATGTTTTCTCTCTCACTAGATGGAGCAGTTGCTACGAAGAAGAGTTCAGACAGCAAAAGCAAAGTGGGCCCCCTGGATAGCCCGACCAAAGTCCCAAATCCTTCCAAGTATCCCCCAACACGCAGTTTCTTTAACGAGGAATACTGTTACATCATGGATGCCAAGAACTGCGGTAACATGGGGAGGTACCTCAACGTAAGTGCCGCTTTAAACGTATTCAGCTAGAATGCAATGAGGTTTCGAATGCCGAACACCGTATTGGTTAAGTTGCGACACTGTGGGAAAAAACAGGTGTAGATTCGTTCGAAATGCAGCTCCCCATGTCAAATCTCATTAAAGAAAAACTTGGGCAGATGGACATGAGGTATTTTCAATGCCTGGGGTGTCGCAAACCAAGAGACTGCCATTTCCAGAAAACTTGTGTGGAACAGGTGTTTAAAAGGAAGGACATATTGCTTGAGCCCGCAGGGGGGCGACATTGCTTCGCGTAAGGACATGATAGCCATCAGATCGCCAGGGATTCCGATGGGGAACTGAGCACCTTGTTCACTACAATGTTACTAGCTCGAGGACATCAGAGTAAAGCAGTGACCTGTGTCTGTTCTGAAGTTTACAGTAATGCTCAAGATTGAAAGCAAGAGGCTCAACTTTGCAATCTGTTCAGGAGGAGTTCTGCCTGTGAAACTTAGAGAGACCTGACACAGAACCCAACATTTGGGATACGAATCGAATACTTTCAGTATTCGTATTTGATTCGATTACGTGATTTTATATTTGTGGCTTTCGAATAAATCGATATTCGAGATTTCCCGAATTCACGAGCCTTGCGCGTAAACCCGTGCAGCGTTTTCCCGATGGGAACTAACTGTGCAAGCGAGCTCTCGAATTGATTCGTGCTGGTCATAGAGGAACAGTGACTGAAAGCTTATGCTGTTAGTTCTTCGCGGTGGCTAGGAACGATTGTCGATATCGAGCAATTTGTCAATAGCCGCAAAACATGCCAGATGCTTTGCCGTTGTGCACCACCTCCACCATCACTAGTGTTGACCAGAGTAGCAGGCTCCCTGCATACAGTCCACATAGACTTTGCATTCCCAGTCGAAGGCTAAACCTATCTCTTAGCGGTTACGTGATTTATTTGCCATCTTTGGTATTCCGCGGAAGATTATAGCTGACAATGGCATGCTTTTACCTCAGCTGAAATGGAGGAATTGTTTCAGACCAGTAGTGTCGGAATACCATATTACAATAGCAATTTTTGGGTCCCCTCCCCCATGTTTTGAACCCATTCAACAAAGCTGCGCAGCGGGACCACGAACGTAGTCTTGCAGCGCTGCATGACGCACCCGACGCCTTGCCCCATCCTTCTAGGATGCTGGACCTGATAAGATTTGCCCCTCTCAAGCTCATCATGCACATATCCCAACCGGAAGTAGCAAACGCGGGACCATGCGTTCTCGTGCTGCCAGAGCTCACAGATACGGACTACAGTGGTATGATTAGAAAAAAAAAAAACTAATGGAAATGAGCGGAACCAACGACAAAGGAAGTGCCAAGAGATGAAACACCAAAACAACAGACACACACAAGTGCTGTTCTGTTGGTATTTTGTCTCTTTGCGCTGTTTCTGTCTGAAGTACGTACCAACTCGCCCAGATTACTGCCTTGACAAGTGAAGATGGCGATGAATTTGTGGCGGCTTTGCCAACGGCATCGCGGCGCCGCTGTTGTTGAGGCGCGAGCAAAATAAACGTTCGTACACTTGCTCCCTTGCGAGCTACCAGGAAGGTTGTCCCTTACTTGTGTCACTTGTCGCTACAGACTGCAAGCCTTAAGTGTAACGGCTGTGCACGCCATGCAGATGATTGACAAAATTAACAGTTTTCTTTCATCCGGCATTGACGTGCCAGAAGCACAATTCAAGAACCTGGAGAGCCTTCGGATGTACTGTTCGCAAAGTGTCATGATTCATGAACTCACTTATTCAAAGAAAGATGACAGAGTTTTTCATGATGAAATAAATGCGCTTGCCAAATTGAAAGTGCAAATACTTTTGAATGTGGAAAGACCTCAAATTGTGTGGTAACTCTTCAAAGAACAGTTGGGCTTACATAGAAATTATAGGTCGGAATTTAGGTTAATTTCACATTCGGGGGCAAACTGGGACTTTCAACAGTACTTTTTAGAATGCTTTTGCGAACTGGTTTAGTCTAGCTACATATAATGCTGTGATCTCATACTTCTCCATTAAGGTGCGCATCCTCATCAACGAATTTATCTTTAGAACAAATTTCTTCTGTGGTCCCCTAAACTTCGTTGTAAAGGAGTTTGTCTGTACACGTGTGATCAACACAAACTTGGAGAAGACATCCCCACTGGATAATGGGTCAACTGTGTTAGAGCACAGGTTGATGTTCCTGGTCGATCACGATGATCAAAGGCGGAATGAACCATTTATTCAACGAGCTGCAGCATTATTCATATTCTTTCACAGAGAATTCACGTAATTTACAGCTGTGTGCTACCTAAAGAATGAATGTATCGTAAGTGGCAGTGTCCTCAGAATTTGACAATTCTAAAGTTTTTCCTACTCTTTTTTTTCTCCAACAGCACAGCTGCACACCAAACGTGTATGTCCAAAATGTCTTTGTAGACACCCATGACCTGAGGTTCCCATGGGTAGCCTTTTTTGCTGCTAGGTAAGTTTTGCCTATAAAATAAGGTTAAAACCTGGACATATTGGTGTGACATACTTAAGATGCTAAAACCCCCTGAGCTGGAAACCAAACAAGGACGAAACAAGACACGGCACGACCCTGCATTGATCAGTGCATAGTCTTGCAGTGCACTGCACACACACACTGCACTGACCAGTGCAGTGCAGTGTCATGTTTCATCCTTATTTCCTCCCAGCACTGGGTTTTTTTTGTGCTTTTAGCAAGTTTGCATGCATTTCAGTTCAGGTAAATATGAACCTAGTAAAAAAGCAGTGAAAAAAAAAGAAAAAAGAAATTTGATTGTTAAGGAATGAGGTCTTTGCACCTGCAGAGCACACAAGCAAACGGGCCATGTCACAGGGGTGAGAGATGGCTTGCCAGGTGACTGAAGTTTCGAGACAGTGGAGGCCTTGATTTTTACACATGGGCACTTATGATTAGAGCCTGAAGTTTTTGGGAAATATTTTTTCTAAATTCGTGGGGTAAAAATCGGGTAAATAAACATGTGCACTAAATTCATGTGAATTCAGGTGAAAAGAAACTTCCAGTACGCTAAATTCGGGGAGAAATCGGGCTGAGTTACTCAAACTCAGTGTAGTGGTTTGGTACAAATGGTGATGTAACTGCATTTTTCTGCAAAACAAGTAAGTTAGTGCATTCCTACAGAAATCCCAGTGAGGGCAATTTGCCAGGTAAAAATCGAGCTAAAGAGGCAACCTTCAATTCGGGGGAGAATCGGGTAAAACCCTAAAGGCTCTACTTATGATCTGTGTTTTGCGGAGATTACTTCTTGCCGGCAGTGATGGCCACTAACTACTTCTACAGTAGTTAACTATAACTACTAACTACTTCGCGATGGAGTAGTTTAACTAGTAGTTCAACTACTTTTCAGGGGAGTAGTTAAAATGACTTTTAACTACTGCAATCTATTTTAACTACATCTATAACTACTTAACGTTGTCCATCAGCACCAATCCCTTGTACACCTAAATATGAGTCACAAGCAGTGATAATGATATTTAAAATATACTCTTGTGCCTACGTCACTTAATGCACATACTGTCGTAAGATCCACTGCCTGTCTCTTGTATATTATGCCCTGACATCTTGCCGCCGAAATATTTTCTATGGAGTGAAAGCTTCCGCTATAAAGGTACATGCAACATACGACGGACCATGTACGAGGTTTACACTCGGGCTCCTTCGTCACAGATAAATGCGCCACGCACAAATATTGTGAGGGGTGCCGATTGCGCCACTGTGTACCGTAAAATATTTTCGCTTAGCCACGATGATCGATCACGTAGCCATCCTATGCGGTTATGTGCATACCAGGACGGTAACCAAAGTATTACGCAGGCCGCTACGATCGTCCAATACAAAGCTTGCGGCGGGATTCTTTCTGTGCCTACGCGATAAACTAAGTTGCAGAATTATTTCACAGCAAATGAGGCTTCTCTAGACAAGCATTAAAAGTGAAGATTTAGTACACATGCACGGCACAGTTGCTCTGCACCTCCGTTTTCATCAAACAAGTAGCTCAAGGTAAAAGTCGGAAGCACAATCGTGCCGTAAGGCTTGCGGCAAAATCGGAAGTAGCTGCCGCCTGCAGTAACCTAACTACTGTAAACTGCTCAAAATAGTAGTTTAACTGGTAGTTGCCACTACATTTCTGCAAGTAGTTAACTGCTTTTTAACTACAGTCAGGTAGTTTAACAAGTAGTTTAATTACATGTAGTTAACTACTGGCCATCACTGCTTGCCGGTACCTTGGTAGTTGAGCGTATCGTTTGTCTTCACTAGAGTCTGCATGCCACCTCGCTGTTCGTTTAAGTCGGATGCTTTTTCTTAGTAGAGAAACATGTACTTTCAGGTACATTCGTGCTGGAGTGGAGCTAACGTGGGACTACAACTATGACATTGGAAGCGTTCCTGGTCGCATCATGTACTGCCACTGTGGATCTGAAGACTGCAGAGGTCGCCTCATCTGAGATTTTCCACTGTCTGAGGAGTCTCGAGTGTAAAAAGTGTACATAACGGAAAATCATCTATCATCCACATCAATCTATTGCACCATATGACAAAAACTGGGCACGCCCAAATGGCTGTAAATTTTGCCCTTTTTTGTCCTTTATTTGGAGCACAATGCGTGTGAGGCATAAACTGGTATACATTCAAAGGCTATTAAAACTGTTTTGTTATGAACAGAGATGAACATCTGGTGTACATGGATAACATCTTGTGTCATAGCCATCACTGGTGCTGGTGTCAGCAGTTTGCCCCCATGTATCTGGATCTCATTTGTAGAAATGTTGCTGTTGATGTAGTACAGATACCAGTGCTAAACTTGCATGAGCACTGTACTTACTGGAACAATTTTTATTATTTATTGTCCAATGTTCCTTGTTGGACGTTTGCATGGGTGTCCAAACTGTTTTGGCTCCTGTTTTGAGACATCACTGCCACTGAGGAGCTATTCCGTTGTAGATAATTCCTTTCTTTTTGCATGTTGTAGAATGCTCAATGTTCTTGAATGTTTTTACACATTCTGACGTGCTGGAATAAAATGTGTTTTTAACTGAATGCAGAGTTTTTGCAGTTGCATACAAATACCTATGTATGTAATGCTTTAGTACAGAACATATTGCATCAATTCCTGTGAGAGTTCTAAAGCAAAGGAGCATCTCAAGTGAACTGGTTCATGTGGTGACCTGTCACAGATGCCAAAGATGGGTACCAAAAAAGTGCAGAAGAGAGTTAGCAAGAGATACGTCTTGTTCGACGGCGTCCTATACAAGAAAGATGCCGGCCCTCTCCACCAACGATTCCTTTTGAGTCTTCCAAGCAGTAAGCGGTCTGAGGTCCTACACGAGTTCCACAGTGGGAGGTTCGGTGGTCACATGGGCATTCGCCGCTCGTTTGAGCATATTCATGAAAAGTACTTCTGGCCAAAGATGTACAACAACGTCAAGCGCTTCGTTCAGAGCTGTGACTTATGTCAGAGGATGAAGGTTATGTCATCGGCTCCTTTCGGTCTGCTCCAGCCTGTGGATGTGGACACCGCATTCCACACAGTCGGGCTTGACATCGTAGGTCCACTGCGAGCGGCTCGTCGATGCAGACACATCATTGTTGCCATTGACTACCTCGCGAAGTTTGTCGAAGCAAAGGCGGTCATGAACATTGAGGCGAGGACGATCCAGAAGTTCATCGAGCGTCGCATCATTCTGAAGCACGGCTGCCCAATGGTGCTTATAACCGTCTGGGAAACACAAATGATGGCCAGGTCCACCAAGAAGTACCTTGAACATCGTGGGATTCGTCACCCACCGACTACCGCTTATCACCCGGCAGGCAACGGTTTTGTTGAGAGCTCCGCTGTGGACAAGTGCCACGTGCATGCTGGGATTGGTCCACTGAACCCTATGATCAAGTTTGGAATTGAGGGGGGGGGGGGGTCCGGACCCCTGAACCCCCCCTAGGTCCGTGTCTGAGTGTAGCCCAGTCTGTAGTTTATCCAGAATTGGAAACATGGGGGGTGTAGCAAGACAATGGGGTCTGGATAAATCACTGATCCGAGTAAGCAGCCATAAACTGGGCTAGGGAATATGACTGCTGAAATAAAATCCCTAGTAAGAATAGGATAGAGTTATGGGGGATTCTAGTGGATATAAGCACACTACTTTCGTCGACATGCTGCCCCATATGTTTGGTTTAGCTTGATTATCGATGGAATTATTGGTCATCTATTCCGTCTCCACAAATTATCTAGCCTAACAGCAATGACGTTTCCATCATATCAGAAAGGCAGGTTCGAAAACGTCCTTACAAGTCTGTTCATAGTAAAACAGCGGCGCTTTCTGTGTTCTGCTACGTTCGCAACTATTAGATGTACTTACATTTTAAAATATCCAGTTGCATAAAAACCCAACGTTGCGCAGAAGTCCACCCACGTTCACATCGTAGATCGTCACGAAACCACAAGTGCAAAAGGAGCGACATTTTTCTGTCGTCTGCAAACGTTTCGCGCGCACAATGCATGATTCTACGTTTCGAGAGGAGATGATGCATTTGTAGAAGTGCCTGTTCATTCTACCTGAATTCTTCATGCATTATTCATTATACTAATCTTTCAAAACTAGAAACTAAAACAAACTATTATAAGATATTTCTGTGTAGAAAACATCGTGTGTGCTCCATTTTTCCATCGGACGAGGTGGCCGAGTGGTTAAGGCGATGGACTGCTAATCCATTGGGCTCTGCCCGCGTGGGTTCGAATCCCATCCTCGTCGTAAACTTTTTTTTCAGTGTAAGTTTTTTAAAAGTTAATTTATCTTTTTTCTATTTTTCTTGATAAGTTTTGTTTGTACTTGCACAGTACGTTTTGCTTCGGGAACGCTGGCAAGTGCGCTTCGTTACTTTATCCCCTTTCCCGCGCCCGTAGCCGGCTTTGCATTTGAAACAGGGAAGGGTAACGGTAATGGTAACGGAAACAGAAACGGTATATTACCGAAATTGAAGATGGTAACGATAACAGAAACGGAAACGTGCACCACCGTCCTCCATTACCGGAAACAGAAACGAAACGAATTGAAACGGAAACGAATTGCCGGTATTGAATTCGGGTAATGGCTGTTCCTGCTGTGCGATGACATTTGAGTGACTTTTCACTTTATTTTTGTATTCTTGTGAGCCCATTCCCTGTAATGTTCTAAGTACTACACAACAGCATGGAAACAAAGCGCAATATTGGACCTCGATGATGTGTCCCTCGCTTATCCCGTCCCACTTCTCATAACTCTATGACATTAACACTATAGGGTTCGGAGCCCGGGATTTTGAGATTATAAATTTCGGCTTTTTTGACAACAAATATTCGGTGGTACGAGTGAAAGGGAAAGAACGGTGTCCAATCGACTTTTTGTTTCAAGCGTCCCTTCCCCGAGAAATATCATCAATTACAATCCGAACCTTGTCGTCCACGACACGTTACAACGACGTTAGCTGGTGACTCATGTGAACTACGCAAGCCATAGCGGAGAACAAACCTCAAGTAGCATAAAACTCCCACGAAATTAGAAGGAGCCTTCCAATCCTATACAACACGAAATGTTGCAGAATCTTTCACTCTCTCTCTCTGCAGAATCTCTCGTTTTGTTCTTTTGATCCTCACGAATACATATATTTGAAGCCTCTATATATATATATGTATATAAAATGAAAAAAAAATAGCCGGAGCTCTTTGGCTGCACGTATAGCATATGTTTGTAACTCAAACGTCGCCATGCCAGTACTGGAGAGCTGTTTCGGCCTTGTTGGGCCTCATCAACAGTACGCAGGCACGCAACGTTTGAGTGGATGGCGTCAGAAGGTCACGTAGCACGTGATTCCTCCCGTCAGGGTGAGATAACTCACTCACTGAAAGCCCAGTGCAAAGCCAGTGAAGTATAAAATGAAAAAAAAAAAAAAAAAATAGCCGGAGCTCTTTGGCTGCACGTATAGCATATGTTTGTAACTCAAACGTCGCCATGCCAGTACTGGACAGCTGTTTCGGCCTTGTTGGGCCTCATCAACAGTACGCAGGCAGATATATATATATATATATATATATTTGAAAGTAAAAAGAGAAAATGGAGACAGCCTTTTCAGAAAATTATAGACTCGGCTGCTGCAGACTAGAACACAACAGTCACTGTGGATGAATGAAAGGCAAGACGAGCAAATCGCATTATTCCTTGTATTCACACAAGTGACATTCCTCAGAATACTCCAGCGGATGATGCGGAATACGTAATTGATTTTAGCGGCTGCGTAAGTGGAATTGCTGTACGTCAAAAGTATGTATCTTCTAACTGCGGGAAATATCCTGGGGCGCAGCCAGTTAGATATTCCGCAGCAGACGACAAGAAGCTTCGCATTTCATTGCGGCGTTTCAGTTGACATTCCGGCACGGTGCGAATGCTCAATGTAATACGCAGAGGTTTTGCCGCGTGAGCAGTTTTTTTTTTTTTTTTTTTGCTTTTTTCCCCCGCTAGAATGTTCCGTGGGGATGACAGAAGTAGAACTATATCGCAATTTGTGATAGCATGGTTGTGCAAGTGGATACAGTCCTATACGACATCCTGGGTACAGTTGCGAAAAAATCCCGGTCCGTCCCGGGATCCACATTTCGAAATCCCGAAATCCCGGTATTGTAAAAACGGCTCGGGATTCCGAACCCTAATCAACACATCACTGTACTCCACCATAGCACAAGGATGACAGCCTACGATTTTTAGTTATTTACTTTTACTTTTTTTTTTTTTTTTCATTGCACCGTGGTCATGGCAGTAGTATTATTCATTACTGAGAGCGTCCGCTTATGAATGCGCCATTAGATAAAGGTCACGTCCATCCTGAGCTGCTGGACCCTGAGTGACTGAAGACATGTTTGTACTTTTTTCTTTTAAGTCTTGCAAGATTTGAGCATCCTAACGACGTAAAATAACTCGTGTAGCGTGTACGCGTGACACCGAAGCGGCGCTTGGGCAAAACAGGGTGCTGACAGAGCCGGACGGGCTGTCCTCCGGCAGCTTTGTAACAGCCGTTCCATTACCGGAAACAGTAGCGGAAACATAACGGAAATGAAATTGAAAGCCTGGTATCAGAAACGGATAACGGAAACGAAAATATAGCAGTAACGAAAATGGAAACGATAACGAAAATACGTCCGTTATCCTTCCCTGGTTTGAAATGCCTTGGCAAGTAGGTTCCTTTTGTTCTTGCTTTCTTTATTTTATCTTTTTTTAATGCTTTAGGCATGAGAAGGGAATGTAGACTCTTCGCAAATATGAGATAATATGAAGAGTAACGCTGTTCGATACAGTCACGTCCAAACGAATTAAAATTGGAACAGAGGAACGTTGTCGCTCAGACCCTAGTTTGAAACAGCTTACAGCTTGCGCTAAATAATCAGACAACGAATTACGCAAACATGATGTGGTACAGTGGTGTTGGGGGGGAGGTCCGGTGTGACGATCGCGAAAGTTCTTGCAGTTCCTGGCGTCTATCTAAGCCAGTGATGGACGTACTTCAAAATTGTGCTTGAAGTAAAATACCACCCTTGTAGCACAATTTGTTGTCGGGACGTTGTGGTAATGTTCTACTAAAACGTTGCACACGTTGCAGAAACGTTGCTGGAAAACATTTCTGCAACAATGTGACAGCGCTAGAACCATGTTTCCCCAACACAAATACAATATTGAGGCAACATTAATAATAATAATAATAATAATAATAATAATAATAATAATAATAATAATAATAATAATAATAATAATAATAATAATAATAATAATAATTTATTTCCACATGGTGGTGGAGCCGGGACAAGAAGCTATTTCTAGCTTGGCGAGGGCCCCGGTCTCCTGCAGTACAGACGGAGACGGTGCGTACATTCACAAATAAAGCGCACAAAGATACACAGTTGCATACAAAAAAAAAAAAAAAAATGAAAAATAAATAAATACAAAAAAGTGAGAAACATGGTCTCAGTCGAATACAGTACATGGACATGGGAATGAAAAAAAAGTTTTACATATCAGATATCGTTATGGTTCTCCCAAAAATAGAAGTTTAATCTGGTTGCTTGTTGGTATACGTATGTCTGGGCCAAATTCAAGATCATTTAATATTCGTGGCAGCTGTACACTGATGTTTTGATCGCCGTAAGACGTTCGTGTAACGGGACAGGACCACATGGCATCTCTCCTGGTAGGATAAGTTTTGGCTTCAGCTGAGAGTTTTGCAAGTGAAAGAAAAACGTAATTTTTGTTCTTGACAGATGCACTATATGTTGTCAGACATTTGTACTTTAACAAGTCAGCGACGCGGATTATTCGGTAACGCTGAAAAGGACCTTGCGTTGAATGATATTGGCGATTCCACGGGTGAACCTCTTTTGGATTACATATAGATTGTGCAGGTTGGACTGAGTAGTGGTGCCCCAAACAAGGCGGCAGTAACTTAACATGGACAAGAATAATGTATTATAAAGAGTAACTTTCACCGTGCAAGGCAAAATATCTTTGAATCTATATACCCTACCTGCTAACTTGGAACAAAGGTAATTAATGTGAACGTCCCATGACAGTGTGTCCTGAAAGTGGACACCAAGAAACTTCACTTTACCGACAATTTCCGGACCACAGAATTTCCCATTACGAGGCTCGCCTTGACATCTATGGGTTTATTTTTTGCCCTAAAGATAATTGCCTTCGTCTTGGTTGGATTAATTTGAAGGAAGTTTTCCACAGCCAGGTTTACTTCGTCTAAAATTGCGTTGCCTGCTTCTATCATGCGATCTGGGTCTTGGCCAAGAATTAGTATAGTAGTGTCCGTCATTTCCGTCATGTTTCCACAATTTTGTGACACGGTTACAGCAGTATTCTTCAACGCGGACACAATATTGTGGCAACATTTGGGTAATGTTTTCGCTACATTATGACAGTGTTACAGCCATATTTCTTTAACACAACACAACATATAGGCAACAGTTATGTAACGTTCGTACAACGTTGTAAAGCGTTACACAATTTTTTGTTGAACACTCCCCCGGTAGCACCTAATGGTATGGCAATATTTATTCAATGTCATACTGAGACGTTGTCCAAACGTCGCTAATATCCACCACTTCAACTTCATTTGCAACATTCATTTGTAACACTCGAGCAACGTGTATACACAACATTGCGGCACCGTGTGTACACATTTTCCAATGCGTGTCTACATAAGTGCCGTGCACCTCCCGCCTGACTGGGGGTGGGGGGCACCCGTATTCCGTTAACATCCCGTATTGTCATCAAGCAGAGAGCTATACTCTACTGGCGTACCACTGGATGGTAATAATGGTACTGTGATGTTACACGTGAGGTTTTGTCCGCGCAGTGTGGCGACATGGTTGCACGTGCCGCAGGGTAGGATTGCGGATAATTTGGGCTTCTTGGGCGGATAATTCTGGGGTTCTTTTGACGTGCGCCGGAAATCTCCGACACACGGTGCTGGAAGCAATGTTTACCTCTCCCACATTGCTATACCGGGATCGAACCCGCGATCTTGAGCTCAGTAAGCCAGCACGTTACCGACTGAGCTACCGAGGACGGCCCACTGGATTGAGGGGGGGGGGGGGGGGTGATGTAGGGGGAAGGTGCGGTCAGCCTGCTCTGAAGTGGCGGCTCGGTGCACCCAGGGGAGGGAGAAGGGGGAGGGTGAAAGAGGGAGGAGAGAGATGATGGTGGCACAGGAGAGGGAGGGCGTGCAAACCCTCTTGCTCTGGGATTTGGGTAGTCCAAGAGGACTACTCACCACATCCATTGGGTAGTGGATGCGAGCATACCTCAGAAGTCTTCATTGGGAAGCTCCCTGTACCACGGTAACCGCCAGGATTATTGGCGAAGTTACCCCATGCCCACTGGACTGAGCATATACTGAAACACAAACTGTTGGGGCGAAAAACAATTGTAGCGGTGACGATGATGCATACCTGCAATTAACCCATGTATCTATAACGAGTTAGGTATATACCCAACAACATTCTTGACATCCCTTCCTGTCAACTACCGTGTTCTTAAGTCAGGCTTGTGCTACATGGGATATTAACTGAGAGGCATGCACGAGACCCCTCACAAAACCATAAAGTCATTGGCAAAGTATCTTAAAGTACTCATCAAGTCCATTACAAATTTAGATCGTATCGCTGGCCGTTTCAACACTTGGTAGTGATGAAAGGTGAGTTCATTGTGTTTTTTTTAATTTCATGTTAGCGCCGCGAAGCAATCTGTGGCTGTGAGCGGCGTACAGATGTGGACAGATGGAGAGAGGACAGCAGGAAGGAGTGGGGGACACGGGGGTTAGTATGCGTCTTGGCCCGATTTCAGGACGAACTGTGCCGACATTTGTTTGGAATGTCTTCGGAAAACCCAGGGAAAACCTCAGACAGCACAGCCGGTGGTAGGATGAGTTCAGTTCATTGTGTTTTGATTGTTACCTTTCGAAAGCTTTTAGCAAGTATTTTTGCCACGTGCTAGTTAGAAAACATGGATAATTTACAGCTGACTCATTAATATGAACCGAAAGAAATGATGTTGCGACCAAGTTTTGCATTTGTATCGGAAATTGGGCACTTGCTTGAAAGGAAAGTACCGAAGAAAACTACTTAAAATATGTACAAAAAAAGTTCACAAATTGAACTGTAGTTTAAGTAGAAGTACAAGTACTGAGAAATGCACTTAAAGTAGTACTTGGTACTTCAGGTACTTCCCATCACTGATCTAAGCAGCATTCCTGAATATATAGTTTTGAAATTATGAGATTTTCGAACAACTTTCAATCTCGTGACGCCGCCTCACCGGTAATGACAGGCCATAGTGTAATCGCATTTTTAACCTCCAAATATTATATAGTTTTATCTCATCTCGCTGTTTGCACAGGTATGTGTGCGTTGGCGCTTCCGGTCAAGAGATCCAACGAGTCAAGAGATCCATCGAGTCAGGAGATCCAATTGATCACGTGACAGGCGAGTCAAAAGATCCAAAGCGTCAAGAGTTCCATCGAGTCAGGAGATCCAATCGGTCACGTGACAGGCAAGTCAAGAGATCCAACCAGTCAAAGCGTCATACTGGTCAGGATTCCCGACAAAAAAGAAAGTCTATCCCTTACCATGTTCATTGCCGAAGTAGTATTAAGTTAGGAAGTAATGTGCCCGGTAACAGTGAAGACTTTTCGGTGTTTTCTCTCTTTTTACCACATACGCACACGCACAAAAAGAAAAAGTAAGCGAGAAAATCCTGAGGTTGTGCTGTAGGTTACGGCGGCGAGTCCCCCTTTTGCCATAGCAGGCTATGCTAGAACGGATGCTTGTTACCAAGAATATTGAGCTCAACTTACAAGGCATCGTAGGCCGCAGGGCTTAAAACTTATCCTTGCCGCGTTCTTTTCATTGGCCCCCACCCTTATCACGTTATTCTATCATTTTACTGATCCTGCGGGAAAACACTGTCTGACTGTGCTTTCCAATCAACATTGACCTGTCACGCTCATTGACCTCAACACCAAAATGCAGGTTATACTGCTGGACTCAGAGTTGTCTTCGTACTTTTGTGTCCATTGGCGCAGTCATCCCCACGTTATGCCAGAACTGAAGTTTGTTACCGATAATAACGGGCCCAGCCGCAAAGTGCTCTGTCTTTGTCCTTTTGTGGACGGCGGGGAAAACTTAATGCAGGAAAACGCACACACACGTACACACACACACAAAAAAAGAGAGAGAAACAGATGTTCGGGCAATAGAAGCTGCCTTTCTTTGAGTCCATGATCTGACGGATCAGACGGTTCCGCCATGTAGAACGTCTGTCCAGAACAGCGACTTGGCTCTTCGACTACCAGCCTGCTGTGATACGAGAAGTGTTTGAGTAATGAACGGGTTTGAAACAGTGGCTGGCCCACCCAACTTGAGTGTACGTAGCCCACGCTAACTCTAGAAATAAGCTCTACCACAAAGCGCAGTAAAAACAAAAGAAAAGAAAAGAAACAAAAGATGACAACACTTCCATAAATCCTGTGTTACAAACATGTTGATCTTACAATGCAGACACCTGTTTTTAACAGATTTTACATAAGAGAACTGTCGACTTTTCTTGGACTGCGCTATGTGTTACAAAGTAACTAAGTCAATAAAAAGAACATGAGAGAACTGATGTTCTGAGGCTGGAACAACAGAAGGGACAATCACATACAAGGCCTCAAGTTGCCTAAGAAATTAACGATGAAAGATGAAAGTCACTGAAAAGGCTAGCCAGCTGTAGGACTCGAACTCACATCTTCTGGATTACCGGTCCAGGGATCTACCAATTGAGCTAAACTAACACGCCTTCTCAGCCACTTCCAGGGCGCGTCATCTGAAGGGACAAACCAGTCACTCTCTCTCACTCATCCTCCTTTCACTCTTACCTTTTTGCACGCTCATACACACATTCATACGACAGGGAACGACGGAACGACTGTCGTATGAATGTGTGTGAGTGTGCAAAAAGGTAAGAGTGAAAGGAGGATGAGTGAGAGAGAGTGACTGGTTTGTCCCTTCAGATGACGCACCCTGGAAGTGGCAGAGAAGGCGTGTTAGTTTAGCTCAATTGGTAGATCCCTGGACCGGTAATCCAGAAGATGTGAGTTCGAGTCCTACAGCTGGCTAACCTTTTCAATGACTTTCATTCTTTCATCGTAAAAATAACATGTTGATTTGTCACCTGCATTTGTATTCTATTTATACCGCACGTAAAACGATTCCCTCGTATTCCGATACGATTAATTTCTGCTTAGCGATGTTAGAGTTAACGACGTAACACAAAGGGGTCAAAAGATCCAAGCCCGGCGAACCTTCAGACGAGTCAAGAGATCCAACCGGGTCAGGAGATCCAACAGGTCAAGAGATCCATCGAGTCAAGAGATCCATAGGTGAATCTCTTGACTCTATGGATCTCTTGACTCGATGGATCTCTTGACCCGTTGGATCTCTTGACGTGGAATCCACCCGAGGCGGGTTTACGCATCGCACCCTGTATATAGCCAGCCCTCCAAGGCAGGGGGCTCGCCCTGCCTTGGAGGGCTGGCTATATACAGGGTGTTTCAGTTAAATCCCCGTGCTAAATAATTCGCGAACCGGTGCACCAATCGAATAACTTTCTTTTTTACAAGTATCTGTCCAATACCGCCTACAAGATGCGCACCGCGTGAATGAGCGGGAGGCGCTCATTATTTAAATAAAAATGCAAATGAGTTTCGTAAAAAAGCGTAACTTCTAAAGCAGGGCGCTGTCGGTATTAAAATGGGTACTACCCCTTTTGGGACCTTCAGTGGACACCTTTCAGAGAAAAATCTGCCACCGAAGCGGGTCATTTGTTGCAGTAATTAATTGGTTTCGGTTTACGTATTTTTGTCGCGGCTGGTCGCGGCGAAGCGCAAAAGGACGTAATTCATTGGTGTAATTCATTGGTGTAATTCATTGGTGTAATTCATTGGTGTAAGGACGTAATTCATTGATGGATAAGGGAGTGAAAGAGCGTCTTTTTGCGCTTCGCCGCGACCAGCCGCGACAAAAATACGTAAACCGAAACCAATTAATTACTGCAACAAATGACCCGCTTCGGTGGCAGATTTTTCTCTGAAAGATGTCCACTGAAGGTCCCAAAAGGGGTAGTACCCATTTTAATACCGACAGCGCCCTGCTTTAGAAGTTACGCTTTTTTACGAAACTCATTTGCATTTTTATTTAAATAATGAGCGCCTCCCGCTCATTCACGCGGTGCGCATCTTGTAGGCGGTATTGGACAGATACTTGTAAAAAAGAAAGTTATTCGATTGGTGCACCGGTTCGCGAATTATTTAGCCCGGGGATTTAACTGAAACACCCTGTATACGTCACTGGCTGTGGTACGAGAGAAGGGAAGCAGTGACGAATGACCAGAAAATGAGTGCGTGGCGAGCTCATTGGACACGACTTCTTCGTATTCTCTACGTATTTCTATTTGATCAGTCCCTCAGCGACACAAACAGCTTGACTCGTGCTCAGAATTTTCTTCCAATTTTGGATTCGTCACTGATTCTCCTCTCCCATATTTAGGGTTCCGCGTTTCCGGTTTTAATCGAAAAACATACTCCGGGTAAATTTTCCCCCATTCGGTCTTAATCGAAAAACACCGAATACAGAGGGACATTCCAGGAGATGACAGAGATAAATTGCTGCACATGCCCAGCAAGTTGTTGCTGTAGATCAGAAAACCAAAAAAATAAATACGATGGTTGTGAAAAATGTCCGTTTAATTTTTGGTTTGCCTTAAAACGCAACGCCATGCATGTTGAATGAGCGTCGTGCGGAAATTACATTGTGATTTCTATTCGCCCATAACTGTCGGGTAAATCATGTACACGCCAGTAGAAACATCGAAAAACGCCGATTTCGTGAAAATCAATAAACCCCGAAAAACATACGCCGATTCCGTCCAAAAATAAAAACCGAAACCGCGGAACCCTACGGGTACCCAACCAAATCTTGTGAACCTCCTCAAGAGGAAACGGTATCGAGTTCGAAACGCAAACAATCTTCATGTGCAGGGGCGTCGGAAGGTGGGGGCAGGGGGGGGGGGGAAGCCCCCCTGAACTTTCGTTCTGAGGGTCCCGCCACCCCACCTTTTGTCCGTAAGTCTCATCCGAGACAGATTCCATTTCTGCTCTGTTACCGCAGAATGAAAATGAACACAGGTTTAAAAAGTAAAAGACGAGTAGAAAAGAGAAGATGATATTTTGCCCGAATAGGTACTATCCCAATTATCCTACGTGATACTGTATGTGCGTACCTCCTACACGAAGACCAGTGACACGCCATTCAGTAGCCTCGTTTAGACGGTATACAAGAAAACGCAGATTCGCTCTCCAGCAAAGGAGACTGCCTTGTTTTTGGTCAACACGGGGAAGCATTCGGTGGAAGCTCTTATCCTGCGGCGAGGAGTTCGCTGGTACGTTTGATGACTCGTGAGGCATATCTGGCTGTTTTTGCGTGAGCCACGGCTAGAACAATCGACAGAGCCTGTATAGTGCAGCAATAGTGACCATTTGCAGACAAAATCGTTGTACTTTTGACGAGAAACAAAAAATAAATAAATAAAAAATAAAAAAATACGCCACCGCGCTCGTTTACTTCTATGAATTTGTCTTGCCGCTTTTAGTGAAACCATCAACAAGTATTTCAGTTTCTGCTGCTCTAATGCCCATTTCTGTTTCGCCTCTAAGGTAATCAAGAAGGCGATATGGTCTTCCCTATCTGCGTTACAACCTCCACCGCCAGCGGATTGCTTGGACGAGTCATTTCTAATCAGTGCATCAATGGCTCCCAGTTTTTTATTTGCCGCACTTCTCAATCTAGAACTCCATGCACCGTAGTCAGTTTCCTCTATGTTAGGTTAAGTTAAGTTAGGGCTCATCCCCCCCCCCCCCCCCCTGCCGTGAAAGACTCCGATGCCTCTGGGGCACGCATGCAGCCAAATAGCTTCGGCTTCTCTTTTGCTTTCATATAACTTAATTTTGCTTGTGAGATGTAACCCATGGGACAAAAGAAAAAGAAATCTTGAGAATAATCTTTATTCGCGCGATTTTCTTTCTTTCTTTCTTTATTTTTCTGTTTGTTTGCATAGATGTCAAAACTATTTCGCAACCGCTATAGCATATACTCCAAGACATAAAGGCTCGCTCGCACCCTGTTTCCAGCGAAATCCCCCCCCCCCCCCCCCCCACCAATAAATCAGAGAAAAGAAGAAATGTGATATTCGTAATCAAGCAGACGATGCAACTGGATCTCACAAGCAGACGATATGTCAGTGCATTGCACGGTGACCCGTCTGCCTCTCCTCCTCAAATTGATTCGCGCGGCGCCTCCTCCTCCGGCCGAAATGGAGGTGGTCCTCGAGTATGACGTCATCATGGCGTGGTGGGGTGCTCTGCGGTAAAGCCGAAACACTGAAAAGCGTTCGCGCTTCCAGCATGTGTTGTGGGAAAGCTTACTCGTCGCCTGCCATCGGCCATTAGGTGAGTAACGCTCTTTTATCTTTCCTTTGCAATGAGTCCAAACAATGTTTCGAGCATGGAAGCGCGGAACTGTAGGGCACAAAGAAGCGTCGCAAATGGGGTAGATGCCGAGCTTACATGAGAATCCTGCGCGTTCTGTGCACGTATGAACGAAGACACAGGTTAACATTGCAATATGCATCGTTCCCTTATTGCATATTTCGTTTGTGACGTATTATCGTCGATAATGAGCTGTCGCTACGAATAATGACGCAGTTCAGCGCAACAGCATTCGGACAGATGAAATGTCCAAGAACTCACATTTTCAGACGTCTCGGTGGTATCTCGTGCTAGGAGGACATTTCGAAGAGAAGCCCTGAGAAGAAAATTCATTTTTCTATGTTGCCAACGTTATCCCTGTTCTCTTATTGTAAATAATATATTATGCCTGTTTTTGGCTCGACCAGGAATTTGGAAGTCGCTACGCTTGCGCAGTGATAACGTAAAAATGAAAGGAGAGAGAATTTAGGCCGATGGATCGAAAAGTACGGTTTCAAAGCTTTAATTCTGTATTTTCGGATAAACTTATACGACTCGTTCTATCACAATGGTGTTCCACGCGAGCAATGCGCCGGAACGAAATATTTTTTCATTAGACACGGCTTTTTCACGATTCTTCAAAAATATGGCGTTGATTTTAGTGAATAAACAATCTGATAGGTTGCCAGACCTCATATTTAACTAATGCGGGTACCCGTACGCTGAGGAAAAAGAAACAGAAAGAAAGAGAAAGGCGAGGTCAGAAGGTGAGCACGTGATATAAATAATTGTTGAATTACGATTGAAAGTAATGCGTGGAAATATGGCAACCGTGTTCTTAGGCACCTTGAGGCCTGTGTTGTGTTCGTCTGTTTCTAATGCGGCGATGTTTTGTATCGTAATATTGTATAGCGTAATAATGCACATAATACAATATTGCCTACAGCGAAGGTATGCGAAAGAACTTATTGGAACAATAATGGTAGAAAAATTGACAGTTCTGTGCGTGTTCAACGCGATGGGAATAAGTCTGCGTCGAATGCTGCAAACGTATTTTTATTCGGGATGTATTAATTTTCGCGAATTTCGCGACCGCTAAAAAATCGCGAAAAATTGTACTCGAGAACACAGCTTCACATTGAGCTTCACGCGGAGGGAAACAGACCTGGAATCGCAAAATTAAATATTCGCGAATAACTTCCTACATGCGATTCTACGAAAATTAGTACATGGCGAATAAAAATACGTTTGCAGTATTCATATTCATGGTGCGTCTTAGTGATGTGACGTCCAAGCATAATAGTAGTTGTACGGTAACGTAATAATCAAATCCAATTCTTTGTAATCAAGTAATAGAACAAGAACAAACGTTTTTTATGCGAACTCTGCGCGTTGTACTTTTAAGCAACGTTCAAATCTAATAACCAATTACCGGATATGTCGGAGACACAATTCCTAACAACTCAATGACACCGTTGTTGCAACAATAGAATGTGTAGTATTTTGTTTTCTTAATTAGTTACATTGATGATGAACCGCATTTTCTCCAAGTTCTCTCGTCTTCGAGTTGGTGCCATGTCAGAATCTTTCATCTCAGAACCCCACAGTGGCTATGCCTCGTTGTTGCTTTTAACTGTGGGAGTCTACAGATTTATAGAGCTCTATTAAGAAAGGACATAATGGGGGAACATTAGGAAAGGGCACGTCGTCTGTGCACGTTTGTATCTCCGCGTGTAAATACAGTTTATGTAAATAACGGCTCGCTCGCTACGACGTGCTCTTGACTAGCATAGTGGCACTTACAATGTTCTTGATAATGAGATACTAAATCACGACCTATAGCAAATAAGAAGGTGAGAAAATAATAAGAAAAAAAAAAAAACACACGAGAACAAGAAAGATTTCACATTATCCGGTGGCATATTAGCGGGTTTATTTTTATAATGGGGGAAACAGCGACATGAAGGAAAGTCACGCTAAAGAGCCTCAGTTGGTCGAAATCATCCGCACTCCTACCCTGCGGAACGTGCACATTGTAGCCGCAAACATATATTAGCAAAAAAAAAAAAAAAAAACACGAAACCTAAATCTACTCTTGATTACGACAAGAAAAACAACGAAATACGTTCCTTCGTGAAGGTAACATTCTCGCAGTGCAAGTGTGTCATGCGGAGAAGCCCACACATAGAAGCATGTGTGACAGCGATGTTTGTGTTTTTCCTTTCTTTCTTTTTTACGTGAAAACTGTAACATTCAGATAAAAGAAAAAAAAATCACCACCTTCATCAGAAGTGGCGCCATCTCATGCCGCGTCCAAGACGTTTTGAAAATAGTTGCACGAGGAAGCAGTATTACTCCCATTTGAGACGAAGTGGCCACCGCGTTACCGAACACGTGGCTCCCACATGCTTTCGCCCAAGGCTTACGCCATTCGCTATCTGGATTCGTGAAGGGAAGCGACAGAAACAGATCGGGAATCCATTCACGTACGTGTCGGAGCAGCCTCAGGTAGCATACTTTGAGGTCATCACTCCACTATAGGAACCAGGGATGATCTGTGGGGTTGTTTTCAACCAGAGACATAGAGCACCAGAGAGAACACCGCGACAGAGGCGCGCATGCGCTATGCGGTCACGTGATGAAACATACTCACATTTTTCATCCAGTTCATAATCATCTCTTGTTTCTGGCCATGAAGACACACTTGTAATCGGTACGGCTTTACGGAGAGTTGCTACAAAACACTCCTGATCTTTGTCTACGGCACTGTAAAAGTAGAATTATTGACTGCTTATCAGCCTAATGGCACACATCTAGGGCTCTTCGTCTTCGGGCTTCATGTTTGGCAATATTCTCCGGTAAAATTCGCGCGCCTAATTTGGAACTGCTAATAGAAAACACAATCATTTTTTATGGACATATTGTTGAATGCAGCAATAAACAACACAGAGAAGACAAGAAATTGACGCCACGGCTGCTACTCACAGCTAACGGAAGATTTTATTCAGCACACACAAGGAGAACAATATCGCCTGTGATGAACAGGTTTGAAAACCAGAATTAGCTCCACTGTTGACGCCCAAACTTAACAGATAAACTCGCCATAATCAAACACCGTCACACATGCTTGACAAGGTACCGAACATATTGAATCAATTTGTTCGGTACCTTGTCAAGCATGGAAGCACAACCAGAAAGTGGCTAGAATGTGTACGTCACTGACCTGAAAAGGAACTCTGCAGGAAAATATTTGCGTGTATAACGCGCACCGTTAGATAACGCGCAGGACCTCTTCAGAGCACTTTTTTTATTGTATAACGCGCGCGTTATACACCGGAAAATACGGTAGTTCCGTATCGGGACCACAGGCTTTTTTAAAAAAGAACGAATAAAAACAATAATCAAACGCTTTTACGTGAAAGAGGAGCTAATTAGTAACGAAATTGAACAGGAATGACCCTCGTATATTGCCTGAAACGTATAACAACTTAATTTTATCGCCCGTTTCTGGACGGCGATCCGCCATCTTTACTGAGGACCTTCTGATCTAACCCGAGGCACAGTCTCTCTCACTGTGGAGGCACAGTCCGCATAGTGCCTTTTGCACTCTACCTCTTGTAAGATGGCATGTTTCGACTCCGTTAGGTTTAGCAGTCCCGTGTTTCCCCTGCGCTAAAAGTGAATCAGATGGGGCTGTTGGAACGCATATAAAAGTTCTAGTCCACAGAAATTTAGAATTCTTGCATTTTTAGATTCAGTATATGACATTCTTCCACTTCTCTGCAATATTTATTCACAAATTCACTCCTTCACAAATTTTTAAAAACGAGTGGTCCCGATACGGAACTACACCCTAAAATACCGTTGGTTTGCATGCATCGCGCCATAACCTCGTATTGCTAGGCAGTTGTTCGAGCACTGCGAAATCCATGCGACGACGGCATGTTTGCTGCCCATACTGCCTTCCAAAGAATAGTCGAAAAACTTTGGAAGGCAGTATGGGCAGCAAACATGCCGTCGTCGCATGGATTTCGCAGTGCTCGAACAACTGCCTAGCAATACGAGGTTATGGCCTTCCAAAGAATAGTCGAAAAACTATCCCGGACGAGCCCTCGTTGCTTATCGCTGTTGACTTCAGTCGAAAAACTGAAGAAGTGAGGTGACGGAAATGACGTTGACGCGCTCGCACCCCAGGCGTAGTCAGCTAATGTCACGTGCACGGCCGTAACGACATCGGTTGACGAAAAAATGCGATTGCTCCAAGGGGATATCGTCGTTACGTTTGTTCTATTCGGTAGCCTCCTGCTGAGAAGGGCCGCGCGCATCGCTCGGGTTCTGTACCTTCCCCCATTTCGGTATGCAGCCGAGTATGTTCGGTCGAAGTTGTGGTCAGAGATTACGCCACTGTCCCGTTGACGAAGTGAGCACGAAATATGCCCCGTGAAACCCGTCTCGCGCTAGTTTTAACGATAGCCGTTGCTCTAGTTAGCTCGTGAGGTGGACTTGCGATTAAGCCCTCAGAGCGGATGAAAAGAGAGAGAGAGAGAGAGAGAGAGAGGGAGAGAGAGAAAGAATAAAATAAACACATCAGTTTTTGTTAGGGTTGAGTCCACGCACAGATTATCAATATCCATGTGAATGTCACCGCCGAATCACCGGAGCGTATGTGAACGGATATTAATGATTAATAACCGACGCGGTAATGGCTGATGTGATTTATAACAGCAATGACAGGCCAGTGTGATTCCATTGTGTCATATCACGTTGTCTTCGGTAAAATAATAATTATCCCATACGTTCCTGTTTTTTATCCATACTTTTTCCTTCCTCCTGTTCCGCTACAGGTAAGATTGATACCCTACACTCTTAAAAATGAACTTCACCGCGTAGCACACTCCTAGCCAACCATAATCTCGAATGATATCGTTATCTGCCCTGATTTGTTGAAAACGGGAGGCGTACGCCTCCCGTTTTCAACAAATCAGGGCAGATAACGACATCATTTGAGATGATGGTTGGCTAGGAGCGTGCCATGAGGTGAAATTCATTTTTAAGAGTGTAGCCACGGAATGGCAGTAACTTCACCTCCTAACCAACCATCATCTCGAATGACATCGTTCTTTCCCCTGATTCGTTGAAAACAAGAGGCGTACGCCTTTTTCTGTTGCTATTATATCCGGCATAATTGTCACAAGGAAGGCGTACGCCTCCTGTTTTCAACAAATCAGGGGAGAGAAGGACGTCATTCGAGATGATGGTTGGTTAGGAGGTGAAGCCATTCCGTTTAATGCATTAAATTTGCCGTGTGGCTAGGCTATAAATGCCTTTTGTAAATCCGGGAGTATAAATTAGGGACTATTTTCAAATCTACGATTCGGAATTAAATATGGCGTGTGTTATCAATTGGGGGTGTTGCCCGATGAAAGTAAATAGAGGTTCTTCGTCAGCATCGCAGTAGCGAGCACCTGTACAATATGCACAAATGAAAAAAGAATTAAAAAAATCTATGCGTGTTTTGTGGTTAGCTTCGCGCTGTTATCAACTTGTATGCTGTTGCGCAGCAATAGCAGAATTTGTTGCGAGCCCACCAGAATGTGATAACAGACGGTGATGGATCGGGTATTGTCTCGAATATTGCACGGCGCGCGAGGTCTCCGCCCTCCTATGACGTATCTGCTTGCGGCAGTGTGACGTTGCGTCTCCATAAGAAAGTCCCGCTCGGAAGGTTCTGAGGAGGGTTGACGCGGGAGTCGACGTGCTTCCTCGCGCCGTGCGCTCAGGTGCACGCTGCACAACTTCCGTGGGGTGTTAGAGGGGTCGCTTTACCCGGGCCATTTCATCAGAGGTGGCCACGTCCGAGAATGCTCGAAGACTAACGCGTATGTAAACAGCTCGCGCGGCAAAATGAGCGCTGCACCTACGGCTCCTACGACCGAAGTGCTTTTGCGCAAGCCTTTCGCTTTCGGCATTTTCATTCGCCGAAACGAAAAAAAAAAAAAAAAATAAAACTCCGGTGGGGGTCGGTGAATCTGTTCACGTGATAGTTCGAATACTCTGACGCAGACGCTGCAAACGCCACACCATCTGGATCAAAATAGTTCATTGCATAGTTCAACCAGAGAGCGCGGTCTCGGATAGAAGGCGCTGAGTCGCAGTGTTTCAAAGTGGTGCATCCCTCTGAAATTCTGGCGACCCAATATGCCTACCCAAACACGAACTGCCTTTTTCGCTTCTTTCTGAACAATGTTGTCCCAAGAGTGGACAATATCCGTAATGAATAGCAGTTAATAATTGTGTGTGTGTGTGTGTGTGTGTGTGGGGGGGGGGGTGACACCCGTATATACTGTTCTTTGGGCATTTTTGGCCTATTTTCGAGGTGTTCTGGCCTTTTTGGCAGGCATTTGGGGGGGGGGGTGCAGGATGTTTGGGAAGATATTAGGGGTGTGCGTTGGGGTGCTGAGAAAATCCCTGTCTGAGTGTTTCTACTGTATCGCGGTCCTTTGTACAAGCCCTGTTTGTCTTCTACGCATACAGGGTGTCAAAGATAACGTGCACTCCCCCCCCCCCCGAAAAAAAAAAGAAAAAATAACACACACACAGTGCGTCACAAGCGAGTGAAAACTGCAGAATAGTGTGAGAAGTCGCGTGTTCTAATCGCCTGTATTTTTTCACGGTGGCTTTGAATTAGCTAACTCTTTAATTCTTCGCCTTGGCTGAGATGCGAGTTGGAAAGTTGCAGAGCGCGTCGAGAAACACCATCGCAATTGTTTCCTACAGCGTACGCGTTGCGTGTTTTTTTTTTTTTTTTTGTTTCCTGCTTTTTTTCCTTGTAAGAGAGAACGCGCGCGAAATCCGAAAGTGTACTATACATGACACGAGGCGAGAGCACCTACGCGCACGCCGCGGTTTCAGAGCTCTCAAGCGTACAGAAGAACTATTACACCCGCTGTCTGTCAGAGCTCACTCGAAGGTCGCTTCCCGGCAGATAACGGATGTAGTAGTTGCTATCCTACGGTTATAATAGGACGTGACTAATGCGTTCAGGTGTTATTCTGTTAATATGGAGCACAATACTCAAAGGTGCGGACACATTTCTCTCGCTTTCAGTGTCAGAGGTTTCGTGATGGCTTTTTGCCGATCCAATCATCCGTCCATCCTACACACGAATTTGGCTAAAACGAACCATATTTCGAGGTTGTTTTATTGCTCCCGTCCTCGCTTCATAAGGCAGTGAGGAATATGTTAGCACACGTGGGAATGACTTTCGTGACTCCCAGTACCATTACTTAGATTGGAAGGACACGAAGGTCAGCACGGCCGATGGCCAAGTTAAACAGGGAAGATGGCACACGTGGATCGCGGTTAACCATATTCGTGCTCAACATAGCGTGGCAAATGTCGGTTGCGAAGATGGAGATCGCTTCAGCGTGATAGGTCACGGCTGCTTCTGAGCTTTCTGGTAGTTGGATTTTTTTTTACGTTCCGCTCAAAAGTGGTACACAGCTAGCGTTCACTAACTTGTGTCTCGTTACGTTGCTTACACTCTAAGAAAAAAAAGGTTGATTTTCTACCTACCCATTTCGGTAGAGCTGCATTGTAACCACATTTCTACTCCAACCAGTTTTACCTTTTGGGTGTAACTGCAGAGTATATAGAAACAAACAACAGAGTAGAAACTGTCGTTGTACCATGCTTGGGTAGGAAATTCTACCATTTTCTCTTAGAGCAAGCGTGAGGGAGAGGAGCAAGGGAAAGGGACACCGCCGCTTATACCCGCGGGGGAGAAGTCGCGTGTGATTGATTGATTGATTGAAAGAAAGAAAAAAATGGATCGCGTGTGGATTGGCACGAAATGGTAGAAGTACCGTCCTGCTGCAACTTTGGGTATAGGAATTTCTACCTTTTTTTCTTAGAGTGTACTTTTGAAATGGCAAAAGAATACGTGCGAAAGTAGAACAAAAATCAACATTGAAAGCGAAGCGTTCTCCATTCCGCCATACTTGTGACGTCAGCAGAGTAGACGCTTTCCCGTGGGGTGCTCGTCACGCGCGTCACACTAAAAATAAAATAAAATAATAAAGTTTAGCGACGAAAGAGAAGGACAAACTGTTGGACCAAATGCTGACGCTGCTCGATAACTAATGGTCTATAGAACTTTCCTAATTAGGCCTCTCCTTCGAATGTGGAGCACCTACAATAGCAGACCAAAGACGAGATAGATTCCTGAAACAAAGCAGACCAAATTGGTTAAAGTTTCTCAAAAGACGGTCGAAGGAAGAACAACATCATGTGAAGAAGTCTGAGAAAGCTCGTATACGTACGCTCTAAGAAAAAAAAAAAAAAAGAGAGAATAAAATGGGGAGTACCGGTAATTGCAGCTTCTACTCCCCTAGACTGCAATTACTCCCAATTTTACTCCCCTAATCCCGAAATTTACTCCCCAGGACTGCAAACAGTCACTGAACTTCGCGAATGGTCTTCCGAATGCAACAGTCTACGTAAATATGTGCTCCTGGTCAATTTGATGGCATAAGGCTGTATAACTCGGCCAACTTAGAAAGTTTCTACTCACACAGAGTAAGAAACAGTTGGCGCGTCTTTCTTCGCAAGTTGTGGCCTGTGTACTCGCAAGATTTTATATCACTCGGTATCTCACGGTTGACAGTTTGATTCAAAGTATTTTCATACGTGTACACGAATACCTGGCTCTTATAGAACAGAGCGTGAAATGCGTTCCCACTCTGTGACATCCATTTACTCCTGTGCATTTACTCCCGAAAGGGACTATTTTTGTTGCAATGCATTTAGTCCCCAAAAGGAGTAAAATTACTCTTTTTTTTTCTTTTCTTAGAGTGTACGTCTCGAGCGAATATAGAGTTCAGTGTGATGAACAGGTATTACTGTGCAGAAATTGACCGTTAAGGACCTGGTTCCAACCAGCATATCCGCAATTGCTGGTCGACAGTACCACCATAAAACACTGTCGTAGCCTATATACACGTCTTTTTTTTTTCTTTTTTAGTTGCTTGCACGGAGGCTTGCACCGAATAATGGCGCCAACGTGTTTGAAGGAAGTAGCACATTTGGCGCATTTTTGACGCAACGCCCCGACGCGACGCACCCAAGCGTCGCTTTTCAGCGACCTTTTAATTCGTTGCATAATTTCGCAACCTTTATAAAGGAGCAGTGAAAGCCCCCTCCATAACGTTTTTGATTTAGGCTGTGGCGGCTTAGCTCAATTGGTAGAGCCCTGGACCGGCAATCCAGAAGATGTGGGTTCGATCCCTACAGCTGGCTAACCTTTTCAGTGACTTTCATCTTTCATCGTTGATTTCTTAGGCAATTTGAGGCTTTGTGTGTATCTGTCCCCTCTATGTTGTTCCAGCCTCAAAACATCAGTTAATCTCTATTTCGGAGTGTTCGCAAGTGAATAAGAGAGGGTGATGTCACCCCATAACGTACACTCTCAAAATAGATGGTGGTGGTTAGAGTCACTAAATACAGGTACCTGTATTTAGTGACTCTAGTGGTGGTATACTGCTGAAAGAGCTCGCCGTCGTGGGCCTCATATAGAGGTGGGCAACGCCACGACTAGCGCTCTGGGGGAATGTGCGTCCTTGGCCGACTTCTAAAGGAACTGGGCCGCATAATATGTCTGACAGCGAAGGGGGGGGGGGACAGAATGGGGAGTGGGCTCGCTCTGAGGAAACCCCAGGAAGAACTCCAGCCAGCACAGCCAGCACCAGGATTCGACCTACCTACCTTCCCTACCTCCAAGGTAGGGATCAAGCAGGTGGGGCTAAAGCGTAATTTTTACAATTTTTTTTTTACTATTTCTGTTGCGATACTGTGCATAGTTTTTATTGTGTCTGCGGTCATCCGTGGAGGACCTCATATTTCTGTAAAAAAAAAAAAGTGAGGTTCGTTTGGCAATTTTCAAGGTTCAGTTCACAAAAATAGACTTCCCTCAATTGAAAATTGTCCAAAGCCTTCCTAAATGGCGGCAAAAGTTCCCAGAAGGTAATTGACGAAAGTCCCGCAATTCTCCGGTGAGTACGCCGCCAGTTAGAATTTTTTTATCACTCTAGGTGAAACACCCTGTATACGGCAAGCAGTTCCATTATCACCACCACCCCGTAGTATAGAGCAACAACAACAACAACAGCAATATTACGAGGGGTGTTCAAGTCAGAAGGGGACTTTTCATTTTTCGCAAAAGTAAAATGAACTTACAGGCGACAAATTAGTTTTATTTTTCAACGTAATCACCGGCTGCACTAATGCTCGGACCGTATTCTTGACCTCGTCGTCGCAGCTGAAGTGGCGGCCCCCAAGGAACGCCTTCAGTGGCCCGAAGAGATGGAAATCGCTGGGGGCGAGGTCTGGACAGTGAGGGGGATGTGACAGCGACTCCGAGCCAAGTTCCTGTAAGGTGCGTGTCGTGAGATGCGCGGTATGCGGGCGTGCATTGTCCTGTAGGAGGAGGACTCCTTTCGTGATGAACCCCGGCCGCTTTTGCTTCAGCGCCTTATGCACATCCCTGAGAACCTGGCAGTAATACGCACTATTGATGGTGGTACCACTGGGCAGAAAATCAAAATGAACAACGCCAGCCTTGTCCCACAAAACCGTGGCCATGACCTTACCCGCAGACGGGGTGCTTCTTGGGAGCTGCGGCGAGCCCGGATGCTTCCACTGTTTTGATGCGCGTTTAGACTCAGGAGTGAAATGGTGCACCCACGTTTCATCGCTCGTGATGATCCGATCAAGGAACGGCTGTCCTTCAGTGTCGAAACGGTACCTTAGCTCTTGGGAGATTTCCAGTCTTCTCTGCCGGTCAAACACGGAGAGCTGCGTCGGGACCCAACGGCACTAACTTTCCGAAACTGGAGGTGTTCATGAATGATAGCGTTCAACGTTCCCACAGAAAGGTCCGTCTTTCGAGCCAGTTCGAGACATGTTATCCGTCGGTCTTTGAGGATCAGGCGCTCCACAAGTTGGATGTTCTTAGGAACTCTGACACTGGGCTCTGAGCCGCCCCGGCTGGGATCGTCCTGCACTGATGTACGGCCGTCTCGGAACCGGTTGCACCACCCAAACGCTTTGCTGCGGCTAAGTGTATCGTGGCCATACTGAGCCTGAAGTCTTCTATGAATTTCAGATGACTTTACGCCAGAGGCGGAGAGTTTTCATTTTCTCGGGAGGGGGGGGGGGGAGGGGCAAGGGCTCACCGCGAAGTAAATCTCTGTGGCGGGGGGGGGGGGGGGTATGTTTATTAAGAAAAAAAAATGAAAGGAAAGGTAAGCCACATGGATGTCGGCTTGTTATTCAAAAAACAGTGAAAGGAGCAAGACAAAAAAGGCAAAGGAAAGAAGAACGCAAAAGAAAACGAAAAGAAGGAAAGAAAAGGAAAAGAAAAATGGAGAACACAAAACTAAAGCTGAAGAATCACACACTCTGGCGGGATCCTATGATGTATGCAGAACTGGTATAGAATATAAAGTATAAATAAGAGGAAGGAGGAGCAGAAAAAAAAAAAAAGAGACAAAACAGAGAGAACGTAAACAGTGAACATGTGCACAACTGAAGGCATTACGCCTTTGAAAACTGAGTGCAAATGGAACAAAATGCATTGAATCCTCGGTGTTTGACTCGAAATGTGCGCAATATAATGAATATGGTCAATGAAATGGAGCAGCGGGAGTTGAACCCGCTCCCAACGGATATATGCGTTCCGAAGATCCTATCGTTACACCTCACTGGCAGCTGCTGGTACCTTTTCGACTGCTTCGTTTCATTGACCTGATAGCTTTGGGCGAAATTCAGGCTATGTGTTGTGTCATCCTCTGTGTTTCTTCACCTCACCTTCTATTGTGATAATGAGTATGGTGGGCGGATACATATTTTACAAATTGCAAGATGCATTTTTGGGGTTGGCGCGCCCTGGTCAAAAGAGCGAAGAGCTCTTCGCTCTTTTGACCAGGGCGCGCCGAGCCCCAAAGGTTGGTGTCAGTCTCTTAGCGGGACTTCCCGGGGGAGGCGGCGCACCCCCCCCTAGTTCATGTTCCGGGGGCACAAGCTCCCCCCCCCCCCCCCCCGCAGTCGGCGCCTACACTCTTAGAAATGAACTTCACCGCATAGCACGCTCCTAGCCAACCATCATCTCGAATGATATCGTTATCTGCCCTAATTTGTTGAAAACGGGAGGCGTACGCCTTTTTTGTGACAATTATGAACAGCATAAGTGTCACAAAAAGGAGTACGCCTCCCGTTTTCAACAAATCAGGGCAGATCACGATATCATTCGAGATGATGGTTGGGTAGGAGCGTGCTATGCGGTGAAGTTCATTTTTAAGAGTGTACCGTACACTCTTCAAACAGAAGGGAGGGGGTGATGTCGAAATTGCCTTGCCGTTGTTGGCCATACACGAGTGGGCATCATCAAGACTGTAGTGGCAAAAAAAAAAGAAAAGAAAAGGCAACAACAACAAAAGAAACAAAAGAAAACAACAACAACAACAGGCGAACAGAACTCTTAAAGGGGCACTACGAATGCTAAAATAAGTTCACTTCAAATTACGCTACATGTTAATTAAATGTTAATTTCGTACTCGTTATCACAATTCAAAACTTTGATTCCGTTACGGAGCTACAATCGAAACTATACCAGACTCTTTCTTGCTTCGGCGCTAAGCAGAGAACGTCGTTTCAGCTCGTGCATCGCTGTTTTTAGTCCATGCTGCGCGTGCCACGTCATGGAGCAGCCCCGGTGAAAAACATAGTGCGTGTTGCGAAGCGGACTGGCGCCGCTGTCCGAAGGACGTGAAGATAAATGTTGTCAGTGGAACATTCGCGAGAACTGTTGTGGGCTACAATTCAGTGAATCGGTATTGCAAAATGCCGCAGAGCGCATCATGCCGCGCATATACGGAACACTATGATTGGACCCGTTCCAAATCCACACGGCCACGATAGGTATGCGCGCACTTCTCCTGCTGTTTCATTGGATGCCGCCAATCTTTGCCTCCTGGGGATCCCATTCGTTGCCTCCAAAGACGGCCCACACTATGTCCCCCATTCCAAATTCCCTCAGGGCGTCAGTCGTGACGTTGCCCACCTCTGTCAGGCCGACAACGGCGAGTCCTTTCACCAGCACCACCACCGTGTTTTACTTCTAAACGGTAGCGCTGTGTGAACTAATTTTGCTTGCATTATACTAATCGAAACACGGACTTTCATTTGAGAGCGAGCTGTTCTTCCATTTTAGTCCCCTTTAACGCAGAACTTCACCACGTGGCACGCTCTCAGCCGTCTCGAATGACATCGTTCTGCTCCCTGGTTGTTTAAGAACGTTAGGCGTACGCCTTTTTGTGACGCTTATGCGGTTATGTTATGAGAAAATCGTGGGATAATCGTGAGCTATTAGGAAAGCGTGGGACGTACGCCCCACGCTTTCCACAGATTAGGAGTGACAACGGTATCATCGTGTGCAATGGTTGGCCTTCACCGTGTTATGTGGTGAAGTCCTGTTTTGAGCACAGTTCCCTTAGAAGTCGCCCCAGGACGCACATTCCGCCGTAAGTCTTGACGTTGCCCACCTCTGTGAGGCCGACAAAGGCGAACCCTTTCGCCATCACCACCACCACCACCACCACCTGTTTTGAGAGTGTACCCTAGTAGAGCAACATCAAAAAGAACAATAAATGATGAAAAAGTGATCATAACATGAGATGTTTCCCCGTGGCAGCCACAGGATCATATACCCCACTTCAAAGAGGGAAAATGAGAGGATGAATCAATGGTGCGCGCGACGCGAAAGCAGGTTGGAGTTCTGTTTAGAGCTCTTCGAGGAGGCCAGTAGCTTGCACGAAATCAGAAAAGGAGCCAACAGGCCAGCACTGATGCGTATAGGGCAGCTCCATGGACCGAGTGCTTTGGACAAGCTGAATGGTCTGGGCTCAAGGAGCTCAAGTTGGCGTCGAAGCACCCGGCGTTCACACGTGTACCGGTCGCAGTCCTCGATGGTATGGGGTATCGTATTTGGGGTAGTAGAGCAACTGTCAACGCAGATGTATGTCTTTTTCAAGTTCCGTGCTATAGCACCGAGAAGAAAGTGTGGCTATGCGCGCGTGCTGGCCATAGACAGATGGAGAATAGACATCAGGCAGGAGACAGGGGTAAGACACGTTTACAGGCCCGAAGGCACCGAGTGACGATGTTGTCTGGTACGACCAAAGTAGTACTGCTCCTTTTGTTGTAAACGGATACTAATGTAAACTGCTAAGGCAGAATCAACAATTAAGATAAAAACAACACGTCACCAACGTCTAGTTGCAATGTTTTCCAACGGGGTCCGAGCGCGATGCCGGTGGTAGCACACCCGAATGACAATCAACGTTCCCGTCAACGGCACGGCGATAGATTTTCACCAACTACCGTCGTTGCAAATGGGTACATCGTAACAACAAAATGCGCCACAAAAAAAAAAAAAAAGAAAGAAAGAAAAATAAAACAACAACAACAACAAAAGAATAAAGTGAGAGCGAGAGCGGAGTCTCTGCGGCAGAAGGCGAAGAGCAAGATGTTTTACTAGGAAGACAGAGCCACTAACTCCAGGTGTTTCCGTTATATGGGCTATGAATGGATAAAACGACCCTGCACGCGCAGCTAGAGCGACGTCGTTTTCATACGGTTATCGACCACAGCATAGATGATCGGAGTTTCTCGCGATTCATGAGGTCACTTTTAATAACCAAGGAACTTCCCGGTGCATCGACAACGGAAGCTGACAGCGACATTTCGAGTCGCGACATCCTGTGTAGCAACGGCGGATGTTTGTTTGGCGCTAGATATTTGTTGCGCAATGAATCTTGGTGTGGGTGGTGAATCCTGAAGGGTCGCCGAAAAAGGAGGTAAGCATTCACCATCAACAACATCAGAACGAAGTTGAGGGTTTTGGGTCACGAGACGCGCTATGATCACGACAGCGGGCCCCATTTTGCACCCCCTGATTGTTCTTTAGCGGATATCTCGGTACTCATATTTAACATCTCTTCCAGAGGAATATATATACCATACCATATAGTACAGCTGCTGTCCTCAGATGGGTTTCAACACTCAAACTTAGGGTCAGTACATCTACCGAAGTCAAGGGAACGATGTAGTAGGCAACTGCTGCACGGTGCGAATGTGGTTATGCTTTTTCTATATTTATCGACCTACATCGCCATCAGGCATTACAGTAGGGGGTACATTAACAAAGTATAAAATAACATAACTCTAACTACACACACGACAGCATATACACACATATATTTATATGCATATGCTGTCGTGTGTGTATAGTTAGAGTTAGAACGCTCACTGGTTCCACGTGAGCGCAGTTTGGCTTAAAACAAATAGACACTTGACGGTAACTCCATTTCAGCAGGCATCCTGTTCCACTGGTATGTCGTTGAGAGAGAGAGAGAAAAAAAAGTAGGAATATTTAAAAGCACCTGTCCTGGCACACTCTAAGAAAAAAAGCAGCAAAATGGAGAGCAGTTGCAGCTTCTACTCCCCTATACTGCAATCACTCCCCATGTTAGTCCCCTAACCCCGAAATTTACTCCCCGGGACTGCAAATAGTCACTGAACTTCGCCCACGGTCTCCTGAATGCAACAACAACAACAACTAAATCATGACTATGGCCTGGGGTGATTCACCGCTTGAGAGCAGTACCCTACCCCATTACACGAGAAGCATGAGATGTGAAATATGAAAATGAAGTTATGTGCAAGTCCAACTCGAACTCCCGTCGTCTGGTTGCGCAACGCTATACGTCGCACAAAAGGAAGAAGCACATGAAAGAAGCGCCAATGGTCCTTGAGATGCAGGGGTGGACCCTACAGCGTCTGGAGCAAGCCGGTAGCCAAGAGGAACTCCAAGAACATCAGAAGTCCTCGACGGTGTTGGACATGGCTCTGACATGGGCCAAGAATTGCAGCCAGGTTGAACGTCTGTCGGCTAGCACCACTCAGCTGAGCACAGAGTTGCCGCCTCTCCGTTTCGTAGAGCTTACATTCTATTAGGACGTGCTCAATGTTCGCTTCAACGCCACATTTGGAGCATAGGCAGCTGTCACAGTATCCGATTCGGCACTTGAATTGGGGAGTGAAGGCAACGTTGAGACGAAGCCTGTGCAGGAGGGACGTGAAATAGCGTGGTAAACGGGCAACAGTCTGCGTAAATATGTGAATTTGGTGGAATACGACTACATATAACTTAGCTAACTTTGCAATTTTCCGCCCACACAGAGGAAGAAATAGTTAGCGGTTATTTCGTGCAAAATTGTACCCTATTACATGTCGCAAGATTTTATATCACTCGACATACCACGCCGGTTGACGGTTTAATTCAAAGTATATCCATGCATGCACATGAAGTATGGGACTGCTAGAACAGAGCGTGAAACGCAGTCCTCACTCTGTGACATTCATTTACTCCGGCGCATTTACTCCCGAAAGGGACTATTTTTTGTGGCAATGCATGTAGTCCCCAAAAGAAGTAAACTTACTCATTTTTCTTAGAGGGCACTATACATCTTAATTTTCTTAATGTGGTCAACTCTGGTGCACCTATAAGTAGGTGGAAACAAGTATACTTGAGAGAGGTTAGAATTATATGCTCGATAACAGGATAGCGATATAGTTTAATCGGAAGCCAATCGATACACTCTTATAAAAAAGGGTGAAGGTAGTTACACCTTTTAGGAGGTAATAGTTGTCGCATATGTTGTGCCTAAAAGGTTGCAAAGTTCTACCTGCTACCTCACTCTCAAAACAGCACTTCACCGCATAGCACGTTGTCCGCCAACAATTGCCATGAATGACAGGGTTGCCGCTTCTGATTCGGTGAGCGAGGGGGGCGTACCCCTCTTTGTAGCAACTTGGATATATGATAATTGCTTTTACCACCCTTTTACACCCTTTATCAAACGCTATGTTGACCTATAGGTGGCAACTGTGGTTTCTTCCTGTTACCACCTGTGGTTGTGTGAAGTTGCCACCTTTTCACACCCTTTTTTTCTTAGAGTGTAAGTCAATCGCGCTATTTCTTTCAAATGGCTGACATCACATTCCTTATATTTTTCGACATATATATTTTTTGTCGAATCGTTTTCATTGCCCGCTTCCCATCTATACGAGTACTGGAATTTGCTGATTTCCTTCGCGTTGCTTTTCGTACACATCACAAACAGAACATTGCGCCAAATGATCAGTTCTTCTGATGAGAGAGCGGGGCGTATATACGCCATTTTGTGGCAATTAACGTTCATCCACATCGCCATAAAAATAAAAAATGAAACGCTTCTCATTTTCAACAGAAAACGATAGGAAAAGGAAAAAGAAGAAAAGGAGTAAAACGTTAGCTTTTCAAGAAACAACAACAACAATAATTATATTCTGACGATGAAGGGGAGGGGTTTTCCACCGTAGGAGTTGAACGCTACCCCATAGTTAGGGGGTCTAATATGAGTGATGACAATGATGAGTGATGACGATGATGAGAGATGACGGTGATGATCGGAGCGGCGATGGCGATCCTGATCGTGATGGTTTTCAAGAAAGAGAACGATATAACCATTCTGAATGGCGGTTGGTTGTTTTGCCGTCAAAGAATACGCACTGTCACCACTGTCACTTTTTTTTTTTTTGCTATAGTCGTGACGACGCCCACTTCTGTGTGGCCAACAACGGCGAGCCGATCCTGCCATTACCCCCCCCCCCCCCCTCACTAAACCGCAATTATCGGACACATCCGGATTCATTGTCGTACATATATACTGAGGAAAAGTGCATAGGACACTGCAGGAATTGTGCCCTGGATGATGTCCTACGTCCAAAGGATCTTTCACTGAAGGACACTCCGAAACTCGCAGCCTATTGTTCGCGTCCTCCAGGAAACTGGACACAGAAAGACTATGACTCAGAGTTTACTTGCTCAGTATCTTTCGACCACCATCATTTCAACATCTCATATCATCTCATCTCATCTCACCCTGGCTACAGCTGTGAAGCGTGTCCACAATTAGCTGGTCTCGTCACAGCCACAACCATCACTTTTTAGAGTGAAACGTCGTTTATCTTTTTCTTTTTTTGCACGAGGTGGGTTAGAGGAACGGCATTTTCTGACAAAGGGGACGTTTATTCGGGACAATTCACGTTTTCTCGAAGCGCGTTATGCATCGGTGCGTATTATGCACCGGAAGATAGGTGTACGGCATATGATGCCACATTTATCTAGAATGAATATGAAATACCACACAGAAAACGAGGAGCAGGGCACGTGGAAAACGAGCTCTGATACTTACAGTAGGAATTTTCGCCAACATTTACTCGTACCTCAGGCACCCGTTCGAGAGCTTTTCTGTTCGCACTGAAAACACCGGGAATATTCCGGGAATTAAGTAAGAGGCGCAGGTGCACCGCGACACACGTTTAGATGTTTCCTGTTGCCGTTGCACATGTGCTACGATGTGGTTTGTACACACCAGTTATATCACCACCCCTTACCCTGCCAGCCTGTGTGCGTCGTTCAAAAGGGACATCGAGACTATTGAGACAAAAACAGCATCCAAGTCTAATCTGTGAACGACAGTTCTGCACAGTTTTGGTGTTCCGCACATACGTGGCCTGCATGTAGGCTTGATCGGGTAACGTGTGAGTACTAGTTTTGTGTCTTTTTCTTTTGAAGTCTGGCTACCACGAGGAAACATCCCATGTCATCATCACTTCTCCATCATTTATTGTTATTGTTGTTTTGTTGTTTCGAAGCCTGGGTGCTGTTCAACACTTTTGGCTCATAGGCTCGGTGGTCTAGGAGAATTTATTCCATCTTTTCGAGTGCCAATATTCCGTTATGGTACGGACTGAATGTGAAGAAAAGTATAGCCGAAACTTGTTATGCGAGAACGATTTATTCTATGAATACATATGTGACGTGACATAATTTAAATACATAAATTACGAATATTATTAACTAAAGGGGTTGTACAGTTCGCCCAAGTTATGTCGGGCAAACGTAAAAGGTCGTTGCATGCGTCGATGTGAACCTGCATTCCAAGTCTTGCAGCAAACGGGGACAAAAGACAGAAAATCCACGCTGATCTCACTGGGACGTCATGGCAGGCATAGGTCCACCAGTGAGGCTGCCGCGGAGAAAGTCACGTCCTTACGACAACCAATAGGAACCTTCGAGGTTCTCCCTCTGACGCCCAACTTCGTTCGAGTGTTTATATCTCCTAAGCTACGAAAAATAATCCTTTTTTCCTGAGTACTATACTCTGCCGTGCAGTACAGTTCCTGTACGATGCAATGACCCACTTCTATCCAAGTGTCATAACCTCTCCAAATAGAATTACATACCTAAGAAATATAATGGACCAGATCCTACTCCATCTACGTGTGTCTGTTAGAAGTGGACGGTTGCAACGCAAGGCCTCGAAGCGGTACGAAAAAAAAAAGTCCAGCAACAATAATTTTGAAACAAACAAACCGTTTCATAATCGAACAACTGTTTCCACTTCATATATATGGACATCGTATAGCATGAGGGGTGGGGGTGGGGGTGGGGGGTAGCTTGCTATTTCCGACAACAACAACAGCAACAATAGATGATGACGATGAGATGGGGTATTTCCGAGCGGTAGCATAGGCCCCGTCATCTTCGGCGTTAAAACAAAAGCTAGATCTTTCAGAACAAAATATCATCGTGAATGTCATTGCTCCGGGTGGCAGAGTGCACCAGAGTCAGTCTCTCGTCAACTACACTCTTAGGAAAAAGGGTGGAGCAGTTACAACTTTTAGGAGATAATAGTTTCGCATATGCTGTGCCTAAAAGGTTGCAAAGTTCTACCTGCTGCCTCACTCTCAAAACAGAACTTCACCGCGTAGCACGTTGTCCGCAAACCATTGCCACGAATGACAGGGTTGTCGCTTCTGATTCGGTGAGCGAGGGGGGCGTACGCCTCTTAGTAGCAACTTGGATATATGATAATTGCTTTTACCATCCTTTTACACCCTTTATCAGACGCTATGTTGACCGAGGTGGTAACTGTGGAAGTTACCACCTTTTCACACCCTTTTTTCTTAGAGTGTACGACATGTACACTCTTAGAAATGAACTTCACCTCACCGCATAGCACGCTCCTAGCAAACCATCATCTCGAGTGATATCGTTATCTGCCTTGATTTGTTGAAAACGGGAGGCGTACGCCTTTTTTTATGACAATTATGAACAGCATAAGTGTCACAAAAAAGGCGTACGCCCCCCATTTTCAACAAATCAGGGCAGATAACGATATCATTCGAGATCATGGTTAGCTAGAAGCGTGCTATGCGGTGAAGTTCATTTTTAAGAGTGTAGGTGGTAACTGTGGTTTCCTCCTGTTACCACCTGTGGTTGTGTGAAGTTTCCACATTTTCACACCCTTTTTTCTTCCAGCGTTTCATGCGCGGTGTCATACTTCGTTTCTCAAGCGAGTAGACGCGGTAAACAACGCTCTCCCATTAGCGGAGTCGCGCTTGTGCTGTAGCAGGCAGTTTTTTTATGACCTGGGAGTTATTCGTACCTCGTGCGGACACCTGGATAATGTGTTCGCGGAGTTCATTTTTAAGAGTGTAGGAGGGTCATTCATTCTTTCTTCCTCGCTACATTAAAAAAAGAACTTCACCACATAGCACGCTGTGCGCCAACCATTGCCACGAATAATAGGGTTATATCGCTTCTTAGAGAAGAGAGAGGGTGGCGTACGCCACCTCCCTCTTAGAATCAGAAGCGATAACCCATATCATTCGTGGCAATGGTTGGTGCACAGCGGGCTATGTGGTGAAGTTCTGTTTTTGTACTTTACGGCTTCATTATACAGTGACGTAGGCAGTATTTTTGGTAGTATACATGTGGGACAGGGAAACATGGTTAAGATCCTCCTCCTTCATGTAAAGTTTTCATGCAGCCCCTCCCTAAATATTTTTCTGTCTACGCCACTGCTGCATTACATCCCGTCAAAATGTCGCAATAGTACAGCAGGAAGGAGTTTTGACAGGAAAACCTCACCCCGCTTTCCTCTACTCTACAGTGCAGGAAGGAGTCGGAGAAACACGTGCGCTGCGCACTCTTAAAAATGAACTTCACCACATAGCACGCTCCAAGCCAACCATCATCCCGAGTGACGTCGTTCTCTGACACGATTTGTTGAAAACGGGAGGCGTACGCCTTTTTGTGACACTTATGCAGAAATGTTAATTGTCACAAAAAGGCGTACGCCTCCCGTTTCCAACAAATCGTGTCAGAGAACGATGTCACTCGGGATGATGGTTGGCTTGGAGCGTGCTATGTGGTGAAGTTCATTTTTAAGGGTGCGCTCAAAAAAACACATATCTGAACCAGGCGCCATACAGAATGATATCCTCCTCTTTTCTGATTTGTTGAAAATGTGAGGCCTACGCCTCTTTGTGCCAGTTTGGATGTACGCGGGGGGGGGGGGGGGGTCGAGGTAGCTTGCCGTTGTTGGCCGCACTCAAGTGGGCATGGGCAGTGGGATGTACGCTAATTGGCACTCCCCACTCTATTCTCAAATCAGGAGGGGTACGTGGCTGTATCGTACACTCTTAACTTCACCGCAAATATGCTCCTATATAGCCAGACTCTTCTTCTTCTTCTTTTTAAGTGTTGAGAGAGGTCAGCCAATATTTGGCTTGCTACTCTTCAAAAAAAAAAAAAAAAACAAAAAAAAAGTCATCATCCCGAATGGCACCGTTCTCTTCTTTGACTTGTCGGAAATTGTATGGAGGCGTACGCTTCTTTGAAGGCACTTTATGTAGGCACGTTAATTGTCACAAAAGGGCACATACCCTGCGCTTCCGACACATCGGGAGTGATAATGGTGTCATCCTGAGCAACAAGCGTGTGTTATGCGATCAACTTATCAACTTCTGTTTTGAGTGTATATAGTACGTGCCCCACAGGCCGACATGAGGGAGATCTGTGTCTGCATCCGATGGGATCCAATCTTAGGCGAGCAACGGGCAGTAGTCGCTATTGTCCCTGATTTTTCTTCAGTTATTTGACCACTGAACAGAGTCCTTTCTACGAAGCCTTTCATCTCATATACGCAACCGTACCAACTCACGGAAAAACGACTAAACTATACTACGTCAACGCATCTCAAGTAGCTCATGATTTGCTACGTACGTCAAGGGACACGCAGTCATTGGCCCTTACATATAGGTGGTCTCCGGACGAGGGAAATAAGCAATAAGTAAGAAATGTCTGGACCGAATTTCGTTGGCTTCCGTCCTGCTGTTACGTTCAATTAGACGGAACGAAAAGCAAAGAATCGAGGTCATAAAGGCTGGGATTATTGTTGCACCACCGCGTTCCTCGAGCTGGCGGAAGTTCGGTTCATATCATAGAGGAGGAAGGGATGAGATTCGGCGATCTATTAATACCAAAAGGTGAAGCTGGGAGCCGTGACGTCACAGCTAGTTTTGACGTTTCAGTTTTACAGTTTTCCGCGTACACTTACACTCTAAAAACGGAGCTTCACCGCATAGCACGCTCCTAGCCAGCCATCATCCCGAATGGCAACGTTTTCTCCCTTGATTTGCTGAAAACAGGGGGCGTACGCCATTTTTGTGACATTGTGCAATTCATAATTGCCACAAAAATGGCGTACGCCCCCAGTTTTCATCAAATCAATGGAGAAGACGTTGTCATTCGGGATGATAGTTGGCTAGGAGCGATCTATGCGGTGATGTTCATTTTTGAGAGTGTACGCCTCATAGCACGTTCCTATGCTCTAAAAACAGAACTTCACCGCATAGCACGCTGTGCGCCAACCATTGCCACGAATGATAGGGTAATATCGCTTCTGACTCGAAGAGAGACGGTAGCGTACGATTTTTGTGACAATTAGCATATATCTCCAAATTGCCATAAAAACCCTCATTCGTGGCAATGGATGGCGCACAGCGTGCTACGCTATGAATTTCTGTTTTAGAGTGTTAGCCAACCATGGCTTCGCTGTTATATCATTCGCTGTCCCGATTTCATGAAAATGCGTGACGTACTCCTTCTTTTGACATCTTGCATTTATGCTAGCTGTCACAAAGAGGCGGACGTCCCGCTCTGAGGAGTGATAACGGTACCATCCTGTGTAGTGGTCGGTCTTCACTCCTAAAACGAGACTTTACCGCATAACAGCTCCTAAGCGAACTATTATCCAGAACAGCATCGATCTCTCCACCGATTTGTTGAAAACTGGAGGCGTACGCCTTTTTGTGACACTTATGCACTTATGATGATATCAGATATCGTCCATGCCCATATCGTCCATGTGAAAAAACTGACAAAAGTTGTAACGGTATCATCCTATGAAATGGGTGGCATTGAGCAATATATGGTGAAGTTCTGTTTCAAGAGCGTTGAGCTTGCTTTAATTGTGATGAAGTTGCGTTTAAAGAGTAGCGTAATGGCTGTAGCTAGAAAATGAGATAGGCTCGATGGCTGACAGGCACACGTGTCCAAGTTACCTTTAAAAAGGGGACTTGACGGCGACGTTCTGCACCAACAATTTTGCCCCGGATGATACGGTGACGTTCCGTTCTTGGAGTGTATAACTGAGTCCACAACTTTGTCGTAGCACATAATAAAGGTCTGCATTCGAAGTCTGCCTGGAAACAAGCGTTGTTGTAGCGCCGCTGTTAGCCGATACAATCCAAGCCAAAATTGGAAGGGTCCTATAGGCTCAACGTCACTTTCGGAACATATCGTATCTTACTTTATACTGAATCTTACGTCGAGACTGGGATGTACCCGGGTTCGAATCCCGGTGCTGTGCTATCTGGGGTTTTTCCTGGGGTTTCCTCAGACGCTTTGAGACATAAGTCGGCACAGTTCCCTTAGAAGTCGGCCCAGGACGCACTTTCCCCCAGGGCGTCAGTCGTGATGTCGCCCACCTGTGTGAGGCCGGTAACGGCGAGCGCTTTCACCACCACCACCACCACCACCACCTTACTGGATGAGTTGGTGCATGCCGGTGTATGCAATAAACAAAATTAAAACCGGAAGACGTCTAATGTCGTCCTGCTGGCATGGCTACGTACGCTTGTATCTGCTCGTGGCGTGCACAGGAAGAGGTGGACGTAATAAATGGTATAGAGGACACTGGTAAATTAGCGCTGCACAAAAGGCAGTCGTCGTCAGGCTTCAGTTCTTTGCTTTTGTGGTCATATCCGCGAAGCCGTGTAATGGGAGCAATAACACCGACACTGTCTGTCGTTACAAAAAAGAAGAGTGCTCCGAGGAAAACCCCTCCATATGGGTCTTTTGTATCCGTCGCGTGCCGGATAGAGGAACAAAAAGTAGCACGCGCCTTGTACATATAGCTCTCGCTTTCCGAGAGAGGGACATGCGGTTCGTTTTCAGAGGCTCATTTCCTCGTCTCATGTACAACAGCAACAACTTTATGATGAATGAGGAGTTTCATCACCAGTGGCGACACTCTACCCCATGATCGGTTAAAAGCGGGAAGAGTACGCCTTTTTGTGACACTTATGGAGTTATGTTAACTGTCACAAAAAGGGGTGCGCAACGAGCTTTCCACAAATCAGGAACTCATTTGAGAATTACGGCGTTGTTGAAAAGGAATGTGAGACAGAGGGGGATGGCGAGGAGGCTATATTACGACATCGACTCTGTCCGATCCGAGTTGGATGTAATCAAAAGCACTCATAGTGGAGGCGCGGGTTTCGATTAATGTGTGCAGTTTACAGCTCACTCTGTTAGTTTACGGTACACTCTTAAAAATGAACTTCACCATATATCACGCTCCTAGCCAATCATCACCCCGATTGACATCGTTCTCGCCACTGATTTGTTGAAAACGGGAGACATAATGCCTTTTGGTACCACTTATACAGTACAAAATTGGTACCAGAAAGGCGTACGCATCCCGTTTTCAACAAATTAGGGGCGAGAACGATTACATTCACGGGGTGGTGGTTAGCTAGGAGCGTGCTGTGTGGTGAAGTTCATTTTTAAGAGTGTAGAGTTTGCACTTGCCTTCTTGCCTCCGTGGTGTGCACCGATGCGCGTAACACACTTGACATATGTACAACCTTACACTGTTAAAACAGAACTTCACCACATAGCTCGCTCCCAGCCAACCATCATTCCGAATGATGTCATTCTGTGCATTGATTTGTTGAAAATGGGAGGAGGCGCCTATCTGGGACAGATTATGTTGTCCCAGATAGGCGCCTCCCCCCTGTTTTGAACAAATCATGACACAGAATGATATCATTCGGTATGATGGTTGGCTGGGAGCGAGCTATGTGGTGAAGTTCTGTTTTAACAGTGTACCAGACGTACTGCCCTGAATTCGCTTGTGCACCTTTGCGAAGGTTTTCTTTACATATAGCTTGAGCAATTGAGGCGTATGGAACAACAACAACAGATATATTCTGATGATGAAGTGGGGAGGTTTTCCACTCTAGGAAATTGATATACACGAGAGCGTTTGCTCTATACCTCATCAAGGAGTCTTACAGCAGAACGACATAATACTGAAAAGCGAATGACCACTAGCGTATTATGCCGGGAATTAGAATGAAGAATAATGAATCACATCTCTTCGCTTGTGACGAGGGGTGTGCATCAGAATTTTACCACATAACACGAATGCTATCATTCCTTCTTCTGATTTGTTGAAAATGTGCGGAGGCATATCTTGGAAACATTATGCATGATAAGCTCCCTGTTTTCAACGAATCAGGAGGCGAAATGATGCCCGTTTGGCTCCACTCTAAACACGGAGCTTCGCCGCATAGCAGCCCTGCTCCAACCATTGCCACGAAGGAGAGCGTTATCACTTCTGATTCGAAGTGAGAGGGAGGCGTGTGCCATTTTATCGCAATTTGGATATAGTAAGTGCGCTCTTAGAAATGAACTTTACCACATAGCATGCTCCTAGCCAACCATAATCTCGAATGCTATCGTTATCTGCCCTGATTAGTTGAAAACGGGAGGCGTACGCCTTTTTTGTGACAAATATGAACAGCATAAGTGTTACACAAAGGCGTAGGCCTCCCGTTTTCAACAAATCAGGGCAGATAACGATAGCATTCGAGATTATGGTTGGCTAGGAGCGTGCACTCTAAAAACTGAACTTCACCTCATAGCACGCTCTGCGCCAACCATTGTCAGGAATGATAGGCTTATCACTTCTGATTCGAGGAGAGAAGGAGGCGTACGCCTTTTTGTGTCAATTACCATGTATCCAAATTGACACAAAAAGGCGTACGCCCCCCCTCTGTCTTCGAATCAGAAGCGATAAACCTATCATTTGTGGCAATGGTTGGCGCAAAGCGCGCTATATGAGGTGAAGTTCAGTTTTTAGAATGTGCTATGCGGTGAAGTTCGTTTTCAAGAGTGTGACAGAAAAAAGCCTACGCCTTCCCCCTCTCTCTTCGAATCTGCGATAACCATATCATTCGTGGCAATGGTTAGCGCACAGCGTGCTACACTCTAAAAGCAGAGCTTCACCGCATAACACGCTCCTAGCCAACCATCATCCCGAATGACAACGTTCTGTCCCTTGATTTGATGAAAGCGGGGAGCGTACGGCATGTCTTTCTTTTTTTTTTGTGTGTGTGTGTATGCGGTGAAGTTCGGTTTTTAAAGTGTGGGCCGTGTTATGTTCTCTTTTAACGATGAATTGACCCTGAAAAAGGTGTACACACCACCATTTTTCAAAAAGAAAATAGAAAACACGGCGATTTTTGTCTGTTTTTCACGATTGGTGAAAGACGTGCTCCCTTTTTAAAGCGCGGCACATTCCTGAAAAAAAAAAAAAAAACTTCATTTTTCATCCTGCGCGGGGCTTCACATGCTCCTAAGCACATATGCCAATGCCAACACGAGCAGAGATCACGCTGTACATCGAGAACGTCTCTACATTCGCCTTCTAAAGCTGAATAAACATTCATGTTGACCGTGCAGGAAGGGTACGTGTGCTACACGGAACCAACAAACGTAAAAATAAAAAGGAGCAACTCAGACTGCTGACACTCTGGGAAATATAGGACTATCGCCCCGTAGCGCTTCCGCAGGAGCGTTTCATGCGCGGTGTCATACTTCGTTTCTCAAGCGAGTAGACGCGGTAAACAACGCTCTCCCATTAGCGGAGTCGCGCTTGTGCTGTAGCAGGCAGTTTTTTTATGACCTGGGAGTTATTCGTACCTCGTGCGGACACCTGGATAATGTGTTCACGGAGAAGCGCTCGCGAGAGGGGTTTGCGAGCATCAGCAGCGAGTTCAGGTTGGGTATTCCTTTCTCTTTCATTGGGACCCAATATGTTTGGAATGCAAGTGTTCGTGCATGTGGTGTCCTACACTCTTAAAAAGGAACTTCACCGCATAGCACGCTCCTATTGCCAACCATAATCTGTAATGATATCGTTATAAGCCCTGATTTGTTGAAAACGGGAGGCGTGCGCCTTTTTTGTGACACTCATGCTGTTCATAATTGTCACAAAAAGGCATACGCCTCCCGTTTTCAACAAATCAGTTCAGATAACGATATCATTCGAGATGATGGTTGGCTAGGAGCGTGCTATGCGGTGAAGTTCATTTTTAAGAGTGTACATTGGAATGTCGTATTGCTGGGTCAGTGTAAATATTTTAGGATAACGAAAAAAGTGGAGTTTTTACTTTACTTTTTTTTTGCCGTTTTCGTTAGTTGTAAGGATCATTTCGTCGAGGAAAACTTTCTTAAACGGGTTAAACTCTGTGCGGTAAATCGGGAGTGATTGACCCATTCGAGTGTTTTCGATTTGGGGGCTACTATACCGGGTGTTTCAGTTAAATCCCCGGGCTAAATAATTCGCGAACGGGTGCACCAATCCACGAACTTTCTTTTTTACAAGTATCTGTCCGATACCACCTACAAGCTGCACACCGTGTGAATGAGTGGGAGGCGCTCATTATTAAAATAAAAATGCAAATGAGTTTCGTCAAAAAGCGTATCTTCTAAAGCAGGGCGCTGTCGGCATTAAAATGGGTACTACCCCTTTTGGGACCTTCAGTGGACACCTTTTAGAGAAAAATCTGCCACCGAAGCGGGTCATTTGTTGCAGTAATTAATTGGTTTCGGTTTACGTATTTTTGTCGCGGCAGGTCGCGGCGAAGCGCAAAAGGGCGTATTTCATTGGTGTAATTCATTGGTGTAATTCATTAATGTAAGGACGTAATTTATTGATGGATAAGGGAGTGAAAGGACGTCCTTTTGCGCTGCGCCGCGACCAGCCGCGACAAAAATACGTAAACCGAAACCAATTAATTACTGCAACAAATGACCCGCTTCGGTGGCAGATTTTTCTCTAAAAGGTGTCCATTGAAGGTCTCAAAAGGGGTAGTACCCATTTTAATGCCGACATAGCCCTGCTTCAGAAGTTACGCTTTTTTACGAAACTCATTTGCATTTTTATTTTAATAATGAGCGCCTCCCACTCATTCACACGGTGTGCAGCTTGTAGGTGGTATCGGACAGATACTTGTAAAAAAGAAAGTTCGTGGATTGGTGCACCCGTTCGCGAATTATTTAGCCCGGGGATTTAACTGAAACACCCGGTATAGCTATAGCATGTCGTAACAAGACGTGTATGGAAAGCGGAGAGTGCGCTTTGCAGTCTCACTGTTGGCGCGTTTTCGTAAGTGGACGTGTGCGTACTATAATGTAACACATCTTGCCGCAATAAACCCAAGAACCAAACCGAATATAATAACTGAAAAAAATAAAATAAAAAAAAATCAGCCATTGTAACCGAATAAAAAGCGTGATTGAATAAAACCGAAATAAAAGCGCGGAAATTGAATGTTTTCATTAAAGACCTTTGTAGCCAGTTTCCGTCGCAATTAAATATCTCATCCAGCAACAATCTCCAAATAACCTTCCACGATAAGGGCCATCTGCCTTTACGACGGTTGTCCTTCAACTGGCGTATTGCGGAACTGTCAGATATACCCAATGATGACATGCCTTGCGGGATATGACGCCACATAATACATATACAGGCCCAAGGGCCCAGGCCGAGCCCTACCCTACCCTACCCTACCCTACCCTAACCTAACCTAACCTAACCTAACCTAGCCTAGCCTGGCCTGGCCTGGCCTGGCCTGGCCTGGCCTGGCCTGGCCTGGCCTGGCCTGACCTGACCTGACCTGACCTGACCTGACCTGACCTGACCTGACCTGACCTGACCTGACCTGACCTGACCTAACCTAACCTAACCTAACCTAACCTAACCTAACCTAACCTAACCTAACCTAACCTAACCTAACCTAACCTAACCTAACCTAACCTAACCTAACCTAACCTAACCTAACCTAACCTAACCTAACCTAACCTAACCTAACCTAACCTAACCTAACCTAACCTAACCTAACCTAACCTAACCTAACCTAACCTAACCTAACCTAACCTAACCTAACCTAACCTAACCTAACCTAACCTAACCTAACCTAACCTAACCTAACCTAACCTAACCTAACCTAACCTAACCTAACCTAACCTAACCTAACCTAACCTAACCTAACCTAACCTAACCTAACCTAACCTAACCTAACCTAACCTAACCTAACCTAACCTAACCTAACCTAACCTAACCTATAGGAACCAATTGTGCTTATTAGAAACGACACGTCCATGCAATCCGATGACTGCGGAGGGCGTAACGCATATGGAAAGGCCACCTCGCGTTCTTGATTAGTATCTTGAGGCGAAAAAATTGGTGTTTGAGCAGCACACACTGAAATATTTGTGGATTGTTTGATTAAGTGCCATAGCCAGTCTGACTTTGTCGTGACTGAAATGCCCATTTTTTTTCTCTTTTTATATCACATCACATCACAAGTGCCATAAATCAAATAGAAGTAAACGAATGGTGGCGTGTTCCTTTATTTTTTATTTTTGTTCTCGCCAAAATCGCAATGGTGTCGTCTGCAAAAGTAATTATCCTTGCACTAAAAAGGCTCTGCCGAATGTTCTGGCCATGGCGCAGGCAAAGCCAGCAGATACGCTACACCTGTCATCAAGCACACCAGCGAACCTCCTATAGCCGCAGGATAAGAGTTTCCCTTTCTAGCCCCGATTGTTTCCCTGCGTTGACCAAAAACAAGTCGACGTCCTTTGCCTGAGCAAAATCTGCGAAATTTCTTCTTCTGCTTTTTAAACGGGTAGTCGTTTGCACTCTGCGCGGTAACAAAGCTGAAAGCGAGTCTGTCTCGGACGACACCGTACAGGTGAAAAATGGAGCGGCGGGACCCTCAGAGCGAAAGTTCATGGGGGGGGGGGGGGACTGCCCCTTCTGCCTCCACTTTCCGACGCCCCTGTACATATATAGGAAGTATGCTGAATTTTCACTCTTTTCACAGACGCGTGACGTTGCCCGCCTTGCGAATCCGACTACGGCAAGCAGTTACACTACCACTACCACCACCACCACCTCCACCACCACCTTAGCTTAACACTTTTTCTTTCGAAGGACAACTTAAGCGTGTGTGACTGTGATGTGTTGGTGTGAGAGTACATTATCGATAGCTCGTGTTTCCTATAGGGCGGGGGATATATTTATTAAGAAAAAAAGAAAAGAAAGGTTAGCTGGTTTAGGAAAAGAATCACGCTGTGATGATCAACTAATGAACTCGCTCAATGAAATCTGTCAGTCGAAGAAATTGATTTTCGAGGCTGTGGGTGCAATATGACATTCCCGGAAGACTCAAATCTTTCACATCAACATGCGACGTGCATTCTTGTTTAATTTTCTTCGTTATTTGTTCATCTTTCACGTGAAAGTACATCTTTTTTCTTTATTTCCTTTCGTTAAAAAAAGAAAAGAAAACAGCGGTCCCGATACGGAGCTACACTCAAAGTACATACACCCAACTGAGGAAAGTCCCTCCTTCTTCGCACAGTCGAACTCCTGAGGACGAAAGTTCACCACATCGCACGCTCAAGGCGATAGAATAATATGTAGTTTAGTCCAACGACAACTGTTGGTGATTTTGATTAGACTGCATCCTTTGTGATGTGATGTGATGTGATAAAGAAAAAAAAAATGGGGATGTGAGTTTCGACAAAGTCGAACTGGCTACCCCAGTACACTTACAGAAAGTACAAACAGATGATGAGATGATGAGAAAACAAAGACAAGATGCCCAGAGAAGAAGAACAGCGATAATGGAGGTCAACATGTAGTTCAAAAGTTTCGACCAAGTGAGAGTAAAATGACTGCATCATTTATCCTATCGTTTTCGGACTCTGTATAGAGCGCGCTCCGTCCGCTCTGTCCCTCTCGCTCCTGAGCCTCTGTGCACGTGATGTGTACACGTTGCAGGGGTGGGCAGTAATACTCATATTTTGTATTATAATACTAATACATAATACTTCCTAGAAATAGGTATTATAATACTAGTACGTAATACTTTATTTCTGAGGTATTATAATACATAATACTAATACTTCTGTTTATTACACGAGTAATACTAGTAATACACTGATACGTAACTTGGGAGAAAGAAAGGAAAGGAAAATCAAAAATATATATAATTTGCGCATTACCATTCTCCAATGACGTTTTATTTCAGATGCTTACATGTTTAGCATGTTCTCAAAGGAGGTAGCCCTCTATAGGGCATGGCTTTTCCGAATATGATGAGATAGCGCTGATCAATTCGATCACAGTGAACAGCTTGCTCTCAGCGTGACAGTGTCTTGATTTCGTCCAGTCTCGACGATAAAATGTGGGCCGTTCAAAACTGTGTAACTGTCCATAGTGCAACCCCGTACAGGGGTGCCTGGACTGGACGCACTCTGTCATACGACGAAGGGCTCGCAATACGATGACTCATCTTTACGGACGCTGAAATGGAAGGAATGCGAGGAAGCCTCCAGTAACCTCTGGTCCCGAGGTCGCACCATTTGGGATAATTTGGGGCAGAGGAATAATAGGGGACTTGTTGGTGTCCAAATGTTTGTGGGACAGGAAAAATTACAGATAAAGTGCACCGGTGACATGTGGCAGGTCGGACCTACGACCTCTGGGAAGGTATTACACCTTCAAAAGTATTATAATACATGTAATACTTCGATTCTGTGTATTATAGTACAGATACAAATATATTTCAAAAATGAGTATTATAATACATAATACAAATACTCAAAAGTATTACAGTAATAGTATTATAATACAAAGTATTACTATTACTGCCCACCCCTGACACGTTGCCTGTGCAAAGCGCCTCTGTGTGCCTCTGGATGTTATTGAATTACCGAATGTTCTTTACCGGAAGGGCCGCCTTCCGATCCGGCTGCCCGCAGCCTTAAAAGGAGGTGCAGGTGGGACCAAACGGAGACGAGGGTGTATATAGAGCGCGAGAAGTACCACGACTTGTGGGGAGGAGTCCCTGCACTTTTAAAGATGAACTTCACCGCATAGCACGCTCCTAACCAATCATCACCTCGAATGACATCGTTATCTTCCCCGATACGTTGAAAACGGGAGGCGTACGCTTTTTTGTGACAATTATGAACAGCATAAGTGTCACAAAAAGGCGTACGCCTCCCATTTTCAACAAATCGGGGCATATAACGATATCATTCGAGGTGATGATTGGCTAGGAGCGTGCTATGCGGTGAAGTTCATTTTTAAGAGTGTAGGATTCCCTAAGAATACCGGAACCCTATAGGAGCGCTACGCTCCAGAAAAGGAGTGATGTCGTTTAGTAAAAAAAAAGGAGCTCACTTTTACAACAGTACTTCCCGGCATGTGATGTGATGTGATAGAAAAAGAAGAAAAAAAACGGGGATTTAAGTCACGACAAAGTCAGACTGGCTACCCCAGACAACTTAGCCGCAGTTAGTTGAAATAAATAAAAACGGGAGAAAACCCAGTAGTTGGGGAGTGGGAGACAAACATCCCGAACTAGTGGGGACACTTGTCACAAACGAGTGACCAGAAAGTGCCACAAAAAGTCAATCAGATGCGTTTCTTCAAGGAAACGTAGGACTGCTTTCAATGCAGCCGCTTGATCATTGAAGGGCTGTGGACCTAGGAGCGTTACAAGGTCAAATGGCCGGGCGTCCAGGCGAGCCAGACTTGCTTCTAGTGCCCTGCGACTGTCGGCATAGTTGGAGCACCCGAGGAGGATGTGCTCTGTGCGTGTGTGTGCTCCGTACTTCACGGCATAACACGATGAAGGCAAACCATTGCACAGAACGATACCGTTATCGGTCCTGACTTGTAAAAAGCACGGGGCGTACGTCTTTTTGTGACAATTATTATAACTGCATAAGTGTCACAAAAAAGGCGTACGTCTCTTGTTTTGAACATATCGGGGAGAGAACGATGCCGTTCGGAACTATAGGAACGTGAAAGAACTGATGTTCTGAGGCTGGAACAACATAGAAGGGACAAATACATACAAAGCCTCAATTTGCCTAAGAAATCCGGCGGCAATCCAGAAGATATGGGTTCGAGTCCTACAGCTGGCTAACCTTTTCAGTGACTTTCATCTTTCATCGTTATAGGAACGTGTTATGTGGTTATAGTATTGTTTTAAGACTGTATATACCTAATATAGCGTTGTCACTCCTGGGGCCCTATTCTCGTTAAACTAATCGACCTCAATTACTTTGTGTCTCGCCTGTCATTGGTCGTTACGTGAAGAAAAGAAATGAATGTCACCCCCCTCAACTGATAGTCGAGCTCTTGATCCTGCAATCTTCGTGTTAAAGTATAGAGCATGAAGAGTGCACACTATAAAAACAGAACTTCACCGCATAGCACGCTGTGTTCCAACCATCGCCACGAATAATAGGGTTATCGCTCCTGATACGAGGAGAGAGGAGGACGTACACCTTTTTGTGGCAATTATCATATATCCAAATTGCCACGAAAAGGCGTACGCCCTCCTCTCTCCTCGAATTAGGGGTGATAACTTTATCATTCGTAGCAATGGTTGGCGCACAGCGTGCTGTGCGGTGAAGTTCTGTTTTTAGGGTGCAGGATCAAGTACTCGACTATTGGTTGAGGGCGCGTGACATTCATCCCTAGCTTCACGCCTTCACGTAACGACCAATGACAGGCGAAACTCAAAGTAATCGAGGTCGATTACTCTGACGAGAATAGGGCCCCTGATTTGATGAGACAGCGAGCCTCCATTGACAAAAACGCCCTACTTTGAACAAATAGGGAGAACGGTATCATTTGGAATGACTGTTAATTGCGGAGAGGGAAAATTTTGTGCAGAGTGTGCACTCTGAAAACAGAACACGCTCACAATCAACAGTCATTTCGAATAATCCTTTCTTCAATTAGTTGAAATTGGAAGCGTTTTTGTATCAACTGACGCATACCCAAGTTCATACAAAAGGGCGTACACTTCCTATTTCTTTTTCCTTCCTTTCTCATCCAATCGTCATGCACGATGCATGTAGCTCTTGTTGTCCTATTTCTGAAATCCAAGTCCTATCAATCCTGGAAGTTCCTTTTTTCGAGACGCAAGATTTTTGTAGCGAGTGATTCTTTTAGTTAGAGTCACTAAATAAGCTATTTAGCTTATTTAGTGACTCTACTTTTAGTGAGTCTTGCCTGATGACAGATTTCGTCTTCAGGAGGATTTCAGATTTCTTCTTCTTCCTCTGACGAAAACCCAGGCAAAACAGCCGCAGACAAACGTTACAACCGCACACACAGATGGCACGAACCCGTCCGAGCGAGAGAACCCCTTCATTCACCGAGTCAATTAAGCCTATCAGTCCAGAACACTATAGGGGTCATCATCCACGTGCATGACCGGAATTCACTTCCAATAACTGTCCCCATAGCAACGGCTGAAGGGACCAACGTGATACTCCATTAGGTAGAACAATATGTGACAGACCCTTACAAGATATACTTCCACATGAGGGAAGGGTCTACTGTTATGAAAAGTTTCGCCGTGCCATTCCTGTTGTTCCGCCATATAACGCCTCGTTACCCTCTGGCTTCGCACGGACGAAGTCGTAGGCATGAAGTTGGCATACCTCGGACTGCCGTGTCTGTGCTACATTGTTGCCAGACGCCGCACGGTGAGATACGTTGATGTCTGCGCACGCAGTAACTCTTTGCTCTATATCTTGTTGTTGTAGCCCGGTTCGTATCGTATTTGTCCACGTTTTCTTTACGTTTTGCTGTCCAGTCCTTCTACTTTATGTGTATTCAAATTTAGGAGATTAACATAAGCGCATTACAGATGCTGCTCGTGTGATCGTCTCCGAATGCAGATCTTGACCATGACACTCTCCTATAGCCAACCATTATTCCGAGCGACATCGTTCTTTCTCCCGATTTGTTGAAAATGACGGTTGTACACCTTTTTGGGACACCTCGGTCACAAAAAGACGTACCACCTGACCTCTCTGCAAATAAGAAGAGGTAACTCTATCGTTCTGTGCAGTGATAGACCGTGAAGTTCTGCCTTCTGAGCGTAGTTCATGAAGCAGAATCGCTTGTGTTTCACAGGTATAGCTGCCATTTTTGTCAACGGCCCACTTATATACTTGATAGTTCTTCGAATGGTAACAAGAAAGGTAATAATTGTCCCATTTAATAAAAGGTGTCGCGGATGCCGCTTTATTCGACGACTCGCCGGCCCATTTCGCTTCGTGACAATGTAATGTTCAGCAGTACAGTAATCGCAATCTAAACTGTTTACAAATCTACCGCAGTAGCGATGAAAGATGGAAGTCGCTGAAAAGGTTAGCCAGGCTGTAGGACTCGAACCCATGTCTTCTGGATTACCGGTCCAGGGCTCTACCAATTGAGCTAAGCTAACGCGCCTTCCCAGCGACTTCCACACTCTTAGAAATGAACTTCACTGCATAGCACGCTCCTAGTCAACCAGCATCTCGAACGATATCATTATTTGCCGCGATTTATTGAAAACAGGAGGCGTATGCCTTTTTGTGGCAATTATAAACAGCATAAGTGTCACAAAAAAGGCGTACGCCTCCCGTTTTCAACAAATCAGGGCAGATAACGATATCATTCGAGATTATGGTTGGCTTGGAGCGTGCTATGCGGTGAAGTTCATTTTTAAGAGTGCAGGGTGAGTCATTTGAAGCGTGTGTCATTTGGTGCGTCATTTGGTGCATCATCTCACTCATGCACCTTTCACTCTTACATTTTTGCTCACTCATACACTGTTAAAACAGCACTTCACCACATAGCACGCTCCTAGCCAACCATCATTACAAATGATATCATTCTGTGTATTGATTTGTTGAAAGTGGGGGGAGGCGTCTGTCTGGGACAGATTATCTTCTCCTAGATAGGCTCCTCCCCACTGTTTTGAACAAATGATGACACAGAATGATATCATTCGGCATGATGGTTGGCTAGGAGCGTGCTATGTGGTGAAGTTCTGTTTTAACAGTGCGTACACACATTCATACGACAGGAGTAGTTCTTTCAGTAGTCATTTCACTTCGTGATATTTCCTCAAACACTGAAAACATACATGGTGCCTTATTCATATGCCAAAGAGCTTTAAACGAGGTATTCGGCTGTTCTTGAAATTTATTAATAGGGCTTACATTTTGTGGTCTCACGATTCTCCCTTTAGCCATGGCGTAGCATGCTGCCAACAAAGAAATTCCGCCTGCGACGGTTGCTCATCACTGCAATCGGCCTCAGCTGCGGAACTTTACTCTTCATTGGACTTCGGGACCCGTCATCACCCTATACAGCACCTGGTGGTCGAGAAGACAACGTCCTGGAACCCAAAGATGTCCCTGAAAGCCATGAACCTCAAGCGCTACCGCGCTTTGAAGCCGTTACGGTGAGGCCCATGTTTTTCGTGAACTTACCGTAACTGGTTCAGTCCTTGGAATAATTACAAAGCATATGCGAGCGTGTTATGGAACTCAAAGAGGATTCATATTGACGGCGTTCACAGAGTGTACGCTTTCGGGCACCATAAGGTCTGTTCGCAGACGACAGTGGTAGTGTCAGCTGTCCGTTGTCAAGAATGGTGCAAAGTTCGTTATCCCTTATAAATGCGAAGCTCATTTGGGTTTATAATTAAATCACTCATAACAAAAGCGAGTAGTGCTTCTCTCTGTGTTTACGTGACACACGTAACCATGCACAATCAGCTCTCGCGACCCACACGCCAGGTTTTGCTATAACAGACGGCACCGGAATTACAACGCATGTCGTCTGCTTTTGAGACGTCTGCAAAGTCCCCTGCTTGTGTTACACTAAGTTGAGTCCCAACATGAAATCGGTGATATGAAAACATTATCACCGTATTATTAACATTATCGTGTTAAGTACAATAAAGCAGCAAATAAGAGTTATCGATTACAATGCATGTGCCTCTCAGATATAGGCTACCAGAGCTCTCACTCGAGCTGATGAACCTCATCCCTTTTTCACAGTTCTGTTCGGTGAATGAGAGCGAAAAGAGATGCAATCTGAACACGTTGGAAACGTTCTTATTTGTGATTTATTTTATCTTTTCTGACACACGACGGCGCGCGTGTTCGGCAGCCAGCTGTTGAGCGAAACTGTCTGCGCTGCAAATGGGAACGTCGATATTTAGTTGGGCATCGATCTGCACGTTTTCAGTTCTACGATGTATCTGGAGCCGTGCACATTGCTCTACTGAAGACAGAGAAAGATATGGAATGCGCGAGGCCATATTACTCCGCTAATATCTATCGACAATAAAAATGAAACTTCAGCGCATAACACGTTAAAGGCCCTCCATATTGCGCAGAATGATATCGTTATCACCCCCAATTTTTGGAAAGCGCGTGGCGTATGCCTTTGCGTGACACAAAACGTAACTGCATAAAGCCGGTTTCACTCACGACCGTAGTTGTCGTCCGTTTGCTCCAAAAATACAACCTAAAGGCAATCGAGCTCCGTAGGTTCCAGTGGGTCTGTTTTGGCTCCGTTAAAAGCACGGCCGAGAAAAACGTTTGTGCGGAACCGTCCTAAGTGTCACGAAAATGCGTACGCCTCCAGTTTTCAACAAACCGCAGGGGAGAGAACGTTGATTCAGACAGGAGATATTTGATCCCAGGAGCGATTTGAGACAGGAGAGAAATAATGGTTGATTCGCAGCGTGTTATACGCGGTCAAGTTCTGTTTTAGAGTGCACAAAGAGATAAAAACTAGACGTTTTTAAAATTCGCCGTAAAAAGGTTATACGTCGGGCATCTTTTACGTGGGGCAATTTTATATAGGGCTTCCGTTTTTTTTCTGTAAAATTACAAAAAAGAAGAAGAAGAAAATAAACTGAAAGAACTACAGTTACGGGTAATGCGTGTAGACGATTCAACGGATGTCTCCTCTGAATCGATTTTCGTCTATATACGCTCCTAAAACAGAATTTGATCGCACACTCTTAAAACAGAACTTCACCGCATAGCACGCTCCTACACTCTAGAACAGAACTTCACCACATAGCACGGTGAAGGCTAGCCATTGCACCGAATGATACCTTTATCACTCCCGAGTTGTGGAAAACGCGAGGCGTACGCCTTTTTTGGAACCGCATAAGTGCTCAAAAAAAAAGGCGAACGCCTCCCGTTTTCAACCAATCAGGAGGCAGAACCGTGTCATTCGGGACGGTGATTGGCTGAGAGCGTGCTATGTGGTGAAGTTCTGTTCTGTGGCACGGCAAGCCCTTTCGCCATCACCACCACTACCACCATCTGTTCTGTGGCAAAGTCGGCCCAGGACGCACATTTCCCCAGGGCGTCAGTCGTGACGTTGCCCACATACGTGAGGCCGACAACGGCAAGCCCTTTCACCATCACCACCATCACCATCACCATCTGTTTGTAAGAGAACTTACTCTGGGCCAATCAATGTCGCTACACTGCAGCACTCAGACGGGACGAAGAGGGGTTAAAACAAGTGCAGCGACATGAACTATTACCATCTCCCCCTCTTCCTCCCGTTGATCTAGGCCAATCAATGCCCTCCCTTCTGATTCGAGGAGAGTGCGGGGCGTACGCCTTGTTGTGGCAATTAATTAACGCTGCAATATTGAAATTACCACAAAATGACGCTCATTTTGAACAAATAAGGAAAAGAGAGCGATGTATGATTCTATAGGGCAGTTGGTCCGGAGCTTGTTATGCGGCCGACTTCTGCCTCCGTAAGTGAACGATTGCAACTCTGACGGCCTTGGCTGTCCTTGCTTTGTGTAATGTCTACAGTTCATCATCTCTGACGCGGAGATACGCACAGCTGTGTTCGCAACGGACAATGCACCGACGTTGAGTCAGGTCGGAATAGCCTATGTAGCGTCAGCATGAAAGAACTCCGCCAATAAGGAGTCAGCTGCGGCTGAGGGGCGTGAAGGCAAACGAGAACATTTTCATGAATTGTTTAAATTATTTAAGCAGTCATATCTAAATTATTTAGAGTATATTCATCCAACTATTTAACTATTTAACTAAGTAATTAATGAAATTTGTTTCGTCGTTGTTCTATGTTCCGCTTTTTTTAAAATTGTTTCTCAATGCAGTCGTACCATTCAAGTAAGAGTATTCGAATTTTAACAAAATCTGGGAAGTTTTTAGGCGAGCGTCAACGAAATTTGTGTGTGATATAGATTATGCAGTGGAGGGTAAAAATGGTTGCCCACAATGACTAGGGAAAGTTGCAAAAACGGTACTTATTTTGTAAATATAACTATGTAGTAACATTACAATTTACAATGAAAACCATTCCAAGTGAAAATTTCGACAGGAATTTCTCTCTTTAGTGAAGCAAAAGTGCAAGGTTGTGGCACATCTGAAACCAAAATACGCCGTAAAATCTGCATTTCTCATTTGTAGATCTGCTAGCAAACTGCTGATGAAAGTAATACAAAACCAGTAATGCTCACAGTAAAAAAAAAAAAGGAAAATGAAAAATGAAAAAAAGGAAAACAGAAAAAAAGAGAGAGAGAGAAAAAGGTGCAGCCATGGCGGGTGATCCGGGAAAATACCAGTTCGCATTCACTGCTGATCCGCATGAAAAATACTGCACAAAACGGAAAAAAAAAAAAAACACCGAAAGACGGGAATTCCATCAAAGAACGACTCCCACAACTGCCTAGAGCAGGGGTCTCCAACACGTGGCCCGCGGGGCTCCCGCAACGAAAGAGAAATAAGAGAGAAAAGAAAAAAGAGAGGAAGGGAAAGATCGCAGTGAGAGAGAGAGAGAGAGAGAAAAGAAGCTGACGCGATGGGCAATCGTGGGCCTACGGAAAGCCCTTTAGTTCATGGATAGCGTCGAATCACAACATTCACAGACCAATTTAAAATGATTCCAGGAATGTCTGGAGTACGATCTTTGACGTCGTTAGGAAGCGCTTCACAAAGGACAGTACGCGGAATTTACTGGAAAGATCCGCGAAGAAAAGGTGTTGCGGCTCAAATTGGCAGCCACAAGACAAAATGACATTTGAGGGCAAGTGAGGTCGCCGTTAAAGCAAGGTTCGCCCTGTCGCAGTTGATCGCAAATGCGTCAAAACCCTTCACAGTAGGTCCTTTTATCAAGAACTGTCTCATTCGTGCAGCTGAAATTATGTGCCCAACCGCAAAAGATTATTCGAGAAGATTAGCATTTCTGCAAATACTGTCGCTAGGCGGGTTGAGGACATGGGTGCAGATTTGGAAATGCAGCTGCGCGATATTTCGAAGAATTTTTGTGCATATTCCTTAGCACTTGGCGAATCTACGGACATGAATGATATTGTGTTCATCCGCGGTGTCACGCGCGACTTGGACATATACGAGGAACTGTTTGATCTGCTTCCTCTGAAGGGGACAACGACGGGGAGTGACCTGTGGAGCGTGGTAAACGGCAGCATCGAAGCAGCAGGTTTTAATTGGGAGAATCTCGCGTCAGTATAGCGACTGATGGATCTCCTTCAATGGTTGGTAACACTATAGGTCTGGTAGCCCGCCTTTAAGAAACGCTTGCAGAGGAAGGCATGCTCACGAACGTTCCAGCAATTCACTGTATCCTACATCAAGAGGCATTGTGGTGCGCGATAGTTAAGTTTAAGCACGTCATGGATGTTTGTCGTCGAGACCGTTAATTTCATTCGGTCGAGAGGCTTGAATCATCGTCTGTTTGCCGATTTAGTTCAAGACTTGGATGCCACGTCAAAGATCTGTCTTATCATACAGAGGTCAGATGGCTCAGCAGGGGGAAAGTACTTCAACGTTTCTTCGATCTTCGAGATCAAATCAATGAATTTCTTCACAACAAGGGGAAAGAATGCCCTGAAATGGCCGACCCCGAATTGTTGCGTGACCTGGCGTGACCCGTAGAACAACACAGAAAGTTATATAACATTTAGACATACAAATACAGAAAGAAAAAAAAAGGTTTTTCGAGTTAAATATCAGTTCTTCTGTCTCACGTGTTACTTCTTCGTCTTCTTGGAATTCCTGGCTTCACAAATGGCACAACAGATGGCTGTATCTTTGCAGAGTATCGTGTGACGTTATTAGGAATATGCCACAGTTGAAATTAGGCCCTGTCACTTACATAGAGATGTATAGGGGTGGAAACGGTATGTATCAGATAGGTAACATCGTGAAATAAAGGGAACTACTTGCCGTATAGTGGGCCACGCTCAGGCGGGCAACGTTACGACTATCGTAGCAGGGAATCATGCGTCCTGGGCCGACTTCAGAGGGACCGGTACGCACATTTGTCTTAATAAAGTGTCCGAAAAAAACCCGGGGAAAATACCGAGACAGCACAGCCGGCGCGCCCGGATTCGAACTCGTGTCACCACCCCGTCTCCCCGTGCTAGTATAGCGTCACAAGAGGTCATTGCCTTCTAACACCTTTCATCTCTCCGTCTGTCCATGGCTGAACATCGCTCACAGCCACAGTTGCTTCGCAGTGTTAACACTGAATCGAACAACAACACCAGGAGATCGTTAAACAGCAGTGCAGTGGCTAAGTCTTGGTTGGTATCCGGCTGCCTCGAATGGCACGATTCAGTTTTCTTTTTCGAGCAATATTTGGAATCGCTATCGGGAATTGGACAGTGTTATAGTAGAAATTTCATTTTTCATTAAAATTAAATGAAATTATTCTCATTATTATTTTAATGGACCCTGTTATTTACACTGGAAATATTTACTGATATTTACTGTCTACCACGCGGTAGAAAAATGCCGCCAATTTTCTCGTTGACCGGTTGCTGTTGCGGTCGTCATACACGCATGGAACGTAGCACAGTAAAGGAGCACATTCGCATAGCCCTAGACGAAGCAAAAATACGATACGATCCACACTCTCTCCAAGGTCCCTTGCAAGAGGAGGAACTATCTTGATTGTGAAATACAAGAGAGCGAGTCTCTGACAGTGTCGCGTCGCTGCCCCACATTTTGCATCACGCTTTAAAATATCATCACAGACTCTTTAAGGATCGTTTGCTTACAAACAAAGCAATAGAGATCCAGCAGAAGACCAGCCAACCAAATGCAATAACGGACAAAAGCTATGAATCGCTAACGAATCAATCGCATCAAGCTCATAAGCTGAAGTAACACAGTAAAGACATGTCTCGACCGCATAGCACGATTCATTGCGAAGAATAAAGGCCATTATCATTCCTGCGCAAGACGTACGCCTTTCTGTGACAATTAACAAAACTGCATAAGCGTTAGAAAAGAGGCGCCGTTTTCAACATGTTAGGGGAGATTACGCTGTCATTCGAGATGGTTATAGGAGCAGTCAAGTTCTGTTGTGGGGACGGTATTCTTAACTCGACTCGCCCCTCCATTCAAGCTGCTCCTCGAGACCAGTTTTGTGCTTCAAAGGTCAGCCTTGACTTGGAATACCCCCCGAGCGGAGGAAATCATTCGCACTTTCCTCGAGTGCTACACGGCAACACCGGTGTTCGTTTGAAGCCCATGATTCCTCAAATAAAGAAGCGTTTCCTTCTTCCGTCACTGAAGTCGAGGATCGTTTAAGGATACGGTAGTAGGTGTCACGACAAAATACGGAAACTCTCGGAAATATCTCGACTACACTCTTAAAAATGAACTTCACCGCATAGCACGCTCCTAGCCAACCATAATCTCGAATGATATCGTTATCTGAACTGATTTGTTGAAAACGGGAGGCGTACGCCTTTTTTGTGACAATTATGAACAGCATGAGTGTCACAAAAAAGGCGCACGCCTCCCGTTTTCAACAAATCAGGGCAGATAACGATAGCATTCGAGATTATGGTTGGCTATAGGAGCGTGCTATGCGGTGAAATTCATTTTTAAGAGTGTAGGAATGAATGGTCTCACAGCAGAGTGTGTTTGGAGTCGCATGCTCCTGCCGGAGGCATTTATTCCAACGTCGTCAGGGAATGAATGTGCTTCTTATACAGTTATACAGTATTATTGATTTGTCCATGTGTAATTTTATTTGTCAATTTTTAATCTACATTGTGTGTCTGGAATTTATTCTATTCGACCGCATGTTTCTTATCTGCATCGATGGCAAAAAAAGAAAAAGAAGAAGAAAGAAAAACGGCATGAGACAGGAAAAAAGCCTTTTTGTGACAATTAACATTTCTGCATAAGTGTCACAAAAAGGCGTACGCCTCCATTTTTCAACAAATCAGGGGAGACAATGATGTCACTCGGGATGATGGTTGGCTAGGAGCGTTCTTTGTGGTGAAGTTCATTTTTATGAGTGTTTTGAAATCACATTTGTTCTCCCTATATGAGCATTCGGAAACGACGTTTATAGTTGGTATTTAGTCGACTTGAAAAACAACAAGTGAGAGTTCTTTGAAGCGCTTTGGATGTTTTGTTGTGCGGCAAAGTTTTGGAAGCAGACGACATACACGGAGTGCTGTGGTTCGGGGGGTATCACAATACGAACGAACACACGAGCATACGAGATACAGAAGCAAAGTGCAAAAGTGCATATAAGGAAAACATCATGCGTTTCAGGGGAGAAAGTTGACAGAACAACAACAAAAACTTTATTGCGAGATGATGAATGGGGACTTTCATCGCCAGGGGCGATACTCTACCCCATTGCTGGTTTTGATGCGGGGAATGAAATAATGAGCCCCTTCACAATAAGGGTCGAAATCCTACGGTGTCCAAAAAGGCAAAGAGAGATTTGAGGGCAGAGCGTTGGTGGGCTGGGTTTGGCCAGGAACCAAGCAATTTTGAGAGAGAGAGAGAGAGAGGGAGAGAGTCCAGCACGTTAAGGGATCCGGAGAGTACGGTTCGGGAAGGTTGGTAGTGTGGGTTAAGTCTCGTAAAACCATTTTGTTTCGAATTAAATGCATATTAAATTAAATCTGCGCCATAATGTTCATGGCGTTTGGTAACGGGGTTTGGTAGTTTCGACGGAACGCCCGTAAGCTGTCTTGCGGGTACTCCGTTGCCCTTACATCTCAGCTTCGTCGCAAAGGCGTCCAAAAGACTGACCGTCTGGCAAGAAGTTAATGACGAGTTAATAAAGAAGTATGCAGTTAAGGCCGTAAGTGAGCCCGTCTCACAGGGGTATAAGACTACCCTTATGTGGTCCTCGTCACATATTCCAAATTAAACCATTTTACGTCTAATCCCAGGCAGCACCAAGTCCTGCCGACGAGATCGTCCAGCCAGGTAATGGCAAGCCTTGGTTCATGAAACAAGGCACCCTTCGACCGTCACCGGGCCATGCACAAAGGTTGTGGCCGCATCAGGTGCCGTCGGGAGATCGTATCGTGGACCAACTCATGTACATGCCTCAAGGCTACGCACGAAATGCCACCAAGCTCAAGAAGATCGTCCTCATGTACGGCCTCAGCGGATGGGGAGACTTGCCGAAAGGTAAGTGACCACAGGGGCGTGTGTGACTATTGAGCACTGCGGAATTAACTGACCTGTGGCGCCCTCAAAAGAAGCTTTTTAGACCAACCTCGATAAATGTTGAATGAAGGCAGTTGAAGAAAATGCAGCAGCAGTGGGATTCGAACCCGATTCCGGATGAGACCTGTGTTGTGTTTGTCCCTTGTATGTTTAATTGCCTCATCCACTACAACTTTGTAAATGTGCTTAGGGATTTGCAGTTGCGTCCATGTGACATTCATGGGATGTAAGACGCTCAAAAGCATCGGCGGCCATGCTGAACCAATTTTGGTAGCGCGGACGGGGGCCCACTGGAAACTGAATTGATTACACCACATTTCTTCCAACGTTTAATCAGCCCTGATATTCTGACGCAGGTCGATCTATATTTCTCCGCGACAAATGTCCCGTGGACACGTGTGAGATCCTGACGTCGCAAGACGAAAGTCCGGATGCGGACGCCATTTTGTTCAAGGACAGGTTTACACCCCCAAAGCACAGGCGAAACCCAAATCAAGTGTGGATGCTGTATTTGCTGGAGTGCCCTTATCACACACAGGGCTTTAAAGGGCTGAAGAATATATTCAACTGGACAGCTACTTACAGGTATGTCTGCCGAATTTCTTGAGCGGGAAGATTTCTGTTCCCTCATGTAATCTCTTATGCAAATGAGAACAGGGACGTGCTTCAAAAAGAGTAGGGTGTTTGTTTAGGGCGTAGGTGGCGCCATTGTTTGTTTGTCTATTTATTATTTACTTGCAAACGGGGCCCAAACTACCGTCTAGGCAGAGTCACAGTAAAATATACACAACAGAACATCATTAAACGCAGCACAACAATACAACAACAAAACACAGCAAAAAGCACGCGACCCAAGCCACTAAACACAACGAAACGCTCACAATACTACAACAAACATACTAAAATATCACGTCCCTATGCATACACTGCAATAACAAACACACTAAAACACATCGTCCGTAAGCATACACAGCCACTGGCATATAAAAATGTATTCCGTGCGTAAACACACTAGTCAGATAACAGACATTGCTTTATATGCTTTAGTGACGTACATGAGCTGATGAAAGTCTCATGCGCTAGGCGTAGAGCATAAGGTGCACAATGGTCACTGATATCAAAGGTAGTGGTGAACGTATCCGGGCGTGATGTGAATTCAATAAATATCTTAGTAAGCATCTTTAGCTTGAAGATGACAAATACACTCAGAATATTCATGAAGAATTGGCTCAATTGATGCGTCAAAGCTGGCGCTACCTATTTCCACTTTCGGTGGAACTGTTCTCCTCTGTTCATTCTATGCACGTCGGAAGGAAAACCGAAATTCAGCTCGATCAATCTTGTACAACAAGGGATGAGCGACAGTCGGCTTGTATCCACTGCCTTCTACCCATGTCCTCTGTCTATCCGGTTCTGGTACACCTTTATAGTTCATTGTGTTGTCAAAGCCTTCAGGAGAAGATTCTGAAACCGACGTTACTTTTTCTTTTTTTACTCGCTGTACCAGACACGATTCAGACATCGTAGCTCCGTACGAGAAGTTTGTATCCTTCGAACCCTGGCTCGGCAGGGATGACCGTCCTCCCGTTCCCGTCTCCTCCCGAAACAAGACGAAGAAAGTGGCCTGGTTCGTGTCCAACTGTGCCGCACGCAATCAACGTCTTCAGTACGCCAGGGAGCTGTCAGCCTACATCGACGTCCACATCTACGGCCAGTGTGGACCTTTCAAGTGTCCCAGGTCTCGAGCCGGACGATGCTTCGACTTGCTCGATCGGGACTACAAGTTCTACCTGGCTTTTGAAAATTCAAACTGCAAGGATTACATCACGGAGAAGTTCTTTGTTAACGGGCTCGGGTAAGTTGCGTCATCACTCTGAAGATATACGAGACGACTTGATACACTTGTTGAGACTATATGCTGAAGGACGATGTCATCAACATCATTGATGAATCAATAATAGTGAAAGGGTGCAGACTAGCTGGTTCATAATGACGACGTGGAGACCCGAGACAGGGACGAAAAAACAGACAACACATCCTCAACAATTCTCGTGCCTGAGAATTTGTTGTTTGTGTTTTCCTCCCTGTCTCGGGTCTCCACGTCGTCACCATTGATGAAGCAGTATACGTTTGAAAGCACGCGTGCACGGATAGCACCAAGGTCGTTCGAAATCCATCGCAAGAGGGGGAAGGAAGCAGGAAAGGGGACGAATACAAATGACGCAATCTGCACGCTGTACAGACTGACTCGGGATGTTAGACAGCTTCGAGGACTATTACGGCATTACGTAGCAGGCTAGTTCCATCTCAAATCGAACAATCCGGTACACTTGATGTCTCGAATGAACGGGAAAAAAATATATGTTGAAGCCATCGGTGAGTTAGGAGAAATAAACGCTTTCCGAATTCTCTGCGTTGCGCGGTTCGGAAAGTAGGAGAGGAGGAAAAAACTGCCTCTCATAAGACGATGTCGTCGCGCTCGGGTTTGAGCGTTCGCTACAAGGCTATTTCTTGTCGCATTATAGAAATTTCTTGATCTGGCTTTAGACCACTTAGGGCACAATAGGATCCTGCGTTGGCAGTGCTGTCTCCGTTTTTGTTTGTCTACAAACAAATATCAAAGTTGACTCAAAGTGCCGAAAAGCCCCATATTCACTACAACTTTGCGGACGATGTACAAAACGGATAAGATTGAGCTTTATGCCGTTTAATTTGTCATTCATGTGGCTATCGAATGATATATAATTTGTTGCTCTACCCTGTCAGGAACGTAAGCGATACCTCTTTCAGTAACACCATACCACCGAAAACTGACGAATTTCGGAAGCCTTTATCTAAAAAACCCCACCAAAAACTTGCTTCGAAAATTTTATATGTTGTAGGTAGTTCCTTAGACTATGCACAGAAGAAAAATCAAAATTCGGACTTTATCGGTAGGCGCACTGTGAATTTTTTGCCAGCCCTATACGCAGAGCGCATTCAAGCCTTGGCACCGTGTCCCGCGTGTTGCAAAATCGAATTTTCCAAAGGGACTTTCAACTTCTGTCTTCACATAAAAAGTAATTGCTATCATTTGAAACCGTTCTGAGCGCTTGCGTTCATAATAGTGTTGTACTCGCTGAATGTAGATTGTGGAGCAACCATATGTGCTCACATTTTTTGCGGGATGACACACATGCATTGCAAGTGCTGGGAGCCCGTCAAGAACAGAATGCTTTAGAATACTTTTGCGTCTTTATAAGAGGTATATTTGTCCACGGTGATCATATCGAAGCATATTTACAGTACACAGAATAAAAATAATTTGACAGCGAACAAGACAAGGTGACGAAGGTAAGAAGGTAACGTAAGTTATGCAGAGCATTCTGGGTGGATGAGAGTGCTCGTGTCAGGAACTGCTTTAGGCCGTTGGGGAAGCCACTTTCCTTAATGTTACTTTTGATGGCAGGTTCTTGTTAGATTTTCGTTCAAATGTGGGCAACATTGCTGCGTGTTGTGATTCAGCCACCTTTGCTGTGAAGTACTTGAAGCAGCTTCTGCATAGCAGACCCACTTCTGTTACGCCTTCGGCTTCATCTGCTGGAACCACAGTGTTTATGGCAACTACGCCGATCTCCGAAGCAAAGCGAAAACCCTTTGTCTATAGCACTTTTTTCTTGTGTATGAGGCGGTAGTCAGCGAAATCCACACGATCAGCACTGTACAACGAAGAGGCCATTGAGGTAGATGTGATACCAGGACGACACACTACAGTAATGCAGATGTCGTCGCACACTCTGTATAAGGGCACTCCAGGCACTTCTGTAGTCGAGAAGTGAGTGAAGCGTCTTCTGTGTGTAGGCGAAACTTTGGGCAAGGTGTCTTCAGAGAGTAAATGTGACCAGGACATTCCCATGGTCGCAGCATGTCGAACCGAATGACATATTGGGCAGCGGCGCCGGTCGGGCTGTTTCGGCAAGGTTCACAAAAGGCACAATGAATTAGCCTTGAGTGTGTGCGTATGACACTACAACATTTTCCTCAGTGCTTTTTCCCCCCCTTCCCCGAGGTCATGAGGCCGTAGGAAAGGAAATGTTTCAAAGAATACTGGAAGTCACTGCGTCCCTCCTGCCATAATGCGTACAGTAAATATGCTTTTTTAGAATAACCCTGAACAAATATGCCTCTTACAAAGACGTAAAATCATTATGTTCTTCCCTTGCTCCCAGCACTTGCAATACATGTGTGACATCCCGCAAAAAATGCGAGCACATCTGGTTGCTCCACAATCTAGGTTCAGCGATTACACCATTGTTATGAACGCAATGCGCAACGCAAACGCTCAGAACCTTGAAAAGGAAACCTTGAAACCTCAGAATGGTTTCAAATGACAGCAATTACTTTTTATATGAAGACAGAAGTTGAAAGTCCCTTTGGAAAATTCGATTTTGCAACACGCGGGACACGGTGCTTCCGCTTGAATGCGCTTCGCGTATAGGGCTGGCAAAAAATTCACAGTGCGCCTACCGATCAAGTCCGAATTTTGATTTTGCTTCTGTGCATAGTCTAAGGAACTACCTACAACATATAAAATTTTCGAGGAAAGTTTTTGGTGGGGTTTTTTAGATAAAGGCTTCCGAAATGCGTCATTTTTCGGTGGTATGGTGCTACTAAAAGAGGTATCGCTTACGTTCCTTACAGAGTAGAGCAACAAATTATACATCATTCGATAGCCCTATGAATGACAAATTAAACGGCATAAAGCTCAGCCTTATCCGTTTTGTACATCGTCCGCAAAGCTGCAGTGAATATGGTGTTTTTCGGCACTTTGAGTCAACTTTGATATTTTTTTGCCGACAAACAAAGACCGGTGCAGCACTGCCAACGAAGGATCCTATTGTGCCCTAAGTGGTCTAAAGCCAGATCAAGAAATTACTATAATGCGAGAAGAAATGGCCTTGTAGCGAACGCTCAAACCCGCTCGCGACGACGTCGCCTTATGAGAGGCAGTTTTTTCCTCCTCTCCTATTTCCCGAACCGCGCAGCGCAGAGAATTCGGAAAGCGTTTATTTCTCCTAACTCACCGATGGCTTCAACATATATTTTTTTCCCGTTCATTCGAGACATCAAGTGTACCGGATTGTTCGATTTGAGATGGAACTAGCCAGCAGCCAGTCTTTCTACGTGTGGGAATAACAGAAAGACATATGTTTAAAGAGACTATCGCATCCGTCTCAGTCAATTCTGAAACTACAGTGCTGTATTACTCCGCGTTCTTTCCTGATAATAACGCCAAAAATCCGACGCGAATTGGTGGCGTTGTTCCTGTGCAGTTTGATGTAACACAAGGCAAGCGCAGACGACGCATATTGAGAGTACCTCGGAGTTCCCTCTCCGGAAACGTCACCCGGACAAGGCCAGTGAGCGCCCTCTGGCCAACACCACCTAGATACAGAAAGCCTGCGCGCTTGTCGACGTGACGTAACAATTAAGAGTCAGCCAATCAGGATCGTGTTTTTAACGGCCATAGCTAATCACGAACGTGCTTTCAGGGTCGTGCCCATGGAGAAGAACCACCGTCGTCTGCGAGTTGTGATTGAACGTCCCCGCGTACTAAATGGGAAAACTTGGAAATAAAGCGCAAAATGGCCCCAATCTTTCTCAAAACTCATTTTCTGGAAAGCGTCTTGCACTCTTTGTCTAAATATTTAGGTCTGCAGACTCCAGATGGGCTGCAATTGTTTGCGAGTTCTTGAATTTGCAGAACGGTGAATCGCAGTAGCAGACGAATTCTGAGTTTCTGACTCTTAATTGAAAGAGGGAGATGAGGCAATGCGCAGGCTTTCTCTATCTACACTGTTAAAACAGAACTTCACCACATAGCACGCTGTCGGCAAACCATTGCCACGAATGATAGCGTTATCGCTTCTGATTCGAAGAGAGAGGGGGGCGTACGGCTTTTTGTGGCAATTTGGGTATATGAAAATTGCCACAAAAAGGCGTACGCCCCCCCTCTCTCTTCGAATCAGAAGCGGTAACCCTATCATTCGTGGCAATGGTTGGCGCACAGCGTGCTATGCGGTGAAGTTCTGTTTTAAGGTGTAGGACCGTAACACCGTGTTCCACACAACATGGTCCCCTCAGAACTTACGCTGGTAAACGAAAGTCTGCGTATTTACCGAGGAGTTAAAAAACCGCAATGCGAACGCCAAGCGGACGACCTTGGAGACAATCACCTGCGCTGCGCTCCCATTCGTGTGCCCGGCTTACGTCATCATTGTGTTCGGAATAGAAATGTGGCCAGGTCGACCGTGAAGTGGTGACGAACATCACGTTCTCATACATACGTTCCCGGATTGCGATAGTCCCTAGTGAATATATTCATACGAAGGAACAGGGTCTACTTCATCCGTTCCTCATAGATAGAATACAAGACACGCTGCTGCCTCCTGATATTCAGTACCTATTCCGACAATTTTACAGTGTCTCATTTTTCCTTATGGAAGACGTCAATAACCCGGCCGCTGACGAAGACTCGATTTTTGCTAATATTTCGTTTTCATTGGTTGGGATTCAGCTATTTGCTTGGATAAATACGCAGTTATTGTGCTCTGGGGCAGCTGGGCATGTCATTTGAATTAATACTGTACCAACCCACCATTACCATTAGCTGTCCGAAATCGATCTTGGTTTCTTTGCTGACTGAAGCTGCACTTTGGAATAGCCAAAAAATTGCCTCTTCTTGATTGAGCCCTGTGCAAAACAGTGAAAAGTAAAAAGTAAAAGAATATCCGTCGTAGACAATCCATTGCATGAATTAAGTGTGTCAGTTGTCTTTGACTTTTAGGCTATATAACGCTCTACACAGATGGTGGTGCTAATGATATGCGAACAAAAATTCAAACAGAACTTGAAGTGGCGCGTAACAAGCTCTGCGCCGACCACTGCGCCGCGCGTCATCGCGTCGTATTTCAGGAGAGAGAGAGAGAGAGGGGGGACGTACGCCTATTTGTGACAGTCACCATGCATCCAAATTATCACAAAAAGGCGTGCGCCTCCTATTTTGAACAGGCTGAGAACAACATCATTTTGTATAGTGATTGGTCCGGTGCCTGTTATGCCGTGAAGCTCTTGAAGCTCTTCATGCAGAATCACCGACCCTCTCTCCCCACGAAAGATCTTCCCCGTGGTATGCAGACAATGCTCCATCGATTACGCACAGGATCTGCGTTCACGAACTCTCAACTGTGCAAGATCGGCTCCAGGGAGGATTCCAGTTGCGGACACTGTAATCATCCGGAGACAATTGCGCATATCCTGACAGAATGCCGTGCATACCATGCCATGCGGGAAACCCATCTTCCCCACGCCAGGCCTGGTATACTGACGGACGTCCTCTTCCCCGAAGGGTCTTGTGCGGAACGACTTTCAAAAACTCGCGGCCTCGTGCGCTTTCTCCAAGCAACGGGCCTAGCGGAGAGACCACTCTAGTGCACCTCTCACCTACAGTGTGCTTCCGTCCCATCAGTACCGGTCATCCTGCTTCTACATCACTTTGAAGTCCTCAACTCCCCTTTCTCCCACCTTCGTTTCCTTTTTTTTTTTTTGCTATAGTCGTGACGATGCCCACTTGAGTGCGGCCAACAACGGCAAGCTACCTCGACACCCCCCCCCCCCCCCTCTTGAAGCTCTTGAAGTTTTTAGCGACCAGCTCGCGTGGCAGTGTGGTTAGTGCACTGGCCATGTGACGTCGAGGCTGGGAGGTACCCGGGTTCGAATCTGGGGTTGTCTGGGGTTTTTCCTGGGTTTTCCCCATACGCTGTTAGACATATGTCGGTACAGTTCCCTTAGAAGTCGGCCCAGGACGCACATACCCCCAGAGCGTTAGTCGTGACGTTTCCCACCTCTGTGACGCCGACACCTCTTTCAGCACTACCGCTACCACCACCACCACCACCACCACCACCACCACCACCACCACCACCACCACCACCACCATCTGTTCTTAGGGAGTAGAACGGGAGTCAAAGCCACATTTACTTATATTCACCATGACACATTCTGACTTTGGCTCAACACTTCGTCCGCAGCGCCCCCTGTAATACATGCACACGTGTTTGATTTGTCACATGTCGTATATGGCGTGGGGTATGACAGGAGAATACATGACAAATGATAAAAAATCCAAATCGTATAGAGGCGACAAGGCGTGCGACGCGATACGCGCACGGTAATGAACCGCAAACATTAAACTGTTGACGACCCAATAAATTATGCCCAATTGTTACCCTGGAATTTGTGAACATTTAACCCTATAAAGTTATTCCTTGTGCGTGTGACACTCACCGGATCAATTCCTTCCAGGCACGACGTATTGCCGATCGCGATGGGCGCACAAATCGACGACTACCGGCGATCTTCCCCGAACCGCTCTTTCATCCACGTGGAAACATTTCCTTCTCCTCGGGAATTGGCAGACTTCTTACACCTTCTAGATCGCAACGACACCCTCTACAACGAGTACTTTCGGTGGAAAGGCACGGGAGAGTTCGTCAACACCTACTTCTGGTGCCGCGTGTGCGCCATGTTGCACGCCCCACCGGTACACAAGGTGTATCCGGACATCCATGCCTGGTGGAGTGGTCCTGGAACTTGCAACACCCGAACCTGGAAAGCCATCAAGAGAAAACATCAGGCTTCCATAGGTTATGTGTTCACGTGACGTATAAGTATACAGCTATAGGGTTAACTTATTTGTTCGGTCCATCGTATGGCTCACATCGTGGCTCGGCCAGGGCCAGCTGATGCGTTTGTTATGGAGCACTGCGCGCGTGCAGGCAAAGAGATTCGCGAACGACCGTTGTATTGACGATGTTGGGTGGTCGTTTTTGAGGAATGGCACGGTGTGTTCATCTAGTCATGTTGACTATGCTGGATGATGGTCAACGGTTGGAGAATAGTATGGCATCTAGTCGTAGACCGTCCCGAAAAGGACCTGTGGGCCGCTCAAGGCCGAAAACGAAGGCAATGCCTAACGCCGTTTGCTGTCGAGAAGGCAAGCGTACAACTCGTAACCCAAATTACAAAAAAATAACACACGCAAGGAATTTTGTCCCACGTTTTCAAATCTAACCAAGCAACCTAATCTCAAGCGCTCCGCATGTACTGACGCTCGTCTGTTGGGTTCTGTCGACAATTATGTCCGCCTCTTTAGGTATATGGTTGTGCTGCAGCAATTCTTTTAGGTGTCATGTAGGTACTGTTGTGGTTTTGGCTACAGTTAAACGAGGTGGGAGCTGTCAAAACTCTGGGAGACTCACTAAGTGGTGCAGTTTCAAAACGCCTTCCCCGCACACCAATCGTACAATAGCGTAAAAAGATTGTAATTTTCTCGTGATCGAACGCAGCTAGTGAACGGTGTTCTGCAGAGGCGTTCCCGCTATGCGGAACGAAAGAAAATGCTTCTCTTTTGCGTGAACTACAACTTACCAGATATCGACCGCACGGGGGGTCGCGCTACCCATCATACAATGGCCAGTGTGTACAGGTATCGTTGGGACGCTGAAATAATGGAGGTTGCGGTTGCACTTTACATGTTACTCTGGGTTCTTCATAGTATTGCCGAATTAATTATGAATTCAACTGCACAAGGGGAAACGTTGGAAACGGACGAGAACACTGTACTGACAAAAGTGTACTCTACCGTATCTGTTTCGGGCATATATAATGTTTCGTGTTGTCAGCGATGTGCTTTCTAGTCCTACATGTGTGTGATCTCAAACAGCGAGGATGAAATGTTAAATGACGGCTCTGATGACACAACGAGCCAAGGACAGAAAAGAAACAATTACATTGACGTGCTCATCTTTTTCTCTTCCCCTGGAAGCATTATGTCACTTGGAGCGACGGCAGCGCAGACGCCGTATAGTCAATACTGACTAATTGGTTCACTTTCAACTAAATCACGCTAAACGCCATTCATAAGTGAAACAAGGAAGAGACCACGTCAACGCTGCAAGTGGAAATAGGTCTGAATACCGAACTTCACCTCATAACACGGTGAAGGCCAACCATTGTACCGCCATTGTACGGCCAACCAACTGCACCGCACAGCATTCCCCAGGCCAGCCATCAGTGGCAATTTTTCCCCCCGACTTGCCGAGATCGGAGGTGCGCACGCCATTTTTGTTACATTATGCAGTTCATAAATGTCACAAAAAAAAAAAAAAAAAGGCGTGCGCCTCCCGTTTTCAACAACTCAGGGCAGATAACAACGTCATTCGAGATGACGGTTGGCTACACTCTTAGAAATGAACTTCACCACATAGCACGCTCCTAGCCAAACATAATCCCGAATGACAACGTTCTCGCCCCTGATTTGTTGAAAACGGGAGGAGGAGCCTATTTTGTGCCGTGCATAATGGCACAAAATAGGCTCCTGCGTGGCTAGGAGCGTGCTATGTGGTGAAGTTCATTTTTAAGAGTGTAGGAGCGTGCCATGCGAGGCTTTTCCTGGGTTTCAGACATATGTCGGCACAGTTCCCTTACAAGTCCTCCCAAGACGCATATGCCCCCAGGGCGTCAGTCGTGAAGTTGTCCACCTCTGTGAGGCCGACAACGGCGACCCCTTTCACCATCACCACCACCACCGCCCCCACCTTTTCTAAGAGTGTACTCCTCCCGTTTTCAACGGAGAGGACGGCGTCATTCGGAATGGTGGTTGGCAATGAGCGTGCTATGTGGTCCAGTTCTGTTTCAAGAGTGCATGGCGGGGGTCACGGACTGGCCGAACGCTGAATGTGCGACCGATCGAACTTGTGCGGAACAAATATTGCTCATAAGATCTTTCACAATAATTTACAAGTGTGGGAGAGAGAGAGGGAGAAATCTCACTGTATACACGAGCTGGGAGAAAGGCAATAATGAGAACGAATTAGTTTATGTTTACAAATTACGTTTTATAAATTATAGAAAGTATTTAATAGCGTTCAGCGTAGCAGACGCACCTGTCCAAGTAACAGAGCTATTTTTTTAATCTATAGACCACAGACGCATCGAAGGGGTTGTGGCACTTTATCGCCGGGACACGTCAAATCCACCGTTACCGAAGCACATAGGTTCTCGGTGACAATTTTGTAATCTGTTATTAAAATTACATTCTGACAGTCGTCAGCATTAAACTGGCTCAACCCCATAGATGGGCATCATGTTCAATTATGAATTTCAACCGTCTCTTACTCCATGCTTCCTTATTTTTTTGTCTGTACCTCGCACTAGATATAAACTGCTCGTGTAGTAAGAAGTAAGGGTAAACTTCATCTCAAGAAAAGAAAAGATTGTATTGCGGTTTCAAAGTAAACGCTCGCTGCTTGCACACATCTATCACGTGATCTCTCGAACGAATTTCATATTTTGAACCTAAAGTATTGATTACCTGGCAAATGGAGCCAATGTACAACATTCCCACGGGTGCTTGTCTTTACCCGCGTATTATCCCTCTCCATTTTCTTTTTCACTCTTATGCCTACATTCCGTGGTAAGTATATATCGAATTATAAGTTAATGTCTCATAAAACTACGATGCTCAATATTCCTATGTCTCCGGAACAATATGAGCGGCGCTGGGACGTGTTTCTTTTTTTTTCTTCTTCTTTTTTTTTTAAACTCTGATCACACGTTTCAATTGAACTCGCACGCGACAATGTGTAAAGTTATTTTTATGTCGTACTTCTCTCTCTTTCTTTACTCTGGACGAAGGGCACAAACTGACGGGAGCGGAAGCATAAAAAGTAGTGCAGGATAAAAGTAGACTCGTGATTTTTCGGAAAGAGCCCGTTTCCACCCGATATCTAACCCCGGAGTCGATGTTTGTTCTCCGTCAAATGAACAGTTTCTCGCAGAATTAGGTTTTCACGTTATTACCCTGGCCCACCGAGAAGACAAAAAAGGGGGAAAAATTGTTGACAGCAGGGCTTTCTACAACATTACGCACACAACTGTACAAGAAGTATAATTAAAGGAACCGAACCACTGCACAAAACACAGTTTTTCATAATAGACATCTGCCCGAGAAACGTCATCATGACATTGGTTGACAGACTGAAACCGAAACAAATCGGAAGGGGAGGGCTGGGTTCCACGAATGGGCGGTTTTGTTCGCTGCTTCCTATTCTGAAAAGTATCAATATCAATTCAAAGAAATATAGGACCGAAGGCCGCGTCTCTTTCAGGGACCGTCGTAATTCCCTCAAGACTGTGCCTTTCGGGCGCGACCAATTGTTCGCCCCTAGCCTCGAGCGTAGTTCAACTGTACCTATGACGTCATTTGTTTACAATCAGGGCGAGGTCTATTGGGTATTCTAGATGGGGTCCATTTATGTAAACTATTCTTTTCACTTTGACCCGATAAGAACCAAACGCAAGGGTAGGGGATATTCCTCGAACTTTGGAAAGGTGTCGTAGCCGAACAATTAGATTTTGTCATCGCATAGGTTGGCAGATTTATGCTTCCTTTCATCGGTCTGTGTTCGTAACTCCTATTTCAGTCATATTGTACATACAGGGTGTCCACGCTAAGTGTGAACAGATTGTTTAAAAATATATATAACACTTTTTCCAAGATGAAATCAATTGCAATATAGCATATGCTGACGGGTACTCCCTAGCAGGGCATTAGCAAAGTCCAAAGGCAATGTCTTAATTAACTTCCATTAATTAACTTTTTAATTATAAAAGCTACAAAGTTGTCCCAATGAGAACATCTGTTCCTTTCGGTCACCTGATATCGTAGCCGTTTTCAGAACAAAAATCCGTTCGATAGATCGCCCGCAAAAAATTCGTGAAGGAACGCCATTTTCTTCTTTATTTTGTTCATTGCGCTTCTTAGACGACGCGTATTTCCTTCATCCCCAACGGGAGAGGGGGAAGGAGCACAGAGCCGCCTCATGCGTCGAAGATGAGCTTTAACTTGCGGAAACAAAACAAAAACAAATGTATCTGGTGACTCTATCGGAACTGGCCCTATCTTGGGTTGCATTTTCTGTTTCCTTTTAATCTTTTTCCACGACGCGAGAGGCGATAGTGTGTTCTTTCCCCTCTCACATTGGGGGTGAAAGAAAGACGCGTCTTCTAAGAAGCGCAATGAACAAAATAAAGAAAAAATGGCCTTCCTTCACACATTTTTTGCGGGCGATCTATCGAACGGATTTTTGTTCTGAAAACGGCTACGATATCAGGTGACCGATAGGAACAGATGTTCTCATTGGGACAACTTTGTAGCTTTTATAATTAAAAAGTTAATTAATGAAAGTTAATTAAGACATTGTCTTTGGACTTTGCTAATGCCCTGCTAGGGAGTGCCCTTTAGCATATGCTATATTGCAATTGATTTCATCTTGGAAAAAGTGTTATATATATTTTTAAAAAATCTGTTCACACTTAGCGTGGACACCCTGTATATTTTATGTTTACTACATTTTTTAATAGTTTCAATGAGCAACAATGTTGCTTGACTTGTTCTTTTAATTAGGAACCTTTGGCTGGGAGTTTGGTTTTAGAAGAAAGTGTCACCAATCTTTAGACATTCTCAGAAGTGACCAAACTGCACATAACATCACGTCCCTCATGCTGACTTATCGCACACGTATATTGACACTATATTTACGTAACTACGTCGATATTCGAGTCATCATCGTGAGTTCTACTCATACTCCGTGACGCCGATGGTTAAGTCACGGCCACTGTACGAATCTCATTTAAGTCATTAATATTTGCTGAGAAGCATTTTCAAATGACAATTTTTTTCCCGGCACTTTAGGGGTCAGAACGTTTTAGGTACAACGAAGGTTCCGACTCCAAAAAAAGAGTGCATACACATGAAGTTCAATATGACATGTACGATTATTTATTTGACAGTGTGTGTTTTTAAACACTATTTAAACGCAATTTGCTGGTCATAAGTCCATCACGTAATCTGTACGTTAAAACTGTTTCTCGAGGCACTTAGGGGTTTGGAGGAGTTATACACGCTCAGTGCGGATTTCGTCTTCAGGAGCATAAGATGATGCCGTCACGGATCCCGTCTACCCGTACTGCAGCCAATCATATCTTCATTGTCTCGTGAAGACGAAATCCATAGCCAAGTCGACATGATCTCTCCTGCTTCCACATGCACCAATGTGTCGCTTATGGACATGTACAGATTCTTTTCTTATGTAGAGCTATTAAAAAAAAATCAATATATTTACTCCTGCCAATGGGAATAGTACAGACTTTGGTTAATTGCTTATATGGAGAGTCGCAGAAAGCTAGTCAGTGACGGAATCGCTCAAGGAGCAGAGTATGGTCGCAGAAGGAACACGGGCCAGGATCGGCGTCATTTCGCTTCCGCAACTGCTAATGACATTGGCGAAGCCAGCTGTTGGACATATTGAGAAACCCTCAGCTGAGCACGCGTATAGGCACGCTTTCAGAGGTGGCCGTACCCCATGGAGACGAACCGCCATGAGCCGTATGGGAAGCCTCTGATCTCGAAATCGTCTGTAGCGATTAGCCGAAGCAGACGACGTCGCAAAGTCCGGAACAGAAATGGCGCCCATTACTCTTACCTGTACCTCTGCGACGGTTCAATGGAACGACGCTTGTTTAGTGACTCTGGTCAGCGACCGGCAGTAACAATTATGTGAGAGAATGTGCTGGCGTTAGAAGTGCGAGAACTTTGTATAATATAAAAGAGGTGCATCGTTACACACTGATATTGTAGAAATAAATGCGCGCTCATTTTCTGACGTGTACATAAACGGATATTTATTAAACCTTGCAACGTTATCTGCTGTGTCTTCTGTATTGCTGAAATGAACGAATTTTGATATAGCAGACATACGGAGACAATACGCTGAGTCATGGACGTATAAGGGGGAGGGGGTTAAACCCCCCGAAATGGCACCTTTGGTAGTGCATTTGGGAGAGGGAAACAACTCCTCCCCCATGTAAAGTCCCCATAGAACTCTAGCCACCATGCTGCCCTGAGTGAGTGACGGAACACGTCATCGGGAGCCATCGTCACTCGTGTGGATTTTAACGCTGTCATCTATCATCAGCGAGCACTCTCAACTTGGCGCCTGTGTTCATATCCTTGGTGTTGGATACCAGGAACGAATAAAGCTTCTTCTGTTACAGTATCACGTTGGCGATGCCCAATGAGTGTGTCACTAACGATCTGTCAACAGGAGAAGAAGCGTAAGAGAACCTAGTGGTATCATATGGAAGCATGACGACGGAGCATGAGCTTGGGCACAACCACTATAAGGACATGAGAGAACTGATGTTCTGAGGCTGGAACAACATAGAAAGGACAAATGCATACAAAGCCTCAAATTGACGAAGAAATTAACGATGATGACGCGCTCTTGGAAGTCGCTGGGGAGGTGTGTTAGCTTAGCTCAATTGGTAGAGCCCTGGATCGGCAATACAGAAGATGTGGGTTCTCAGACATATGTCGGCACAGTTCCCTTAGAAGTCGGCCCAGGACGCACATTCCCCCAGGGCGTCAGTCGTGACGTTGCCCACATACGTGGGGCCGACAACGGCAAGCCATTTCGCCATCACCACCACCTGTGGGTTCGACTCCTACAGCTGGCTAACCGTTTCAGTGACTTCCATCTTTCCTCACTACAAGGACGTTACGTAACACGCACGCCCTTCTAGTTGCTGTGCCCAAGCCAGTGGAGCATTCAGGGGGAGGGGGGGATCGCCCCCAAATTATTAGGCCCCTCCCAGTAGTTAGTACGGACTTGAATGATGATCTCTAGTGAACACGTGTTCGTCAAGTACTGCCATCAGAGCCCCGTATTGGCCGTCGTAAGCACGTGACCTCTCTCGGGCTTCCTCACTGGCCGAGGCGCCTGCCGTGATGCCAAAGCATACGTTGGTCAGGGCCACGTATGAGCTCCTGGTGGCATTCCACACCGAGACGGGGAGGTACGGGGAGGAATCTTCCCGGGAACGGCACCGCAAAGGTTCTGCCGTGTTAGCGCGTGGCGCAGCGGTCACAGGACGCGCGCATGGAGAGGATTGCGACACCCGAGACGAGGAGACGGCCCTGAGAACCGACTGAGGATTCCGTCCGAGGCATTCTACATTACACCTTTTGCGGATACCCCGACGCACGATACGGTGCTCACGCGCTGCCGGGAACGCGCCTGTTCTCACCCTGGAACTTGCTCGCGGTGTGGGCGACTGTAACCCGACCGGTACAGGGGTAGTGCGCTTGGACGGTTCTTGCTGATGAGGTAGTTGCCGAGAGAAAGAATATGCAAAGGGAACTTTGGTGCCGGTGATGTGCATCGGTGTTGGAGCTGCGGTGTCCGCAGGGGAAGATGGGTGCCGACGGTGTGCGCCAGTGGAATGAGAGGTAAGGGTGCCGTGTTGGGTGGAGGTGCTGTCGTCCGAGGCGCAGGCTGACGCAACTACCGAGACCAGTAGGCGATCGTAGTGCATTAGTGCCTCAGCCGGACTGATGTGTGAGAGATGCCGGGGAGGACCATCTTGAAGCTGGTGGAAGCCCGGGGCATGACTAACGGTGGTCTCCCTACGGGTTCCCGGTGGAATGGTTTCCGGTGCACGTTGCCCTTAGATGAAAGGTCGCCGGCATGAGGCAGTGCTGACGCTTAGATGGTGGTGTTGGTACGGTGTTGGCGGGTGTGACGTGTGAGGCGCCGTGAAATGCGTGGCCCTGGGAAGTGTGGAAGCGTCGCTGCATAGCGATTCAGGCGGTCCGCAGACGGCCTGGAAATTTCGGACGGTAGAAGGGTCGAATTGCCGTACATGGTGTCCTTCGTCCGGGTCACCAAATGTAGAGGAGGTGGTGTTCCTCTACATGAGTCCTGACCGGCGATGATGGAATCTTTTACCGGGCAGATGATCGTGGTCTCACGCTAGGACGGTGCCGGTAGAACAGAGGAGCAGATGCTCCAGGAGCATGTCCATCCTCGTCGTTGTCCGCGGTCCGCCACATCACTTCCCAAAACCACGGCCTCACTCGAGGAGGACAGTGAGGGCGACCGTGGATGACGTGCACGATTGAACAGGTGCATGACACGGCACACGTTGACGAACGATCACAGCTGGTGAGCAAAGGCAACAACGATCCGTTAGGCCCGAGAATAGCGGGGAAGAGAGTGAGGCACTGTCGGAGTCGTGGTCCTGGGGTGCCACGACCGGCACGGGGGGCCGAAGCTCTGAGAGTTCCAGGTTAGGTGAGAGTGAGGCTCTGCCAGTCGTGGTGAGATGTCGAGACACCGGCTGAAAACGTGCCGTGGCGTCGGCTGCCGCGTCTGGCAGGTGAGCGAGAGGCTCGAATGACTATTACGATGAGTGTCTATGACTATCGAAACATTCGATGCTGTCGATAGTTTTTGACTATCGATTGTCCAACTATCGAGTGAATCGGAATTTCGATAGTATCACGATAGGTTTTCGGACTATCATAGTATCGTAACATATAGGTGGTGCACTTCATCGGGCTTCACGCCACTTGAGCCAAGTCAATCCAATCAGATTTCGCGTTTCGCTCCTGTAAACTATCAATACTTTATTCGCTCCAAATTTAAAAATTTAGCTTGTTTCTTTTGAAGACGAAACTCTCTGCGAAATTCGCTTTTCCTGCAATCTATCAATAATTGAACGATGAAAGATGGAAGTCACTGAAAAGGTTAGCCAGCTGTTCCAGCCTCAGAACATCAGTTCTCTCACTATCAATAGTTTGTTCACTCCAAATTTAAAATTTGAGCAGGTCTCTTTTGAAACGAAACTTTCTGAGTTCGCGTTTTGCTCCTGCAAACTCTCAATAGTTTGATGATGAAAGATGGAAGTCACAGAAAGGGTTAGCCAGCTGTAGGACTCGAACCCACATCTTCTGGATTTCTCAATAGTTTGTTCACTACGAATTTAAAAATTTAGTCATGTTCCTTTTAAAAACGAAACCGCCAGAATTCATCTGAATTCGCGTTCCACTCATGCAAACTATCGATACTTTAGTCACTCAGAATTTAGAAGTTGAACAAATTTCCATCGGAAACAAACCTTTCTGAATTCTCATTTTTCGCATGCAGTTCGACGATCGCGTTTTGCTCTTGATTGATAGTTACCTCTCAGGGGGAAAAAGAATAAATATGATCACGGGAAATAAAATATGAACTATATGAAGTTCATGAAATATGAAATATCTGAGTATTATACACCTAGACTGCTATAAATTTGGGATTTCTGAGGAGCAGTTAGTGGTCCTTAATTGTCACAAATCCGTATTACTGTGACAGCAACCTAAACTACTGATAATTTGTCAGTGTATAATTCTGTTCTGAATAATCTTAACCAGAGGCGGAGAGTTTTCATTTTCCCGGTGAGGGAGGGGGGGGGGGGGGGGGGGCAAGGGCGCACCGCGAAGTAAGTACTCTGGGGGGGGGGGGGGGGGCTTAATATGTTTATTAAGTAAAAGAGAGAGAAAGGATTGGTAAGCCAGATGGATGTCGGCTTGTTATTAAAAAAAAAGTGAAAGGGGAAGACAAAAAAGGCAAAGGAAAGAAGAACGCGAAAGAAAACAAAAAGAAGGAAAGAAAAGAAAAAGAAAAATGAACAACACAAACCTAAAGCTGAAGGATCACACACTTTGGCGGGATCCTATGATGTATGCAGAACTGGTATAGAAATAAGAGGAAGGAAGAACAGAAAAAAGAAAAAGAAAAAAACAGAGAGAACGTAAACAGTGAACATGTGCACAACTGAAGGCATTACGCCTTTGAAAACTGAGTGCAAAAGGAACAAAATGCATTGAATCCTCGGTGTTTGACCCGAAATGCGCGCAATATAATGAATATGGTCAATGAAATGGAGCAGCGGGAGTTGAACCCGCTCCCAACGGATATGCGTTCCGAAGATCCTACCGTTACACCTCACTGGCAGCTGCATGGTACCTTTTCGACTGCTTCGTTTCATTGATCTGATTGCTTTGGGCGAAATTCAGGCTATGTGTTGTGTCATCTTCTGTGTTTCTTCGCCTCACCTTCTATTGTGATAATGAGTATGGTGGGCGGGTACATATATTTTGCAAATTGCAAGATGCATTTTTGGGGTTGGTGCCTCTTCGCTCTTTTGACCCAGGCGCGCCGAGCCCCCAAGGTTGGTGTCAGTCTCTTAGCAAGACTTCCCGGGTAGGCGGCGCCCCCCCGAGTTCATGTTCCGTGCGGGCAAGGGCCCCCGCGCCCCTCCGCAGTCGGCGCCTATGAGTTGACCACCCTAGTTCTCCTGAGACCAGTGTCTGGGCCAAGTTGATGGTGTTCTACCAGCCGAGGCAGCCGAGGGACTCTGCTTGCTACTGTCGCCATCTATTGACAATTTTCAAAACTGCACATGTAAACACTTTCGACAACTGCTCGCGCGCACCTCGGTGATCGTTGTGTTGTGTTAGATAACTTGCCTCCGCGATGGGAGGTTGGAAATTAGAAGTATTTAAAATGACCATCTACATGGCCTTTCCCGTCGGGCTGTTCTACTTCTTCAACCAACCGAAGTACTTCGAAAAATGGGTGGTCAAAACGAAGCGAGAATGCTTTCCACCACAGGATAACGAAAACGACCGAGCAATTCGACAGTTTATCAAAGAAAGACAAGCCAAACAGCGAGAAGAACTTGAACGGGAACTGAAAGCGCACTGAAGCACAATGTGCAGCTTGGCAGTGAACAGACCGACGAGACTGCTTGAGAAAACGAAAACTGAAGTCTTGTAGACCATAATTCTAACCCTTCCGTTATTGTGCTTATTTTGCTGCGTGTGTAAACTAGAATGTGCATAAAAGGTTGGTCATAAACGACATATCCTCTCGGAGAAGTGTATTTCATCGTGACATTCACGTAAAGATAGTGTTACAATACGCACAGTGTTCTACGCAAGTCTCATTTGAAACGTGCAAAGGAAGCGAAACACTTTTATGTCATTTCAGACTTACATACATGAAATGGCTATCACACTTCAGAAAATGAGTGGTAGCAGACTAATCTCCAAAAATTACACTAGAATTTCAAATCTTTCAGAAACTATGAACTAAGGCCTAATCTTGGCAGCTGCTTCATTGTCCGTACTTACTTTCTGATAGCCAAACGCAACCAAAAGGCACATTTTATGCATCGACTCTCACGTCTGTACTTGTCACCACACAATTCCAAAGCAGACAACACAATTTCCATCTGCTGTGGCTCACCCTGTCTCGCAGGTGCAGCTCGTCCATTATCCTCACAAGAATCCTTTTTAGGAACGCATCTGCCAATGACATTGTGGTAGTGATCCCAGTTGGGTTGCTCACAGTACACAGTGTTCACTACAAAGGCAAAAAGTTTGACTGCCGCAATGTTGCCTAAATACTGCAGATGCACGAGCAACTATAAACTTCATTCTTTGAGACCTTGTGCATTATTTGCTTTGTGTTGAGTGGCAATATGGTTAATATTTTATATACATTAAATGAGGTACACAAAACTATCGTCCTCCTCCTTGGCCTTCTGGGTTGTAGGCACCGGATATGAGCAGGAATATCAACACGGGGACTATGTACATCCACTGCAAAGGAAAAGATGCTCAAGCATATCATAATCCTACTGGTGCTGTAGTGCCATTAGAATGCATACTCACATATTTCGCAAAGAAAGAACGGTTGTCGACGTTCTCCCCCCGTGCCTTCTCGGCCTTCTCCTGTTCCATTCTTCGCACGTACGTCTGAGTATCGGGGCTGAGAAAGAGAGGGGTGCAGCCCTTGCTGCGATTTATTCTGATCGATTAGGTGCTATAGAGCCAGTGTCGACTCCTAGCAACACACATCGACAGACGTGCGTAATAAGCTGCCCTCAACTTTCTGGTCTTCAAATTGTTGCAATTACAAATACTATACAGCTTCCTAAAAGGGGCAGTGAGGTGACTTGGAATTCCCAATCCGAACCACTGTTACATATATTCTATCGCAACATTTTGTGTGACATGCATTAATCAGAAAACACTGCCACAACAGCAGACTCTCAAACAACAAGTGAAGTTGCTTTCAACCCAGTGTAGGGGCATATCGAGGCTTAGGGGGCTAGGTCCTCACAACTGTCTGTGTCAAGGTGGTCTTGTCTGTGTCCTTTGTTGTTCCTAAAGTTCAAGTAAATGTTGCCTGTTTCACCCTTTGTGACGTGTATCATCACTGTAAAACCCATGATTTGCGATGCAAGCTGTACAGAAGACCTTGCGAGCTTCGATTCCCACGCTTCCCTCGCGTCGGAATCAAAGCTCTGCAGACATGCTACACTTGTATTTGTACGAAAATGTTGGGTACCAACTACCAATCGAGCACTGCATGCACAGAGAGTAGGAACAGACTTTGTTTTTATGGACTCGCACTACTCATTTAGTTAACGCATAACATGTCCTTATCTAGCACAACCCTCAAACTATGTCATACACTTCTCTTATCCCTACACAAATTGATTGCACTGCAACAATCTAAAATCAAGAAGTGTAATTTCTTTCCTAAGATGACGCATAATTTGTTGAACTATTTTAGTGGCAACTAGTGCCAGATTTAAAGGGGCCAGATGGGGTATATGCCGTGGGGCCCCCACCGAAAAAAGGGACCCACCTTTTCAGAGCCCATTACTTATACAAATATTTTCTTTAAACCCTCACAAATCACTTGTATTGTATCCAATCAGAATTTTATACAGTACAACATATGCATCACTGCAAAAAAAAAGGTTAAAATGTAATAGCACATAAACAGTCCTCGTTCTGTGACAAGTATCTCAACGTTATGACAGAAGATAAGTACACAGCGGGAATCGTCATCGTTTGTATTTGGCGTGGTGCCGGTTGCAATGAGTGAATTTGTCCGAGTTGGTGAAATACTGAATTAAAATGTTAATAACAGTGAGTTAATAAATTAATCAAGCTTGTACTGTATACGTTACAATTAGTTGTATACATCAGCATAAAATATATCCCACAGTAACATGATTTGGTCATACTAAAGTTAAAATTCTATAAAAGCCTGCATTTCCTACATTCATATGAGCCACCGTGCTCCTTGGGCCCCTACAACGCGGTGCCCCAGGGCCCCACACAGCTGTAAACCCGGCGCCGGTGGCAGCTAAGATGCAAGGTAGCTACTGACGAGACACAATATTTTGCTGACACAGAACTAGGAATGGTCATCAGGTACAGATACGGCTCAATTGTCTATGCATCCATGGCACAAATTTTGTAATGTTCCAATACTTACGATGGAGTACCGTAGTAGTAGAGGACAGAATTTCACAGTGCAGTTTGTAGGTAGAGAAGATATGTGAATTGTGAATATGTGAAGACAGCAGATAACCTAACCAAGCCTACATATCCCATTTATGTGCACTTTCTTAACATTTCTTTTGTGTGCAGGCCACCTCTCTGCTGTGACTAATAAGATTCAGCATTGCTGGTTGGCACATATCTTGAAACTTTGAAAAGGACGATTGGTGCGGCATAGAAAAACATCCTTGTCCACCCTATACTGAGGATCCAACACAATGTATTGAAACTTGTATTGTCGTATGTGAGTTGCTACTCTGGTACTTAAGGTATACTTTTTGTAGCATTTCCATGGCCTTTTCTAGTTTCTACAGTTTCATCGGCACGTGTAGCATCTGCATACTTAGCGAAAACTTACAAGGGTGCATCCTTCATAACGGATACCGAGAAGGAACTGTTGAAATTTGCCAGCCTGTGGTCTGGTACGTATGCTCCCTGGCACTGATGACCACTGAAGTCGGACACTCCCACTAGCACACCGGACTGGTCCAGCGTAAGAGTGAGCGAGTCCGTGAGTTTCGACTCGTACAGGGAGCACTGCAGAACGAAAAATGCTGACTAATTGAATTGCAAGAAAACGTACGTACCGCTTTCATGAACGTTGCAGCGACTTGGGATTCATGCTGGCGGTCCGCAACCCTTACTCTGTAGATGCCACCATACTCTGCTAGTTTCTGTGAATGGGAAAGAGTATTTTCAACGTATGTGAAGAAATCCAATCTGTATATAAGAAAATCTGTTCTTACCCGTAGTTTAGATATGTCCGAGTTCGTCAGCGGGGTCTGTTGAAGGGTGACTTTTCCAGAGCGGAGACCCTGAACAGTAGCAGTCGCTCTTGTCGTGTAGACGGACTCCGGACCTTCTTGTATTAAAAAGAAATAAGCGAGGTGTTGTTTATTGCAGTCAATATCACATCCAAAGTCCCAAATTATTGTTTACCTGATTCAAAAGAATGCAGGATTGCGAACACTAAGGGCCGGTCCTGATCGTCTGCTTGCTAGTAACAAGATACAAGCATGAATGAGTCCCTCTGCACAGGACAGATTATGCAACAGTACGTGAGGTATTGCTCATTTCCGTGTTCCATCTAACGTAATCAGGAAAATTCCGCGCCCGATGGCAATTCGAACGACTATGAATGAGGCACATGACGAACATTTTCCGAAGAGCACATCGACGCGAGGCACCACACTTTGCGTGATCGTGGTGTAATGTTTGGGATGAGAGAAATAAGAGGCTGATTTACCGCAAATGCTCTTCCGTGTAAAGTAGCCAAAAATATTGTAGAAATAAACGGGAAAATCATCTTAGGAGAAGACGACAGACGACGCGCCGTCAGGAAACGAAAATCACAAGAAAAAGGGCACATTGTGGCCAGATGTTGAACGGAATCGAGTCACGCTTGGCTGCGCTACATTTATGCGTCTGCGCGAGTTGTGCCTATGATGTATTGTTATTTGTTTCATTTTTCCCAACAAGGGAGAAGAAGTGATTTCTCGCACAACTAAGAAGATCAAGAAGAAGAAGAAAGGAAGACGAAAGAGGAGGAGGGGGGAATATGTAGAAAAAAGAAAGCCCATAGGAACAACTCAGTAGGCCTGTCGTTGCCTGCACTGGGGCTGTGGGCAACGAACTCCCGTATCTGTATTCACTGCACTGAGGACCATATATGTACAAAGGGCACAACCAACAGAAACATATATTTAGTGCTTTTTAATGTTGTCTGTCAGCACCACAAACTGTGGCTACGTACACACGTAGAGGACAAAAGGATGGAGAGTGAGACGGGGGTAAAGTATGTATCTGAGGCTGAGTTAAAAGGGAACTGTTGTGACCAAGGTTGCAGTCAGCAATTATTTTTGGTGCAGGTTGGTGCGTGCAGAGGTGGGATGTAAAATCTGGCTGACGAAGGTCAATGTTCATGTCGCACATTGACACAGTGATCGCTAGATGCTCTCTAGCCCATAGTGGTCTGATCTGTTGAGCACTGCAGCAAACCCTCTGGGCTGCCCTTGGAAAAAAGAGTGTCAAGCACACAGTATGGCTACACAGCAGAGTTCTTTAGCATGACCTTTGTGCAACAACCTATGAACAGATACTGCATCCACTCAGCCATACTGTCGTAAATATGGAATGTTACAGTAGATAGACATACAATCATTTCAAAATTTTATTGCTACAATTGTACCATATTCTAAGCGCTGTTCTAAAATATGCGTTGTAGCTTAGTAATCGGGCGCTGAGTCTGGGGTCATACCCCCCCCTACATGGCCAAAAGTTCTCATTTAGACTCGAAGAGCAGCAAAATATTTTGCGTATGCTGTCCTTTCAGTGTCAGACAAGGTTCAGATACCAGCACCAGGATACCAGCAGCTGGAAAGGGAGAAATAAAACAAAGGAAGACTCCTCACTTCCATTAGCATATATTACACATAAAAAAATACTTTATCACAGTGATCTTGATTAGAACATTGCATGTTTTGATGTCATTTAGGCAACAGCACAGTTTCTTGACAACGCAACAGGGAAATGCAAGAGCTTTGACGTAAGACTAGACTAGGTAATTGTTGATGTGTATGAGATGGTGTCTACATTGACACTGTGTCAGTGTATGAGTATCCAGTTGCTGGGATAATTGTAGCCGAGGAAGATCGGGCAGTGAAGTAGCAAGGAAATACTGCTTCCTAAAAGAGAAAGGACACGAGTATGTTACACAAAGAGAACTTTTGCAGAATTAACACAAAGCAAGGTAGTCTCAGTCTGTCATTCTGAAGAGAGACAGACATACACTTTCAGGACGTCAACTGAACAATTTGTTCAACGCGTTGCATAGAAAGGTAAAATTTGCGACACTCTTATTGTATTTTGGGTGTAAGGCGAGACATTTTAAACTTAATTTTTTATTTTAATTATGCGTTGGCACCGCGAAGCGACTGCGGCTATGAGCAGCGTACACACATGGATAGATGGAGAAGACAGCACGAAGAAATACAAGGGGACGGGAGGGGTTAGTATGCATCCTGGGCCAACTTCAGGGGAACAGTGCCGAAACATAAGGCAGGACAGGCAGTATTATTGTTGAAGGCACGGCAGAACTCAAATATTGATTTTCTTTTAAAGTTATGAGGTACAAAGTTAATGGGACATGGACAACAGCAGTGCAGTAAGTAACAGAAAAGCCATTCAAGCAAGTGCTACGCATCAGTTAACAAGAACATCGATGCTGCAGAGGGGGCTCCACCTTTTTGTGGACAAAATTTTTGTCCTATTGCCCATGTCTCGTTTCCATTCATTTCCTCATTTCATTTCATTTCATTTAGCAAAAAAAAAAAAAACATTTTTCATGGTGGCTCCTGCTTCATGAATGAAACTAGGTTTTGAGTCATTTCATTGCACCTTTAAAGCAATCCCACAGTACAGAGTTCTATTCAAAATTTCTCCACACTGAATAGAAACAGATTTAGGATACAATTACTCTGGAGGAGCTCACCATCTGTGATGGCAGATATCCTGATCCAGTTCTGCAGCCACTGCACCAGTTCCTTTTTGTTTAGACCCACGGGGTTGAGTCCACGAAGAAAACAAGCCTTCAAAACATGTTCACTTACTTAGAAAGAAATAACGATAACAAATTACAGTGGAATCTCAATGACACGGATGATACGAATTTCGGAAGGATACGAATTATTTTCCGGTCCTGGCCGGAATGTCTATTCTTCCCATGTATTAGTGGTCGGATGACAGCAACGCGTTATCTCATAGTTATACGAAGAAGCCGAGGATGTGACAGAGGTCATTCTCCCGTGACGCGCCAGCGCGCGCGCGGGTCACGCTGCTCCTTCTTTCGAAAACGGAAGGGGATCCTCACCATCTTCACCACGAACTCCCTTGAACGAACTCACCACGAAGCTGTGTGACATCGCACTGGCTTGGGAAAACATCGACCAGAACACGTGGAGGGAACATATCAGGAGCAGGACAACTTCTGGCAACATTACGAGTCTCCATTCCGCAAGTCGGCTTCTCCTAACGCCTGCGTGCTTTAGGAGAAGCTCGCTTTAGAACACTGTCGCGTGACTCGCGGGTGAAAAGCACGTGCTGGGCCTTTTGAATCATCTCGCGAATTTGGGCAGCACTGGCCAAAAACGGAGACACAAAAGCGTTACGACCGACCTCTTTCACTGACAGTAATGGAAAATGAACAGTCGCTGTTTTTTTTTCTTGCCTCAATTTTTATTTTGGTTTAGTTTTTTTTTATACGATTTTTTTCCGCTACCCCGTGAGATTCGTATCATCGAGATTCTGCACTCTTAAAAATGAACTTCACCGCATAGCATGCCCCTAGCCAACCATCATCTCGAATGATATCGTTATCTAAGCTGATTTGTTGAGAACGAGAGGCGTACGCCTTGTTTGTGACACTTATGCTGTTCATAATTGTCACAGAAACGGCGTACGCCTCCCGGTTTCAACAAATCGGAGCATACAACGATATCATTCGAGATTATGGTTGGCTATGAGCGTGCTATGCGGTGAAGTTCATTTCTAAGGGTGTACTGTACCGCATTTACTTCCATAACCAACACACTTTTTAACCCAAAAGGATAGTGCCATAGAAGGGTTGTGCTAATTACACAAGGAAAAATTTGGCCTCAACACTCTAACTGCACTCAACTACAGTTGCATTCGGCACAATTTAAGTCAATGTTCCTGGAACGTGAACAATTTGAACCGCATGTGTGCTAAATACGTGGGGGGGAAAAGTACCAACATCTAGGGCGAGTTAGCTGTGTAAGTAACTACAGCAGCTTCGTGAAGGTATAGTTGACTATAAACAAGACAGGTGTCCTCACTTATCATGCTACAGGGATGCCGGGTCTGCTGGAAGTGCTTCAGCTCTAGAATTGAGGCACTCATCCTCCTAGCCACGCTATCCTACACATAATGAATTGGGTAATATCCAGCGCAACCAATCGGAATTGTTATGTCATTGTGACAGACAGTGAGTTGCAAGTTTTGAGTACTGGCGGGAAAGCAATTATTTTGTTCGCGGCTTCTTCAGCTGTATTGGTAGCTGTGTGAAAAAATTGACTTCATATCCTCGTACAGTATGCAAATAAGTGTACCTCTAAAAGTCCTACTTATGCTTTTTGACACAGCACTATGTACATACCAGTTCCACATGGTAATAATATAGTCCATGTGTTGTTGTTACTGAGCCAACTAAAAAAAAATAAAAACCCAAAAAGAAAAAAGAAAGCAACACCTAGCATATACTAACACAGCAGAAGGGAATATATACCGATCGCAAGTCAGCCATGTCCATAGTTTCAACTCCTTCTCTCTCCATGGCTTTGTCCATCTCTCTGACGAAACCTCCGTGCTTCCATAGACGGTATCGGCGGCCGATGAAGAATGAGCTGATTCCGTTAATTTTACAGAGCCCCGTCTGAAAAACAGGCAACCTAATTTTTGTCAGACTGTTGAAAAAGTTGGCATAAACGCTGCTTACGAGATGCTTCCTACTAAGTTCGTCAAGCCCATATGGTTTGCCCTCGAAGAACGGCTTCATGTGGATTACTTCTTCAACGGTCGGATGTGTGCCACTCCCGAGCTGCATTGGGGAAGATATATGCAATTTACTTCAGGTCACATGACTAGAGGTGATTGCAAATAACACTGACAGTATCCACACCCGCATGGTACCTGTTACTTGCGAGATCCGCAACCAAGCTACCTGATTTTTACCTGCACACCAGGATGCCACGCAGATCCATGGATGTATGCATGCCATTAATAGGCATACTCAAGTTTGGGATCTGCTGACTATGTGTGATAAGACAAAGTAAGGGAAAGTACACGATTTAGATGCTTATTTTGTAGCAGGTGAGTACAGGACAGAATTTAGCACTTTGTGCTAAATTCTGAAACCAGATTAGACTGCAACTAAATTATCTGGATTAATCTGTAACTAAATTCTGGTTTCAACAGGTTTCACTGTTAGGAAACCATCAGCAGGAACTTACATTTAAAGGTTTTCCATAGTATTTTGCACTCTCGCACTGGTGTGGACAGGCAGCTGTATTTATTGCCACCTCATACTGCTGTATTTTATCATTCAAGACTGGAGCATGTGGACCATGGTTCGAACGCTATTGTACAGTTTGTGTTAACGGAAGTGCCTCAGAACGAGAGCTGGCGATGTTTCAAACAGAGACTGTTCTTCTCCTAGAGTACTTTGAATGTCTTTTTTTCCCTAAAAACTATGTTAGAGAATAGAACAAACTACCTTCTGCAACAAACCTCCGACCATAGTCAGTATACAGGCAGACGATGTTTTCTTTTCTGCACTTACTTAGTTTTTCTTCATAAATTTTATCATTATTATATGCAGTAAGCATGGACCGATTTAATCATAGATTGAGAAGTTACCCGTAAAGAAAACTCGTTACAAGTTACCATGTGCAAAATGTAACTAAGTTAATAACGAAGTTCTTCAGCCTGAAATGTAACTCGCAGTTACTCAGTTACTTAAAACAAAGAACGAGTTGCTTCCAAGTTACTTCGGACACCGAATAGCATTACGCAGGTGCAGCGCGCGTGAGCAGTTGAGTTAGACCTTGAGTTGCCTGCGGAGGAGTGCAACATGCTTAGATCATTTTCCTTTATGTTCAACAATAGACCTCTCCCTGTTTGTAAACAAATGACGTCATAGTGTTTGACAGAGCCAAAATTTGGTAGAATTGAACTACGCTCGAAGCTAGAGGTGAACAAGGTCGCGCCCAAAAGCCACGGTCTTGAGGGGATTACGATATCGTCCCTTAAAGGGACGCGACCCCTGGTCCTGCTTTTCTTTCAATGAGAGGCAGCGAACAAGTGCTTGTTCGTGGAACCCGGCCCTCTCCTTCCGATTTGTTTCTGTTTCAGTCTGTCTACCAACGTCATGATGACGTTTCTCTGGTAGACGTTTATTCGAACGCTTTGCATCTTACTCCCTGTGGGCGCACAGTGGTTCAGCTTCATTTCAATGGCAGCAGTTCTTACTTCCTGAATAAAATACTGTCATTGATTGAATATCACGTTTTATGGCAAAAAATGCCATGAAGGAACTGGAGAGAAAGCAAAAAAATATGTGGATGTGAGTGAAAAGCAAGTTAAAAGTAACTAGGAACTAAACTTAAGTTACTTTGATAAAAAGGAACGGTGAAAAGGAAGAAAAAGGAACGAGTTCCTCTGAAAGTTACCACGGCGCAAAAGTACCGAGGTAAGTTACAAGTTACCAAAAAAAAAGGAACTTAGTTACAGTAACGAGTTACCTCGAACTCTGGATTTAATTGTATGTGTATTATAGCATATGTATTCCCTGTATTGTGGATGAATGTGAGTCTCCAGTTTGCAGTGGCATAGACGTGTGGCTGCCTTCAAAGCGCTAAAAGACAAACACATGACAACACACGGGAACGACGCAAAGTGCAAGGCACTACATGCAACCTTGGCTGACTTTTGTCTTTTTTGTGCGTTCTTGTCTTGTGACCCTCCCAGCAATATATATAAAGGTGCTGTGGGAATGTAAATAAATAAATATCACTGCACCTGAGCATTCCTTCTGCACATGACCTAAAAAAATCGGGGTACGACTTGCCTTGTGGAACACTGCTAGTGGCTCCTTTCCTTCGTCACCTTTAGGAACAGCTGCTTGAAGCTGCCGAAACACACTACGGAAATGGGACACCTGCATGTGTGCAGCAAGGGAGGTTCTTTTTATTAACATAATAAAGCACAGATTACTGAGAGGCATTTAACCATAATATTTGTCTTCACTGGACTCATGGGTGGTAAAGGGAGGTCTCAAAGGATGGGAAGTCTCGATTGGATAGATGGCACAGGGCACTTTGTAAGAGACCCTAACTACATTTTAACTTTAATAAGGGCAATGAGCACACCACCTTTTTTCGTTGTGCGATCACCGAAAATTCTACTCTTTGCTCCAGACTCCAGAAGTGCCATGTCAACAGCTGCCTTGGAAACCAATAACTGCACCCAAAAATACAAGTGCCACATAGATTATCGATGGTACCGGAGAGAACAGGACAGAAACGTGACTTACATAAGTGGAAACATGAAGAAATTTGTTCCGGGCAACGCTATTATCACTAATGTAGGTGCTACCTTGATCATGTCTTTGGGAATCTGCAAACATTGGCCATGTAAGCAATGTGTTGCACATCAAGAATGACTGGCTGAGAAGTGAGAAATAAAGTTACACACTCTATAGTACAAGTCCAGTTCCTTCCTGGAAAGCTCTCGAACTGATTTTCCCATCCGCAGCTCTTGCGATATTCGCATGTAGTCCTTGATGCCAGTGAGTAGGTCCCTAGTTCCTGAAAACACAAAAATTAAATGAAAGCTTCATTTGGAAACTGATGCAGTACGATGAACCACACAAAGAGTGATGCATTATGTGTCAGCCAACTGAAATTAAATTTGCAATTGAGAAATACTGTATAAGTGGTTAAATTCTCAGGCTCAATAATTCATGAATTTGTGAGAAGCCAGGATCAGGCACTTATTCGCGGAACCTTAAATTTGCGGTACCGCGGTGCATCGACATAATAGCGTAAGAAACCCCGTGTACATAAGTTGACTCCGCGTCCCGGGTCAAATTTCTCATATATTTCGTTCACGTATTTTTTGTCTCATTGATTCGAATATTTCGCGGACTTTAAATTTGCGAAAAAAAGGGCGTTCGCAAAAAATAGTTCCTCGCGAAAATTACTACTTATACAGTATCAAAACTTGGGCAGGTAAGTATATTGTTTATATTGTTTAAAAAAAATACAAATGAATACCTAGTGCTGGCTCAAGAGAAACTATGCAACACATATACGGAACTGTGACCAAAGCTTTTTATTGGACTGCAATTTCTCTTTCATTCCGCGTTAGCATTGCAAAGCAGCTGTGGCTGTGAGCGGCATACACATATGGACAATGGAGAAAGGACATTAGGAAGGAGTGAGGGACAAGGGGGAGGGGGGCTAGTATGTGTCCTGGGCTGACTTCAAAGGGAACTGTGCCAACATTTGTATGGAATGTTCTCCTCTATCTCCCCCCTCCTCGTTACGCCACTGGTACAGACATTGGGAAGGGCCTCGTGACGCAAGATGTATGTCGACCAGTAGAAAAGACACGCTGTCCCTGAGATAAGATAAGCTCTCACAAAATAATATACTGCCACTTCACATTTTGAGCACCATCTGCAAATCAGGGGACACACATCTTCCGATCGGTTATATGTTCTGAGAGTTATATGTAGACAGCACCAACTGCCAACTTACCAACAAGAAACATTTGATGCAGTCGGTACGCCACCGGAAATTTCTTAAGAAATTTGTCATATCCACTGAGAAAGAACCTAAATTTCGTGGTAACGTATTGACCGATTCCTGCGATGGGTTTAACATAGCTGCTTGGAATGTCTTTCGGCGGCTTGCTGCTCTTATACCTAGAACAAAATTAGTAGAGAGTTAGTCTGATGCAAGAATTACTTTCAATTACAAGTAACAGGTCAGTCAGCAGCAGAAGTTGCTGCGCTCGCGGAGCAAGCTTTTTCGTATTTAGTTTGTGTGCTAATTTGAAAACAGTTTTCTGGAGTGGTGGACGTACAATGTGCAGTTTGGCAGTTTACCTGCACAATGGGCATGTTGAACCGATGTACTGCAACGGCGATCGCACGCCTTGACGAATTCGAAACAAGCAGTGCGCCGCCATGCCTGCTACTGCCACTTTCCGAACGGGAATGTTGCTGTTGGTTGCTGTAGAGGCTTGTGTATATTTACAAAAAAAACAATTGGAAATTAAATACCCAGAAAAATTAGAGTCAAATAATTCAAACGTTTACTTCAATCGCTAACTACATTATTATTTTCAGCAGAAACCGTTCCGTGTTGCATCCCGTTTCACCAGTGCAACGAAACGAAGCAGCCGAAAAAATCATGTGTTTGACTGTTTGTGTCACGGGGTTTGTATGGTTTGTATTTGATTCATTGCCTTATTATTCAGAATGTGATGCAGTGGAAGCTGTGGATGTAATTCAAAATGAACCTTTATCGTTATTACATTTTGCTTTTTCTCCCGTCCAGGTATCTTGGAATATCTTGAACACCATGCCTCAAATACAGTGACTGCATGTGGATTGCACGGTTAACAAGCATTGAGGGCGGAAGTGCAGCTCACTGAAAAGAACGGTCGCCATCCTGTATTTAATTACAGTGGATGAAGATGTCAAAAATATTTCGTGCATTGATAATGGGCCCGCCAGGATCAGGAAAAGGAACAATCTCAGAGTGGATTATACGTGACTTCGCTTTGAAGGGTCTTGCATGTGGAGAGATCATACGGCAAAATATTCTCAACAGAACTGAAGACGGCCTCATTATGGAAACATACCTTGAGAAAGGTATGATCATGTTATAAATCGTATTTTTCGCTGGGTACTCTACTCTTATGCTAAATCCTAACCGTCTTTATAGGTGCACTCGTGCCAGATGACCTAGTGACTCGCCTGACTTTAAACTACATCAATACAAGGTTGAAGGATCAACCCTGGCTGCTAGACGGCTTTCCACGGACAGTTCCACAAGCCGAGGCTTTATCTAAGGTAGTAAGGGGCCATGACATCAGTCCCCCTGACAAGGCAGGGGGCTAGGCGGGCTCGAGCCCCCTACCTACCACGGGACGACCCACACAAATCGTGCAAATACGATGAGAGACAAATATATATATTGGGGGGGGAGATCCAGCGTAGTGATCGCAAAAGTTCTTGCTGTTCCTGGCGTGTATCTATCTAAGCTGCATTCATGAATAGTGTTGAAATTAATAGTTTGTTTGTTAATTAATAATTGTTTTAAAACTACTTCCAATATTGTGACACGACATTGTCGACCATGACAGCCTATATGTACATATAATTTTTAACGTTCAAGCATCCTAGATTTTCATCTCTCACCTTGCTGTATGCACAGATATGTGCGTGTTAATTAGCGCAACTGGGATCAGCGGGGGGTTTGTACTGAGTCCCCCCCTTGCCTTGGGGGTCTGGCTATGCCACTGCCCCTGACAATAGAAGTGGCATATGGCCAAAGATGAGAATGATAGAGTGATACAAGCAGGGACAGCGCTTGGGCACATCACAGGGAACATACGAGGGCTTCAAAAAGTATCAAATCAAATAAAAAATATTTCATTAATACAATGAACGTATACACAATGTCAAATGTGGGACTGCGAGGAGAAGGCTGCCATGCAGTTCCATATACTATCCAGAGTGTAGTACCCAGACTCGATTCATGATTAAAAGCATTAGATGAATTACATGTTTGAATCTTAGCCCAAGCCCCTTTCCTAAGGCACTTAATCTAGCTCAGCTTCCACTGTCCAAAACATTTTTTGAAGCTTTGGGAAACTGAGGTGAGCTGCCTTGTCATATTTGTTAGAACCTTTGTAATATCCCGATATCTTATTTTGTTTCAATGGTATTTTGGCTTTTCACTTCTTCAGTATTTGGCACTGGCAATTTGTCCCCTATGACTTTTGTCTTTTTTCAAAAGTCAAAATGCATTTGAAAGGAAAAGAGTTCAGGATGTTCCAATGTGACAGTGTAGTGCTTCATGTTTTCAAAGGAGGTATCGTTTGGAATAGTAGAAACAGGGCTGGGCCACATTGTCTGGCTTTGAAAAGCGATTACCTCAAATTGCCTTGGCTACACTTCAAGGATTCACAGATAAGGTGTGTGATAAATGGGAAGCATTGGGCTTTTAGAACAGCAGAGCTGAAATAACCATCAAAGTAGCAGGGAACATGAGTGGATGACTAAAAATAATTGCTGATGTAAGAGCAGATATGGTAGTCAATAGTAACTTGTTCCTAAAGCTATTCATAACCTAATTATGTTAGGCTCAACGGCACAAACTACCACCATTGAATGAGAAAAGATGCAGTATCCATTCATCCATTCATTCATGGTTGTGTTGACACTCTTACTGAATATTATCACATTTGCAATCAGGTTTTCCAAATTCCAATCTCCCCGCTCCATGGCTATATTGTGTGATGTTGTCATGTCATGCCCCAGCAGTATAAGGCTGCTAACTCCCGGTGCTGTCACATTGCAGAACACAGTGTTGGCTTGCGTGATCGATCTAGCGGTACCAGAAGATGAAATCAGACGAAGAATCGAAGGTCGTTGGATCCATGCAGCTAGTGGGCGGACTTATCATACAGCGTTTAACCCACCAAAGGTGCCAGGAAAGGATGATGTTACTGGAGAAGATTTAGTGCAACGAATTGACGACAAGCCCGAAACGGTGAGACACATATTAGTAGCGCCCGTTCCGTACCACCATGTCGTTGGACGTGACATGTCACTAGGCCCCGGAATTTTAGGCACTTGCCTATATAATACCTATAAACACCTAACTGTGACATTTTCGGGGATGCCTGCCTTTTTATCGAGTCTATTGAATTGTAGCCTCTTTTTTTTGCATTTTTAGATGCCATAACAGCCTTTTCTAGGGGTGAAAGTGCGAGTGCGCCATTTTGCTTTTGGTTTCTGCATGTGTTCACCTTTCGTTATTTTTTTTTTTTTTACCTTTGGTTTTCTTCAGTACCTTGGTTTGTTAGAAGGGTTCATGTATATTTGATCAAAAGATTTGCCCTTTCTAGGCCTTTCAAGATCATCGAGGAGGGAGAGGCAAACGTATTATTCAATATAGCTTGGTTCTAGGCCGCCTCAGCAGCATTCATGTACCATAGGTCGAAGCTTGTACTGCACTGTAGCCTTTAAATGAGTACGTTTTCCTGGATGGAGCATTCTAAAACACTAATGAAGCCAAAGGGCATACCAAATTAACGTGCCTATTTTTGCATTTTTGTTGCCTATTTTGGCGTTTTTGAGGGCCTAAGTGCCCGCGTTTTTAGTGCCTAAATTTCCGGGCCCTACATATCACATGTGACAGGAACTCTGGGCCATAATCTTGCTATCTTGCCAACATGATTATTGATTCGGTTGCACCAGTTCTGACTGCACTGAACCCTTCAGCTGTTAAGGGGAGACTCCGGGACAATCCGAAATTATTAAAATCTCAGTGTAAATAAGTTCGATACAACGATGAAAGATGAAAGATGATCGTTAATTTCTTAGGCAAATTTAGGCTTTGTATGTATTTGTCTCTTCTATGTTGTTCCAGCCTCAGAACTAGGGTTGCCACCAGGCCGGTATTATACCGGCACGGCCGGTTATTTGCGCTCTCTGCCGGTTGCCGGTAGGAAGGGGATACCGGCAGCCTTTTGCCGGTATTTGTGGCTCAAGACCTTTCATAGGGGCTTTTGTGGGGTTTTGCCTTCAACATTCGACTACAGCTTGAATAAATCTGGAGCACAGACCCATCTCCGCAGTCACCAGTCGCTTTCTTAATTATTCATTATTATTATTATTCATTGTTATTCATTAAGTCTTGTGTTCGGAGGGGACAAGAATAGTGGTTGTGCAAAGATGTTGGTGGTTGTGTCGAGCCAGCGACAACGTTCCTCACCCACTTTTCCTCTCCCACGAGCCTTCGTCCTCTCCCTCAGCCGGTATTTTTCACTCCGAAAGGTGGCAACCCTACTCAGAACATCAATTCTTTCAAGTTCGATACATTCTTCCCAAGTGAGAAATAAAGCTGGTTTGGCAGTCGGGAACTTGTCAGTAGCAAAAAGAGCTGGGAAGCTCAAAACTAAACCGAAACCTCTGGAGGTTTCCTCCCCTACCTCCTGTACCCTGCGTGACATCACCGGTAGTCTCGTGTCGGCCACTGGCTGTCTTTCGGGCACGCGCTTTGTAACTTCTTCGTGCCACATGGATGACCAGTCACCTGCTTCATGGATTACGTTCTTAAATATTTGCCAGCGGTAAAAGCAAAACCTACAGAAAGCCGAACATGAGGAATACCGGTGAGGTGAAGCCCAGTGTTGCTGGACTGCTTTTCCGTGGAGGAGTGCCTACCACTCGAAGGACAATATTCGTTTTCTAATTATCTGTGCCGCTTGAGGATGAGAAATTGTGTTCACTGAAATATCATACGGACGGTGCGGATTGATGTCGCACTGTTACCTCAACACGGTTTTGGTGCGGAGGTTCCCTTTAAGTCTCCCCCTCTCATTCTATTTACCCATAATTGGCTATCGGGCTAGGTTTCACATGGGACTACGTTACATACCAACTCTAGTGAAAACTGTGCATCTTTTCGTTCACAATTAACTCGGCGCTCCTGTTGGTGACCAGTTTGTATTGCTTGCTTTCCAAACTGGTAATGTTTCATTACAATAGAGCTGAATACCGAATAGACTTTTATGTTATTGTTTTTTTGTGATTTTTGGAAATCTGGAAGGGGTGGGGTAAAATGAGGCTTTAGGTCAGGAGCTGGAAAAGAATCGGGAGAGGATTCGCGAAAGGGCAGAGTTTCGGGTGGAAAAGAAAGTGCTACTCACATTTCAACTGAACACATCCATTAAGATGTGCCCCCTGACCTGGACGTTCCACTGGCAGAGTTTCACTGAATTTCATTGGATTATTTTCTGTTTTTTTACAAGGAACATAAGATGGTGGGAGGCAGCATTGAGTGAAGATCACCTAGTGTTCTCCCATGCTCATATGAGCAGCTGAATTTCCACTTTGGTGAATCGTCATGGCATGTTGCGTGTTTTACGTGAAATGACGGCAACACACGTCAGGGGGGCCAAAAATAGGATTTACCTGGTTTAACCCCAAAACTCTAGGCTCTTTACTGATTTATTTTGTAATATTTTGTTTCGTTTCTTGCTCACGTGCGCACAATTTGAGGAGTGAGGAGTGGAAATTTAAAATTGGAGAGTAGAGTCACTTGTTCCTGTTGTTGTTAGTGATTGACCCGAGGCAATGACCAACTGATCGGACCTACTTGACAGATGGAAAGTAACTGCTCTGACGCTGAAACACACAAACACAACACAAGCCTTGAGGTGCCTAAGATCTTCACGGGTTTGCTTTTGACTGACTCCCACCAACTGTCGAGTTGTATTGGTGGGAAAGCTGGTTCACGTGTATGCAACTTTACTCGTGCTTTTGTTGCATCCTTTGTGCGTACTTGACTGCCTCTGCCATTCAACAGAATTATTTTGGAATACTAATCATTTTGTGCAAATATGCTTGTTGAGGTGTTGCAGAAAAGCTAATCGCCCTCTGAGAATGTGTCGTGTTGTTATTTTCTGTCCCTTGTCTCAGGTTTTATATTGTCATTTTAGAAATGTACTAGCTCGCCTGCACCCTTGCACTTCTACAATCGACCTCTCCCTGTTTGTAAACAAATGACGTCATAGTGTTCGACAGTGCCACTAATTTGGTAGAGTTGAGCTACGCTCCAAGCTAGGGGCGAACAAGGTTGCGCCCGAAAGCCACGGTCTTGAGGGGATTACGATGGTCCCTGGAATGAATGCGACCTTGGGTCCTACTTTTCTTTCAAAAGGAAGCCGAGAACAAGTGCCCATTTGTGGAACCCAGCCCACCCCTCCCGATTTGTTTTGGTTTCAGTCTGTCTACCAACGTCATGATGACGTTTCTCGGGTAGAGGTCTATTTTGTGCACACTGAGGGACCCGAGAGTTTATTTTTACCATGTGTTCACATGAGTGACATCCTCACAGGAAGATTCTAGTGGAAGAAGCAAAAACTGCTCACTGAGCCGAAGTTCCGCCCGGTGTAACTTATGTTGAGCATTCACACGGTAGCAGACGACGCTTAGCAGATGACACTGGCTATCGCAGGAGATTCTTCACGGTTAGCCGCGCACGAGAAGACATGACGTGAGCGCTCGTGTTCACATGACAGCACGAAGCTCTGACGTTTTTCGCATCTTCCGCTGGAGTATTCTGGGAAATGTCGCTCGTGTGAATACACGGATAGGCTAAGCTTGTTTCCATATACCATTTCTAATCAGTTCCATATCTTGTTCTCTATTTGTAGGTCAGAGCTCGTTTAGAAAGTTACAGGATGCAGACAGAACCAGTGCTGGAATACTACCAGAAGCGTGGCCTGCTCCACGAATTCAGGGGCACAAAGTCAAAAGAAATATTTCCACATGTTTACAATTTTCTAAGCACGTTGAGGAAGCCTGTAAGGCCGCTGAGTCTGTGAAGGAAAGAATTTGTGTGGCACTTTTTTGCAGCCCCAGAGGGGACCCTGACCCTGACCCAGACCCTTGCTTGGTGTGTATGGGGGTGGGGATTCTTTCTCGAAGCGCGTAGTGAAAGTGTGAGAAGCATAATGTGCAACCTATTGCTTTGGGAGGGGGCGATTGCCCCCACTCCACCTCCCTCCCTGGATCTGCTGCTATGCAGTGGTAATAACTGCAGCTATTGAGCAATACCTGGTTATTAGTATTTGTGGCCTGTAGAAAAAGCAGTGAGGCCGTTACCTTCTATGGGGATGGCTAAGATGTCTAAAAGTTAACAAAATCGGTTTGCTGTTTTGCATGTAAGGTCTTAAGAAATAGGCCAGAAGCTATGTGGACAACCAGTGTGTACTCTTGTTCTGATTCACAGTTGCATGAATGATATGTGATTTGTAACCTGTTGACTATTCTGATGCACTACACAAATGCATTCTTAATACAAAAGCTGTTTAATTTTAGACTATTTCAATTTTTTTTTTTAATTGGTCAGTAAGACCTAATTTTGTCTTGCCAGCCCTCTATATTTCTGCCAAAAATTCAGTGCCTTCTTTTGTAATTCAACACCGGTTTCTTTCTCGTTTTTGTCCATACAGTATTAATTAACTAATTGAATGATCTTCCGCAGTCGTTACTCATTATTACAGAGTTTTGTGTGACTGGCCGAGGGTTTTCTAGATTCCTCGGTATTTATTGAATGGTATCATTTTGTTTTGCATAACACTGTATGACACCCCCAGTTAATGCCCCTGCAAGATATTTGAGGTATTTCCATAACTAAATTAATGAACAAATTTCTATTCTTATTGAGAATTTAATGTAACGGTAGATGTTAAAGGGATAATGTATAAAACAATATCTAAAATTATCGCTATTGCAGAAAATTATTATTCTACGTTTTGTGCAAGAAAGGCCCCTAGCTTTCTGCGGTGGAGAATTAACATTTCCGCGAAGTGAGATTTACAATTCCGCAGGCAAGAGAAAACAAGCTCAAAAAAAGGTTTAGGCGTTCTCCTTAGATCACTTACTGACTTTCCCTGTGCACTTTTCGAGCCTTTCGTGACTTTTCAGTGCACAAAGAAATTTCTCTCTGGTGGTTCCTGTCGTTACATTTTCTTTGGGGTTCAACCCACGAAAATGTCATAGATCGATATTGCAATCCTTATATAATTTTGTAATGTATCAAATGTTCTGTGAAAAACACACAATCCTGAGGGAAACAGCCGGTTCCACGAGACACGGCCAATTCCGTGAAATTTCCTGGAATTGCGAATTCATGGAAAGCTAGGGCTCTAAGCATGGGTCACAGCTTGTGGCTCGCCGACTTAGGTGCCTTGAACAAAGATGGTGTGCTTTGCTGATGGTGTTCCATGTTAAGATATCTCGCTTGTAGTATGTAATAATGCAAAATTTCAATATCAATGTGAGCACATATCATATTAAAATCAATAAAACTCCAGTGCGGGAGAAGCAAAAGAGAGACGGACGACAAAGCGCTGGTTTGATCGATTTTAATATGTCAGACCAAAGAGCTCAATTTCTTAACCTTTTTAACACATATCATCGTGGCAGCACAATCCCTGCAATTTTGTTTAACGTTGTTTACTTAATGAAGTGCTGCACAGAAAGCTTGCCTGTGTTACAGTAATCAAGTGGCAACAGGCTAGCTTGTGGATAAACTTCGTGCTACAGAAAAAATACAACACAACACAGACGGCTCACAGACAACTCATCTGCTTTGTGTTGTAGTTTTCGTGTGGCCACGCTCAGGCCTTTTATGGTGTGGTGTTGTGTTTTAGCTTCTCTATGCACAGCACTGTCTTGTACTATGGTTCTCTTTGTTGGTTTGGAGGTTTTGAATACTCGACTAGGGTGCACTTCCGCTTTATGCTTATTCCAGTATTTTGGATCTTATTGGGTTGATGTTGGCATATTTTGCTTCAGTATCAAGTCCTGTTATGTTGTTATACACTGTACATGATCCAGTTTCAAGAACTGTGCTGGATAACAATTTGCATCCATAGGTACATACTTTGTTTTAAACAGAGTTTCGTGTGATGCATGGCCGTTCTAGTGGGCTGTATAGGAAATGGTAATTGTGCAAGCTATGTAATGTGCTCTGTCACAATTATAGAAGGCATTGGCAGCGTCCCTGTGCCACACATGATATGTTTGCAACAGGTTTTCCGCAAGCCTTCTTGACGATGTAAGCAAGTCTACATTGTGCTTGAATGTGTATGGATCTGAGAGGATGACGTATCACACATGAATAGTGGTGGATCCAAGGGGGTGGGGTGCGGTTGGGTGATCGCCTCCAAACGTTAGTTTGTACATTTGATTTTCCTCTCTCCCCTCCTCCACTACGCGCTACAACAAAGAAACCGCTGCCCCCCCTCCCTCTGCAAACCCAGGGTCTATATCTGACCCTGGACATGAAGTGAGGTAGATTATAAGTCCTGTGTGTTGTTGCTATGTAGAGCATGTTACAGGATTTTGTACGAGACTACATATTGGAACGTCCATTTATATTGGCAAGTTGTGCAACGAAATTGATGTTGTCCACGAAAAAGCCAGTGGATGCTTGTGTCATCTATGCTTCGAACCCTGAGACAATAGGGGATGAAGACACACATGAGAGCTTTATATTTGTGTCATGCATGGCTTCTTTTCCTTCAGTCTCAGGGTTCTAAGCATGGACGTCAGTACCACCAGCTTGCCCGTTTTCTTGCCATTCTTTCTTAATGCTTGTGTGTTGCCCTTGGAAAGTGTATCAGGTGTATTTGTTACAGAAGTGTGTTAAGTCTGCATAAGAGCTTCGTAATAAGAATAATAACTGTAGATCAGCATTGGAAAGGGTTGTTGAAAAATTTCCAAAGTAGTGAATATGACACAACATCAAAGATGGAGCACAGAACCAGCATCTAAGCGTCCCAACTCCCATGTGTAACTGCCCATGATGTGTCGGCATCCTCCAGTTTCCCCTTCTAATAAGCAATCAAGACACCGATTTGAGGCAGAACTTTCTGATCACATTTCATCATATCTCAAAACAGTCCTTGATCACGTTCATCGCGGTCCCACACTTTTGTGACCCAGGGTTTTGCTGAGCGGGATCTGACCCAGGACAGCAGGGTACATGCACTGCCTAAGATCAATTGAAACACACGGTGACAACAGAAATTGAGGGGTGTCGGGAGCTCGTGCATCACCGTGAAATTGAAGCCGGATGTGAGTATTACATTTGTTTTTCTTTTTCATGTTAGAAAGCACGATGCTCAGCTAGAAAAAATTTTGCATATGGCATCTGTACCTGACCCAGGCGGGATCATGTTTCGTGGTGTACCTATATCTGTATCCATGGCATCTCCTCTACACATGTTACTCACACTAGAATACAACTCCAATCACTAAATGTATCTACAGCTCAAGTCGTGTTTCTTCTTCTGTGTTCCATTGGCTTCATCTACTATTACATTACTTGAGATGAATGTCCCCTGCCACACTCGTGTTCGATTGCATAGATGCATAAAAGCATGACTTGATGTGTTGTCGAGAATGCAGCTAGCATCATGTAAAGATAGAACCTCTGACTGGAAATTGAAGGGTGAGGATTTGAGGTTTGTCGCCTTTTCATCAACTTGAATGTGATAAAGGCATTCCAACCAAAGATTCCACCGTTTCAATAAATTTGCTCAAATACATTGCATACATCTACAGGGCTTCTGCTAGGCCATTGTTGTGAATGGCTTCGTGTACGACTGGATTGACGGTCTTGGCTGAGTTAATGTTGTGGTCTTGTGTATGAGAGTGTAAAGGAGTGTTTCAGTGCTGTGAAATGTACATTTTACTACCTCTATGTGATCGTGCTTCCATATGTACTTTTATTATGCCCAGCACTTTGCATATTTTAATGTGATATATGACAGCTTTGAAAGTAATGTGGATTGTTTATCAGGTGTGCTTTCCTGATGAGTAATAAACATATGATAACAGTTTATAGAGTGGGTAATTTAATTCCTGCCTCTAGCTTACAAGAAAGCACTTGGAGCTTAGTGGTTGTGAGCATGTGAAACACCGCTTCACAGTTCACACTGACACTGTAGACACGTTTTCAACAGCACAGAGTAGTCCAAACTAGTGGATGAGAACCATGCCACTAATAAAGTGTGGAATATATTTGATCCCCTGCTTGGCCTTTATTGTTATCATCATTATTTGCCACGACCAAATGCCAGTGAAGTCACATGCCCAGCACAGGCCAATTTGGAGGGCTCTTTCTTTGAAATAATGTCAACATGGGTCCTAGTGTAATGCCTTCATAACTGGCTGGGTATTAGAGCAGTATGATGTACTTGCACATTACAGTGCCTAAATAGCTAGAAAACAGAACCTGAATTGCATTTTGTTGAAGACTGGGAGCTGGGTTCAAATCCTGACACTGGCTGTGCTGTCTGAGGTTTTCCCTGGGTTTTCCAGCAGACTATATCCAGACAAATGTCGGCACAGTTCCCCTTGAAGTTGGCCCACGACACATAGTAACCCCCAGTCCCCTCTCTATCTGTCTACGTCTGTATATGTTGCTCATAGGCACAGGTGCTTCGCGACACTAACATATAATTAAAAACCGGCCTCGGTGGCTCAGTCGGTAGCGTGTTCGCCTTCTGATCCCGAGATCGCGGGTTCGAACCCGGCTGAGGACGCCAGCAACTTGGTGGCAGGGTACAAGTTGCTTAGACACGCCGTCTTCCGCGAGGGACGTTAAATACGGGGTGCCGTGTGATGAGCTTTCATCGCACGTTAAAGAACCCTCAGGTGGGCAAAAGCAATCCACAGACCGACCGCTGTGGCGTCGCTCATGATCTCAGTTGTCTCGCGACGTAAACACCCAATTATTATTAATATAATTAAAACACTACATTTTGAGAAATGTCGAGGAAGTTGATGTATGTGAACGTGCAATATATGAATGAAACTGTTATTGCACTCAACTGGGGCCATATGTAAATCATTTTCTTCAGCTGCGGCCATATTGTCATAAAGAAATTAGAGGGGGGAGTTGTGCTATCGCCCCCCCCCCCCCCCCCCCCCCCCATAGCTAATCCGACATATGTGATCGTTCATGTCTTTAGCCGTTCCCCTCTCCCCTCCGGTACAACACGGAAAATAAATAATGTCTTGGCACTATTTGGCCTTAGTGAATTTTCACTTGGAAAGTGAAAATATAATGCCTGCCACAAATCGCAACCTATTTTTCGAATCAACCTCGTCACTCGTCGCGTTCCAAACAACCACGCTGCCGCGGAAAATAGAAGGCGACAGGGGACGCGCGACTTTGATTGACCAATTAGATGTATCGTGCACTTCAAGCGCGCTAGCCTAAAAGTGCCAGTGGGACGCGGAATGCGGAATCAGGTATCGGCGTGAACCGCTATAGAGACAATTTTGTTTGCAGGTACTTTCAGTAATATTTCATACAACGAAGAGCTTTGTAAGTGTTTGTTCATTAATTGTTCAGCCATTGTACGCTGTCTTTACAGGCGGATCAGTTAGCAGACGACAACAGACGAGCGACCGCCATATTTGCCTTATTGTGACGACACCTGATGAACCTTTCGGCCAGGACGAACCACCAATTGCGCTTTATGCCGGTTCGGCTCCATTGATATTTATGTAAGTTAACATTGCTCACAGCTCAGTACTAAAGCAACATCCAGTGTCAGAAACGCTTCGTCAAGGCGGGCGATCATATAAGCAGGCTGCTGAAAGGCTACAAATACCAACACGAACCCCATAAGATAGTCAAGGCTCAAAAGGCACCACTGCGAACTTCGTTTGATAGTTGTGGTTATAGGTACAGCGCGTGAGGTACGTAGAAACTACTCCGGGTTTGGTCTCGACTCTCTGGGTTCGATCGGGCACTCTATATATATATAGCTGACGCAGCTCAGGCGCAGATAGAAGTTCCACGATGAAAGAAGAATCAAAGATCACGTCCACAAGGTTAGGCAGCGATGTACATCCAGAGACAAGAGATCGGAGACGACAGATTATGTTTATTTTTGTGACCGAGAAGATTAAGAACTCGAGGGTCCGCGCCAGGCGCGCCCAGTGTCGAGGCTCTTTGCAGCGAGTTCTTGCAATGCAGAAGAAAGAACTCAACTCGTGTGTAACAACGTTTTATTTATATTATCGTGTCAACAAACCCCAAAAAATAGTGGAGGCACCCACCATTCGTTACATCCCGTAATTTACGATGCAATAGACGCTTGTCACTGGTGTCAAGTATTCTCATCTATCCGGAGCGGTTGGCGGGAGCTGTTATTGGAGGTAGCGTAGGCGATGTCAATAGCCGCGTTTTATGCACACCACACAAGCGTGTCGTATCCAGTTGTCGAATCGAATCCGCCCACGTAAACTGGTCTTCGTTAGGAGTGCGTATCGTATCCAATCCGCTAAATGGACGGTGGATTACGGGAAGGGGGCGTTCGCTACGGGTCAGTTGCGTCGTCTGCTAGGTCTACTACACTTACACTGCTAGTCGGGGTTGACAAAATGTACCCAGCCACGTTCCGTTTTAGTTGTGTAGGTTAGTCGTCTACATTTGACAGGACCAGCAGTGCTCGCAGAATAGAGTTCCTTCTGAAGTACGCGTGACAACGCGGCGTAGGCTCCACGTTCCCGATGTTTTCACGTTTGGTGCGAAGTTGTCGGACACCGGAAACGGCATCATTTGCGGAAGTGCGTTTCTAACTTTACAATATGACACGGCATGGCGCAATCTTCGCCCTAGCCATAACCGTGTCGTATCGTCGTCTTTCCTGTTTCGACTCGATTCGATACGCTTGTGTCGTGTTCACGTAAACGCAGCTAATGCTTTACGACGCAGTTTATTTCGCGAAGTGAAGCTCTCTGTTTTGGCACTATTGCTCGGTTGAGACATACACGTGCTTTTAGATGCGGAATATGCCGTCATAATGGAGGCATTTGCAGTGGCATTTGCTTGAACGGTTTCTTTGCAAACTATACTTTTATGTACAGTAAGGGAACCCTCGCGAAAAGGTAGCTCATGGATAACGCTACGTGAACGGCATCGGAAGATGCCCAGAATCACTCGTGTTTCACTATTGTTAGTGGATTAATCATATGGGCTACCACGTCATGTGCTGTTCAAACAAGTCTGAAGGAGCACGTCCAGCCGTCAGCGTTACTTCTAGTTTGTACAGTTTGCGACAAACCTGTCTGAAATCTGGAGCCGTAGGTATCCCCTACCATCAGTGTCGCCTTCCAAAAAACGTGAACTCGATCGGAGGGGAGGACGGTATGATACACGCAAGCGCACGACAGGTCAAGCGGCACATTTGATAGGGGATACTTGCGGAGCGCTTCGATATTTGAGACAAGTGTGTCGCAAGTAGTACGTGTGCCTGCCCACTACCAAGCTGCATAATGTACCGAAAGTTGATGTGCATATGGGGCGGTTCGCAGGTGTCTTTCTTGCGGAGTGCTTCATTGAGCTACCCGTTCCCCCTATGCACATTAGCATTGTGTGCTGCTTGGGTTGTGTGTCAGTACTTGAATCTACCTTATTGTTGCGAGCTTCTGAAAAAATAAGCGGCAATTCTTCGTTGGTGTCGTTAGGTCGCGAAACGGTCTAGAGGAAGAAAGAAATGAAAGCAGACAAGGAAGGCTGAGAGGATAAAATTTCAAACTAGAAAGATTCGTAAATATTTTTTTATATATATACCGTGTTTGCACCGCGAGCAACTTGGTTGAAATATAGCGGCGTACGGACGAGGACAGATGGAGAAACTACAGCAGGAAGAAGTGGGGGAAAAGGAGGTTAGTATGCGTCCTAGCTGGGCCGACTTGAAGGGGAGCTGTCCCAAACTCATTAAGTAAGTGGTGATGCAAGGAGATGTGAGCGCATGTAAAGTGCCATCAGAGTGTGAAGCAGAATGATGAGTCTTAGCGTTTGTTACACAGGTCAGTGTACTGAAAGTCCTAGCGCACAGGTATGAGCGATAGCCTTTGAACTCGTTGCGCTGTGCACAAAGAGAGAAAAGGGACCTCGGCTGCCCGTGCGCTCCTTTTCACTTTCAGTGCATTGCGCTGCTGTAGCCGCTGGGTAATAAAAAAACGCGGAAGTAAATCATGGGCTAACACTCGTGCACCAACAAAACATCCGATCCATATGGTTGGCCAACATTCTCTGCTGAACACCTCTCCCATATACCCCTTCAAAAAAACCTTCGTTCGCTTCTGCAATCGTTGAACCTCGTTCACACTGCTCTTAGCATGATATTGCCGGATCGCCGTGCGAGATATCGTTATCGTGCCACTTCTATCATTAGATAACGGAGACGAGATATTTACACGCGGCAAGGCTTAACAACCGTGCCGAACTCGCTTTTTACTGACGAAATTCGCGCGCTGATCCAGCCAAGCCTGCGAGTAGTGCAAAGAAACGTCAACATTTCTTATGTCGCGTGCGAACTAATTCACGGGAATCGAACATTCGAGAACCAGGATCTCGCGGAAGCAGGCACTCGTCTTCGCAGTATGAAGACCCTTTACATTCACGAATCTTGTCGATTGTTCATTGAAGATGCCGACTAGAGACTCCTAGGGGCATTCAGTCCTCGCGTGTCTTGCAGATTTAAATAGAAAAAATAAAAAAAAACGTCAGTTTTTTTAAGAACACACTAGAGAGTGTGCTATAAATCACTAGTTCACTTCCTGCGCCACGTCTTCCTTCAAGGTGGTCGCCTTTGCCGCAGTCGAAGAGGGGACGGTGCCGTTGGAGGTCGCGTTGGAGTCGGGGACGTCGACGTAGTCGTAGTAATAGACGTAGTCGATGTATTCGACGTCGTTGTTTTTGGGTTTAGCTGCAGAAGCGACGTCGGTCTTGTTCTGGACTGGGGCTTGGTCAGACTGGAAACCTGACAGATCGTTGAGGTTTTGCGACGGAACTGGAGATGATTCTGGGGTGGCTACTTCGTTGACGAGCGTTGTGGTCTGGGGAGGAGAGGGTGTCGTCGAGGCTAAGACACCCTCCGTGACGGGAGCTGACGTCGTGGCAGGGCTGGATTCGGTGGGTGTCGTGCTGGGAGGCTGCGTGACCGTTTGCGTCGTCGATGGAACAGTAATGGATTGCTGTGTTGTAGAAGTCGCTTGCGTTGTCTCTGCTGCTGTCGTAGGTACTTCGGTTGTCGTGCGAAGCGTCGTAGTAGCTGAGGCAGTGGTTGTTGACGAGGATTCTGTGGTTGTAGAGGGAGCTTCTGTCGTGGCCGTAGCTGAAGTTGTTTCTTGCGTTGTGGATGAGGCTGTCGTTGCAGAGCGGGCTTCAACAGCTTGTTGAGTAGTTGAAGGTTGATCGGTTACTGCTCCAGTAGTAGTAGTAGTAGTAGTAGTAGTTGTTGTTGTTGTTGTTGGGGCAGAAGTCGCGGGTAGCGTTGTGGGTGACGCTGTTGAAGGCTCAGTAGTTGATGAAATGGTGGTCGAAGAAGGAAGTTCAGTTGTCGAGGAAGGGGAGGATGTGGTAGTTTCGCTTTGCGTTGTTGTGGTGGTAGTCTGTTGGGAGATGGCTTCCACTGTACCAGCTGCTTGCGTTGTCGAAAGTTCCGGAAGCGTAGTAGTTGCCACAGGCGTCGTTGTGGAACTCTGCGGTGGTTCAGTCGTAGTGGACACGGTAGTGCTAGGCTCTTCAGTGGCCGTGGTAGTTGCTTGCGTTGTAGAAACCACTTCCTCTGGTTCTCTGCGGAGGTTCTCCACCGTCAGCCTGCTGGCGAGTTCCTGTCTCCTCTTTTCTTCTTCAACCGGGTCTGCCGTCACCACAATAGGTTCATCATCGCTCCTCGGCGGTTCGTCTCCTTGTGGAAGGTCTTCCACGCTGGCTTCTTGTTCCTCACTTGCGGTGCTATTCGGAAGTTGAGCCTCTTCTATCCTTTTCTCTAAGATGTCAACTACCGGTTCGGAAACCTCCGGTAAGTCCCCTTGCTGTGGAACTTCGAGGGTGAAGTTGCGTTTCTTTCCAGGCACGTAGTAGTCAATGTAGTCATAGTAATCAAAGACGTTATCAACGAGAGATCTTAAGATAGTTGGCAGGTTGCCTTGTTGTCTTGGCCTCGGTGTCTGCGGCACAGTTGGAGTTGGTTCTTCCGTTGTGGTTGTCGTCGTAGTTGGTACTGTGGGTAAGGTGAAGATGGACTCTGGCACAGTGAGGGGTTTCGTCGTTCGTACCTCTACTACGGGGGCAGTCGTAGTGGGAGGCGGTGCTGTTGTGGTGGGTAATGCCGTAGATGCTGTCGTGGCTCCGCTGGTGGTAGTCTGGGTTGTAGTTGGTATGCTGGGAACCGCCGTAGTCGTGGCTTCGTTCTGTATCCCTGCATTTGTGGTTGTGGTGGAAACGGTGACGGTCAGTAGTTCACTGTTGGTTTCTTCTGAGTCCTTGTCTGCTGGCAATGCAGTAGTCGTAGTAGTTCCTTCAGTAACTAGGGGAGCGTCGTTGAGGAGCGGGAAGTCGTCGTCAACCGTGACGCTGTCAATAGGGGATACTTCGAGTGACGCGCTCTGGAAGCCTTTCTTGCCCTCCACAAGGAGACTCTCTACTTTGGTTGTGACGTCTGGCCTAGACGTCGTGTCTGCTGTAGGTTCTGCAGTAACAGTTGTAGTCGATGGCGTCTGCGTCGTGGTCACCTCATTCCGAACCGTAGTCGTCGTCTGAGAGGCTGTAGACGTCACCTCTGTTGACGTCGTCGTCTCCAGAACGGCAGGTGCAGTGACCACTTCGACGGTGGTAGTATTCCTCTCTTCCTGGTAGGCGGGGACGAAGACGTCGTCAGACTGAGCGGTCAGGTTAGACCTCTGTGCTTGCTTCTCCAAGGCTCTGATGCGGGACAAGATGATGGCGTCCAGGAGCGTCGTGTTATGGACTTCCAGGAATCTCTTCAGGACGAAGGGGATGCGTTTCAATTCGTCGTCGACGGTGGCGTGTGGCTTGAAGGTACGCGGCTTGGTCACCGTCGGAACCGTTTCGTGTTTCTTGTGGCGCTGGCAAATCATGCGTGGACAACAAGCCGGGAAGGGAAGGCCCTTGTCTTCGATGATGTCGCACATAAGGCTGGGCCGGTTCTGTAGCCTAGGGCAACTGCAACGAAAGAGAGCATGGTGGTAATTTGTCGGAATATGAATTAGATGTGAGAGTACAAAACACGCGGGAATTAATTGAGGTATATACGGTGTAATAAAGATGCATTCAACCGATGCGATGTTTCAGAACAGTATGATTGATTTATGATTTTATTATCATCGATTGATTTATATAGTGATTGATTTATTGACTGACTGATTGTTGTGATTGATTGATCACAGTGTTGCAATTACTTAGACAGATGGTGCGATCTCTACAGCACTTGATAAACGATGATGTCGCGAACATTGTCAACAGCACAAACCCTCCATATCTGTTTATTCAAATCATTGACAAAAATTGTCAGAATTGTGTGCATTTCTTTCATTTGCAAAGATTAGTTGATACCTTGCACATCAACTGGAGGTATACCAAGTCTGACTCTTTCTGGTCAAGCACGACTACTAGTACTTAGCCCGTGAGTCTACTTGAAATAATGATTAAATTTCTACAAACGTTCGTGGCGTTAGAACATTTCAGACTGGTTCCCGTCAAACACGACATTCCTGCGAATTATCGTTGCCTATTCGAGTCAGCCGCACCGAGAAAACATCGATCGAAGCATTTCACACACGCACAAAAATCGTACAATACCCGCATGTTCAGGAACACCGTACATCACCAGTCTTCAGAAATCCCCTCCTAGGCGTAGCCACCGCGTTCGAACCACGTGACCCCACTAAAGTAATATCGTAATGGCTGTAATATAACCCCTCCCTTATTTCTTGTTTTGACCGCAATCTGAATGACGCTCTCTGGACTCGCATTGTCAGAGCTAGTCTATAATTATGGTTCTGGAAACACGTTTGTTCCAATTAGCTTGCGTCAATCGTTCAACTTGCACTGAGTGCAGTGCAGTAGGTCAAATGCAGGGAAAGTCCATCCCAGCGCCCCTCTGACAAAGGCTGTCAAGCGGCTGGACCACCCCAGCACGGCACCTTCTTTAACGGCTCTTACAAGAAAAAAGTCCATTATACAACGAGCAGGAGTGATAATTTGGGCTGCTTGGTACATGGTTAAAAGCGTTAAAAAACCGCAATACTGGGTCCGTTATACATCGGACTTGTTCATGGAAGAGCCGTTCCTAAGAAAATGCCGTACAGCCTCCTCCTGCCTTGGTCCAGCTCTTGGTTCGTAGGCGTAAATCGAGTGCACGCAGATAGATGTAGGAAAAGAGCTTGCACCACTTACACACGGGCTTTCATTACTGTGTGTACTAACTGTGACGTAGAGTTTACAATTGCTATGCGCTATTGGCACCGGCAGCTTCATCCGTTATGCGTCGGATTTTTTTTTTTTCCGCTAAGTTCCAGGAGTGCGCGTTATATACCGGAGAATACGCCAGATTGGCGTCATTGTCGCATATCTGCGATGCACTTTAGTTTCAGATAGAAGCGAAAGGTTGCAAGAGCCCACATCAGAGGCCGTGTGACCCTCACCCTGCCAGTGGTGCCGGCTACAGCCACGTCCTTCCAAATTACCACCCTACCCAACCGCTAAGCCACGTACCACTCGGACCCGATACACATATCACCCACACCGATAGAGATGAGGGAATCTCTCCGCATCCCACGGAGACATGACATCTGCGATATAGTATATATTCCACGTCTGAGTACTGAGGAAAAAGGAACGGAGTAAGGAAGGAAACGTAGTCGTTGTCGATTTACAAACCATGGAACGTGAAGGAACGTGTTTTTGTCGCCCTGGGGCACATTTTCGCGTCGAGCTCTCGGGAGCAAGAGCCGTTCCTATTGGTTTTCGTATGCACGTGACCTTTCCCGCGGTCGGCTCATTGGCGGATATGCCTACCGTGACGTCAGAACCGATTTTCTACGCGTCTGTGTCTTGGTTTCGCTGTTCTTTTTTTTTTTCTTTTTTGTCGCCTTTGACGTAAAGCATGCCATGCAGGTTCACATCAATTGAAATGACCGTCGTTTACATTCATGCCGAAGTAAAAGATACCGTGTATTCACAGCGGCAAACATTTCCCAGAAAACTCCGACGAGAGGTGAAGAAAAAAAGGACCTCATAGCTTTCTGCTGCCACGTAAGGGCGTGCGATCAACGTCTTGTTTTTTCGTGCACTGCTAACCGCGGGGAATGTCTTGCGGCGCAGCCTCAAGATATTCTAGAGCAGACGACAGGAAAACACCCAAGTACGGTGTCGCCTGCCATGTGCGCAATACACCACTCGGCACCACGCGAATGCAGAACACAACAAGCGGCGGAAACGTCAGCGAGCATTTGTTGCTTTCTCTTCCTCTAGAATATTCCGCAGGATTGTCGCTTGTCGGATAGGGGATGAAACCTGCCATTGGAGCCAGCAAGAGGATAGCGGCTAGGGAATGTCACTTTGGGAAAGATTGCGAAGAGAGAACAAGGCAGTTTCTGACACTATGAGACAGATGACGCTGCGGTCTCATGTCCCTTTTATTTTACGCTTTCGCCTTGGTGCGCTGTACGGCCGTTTCTACCGTGTTGATTGATGCTACTGTTTTTACAGCCAACCGTAACTGATGCCCACGCAGTGGCGTCATCAGGGTATGAGTCACCCGGTCCGGGAGCTCTTTGCATACCCCCCCCCCCAAACAAAAGAAAAGTGAAATAAACGGATTCCTTTCCATAGCAGGCGATGCACTGCAAAAAAAGAATAAAGAAGGATTACTGTTCTCTTTGGCGCACTGCCAAAACGCGTGCGAATTGCGATAGCATTGCTTCCCACGAAGGACGGTGCTTGCGCTGTGACTGTGTATGATTTGCGTGTGGCGCAACGGCAAACCCGACCATATAGGTTGCCATGGCTTGCATGTCGCCACACTAGGCTGACACGCCTTACCTGTAAATCTACCCTGTTACCTATTTTTAAGATTGCCATAGGCCTCGCGCAGAAACACGGGGGTCGCCTGCAAACGCGCTCACTTAATCCACTGTACCTTTGGTGCGCATTTCTGAACTCGGTGGCCGAGTGTAGTGGCGGCAGGCTGTGTCGCACGCCGCTTCCTAGTCGGCCTGCGCCGCTTGCCTTCCCCATTTTCAGCAATTGCGTCCACAGCTCCCGCAGCAATGGCGGCACATCTGCGAACTCTACACTTGGGTGCTTGCGCGAGTGCTCCGCAGCACACCGCCTACGTTGTGACTCCGCGGCGTTCATGTTACGTGATATTATGCTGACAAGGGAACGCCAGTCTTCGCCAAAACGGAATATAAACAAGGTCACATGACCCTCAACATGACGTTGACAGTGACGTGGGTCCAGGACAAGATGGCGATATTGCCACAAGCGAACGCTTGAGGGTGGTTACAAGATCTGAACCTTGTGTCAACCCTGTGCCCAGTCTCGTGCGACTGATGACGCTGCGACATTGAGGAGGGAATGCTAAGGAGACCGATGGACGAAATGCTGAGAGAAGTGGGAAGTTCTCCCGTGCCGATTTCTTACGGGCAAACAACCTCCTCGAACATACCTTCGCCCGCATAACGTTGGTGTTGCAAAACTTTACGTGGAACCATTACGCCATTCGCTTAATACTAGCGAAGCGATCGTCACCTCGAAGCCGTCATCAGGAGGACAGCCCGGAGGGTAATTCCCGAGAGGCAAAGCGCATGCGCGTCGCTTCCGTCTCTTCCACCTGATCGTACCGGGCGTGTTCAACCGTTTAAAACCCTCTCGTTGCCGTGTTGTCGTGCTTCTCGACTTCGCACGTTTGCCCGTAACAAATGGCGGCGCCCAGCGCCTGTGACTTCTCAATGGTTTAGCACTGAATGACCTGTCACTTCTCACGTCACTTTTCAACATTTCTGTGCAGTGGGGAAATGCTTGGAATGCGTACAATCTAATAAGAGATACCTGCAACGTAGCAGTAACATCACAACGCAGTTTTTGAATCCAAGAGGTGGTGATGATGGAACTGCTTCACATAGTCGGCAACGCTCAGGCGGGCAACGTATCACGATTATCGCATGTGGGATCGTGCGTCCTGGGCCGACTTCACAGGAAAGTGTGCAGACATATGTCTTAAAGCGTCTGAGGAAAACCCAAGGCACGGCCGGCGCACGGATTCGTCACCACAACAGCTGTCAGTCTCAATAGACCTCAACCTGTTTGTAAACAAATGACGTCATAGTGTTGGACAGCGCCACCAATTTGGTAGAGTTGAACTACTCTCGAAGCTAGGGGGCGAACAAGGTCGCGCCCGAAAGCCAGGGTCTTGAGGGGATTACGTTGGTCCCCGAAAGGGACGCGACCTTCGGTCCTACTTTTGTTTCAATAGGAGGCAGTGAACAAGTGCCCATTCGTGGAACCCAGCCCTCCCCTTCCGATTTGTTTCGGTTTCAGTCTGTCTACCAACGTCATGGTGACGTTTCTTGGGTAGAGGTCTATTGAAGGCGACATGACCGCATAACATGCTCGCTGTAGAAACCACTGCGCCGAATGATGGCTTCTGGTTTGAGGAAGAGAGAACGGGACGTTTTCGTGGCAATTCCCTAACGTGTATATCCTATCGCCACAAAAATGCCATCACGCAATAGAACGTTATCATTCTGCATTGCGGTTGGTTTCCTGCGTGTTACGCGGTCAAGTTCTGTTTTTAGTGTGATACCTGAATCTTGAAGACATCCCCTACCGATTGCCGTAGACTAACACGTTAACCAATCTCCCTCTCTCTCTATTTCTCTCTCACTCCGTGTCGCCCACCACGGTCAATGTTCGTTCATTGTTTGTTTATTCGATTCAATTCAAAGCAACACACAAACACCGCGATAGGGGTCCAATAGCACAGCTAGTTAAAGACACCCATAATACGTGGTGTAGAAACGGAAGGGAATAGCAAATAAAAAGTGAAGCATATAAGATTCAAGAGCCCTCATATCAACTGAAATACAACGATGACGAAATGATGTCACGTCTCAGGTCTCCAATAAAAAAACGACTATTTTTAAGCTCAATTGGCAAAAGGTTCCAAAGCCCGGGGCAAAAAGACGCAATTAGTCACGTACCGTATACGTTATTTGGACGAAAGAGCGTTTACTGATGCAGTACCGTGCTTCTATAGTACACACCCGGAACATATCATATTGGAACGGTGTTCCCCTTATAATTGAGTGTATCACAATATGGCTGAGTGACGGCTTTCGATTAAATATTATCGGTAGATCGTGACTGATTATCGGCTGCGTGAAATAAAGGCACGTTGGAGATAAATTGCCATCGTGATATATCTAGATGGTTGATTGAGTCAAAGTGGGGGAAGGTTGATAATGGCGTCATCACGCCTTTTTAATGGATTACTGTGGGTGGTTTCTTAGTAAACGTGTTCGATATTTAGGCCGTATTGCTCACAGTGTTGCATAGAGGAACTCTCGGATAATAAGGAGATTGATTGAAAGTTACATATGGAACCCCCGTCCTTACAGTGAGCGGAGAACGAATACAAAAAAAATCAGTTTTGTGTTTTGACTAAAAACAGAAATAACGCCCGTTTGGGATTGAAGAAGAAATGGGATAGAACAAAGAGCGAAATTACTGACGGAGGAGTTTCACTCTTCTTCACCGAGATCCTTTAGAACTTGGCACCTGTATCAATGTCCCAGAAATATTTGACTAGAGTGCGGAAAGTGTGCCACTTGAAAGCATGGAAAGAGTGCCGTGTAGGTGCCACGGCCATAGAATTTTAACGACACTCAAAAGAGGCCTGTCGTCCAGTGCTGGCAACTCCGATTGTATAGGCAGCGACGGGTTTCAGCGAGTGACGTTCACAGAGAATATAGAATGTGCTCTACATCCTCCCCCTTTGTGCAGTTTATACTCTCTAAAAAAAAAAAAAAAGTGTGAAAAGGTGGTAACTTCTGTAGGTCACCTAGTTCAACATAGCGTCTCATAATGGGTGTAAAAGGGTGGTAAAAGCAATTATCATATATCCAAATTGCTACAAAAATGCGTACGCCCCCTCGCTCACCGAATCAGAAGCGATAACCTTATCATTCGTAGGTAGCAGGTAGAACTCTGCAACGTTTTAGGCACAACATATGCGACAACTATTACCTCCTAAAAGGTGTAACGGCTCCACCCTTTTTTCTAAGAGTAGTGTTATACATTAGCTGATGCACGATTCTTGTCGCGTTGAGTATACAGTTGTGCTGAGGTGTTTTGGGGCTCTGGAGTTGTACAAAGTCAAAATGTAATTCGGGGTAAAGTTAATATATAAGACGGAAATCCACCCTGAATGGTAGATATCGGGATGGAACCGATAAGAACATATCAGATTCTGGAAATTCAGTTGCGCTTGCCTGAAGACGTCAGCTCGGGTGCTTGAGGAGCGCCCGGTATTATATTCTGATTGCGGATGACGGCGTAGATATCCCTCGCCAGGCGATAAGTATAATGCTGTCTACGTGGCGAAACCCAAATGACTAATTATATAGCGACAGAAAGATGCGAAACAAACAACACGCGTCACAGGAGGAAGAAGGCTGTACGAGGAGTGGCAGAGCAAACAGTAGCCACATCGCGTAATTCTTACCCCCCTTGCGTTGTAGGACGGTGGTCAAATTAAAGGGAGGAAACGACCTCCTTTGTTTTCTCACGACGCTTCCTCGACGATGCTCTCTTTTCTTCAATTCCGATATAATAGCACACTGCCAGGCTGCTACGGATTTCTGAAACGCTGCTCACTCCTGTAGTACTTCGAAGCAGAACATGTGCAGGATGATGATTTGTCTACAGCTGTCATCGGTGCGATACGTTTGGGAGGAAGCCTAACACTTCCGTTTGAGTGAAAAGCGATCCAATGTCAAGCTCCAACGGAGCTTTTTGCTCGCGCCACAATGTGTAAATAAGTTATATTATTATTATTATTATTTATTATTATTATTATTATTATTATCCTGAAAGATTTACACAGGAGCTGTCTTTGTCTCGAAATTTCCTCGCCGCTTCTGTTCGTGGACTTTTGTAATGTGTAGCTACTATACATACAAAGGGGGGGGGGGGGGGGAGAATAAGGTTTGACATGTCAACGGGGGAAGTCAGAAGTGAGGGGCTCTGAAGGATCTTTCCGTTAAATGTAAAACCATATGTTTATCCTCGTGGTGTTCAATGGTATCGGTATTCGTTGTGTTAAACCCAATTCGACAACGAATTTCGTTCAAACAGCGCAATTCTTACGGAGAACTTTCGTTGAATGATGCCGAAATATAAGGAACGCTTGCCGAAGACTCAGTACGCAAAATCTAAATGCCATAAGTAAACATTACGTGCTCCTATGAAATAATATCTCCGCTCTATCTTCGTTCCATATCTCAGTTCCCTACTTTTAAACGAGAACTTTATAGGTATTTTAAGCTGCATGCACCTGAGTGAAGCATTTCAATATTGATGGACGTTGGTTATTTTTTTATAATTTTTTCCCCCTTTTGAGTCTCGAAAAGTTGTCGGAAGATTGCCAAGCGGCTATATGGCGAGGAGGCGGACATCGACCCTCGCGGTAGCCGCTAGCCGACGCACGGCCAATGACATCATACGTCGCTAATAACTAGAATTTTCTAGAAAAACTAAAAAATCACACATATAGAGAAACAATACGTTCTGGGAATACATTGTGAGACACTTGAATCTGCGATGCCATTACCTGTTGTGGATTGTGAAGCCACGCAATTTAGTCTAATTGACTAGAAGTCTAATTAACTCTAACTCTAATTAACTCTAAGTGTAATTTAGTCTAATTAACTCTAAGCGAATGCCAAAGAACTGCGCCGAACATTCGACCCAACTAACTGTGCGAAACATTTGCCGAGCATTTATCGAATGTTAACGAACTGCCCTTGTCCCTTCTATGTCGTTCCAGCCTCAGAACATCAGTTCTCTCATGCGCTTCTCTTGCCGAACGCTCACCGTAAGCTTCAGAACAGCACTGAACGTTCGCCTGTGAAGTACGAAGTGCTGCTGAGCTGAGCTTATCCCAAGCAGGAATCGAACCCCGATCGGACGCCGTCCTAATATCACTTGGGTTCACCGAACGAAGTGACATCAAAGTTAGCGTGACCGTCTGGAAGCCAGGTATGTAGGGCGGCGTAACAGCTGACCCATGCGGAGTGTTACGTCAAACAGTGGACGATAACTTTCTCGCCACGATAACGAGGAAGTGGCATGATGTACCGTGACGGGGGCCATGTGGCACCTTCGTATACTTCATTAATGCCGCAATTATATGTGGTTCGCTGCAGAGCCAGTCCGTTTTCATTGTTTGGCCCGTAACGAGACAATCACGTGACAGCAGGAAGAAGCGTTCCCCCCGTAGTTACAGTAGGCTGGGACGGGAGAAATGTATGTGCTGAAGGGAGTCTCAATGTATAGCGAAAGTGCGTCATATGGCTGATGGCAAGTGCTGTAGTTGGCAACACTGGAATCACTGCAGTCAATTGGACTTAGAGATGACACGTGTGATCGTTTAATTTTGCGTGGATCATAGCCTGCATATCTTATATATAGCCTGTATAGTCGAATGTGTGTGCTTTCATATGGGCGAGTCCCAGTTCACTTCAGTTCAGCTGTCCGACTATTTTTCTTCTTATGTACCAACTCATGCAGCCTACATTTTCTGCATTTGGTGCGCGTGCAGTTGTGGTGTAGTTCACACGTTGCGAGATCGATGTTCCTGACCAGCTTCCTCTTTCTATTCATCAAACAAGTGAAGAGCGCTATTTTGTTGACCCGAAGGACATCGAGTCATCACATTTCACAGAGTCGGCCTCCGGAGATGTGTTCTGTGTATTTAAAGGGTAATGTGGGAAGATGTTTTCGCAATTGTTGTTGTCATACATTTAGTATGCAACTAGTGCATACATCTAGTATCATCTGCATGCATACATCTGGTATCAAAGGCATAGCAATAAGAAGGCCAAGGTTGCGGGTTCGAAACCGGCCTAGCACTCTGGCAACTTGGTGGCAAGACCACGACCTACTAGATTATAACGACCATGTCGTAATCGGCAAACCCTATGAGGAGCCCATCCGCACTATCCGCCAGGAGCGCTACACATCGGCCCGCGAGATCTACATCGTGGACAATGGAAATTTGAATTTTGAGCGCGCAGAATCGGACAACCGACTATACCATAGCAGACGACAGGAACAGCCCCTATGAAAACGCAAAGAATGATGATGACAATCAACTTTAGAAAGAAGCACTTCCATAGGACATCCACCGCTTCTACAAAAATACTAAAGTAAGCTGAAGTACAAAGTATTGTAGAAATTGCGGAAGGCAATAACCGGACCGATGGGTAGCGCCACCGCTAGCTTCCAAATGCGGCGCTGGGAAGGGGTGCCTATGACTTGGTCGCTATAGTCTGGTCATGGGCAGGAATCAAATTGCTTAGGCACGCGTCTTCCGCGAGGGACGTCAAGTAAGGGTGTGCTAAGATTTGGGCGCACGCTAAAGAAACCTCAGTACGCGCAACATTAGACAGTTTTAGTTGTAGAGGAAGCCAGTGGTTCCCAAACTTCGCCGCCCAGCGGCCCATAAATATATAGACGACCCCTCTCCCCCCGGTTTCCCTCGTCGCGAAGCTGGACGTGTTCCGATATCGGCGTATGAACGTTAACCAAAGTGATACACTGACATTTTATTGGAGCTACATTCAGAACGAATTCTCTGGGGCAAAGGGTCTTGCACAACGGCAGGAGCGCTGTCTCTCACGCTGCGCTTGTGATTTCGGATCTCCAAATATGATTTTCGATTGGCATCTGTCAGAAATCGTTTCATTATTAAACAACTGGACGCACGTAAAACTCCCAAACCACAAGCACGATAGAACGCTTGATCCTGAGCAAATACGGTGCCGTGGTCTGCTAACTACCGCACATGCTTCGCTCACCGGCAACGCACGCGAAATGGTTTTCTCGTGTCTTTGGCGTCCGCTGTAATTCGAGGAGACGCCACTGCGCGGTGCACCGTGAAGGTGGGGTGTCCGTGTATGCCGCGCAGGGTTGCGGAGTTGCCACTCCGGAGTTGGAATGATTCCGGAATCATTCCAGATTTAGCAGAACCCGGAATGAAATTGGAATGGAATGGCGGAAACTGTCCTAGGAATGGGAATGGAATGGTCTGGGTGCCCCGGTGGTAGTTTTGGTTTCAACGTGCTGGTTTCTGCCCTCGCACCCTTTCCACTGCACACGGTCAAGAGTGAAATAACCTTGTCTTTGTGCTTTTTCCGTGCTTGGTAATGTCAATCTCCTCTAGCACTGCTGGACTTGCCGTTATGGTTACCGGTCCTTTTCTTTTATTGAGGGAATTAACGGAATGGAATTGGGTTCCCAAGCCATTCCAGGAGTGGGAACTTATCATACCTTTTCATTCCGAGGACTTGAAAGGAATGGAATTATCGCAAATTTCCATTCATCGGAATGGAATTGGAACGGAATGGGACCCATTCCGCAACCCTGATGCCGCGATAGACGCAGATCCTGTGGCCTTTAGTGGGAGTGAGTGGACCCTACGAGAATAGGTTTTCGTCCACCTGCACAACTGAAAGCAGAGGTGAAAGCGAGGCTGTGTGATGCTTGCGCCGAAAGCGTCGCGTACCCCGCATGCAAGCGCATTTATGAGAAACCTCCGGGTCTGCAGCCGCGGGCGTCCTGGTAACGCAAACCAGCGAGCACGGCGTGGTATTTCTTTTTTTAAATTTGTGGGCCGCTTCGCGACCCCCAGGGGGTTAGGGGGACCACCTGCGTACGTACGGCCGCTGAGTACGCTGTACTAAAGTTCAGTGAGAGCATTCCCGTGATCCAGTCATCAGGTATCGTGAAGAATTATGATTGGAAGGTGTGCAGAAGGCCTGGCCTTTTTCCATGGGTTCTGAGACGCACGAAGTTTACGGCCCAGGAGGCACAATTCCCCTATATCCTCCGAGCATAGTGCCGACATATAGACAGGCATACAGCTGAGTAATACCGACGTCATCAACTTCGCAATCAGCACCCTGTTTGGTTTTTTTCTTTTTTTGCTCGTGTCCCGCTGCTCTTTTATGAGACATCAGAACTGAGCGCGGCTTTCGACGATCGTTCATCAACTACGATATTTCTATACTGCGTTTACGGACAACCTGCGAGCAAAACAATGAAAAAAAAAAAAAAAAAAAAAAAGGAAATAATCTGTCGTTTTCGCGAACCTCCAGCACCTCTTATGTAAACCCTTCCTTCCGCACACCTATCCTCACATACAGAGACAATGCTTCCAAGTCGTCGTGCCACGCGAATACACGCATGCCGAAAGCGTACACAGCACAGACAGTGTTTTAAAGTTGTATTGTGAATTGTTAGCCCGTCTTTGATGCGTCCTCTCCATACGAGGGTCAAGCGGACGGCCAAGTACCACTGGGGCGTGACTTTCCGGTTGCCCATTGTACGGGAATGTTTGTCTTTACCACAAAGAACAAACGGACGTCCGGAAAAAGGCTTCATTTCCATGCGGGCTCTTCCTCAAAATGGCGCCCAGACACGGATACAGGTTATAGATGTAAGACATAGTTAGACTGGTTCTGTTGCAACGGGGTGGAGTGACGAGATAGAGTTGAAAGACGGGCCAGTGATTGATGTTACATTTGCATTAGTCTGTTTGCACGTACAAGGAAGCTCAAGTGTAAACAAACACGTCAACGTGTATTATATAGGAGGCTCGGCTTTTCCCGGTACTGATTCCCGACGGTAGCCCGAAGTCTTTTGGTTGCAAGAAGATTGGTTTACTCGAAACATGGCGAGCAAACACAAAAGAGACGGGCACGGATAGTGCTTACTATAGCAACTGAATAGATTGGGACAAACACACTGTATGAAAAAAAAAAAAAAAGAGTAAAATGCTGAGTAATTGCAGCTTCTAGTCAACTAGACTGCCCCCCCCGCCCCCAGTTATTCCCCATTTTAGTCCCCTAACCCCGACATTGCACCCAGGACTGCAAATTGTCACTGAACTTTGCAAATGGGCTTCCGAATGCAACAGTCTACGTAAATATGTACCCTTGGTCAATTTGATGGCATAAAGCTGTATAACTCAGCCATCTTAGCAATTTTCCACCAACACGGAGTAAGAAATAGTTAGCGCTTCTTTCTTCGCAAATTGTGCCCTGTGTACATGTAGAGCCTCAAGTTTTCGGGAAATATTTTTTTCTAAATTCGGGGGGGGGGGGGGGCGGGGTAAAAATCGGGTAAATAAACATGTGCACTAAATTCATGCGAATTCGGGTGAAAAAAACTTCCAGTACACTAAATTTGGGGAGAAATCGGGCTCTATTACAAACGAACTGTACTGGTTTGGTACAAACGGTGATGTAACTGCATTTGCTGCCAAACGAATAAGCTATTGCATTCCTACAGACATCCCAGTGAAGGCAATTTGCCAGGTAAAAATCGGGTTTCACCCTAAAGCGTCAACCTTCAATTCGGGGTGCGAATTCGGGGAAGAATCGGGTAAAACCCTAAGACTTCAGGCTCTATGTATATGTCGCAAGATTTTATATCACTCGATATATCACGGTTGACGGTTTGATTCAAAGTATTTTCATGCATGCACACGAATTATGTGCTGGGGCTCTTAGAACAGAGCGCGAGATGCAGTCTCCACTCTGTGACATTCATTTACTTCCGAAAGGGACTATTTTTTGTGGCAATGCATTTAGTCCCCCAAAAGAGTAAAATTACTCCTTTTTTCCTTAGAGTCCAGAAGAGACGACGACACGTTCACAAATTCGCTCACGCGTGTACTTTGTGCTTTCGGATGGACGTTCCGGTCTATTCGCACTATTTTTGGTATCTGACGCCTCGTATAAAGAACAGGATTTGCGATCACGTATAAAACGCTGTTTGTCGATCGTAGTCGATTTAAAGAATGAGAACATCTAAGAAAGTTATTTGGAACGACAACTTTCTCCCCTTTATCTGGAAGGTCTCGAGGCGATCTTTAGCGGAAGCCGTTCAAATTTTAGAACTCTGCCGCCTTCCTTGGTTACCGTTTTCGTACTTTGAGAGTCTCGAATAGCGCCTTTCCTGCGTTAATGATTCTTGTTGGAGCTGTGCCGCTTCGTACGCGCATAATTTTGCGTTACACAAAAAAAAAGAAAAGACGAAAAAGATTAGTAACAAAGAGGGAGAAGGAGAGAGTGCATTTAAAGAAATGCATTGCTGATCAGGGATAAGGAGGTGTTCGAAATAACGGTGAAAGAATGATGGCGAGTGAAAAAGGGAAACTCCGAAAATGTACGATAAACCTTAGTAACGAAATCGATTTTTCGAATTATCGCATTACCCTAAGTTTCACGCTGTCCCGGCCGAAATGCATGCATTTTGGCCCGGATTATTCGAAACCAGTTTCGACTCCCAATAGCGCGAAAGGTGAAAGTCCGTGCGCCAAACCCGGTTTCTTCCTTTTTTGCAACTAAATTAAAAGGCTGCCCTGGTATAACACCAAGGTGTTTGAACACGTGTTTTAATTTTGCCGCGGTGTTCCAACGCTCTTTCGAGGTACTGTCCCTGTTCATGTGACACCTCCGTTTTTATCGAATTGCCGCTTATATCGAATTTACCCCGGACCCGCTCACTTCCTTGTAACAAAGTTTTACTCCAGTTGCGTCACTATGACTGTATGGATAAGGGTAGTTCGAAATATCGAAGGAATAAGTTATATAAGCGACCCCTTTTGAAGACAGGGCAGATGTTAGCTTCAGACCTTCCAGCTTCATTGTGCGATATCGCTCGTGATGGCATTTGGTGGAGGATTTATTGTCCGGTTAAAGTTAATAAAAATCGCGTATCATACATTTCATCAGACTGTTTTATAAAGAAGTCAGTCTTCTCTCGTTTCTAGTTCGCCCAACGGTCAAAGGTGGTGCTGCCTACAACGAAGTAGGACTGTTCGCATACGATCATGCATTCGAACGACCTGTTTCACTGTATAAAGGCGTTTTCTGCTGCTTCTCATTGCTCGGACGACCAGGTGGTGTGCTACGTGCCGCAGAGTCACTGATGATATACAAAAGGCTCAACAATGCTGTGCTCGTATGGTTACGTTGTCGGCTCGCTTATTCAGAATTCCAACGAAGTGATAAGAAGAATAATAATTATTATTATTGGTAGTTTTCTGTCGTGGTCACTGACTGCTTTTGAGGTGTCTTGCTCAGCAGATGTTTCTGATATTTCCAAACAGAGATTTCTGTGCGGGGTGAAACACCACGTAGTTTGCCGGATTAGTGACAAAGGTAAGTTATGCATCCACATCTGAACCAACTGTGTTTCAGCGTCCCACGCAGAGGACGACGATCAACGTGCGTACCGTACAACCAACTGTTGCATAATCTTGCAACCGGGATGTTCTTGTGGATCCTAACCCGCCACCTTGAATACACAGGTGAAAACAGCGAGGGCTGGAACGTAAACGTAATGAACGAACGCTACGAAACACACGGACAGAACACACGCGGGTTGTTTCTTAGCGTTCGTTCAGTAATGTTTACTTTCAACCAACACGCTCTATTTGTTACGTCACTATACTGGCTGGATCGTGCCCTTTTAATGCGAGTGTCGAGATCGAAGTTCATTACCCATATTTTTTTCGTTAACTTTAATTTCTTTTATCGGAATAATATTCTCCAACGCGCACAGTATTCCGTTAGCCATGCCTTAAACTCAGAACTTGTTTTTGTCGATTATCCCACGGACACGCAATCGTTCTGCCAACAGGAACGTAACGAGCCCTCGATCGAAAGGATGAAGCGGCCTTCCTTGACACCCTAAGGGTGGCACGATGACCCTTGCCCGTAGCCGTGGCCACAGCGTTGATAATGTCCCCTGGCCTTGATTATGGATGTGGCTATCGATCTCCTCTACATAACAGCTGCACCGCCGTCGTGATTGCATTGTAGTGATGAGTACCGCTCGCGTCGATGTTAAACAAGACGAGCGATTTTTCTGACTGGCCGTGATTGAAGTAGTCTGATTGGGTTGTGATGGTTCCGGAGATTGATTGCGAGTTAGTGCTCTGTCTGCGTATATCGGTTGATGGGCTTTGCACGCGGCGATGTCTCGAGGTTATGTTAGGCACTTCGTGCTGATTGATTGTTTATTGTTGAATACGTCATTATTCGATGTATTGTTGTTCTATTATTGATTTAATATTGGGTATACGCTTTTTAATGACTGAAGGCTAACACGATGTTTATTGTGAAGCGCTGACGTTTGGGGAGGGGGATAGGTGTGTGGATTAACTACTGTTGCGTTCCTCAGTGGCAGATGGAAACGACATGCTTCACATTTCCACCTTCATTGAATTGCCCCCTGCACCAGGTTACCCCATGTATCAAATAAAATTACAGGTCAGTGCGGTCCAATATAATCAAATCAACTGTTGTCGTGACGCGCGGTGCCTACATGAATAATCGCTTTGTCTCGTAAATGGTGCACAGAATTAATAGGCACAATTAAGAAACACAGAATAGCAAACAAACTCGTTATGCTACAAACGCTTCACAATTATAGCGCATGTACATACGTACTTCACATCAGCGCGATGTATAAGACGCAATAAAAATGTACCGTTATAAAAGTTACCAATGTTTCAGATTTCAGCATAGCATATTTTCCGGTGTATAACGTATTTAGCGTGTTTTCCGGTATATAACGCACGCGTTATACATTGAAAAAAGTGTGGCGCAGAGGCACTGCGCTTTATCTATCGGTGCAAATAACTGGAACTTGCATGACTGTGGTGCGCGTTATCCATCGGTGCGCGTTATAAACCGAACCTTTTTCAGTTTTCGCTAATTTTAAGGGGTGCGCGTTGTACATCGGTGCGCGTTATACACTGGAAAATATGGTACTTTACGGTATACGCAAAAAAAAAAAAAGACCTTTACAACATTCTCAGCATTCAGTTCCAAAGTTCATAGCAAAGCGTATTTGCATACAATCATCAGTCCTAAATTAAAGAGGTCGTCAGGAGACACTTCCTGCAGTACCGTATTAATTGGGGTGCGTAGTCGTGTGGTCGCTATGAATGAAACCCGCGGATCAAGGGTACTAGTAGGACGTTAATTGCAGTATAGGAAATGTCTTACATTGTAAACAGTCCATCAAGATCAAGCGATATAATGTAAATGCCGTGGTTAGATCGTTGCACACGAGCGAGTGGAGCAGAAGTGGATGGAGTGTGCATTGGGTTGGTTGGCCACATTATGCACATTCCAGCAATTATCGCAATTATTGTACGTGCAATTAGTGAACGATATGCGATCCGCTCTTCGTGAATGAGATCGTCAATTTGTCAGCTAACGTAGGACAAACGCTAAAGCGTGTCGCCCTATTATTCTTCGAATTTGGGAGGGGTCCGCGCAGCAGTTACACTGATAAAGTACCCGGATGTGCGACTGACATATTAGTTACCGGTGATCCGCGATAGCATGTGTGAACGAGAAAGCGGAAGAAAAGTGAGACTGAGGATTGCTGCACACATTGCTCAAAATAGCTCCAAAAGTTCCTCAAAATTATTTTGTCATCAGCTTTCTTCGGTTACGAAGGTAATATACTCCTCTAAAGTTTTCCTTCAGTTTAAACTTCAGTTCGAAACCCTCATTTTAAAGCTTTGCCCATAAACCGCAGTATCAAAAATGGAGCCGCATTGCTGCTTTCCGCATCGCGAAATAGCTCCCCCCACGCGCTTCCGAAACGTCCTTCCGAAGAGGCTGTCAGGCAATCCCAAAGAGGAAGCTTTGTAGCCGTTTGCAGAACGCACGCTCAACACGCGAAAGGTCCCACACCTCTAACCCCGGCAACTCTCGCTCAAGTAGCTATCAAGTAGCTTTATTCGTCTTATTGAAATATATACACGTTTCAACAGTGACTTTGGTGGGGCTACGTTTATACGCGGCAGGTGTAGGTTGGTCTCCTTCGCATTTTGAATGAGACCCTGCTTAGATAGCCCGTGTGGGTGCTGCTCTATTTTTCCGGGTCAAGATGGATTGTCAGATCATGGACGCGATAACAATGGGTTCTCCCAGCGGGTGATGGGTATGCACAAGGACTGGGATCGGCCAGGTATTTCGGTCTATTTCGGTCTATCTGTTGCACAAACATGCACGACTACAGTGATGTGGAGAACGCGCATTCTCTGGGTTGCGTTTATTTGCGGCAAGCGGGGTTGGGTGGTGGTGCTTCTCCTAATCTACCTGTCGTGTACGGCATCGAGGTGGTTCTGCAAGATTGAAACTTGTATTTCCGCGTTCTTTGTTTTTCGCGGCGTTATTGGATTTATTACTGACACCTTTCGGCCCATCGACGTCAAGGGTGTGTCTGTGAGTCTACGCGGAGATTGCGATGGAGCAGGAGTTTGCCTACCTGCAAACAACATTCGCCACTGTACTATGGTTCTTGACTGTGACGTCGTAGTCTGAAAATAGTCATTCGAACTATTTGTGTGTCCTCATTCGCATTTCATATGGCACAGTTTGTACAACGTTTTTTAATATTTTAGCACAATGTCAGTTTCTCGGCGTGAGGTCCACGTAGCGTGTGATACTCCGAATTTGACCAATATTGGGCAAAGGTGTTGTGCCGCTTGGGATCTGTCCTCAACGCGGGCCCAATGGCGGACCCAGCCGGGGGATTGGAAATAACATGAACAACATTGCGGTTCCATGAGGATCATTGTTGTCATGGTGGTCATTGTGAGATTAATGACGAAGTGAAAAAAAAGAAGAAGAAGCCACGCGTGTGCGGGATTAATTACTATGTGGAACCACTTCCTTCGTGGTAACGTCACGACTCGATGTCGGCTTTTGGATGTCCGCGAAGTATCTTACAACGGCGCGTAACTTTGGGTTGCCACATCCCGAATACTTCGAGGGCACTCAAAGGTCGCGTGTCCAGTGCTGCCAACCGTGACCGCGGGAAGCGGTGGGCTTCACTGTAGCGTTCCCAGGACACTAGGATGAACTGGCCGTCCCTTGCTTTTCCGAAAGGATATCGGCAAAATTCTCTCTGATGCTTACTAACTCTCTTGTCTCCCTCTGTCTCTGCACCGCTCCCGGCCATGCACAGTTGTTTCGCGGTGCTAACAGAGGAAGAACAATGTCTGGAAGGTAGCGCGGATAACGTTGACAGTATCCGCAACGCACTCGCGCTTATGAGGTTCACAACCGCAACCGCGTGAATGTCGTGTTGATTTAGATATCCACGACCATTGCATTCACTAGCATGACGGATGATGTTACGTTCGTTACGTGGTTCGATTTCAATCCGCACAAGCGAGGACATGTCACGCACATATCCGTGCGGACCCACGGATGTAACTGCGCACACCTAAATATTATAATTTCGTTTTTATTTGCTATTGAACGTGCTGGTATTTCGGAACAGACGTGAGTGAAAATGCCCCAACATGCTGCACCTCCATGGGTAGCTCTCCTGCTTGAGTGACAACACACTTTATAGCGTTATTCTGCACACTGGCAAAACTGAATGACTACAAAGGCATTAGGTCAATCTTCATCATGCTTGTGTTTTGTGTACGACTTATACCCTTCTATATCGTGTCTTCCGCACTGATGCAGAGCGCGCCTTGCCGCGTCTTGGTTTCTGAGTAAATATTGGTATTTAGCCAATATCTCCATCCCTCCGCGGACCCCTCCAATATCTCCATCCCGCTACACGTGCGGCGTTTCAGTTTATCTGGGGCGGTTCTGTAGAATGGGTATCAAGAGGTCGTATGTATCGGCCTCGCGTAGATGGCGGCCTTTTGGTGCCCGATTTCAAAGTGAAGTGCCTTGCCTTAGGTCTGCGCGCGATCTTTCAGGGTCTCCTAGAGCAGCGGCATCCTGCTCAGGGTCTACTAACTTTTCTGTTAGGACCCGACATTCGTTTTTTTTTTTTTCCCCTCAGTTGACACACACTCGCCCGCGCTCAGAGTGCGTGGCTCCTCACCTGAAGGCATACGTTGTGGCAAAGCGCAGCCTGCGAGCTTCTTTCCCTGGTGATGACATAACATCATGGCCTGTGCGGCGCCCTTACATGGCACTTCTTGCGCTTAATCGGCCACCCCCGAACTCGACGTGTATTCAGCGCCACATAGCGTGGCGTACGACCACTGCTGGCTGGCTGGACGCCCGTCGGGCCAGTCTTCAGTGGCGCCTAGCGCATGACGTCTTGCCGCTGCGTGAGCGTTTTTCCCGTTTTGGTATAACGTCACCCGGCTGTCCCTTCTGCGAGTACAGGGAGTCAGCAGAACATGTTTTCAGTTTATGTTTGTTGCCGGGTGCCCTATGGCATCGTGTAGCAGACTTCTACGGATGACGGATGTTCAGTGGAGCACAGTTCGTGGTCTGTACCCCCTCCCTGTCTCGCAGCGGGATAGGCGGCATTTTGTGCTCTTGGTGGTCGAAATCAACTCCCAAGCGTGGATTTCACGCTGTCGACGAGTGCACGCGCAGCAGAGCCGCAGTGTGCAGGAGGTGATTCGGCTAGTTAACGCCGGTATTCGCTAAGTTCTTTGCAGGGAGCGTGCGGTGCTTGGAGCAGTTGAGTTCCACCGCCGCTGGATGACCTCTGACATCCTCTTCAGGGTGGACAATGACAAGTTCCATGTTAACCTATGGGGTGTCCACATCCTCGTGTTGTTCTCCCACTTGCAGCTTTCCAGTGTCATGGACTGTTGCATGGCGAAACGGACACGTATAGCAATCTCTGAACAGCCTGAGTCGCTGGGCGAGAGTTGGTATTCAGAATGTTGTTCGAGTCTGTTTGAAATGCTACAGGGAGCCGGCACCTGTGGCCGGCCTTCCGTTTGATGCCAATACACTCTCTCTCTCCATGATGCCAATACATATATGTCCATCTGTCTGCGGTTTCCGGGCAGATTTCCTCCCTAAAAATCTGTCCATATCATCATGTAGCTCTCCTTCTTTATGAGAATACGTGACAATACAATGTGGGCGAACAAAGAAAGATGGGCTCACTAATTTTGTGACTCATGTAATCAGTCAACAATACAAAGGATATAAAGAAAGTCGTCACGGCGGTAGAAGCAGGACACCTAGTGTAAATGGGCGGTGATTATATTGTATCTGTATGTGGCACTTCAGCAAGTGCTGGGAATGAAAACGTTTCAGAACACTTCCGCTTCGATGCCAATACATATACAGGGTGTCTTTTTTTTTAGGTGCCACAGATTTTTTTAAATTAAAAATCTGCGAGAGCCCTATATATGCCGCTTGGACGTCTAGCATACCTAGGTCACGATCTTCGAGTTACACATAGCGACCGTTATCTTTATATTTAAAGTTCGCGCGCTCTAAGGCCGCTATGGTAGACTCGCGCAAGAGCTCGTGGCGAATCTCGGGCCGAATCGAGGCATTTAACGAGCGTTATGGGATAACAACAAGTTGAAGATTATACAGGTCATATTGGTATACAGGTCATACAGGTTGGTATACAGTTGGTCATACAGGTCATATGCCAATATTGGTCTAATATTGGCATACAGGCCCCTGTCCTGTATGCCATGCCTGGAAATAATAATGGTACCGTGACGTTACACGTAAGGTTTGTCTGCCCAGTGTGGCGACATGTCGCACGTGCCGCAGGATAGGACTGCGGATAATTTGGACCACCTGGGGTTTTTTTGACGTGCGCTGGAAATCTCCAACACACGGTGCTACAAGTATTGTACAAGCGTGTCGTTTCCCGCATTCTTCGTTGTTTTCGTTTTACGCCGCTCCTGCAGGGACAGCAGTATCCATTTTCTCTTTGCCTTCTCGGCGTTGAATGTTCTTCGCAGTATTTTGAGCACTCCGGAACCGGGCAGTGCTCGTTGCTGTTTGAGTTCTGTAAGCCGGGAAACTTCATCGCATACGAAGGGACGTTTCGGCGTCATTGCGGATGACCGCGAAACATGTCGGCCGACTGCTCTCTCTTTCATTCATTGAGTGCTTCCACTGGCGTACGCTAGGTGGGGAGCAGCCAGTTGGAGCAACAAATAGTTGGCACTACAATACAAACTAGCATGTTCATAAATCTCTGACCTAATACAGGTTCGTGCCGAGGGCGGTTGGCATTCAGATTGTGCAGGTCAAAGTCCGTTTGAGACGGGAGTCAGCCCCTGTGGTTGGTCTTCCAACTTGATGCTAAATATTCCTACCTTCACGTCGGAGCTACTTCATGTACAGGAGCTGAGCTGACGCATGTACGTGAACTCCACTCTAGACCCGGTAGGCAGCCGGACGTATGTCTTTGGTCCTTCCCCGCAAAAACTTCGTGACGGGGCCGGGGGGGGGGGGGATTTCAGGTGCTCAGGTGGGGGGCAAGGCTTGCCACCATGGTGTCGCTTATTATCATAGTTTTCTCGGTGCCACCTGTATCGGCTGTAGCGAACTAATTTCAAGTAGCGGTATAAACTAGTTTCAAGTATAAGCGGTTGCTAAACTTCTTCGCCTTCGTCCTCCGCCTTGTTGGACGTTGAGCTTCATAATTTATTGTCAGCTGACCTGCCTGCTGTCGCTTTTTGTATACATGGGGGCGACGGTGACGCCCTTGTCAGTGTGGGTTTTCCTCGAGGAAATGCACTCGGAGAACGCGTGCCCACACCGGGTTGGCACGGGAACTGCGTGATCCGTGTCGCTAAAATATTTTAAATACTGGCCTCGTGTATGCAAGAGAATTTTCTCTCTGCGAGTGACCGTTCTACTTTCTCGCGTGTTCCATGCTTCGTTGCTCCGACAAAATGTTTCTGCGACGATAAAGTTAAAAGCCTTATCTCCCAGTATAGTATTGTACTATACATACTACTATAGACAAAACTCACGTGTAGTGAACCTCGAGCAGAATGCCGGAGTCGTCCGTCTCACAGGCCGCCCTCGAGCAAGGTCCGATGGCCCAGCTCTCGTTCAGGGCACGGGGAGCGCAGCTGGCTACGTCGTAGCACATGCCGGGGAAATCTGTGGAGGAGAAAATAATTGGGGGTTACTTGGCAGCACGGATCACAGAGAGACCATTATTCACCAATTGGAGGCCAGGAATTCGCGAACAAAATGAAGGCGTCAACGCGCATGAGTGTATGTCTTCCATGGAGCCGAATTAACCTCTCAAAGCGCTAACACTATACAAAAGTGCACAGCCGACTGCTAGTCAGCTAAGGCATACAGCTTAGATTTAAAGGTACCATAAAGCACCGCGTTCAACTTAAGAAGGAAAAGAAATCTAGTCCGTCAGGACTCAAAATATTGCTGCGACGCAGATAGGATGGCTGGACACAGAGATGTCACGCTCGCTCCTCCGCCAGGTAATGTAATCCATCACACTCACTCTGCTTCCGTATTGGCTGTTAAGACTTGCTGCGTGGTGGCGCTGCAGTATTTCTCCTAGCGCGCTATTGCGGCTCCTTTTCTCCAACGGGGTATGTAGTTGACGGACCAGATTTCTTTTCCTTCTTAAGTTGAACAGGAGTGTAGAGGTGCCATCTCAGAAAATTTATCTGTTCGACAACCTGTGCCCTCAATACTCTTACGTCACAATTTTCGTTCCAATTGCGCTTATTGTTTTTGGAAAACTGAAATTGAAAATTACAGACAACACTGTGTCGAAGTGGTCAGCAACTGCGCATTGCTCGTCGAATACTGCTGCAAGAGAGAAACTGATGTTCTCAGGCTGGAACAACATAGAAGGGACAGATACAAACAAAGCCTCAAATTGCCTAAGAAATCAACGATGAAAGGTAAAAATTCAGAAGATGTGGGTTCGATCCCTACAGCTGGCTAACCTTTTCAGTGACTTTCATCTTTCACTGCTGCAAGACTACGTTGCATGCAGACAACACTGGGTCGGAAAGGACATAAGTCGGCTACGTGTCGGCTATGTAGCCATCAGGAACAGCGAATCAGAATCACTCGGGAACATAGATCACTGTTGCTTGACGGGCATTATTTCCCGCAGGACGTCGCACCAGCCGTATTTATCGCAACTTTGCTAGTGAATTAAAATAAAATACAATTTAATTAATGCATGTTAAAAATTAATTTTAAAAGAGTGCTGTGTGTCATATGTATAACTTGTTGTGCTGGCTTCACAAGCAACAAGCTGTTAATATACGCTGTCCACATAAACTGCCTGTCTGACGCCCTCATGAATGCCAGGAAAGCAACGGAAAAAGAGCCTGCGTTTGTTGTCTAATGCAGTACGTGTAATTCAAGATGGACCCGATTTACTCCTATACAATCAAGGATCACAGCGTCCAAGCTGTTATGTCATCTATCATTTCGTAAGCCATGAATGCGAAAGAAGCGTATCGTATCGAGTTATTTCACACCTCCTTGCACCTATCCCGACCCGTGGATTGGTTGACGTGGCCCTGTCGGAGAGGATACAGTGAAACATGGTCTAGACGTACGGAGTTTAATCTGAAATTACGTTTGTCGAATTAACCGGGGTTATTGACGTCGATTTAATGCTTCCCGTTGAACGAACAAACTTTGAGTCAGCGGTTCTTTCCAGTTATGCGAGTTCGAAGCATAATTATAAGGATTCTCTAGATTTAACTCTAGATTTATTTCATATAATTTTCCATTCTTCTGTGCCTCCTCCTACACTCGCCAAGCTCATTACGAGAGCAGGCGTGTCAACCATTCTTACACGTGCGAACCAGTTTTCTGTCACACCAACGCTTTCCTCATTCCTTCATGGCCGGAAGGCATCGCATCCATACATGATCATTCATCCTTCACATCGGCAGCAGCGCATCACCTTTATACTTCGCAGCGCACATAAATCATCTTCTTAATTTGTATTTTCAGTTTGGACGCTAGACTGTCTGGCCTCCCAGCCACATTGATTATTCAGTGTTGTTATAATTGTTGTGATTGTTGTTACAATTTTCTTTTGTATTTTCTTGACCCATGTAATGCCTTCTGGCCTTTGGGTTTCCAACAATAAATAAATAAATATGGATACGAGTGGGATTTTCAATAAAACGACAAGGAATTATCGCGCATTTCGACTTGCCTCTAATGTGTAACGGGCAAGAAAGTCTGAGGTAAATTCACTCTTAACCCCCCACAGTCGTTACATAATCACGAAAGACGTGCAGCACTCTTCACCTGTACACGCCACCGTTTAGACGTCAATCCTTGCGAGGATCACGTCCAAGAAGCTGCACGTCTGTGCCCCATTTCATGTGGACTAATGGTAGCAAGGACCAACGGTGCACGTCTAGACGTGAGCCTCTCTACCATCATTTTGGAGGATGATATCGGGAGCGCGATCGCGCAAAAAGAGAAGAAACCCCGGAAGCGAATCACCCCAAATGATGAAGTATTAGCTCGCTGCGATGTCATTGTAAAATACGCCTCGAATTTCCTTACGAGAAGCCGTGACGGATGAAATTTGTAGATCAATTGTATGGGAGGGGCAGGTCGTGACGTATCAGTCGTGACAGGTTAGAGAACTTGGCTGGATTACGCCTGGTACTTGTGTGGGTCACGTGCAGATGTCTGTGGCGTCCCCCTGGTAAGAAGGCGAGGTACCTATAATTCCCTGCAGTATTATCATAATTCGTGACTTTCCGTCGCGAGACTACCACATTCATGAGCAACGCCACAGTCGTTAGTTAGTTAATATGTGGATTAATTTTGCACACATGAAAGGTTCTTACGCTGTATTTAACTTCTCTCGCGGACGGCGTTTGAGCAATTGGTACCATTCCACCAGCTTCATATGGTAAATAAACATCATTGATTGATTGAAAAAACTTGCTGACCTTCCTTGCCGGTTCTGAAAGTCTGAAACAGCGTAGCCTTGGTATTAGTAGTCACTTCACCTACACCGACCAGTGCTATTAGGTAATCTGGATCGTGTTTAAGTAATCTCGATATGGACTACTTAGTCCGAAAACACGCGGTCGTCATATAGTATTCCTCAGGAAATTGTTGTAAGCTCTGACTATAATCGTACCAGGTGGTTTGAGACCAGATAGTCCGAAACAGCCTGCGCAGTTGCTATGATTACTTTCTGGGAACTTTTTGCCTTCTAACAGTCGTTTTAGCACCGATCTGTGTGACTTTTGTATGGTGCTTCATGAATTATTATTAGTGTAGATCATTTGATTATAATTTTTGTTTATTTTAATTTTCTTGCAGCTACCAGCTTCACGTGTCTGTGCAATTCACTCCAGTTTGGCAGTACCTATTTACGACGAATAAGGACAGCGTAAGCTATTCGTTCATGGCAGCGCGTTAAAAAGGGACTTTTAAGGACACGTCGAGATACTGAGGCTACAGAATTGCACGTGTTATTTCCGTATATTCTCCCCCTTCGAGCAAGTCTCAGAAGGAGGCAAATCGATCGATCACAGACGAGCTGTCGTTTTTTTTTCTCCCCTTTCTTCTGCAAATGTGATTAATTGTTTGAGGGATTAATGTCACGACGGCGCTCCTGAGCTCCTAATCTCGACTGCAGGAAAATCGATTCTCTCGTATCCGTGTCAGAGCATATAAACATGAAAGGCGGTGTTGTGTAGGCGACGCGTATAGGTACATTGAATTAGTTTTAGCAGTTTGCTGCGTTCTACTGTTTAAACACATTTCCCACGATGTGTCTTTCCCAACTTACTTGGCCCATGGAGCTCCCCTGCGCATCAGGGCCTTGTTCTTCGCTTCCTTTTTGCTTTCATGCAATCCACTGGACTCCTCGAAGAGCTCTAAACAGAACTCCGTCGCTTCACTTTCACCATAATTCATCCTAGCCTAAATCCTAAATCCTAATCCTAAATCCTAAAATTACTAGCCTGTGCTAATGACACCCATAATTTCATCTCTAAGCTTTGTATTTAGTAATCTTAATTCCATAATTCAATTCAATAAACAATCCTCTCATATTAACCACTGTGACGTGGGGTAGGGTCCTGTGGCTACCACGGGGAAACATCCCATATCATCATCCTGGCTTCATTTATTGTTGTTGTTGCTGTCTTTCCCGTGTGTTTTTTTTTATCTAAAATATCTAATCTATAACATGGGCTCCGGTAGGTAGGCTATTAGATATGGCTTCAGTGCAACGCTAAAGATTGGTAGGTGCCGGGATCGAATCCCACCATCGTCGGCGCTATCTGAGGTTTTCCTTACGTTCTCCGGCAGACTTTCTAGAGTGATCTTCACTCAATTCCTCCTGAAGTGCGCCCAGTGCGCTATCTGACCCCCTGTTTTTCCTGCTGTCCTCTCTCCATGTGTCTACGTCTATGCAGTGCTTCTCATAGTCACAGTTACTTCGCGGTGCTTACACGAAGTAAAAGAAACGTGTTAGGAATGCTTATTTTCCCCCTCCAAAATTCGCTTTCCACAACTATCCGTAGTTCATGCAGAAGGCAAATGACGCTCTTCACTAACCATATTCCCAAATGACACTGTTCTCTCCTCTGATGTGTTGAATGCTGGAGGCGCACACCTTTTTTGTGACACTTATGCAGTTACGCCAATTGCTAGAAAGGGGGCGTACGCCCCGCACTTTCCACAAGTCAGTGAGAACGCTATTATTATGTGCAATGGGTACCCTTCAACGTGCTATGCGGTGAAAATCTGTTGCAAGAGTGTACTATGTCATCATGGCATATCTTTCGCGGCCTGCATGCATGGAACAATGATTTTTCTCCGTATTTTTACGCGCATACACCCGACAGCTTTCAAGATACCCTTTGAATCCCTGACGGGTACAAAAGTGCTCTCGCACAAAATACTTTCTGAAAAGGCGAAGCAACGAAAATCAGGAAACACTTTTCGAAACGTTTATCTCGATACGTATACACTCCAAGATCTGCACCTTCCTTTCACGCGACGTTGACGAAAAAAAAAAGGGGGGGGGGGGTCCGATTCGACAGCCTAATAAATAAGATGAACCCCGCAGGTGAAGAAGCACTAGAATTTCCCATAGTCGAAGGCGTCGCACACACACGCATGCGGGACCTATTATCTCGTCAGTGGTTGATCCTTCTGCGGTGGTTCTAACGCCGGACGTGACACGGAAGTCGAGGGGCGAAAGTGGGCTTTCAGTTTTGCAGGGGTCGGATACGGCGGGGTCGTAAAGGTGAAGAGCTCGTGGTCCTCTTATTTTTTTATTTTTTGAGGGGGCTGGTACGTGTTTGCGAGTTAAGCGGAAGTCTTGGTTGGTACAGGTTATTATATTCAGGGAGGTTAATCACGTCACGTTATACGTCAATCTTTCTCGTGTGTGCAGTAAAATATAAACTGAGCCAAAGAAGACCAACTGTTTCCTGATTGTCCCGTTTCGTCTTTTTCGAAGGTGTCTCGTACGGGTACACTAATATGTATGTATTTTCTAAATTCCGTGTTAGGGCTGCGAAGCAACTATGGCTATGAACGGCGTACACATGTGGACAGAGGACAGCAGGAAGGAGTGGAGGGACAGGAGGGTTAGTATGCGTCCTGGGCCGACTTCAAGGGTAACTGTGCCGACATTCGTCTGGAAATTCTTCGGAAAACTCGGGGAAAACCTCAGGCAGCACAGCCGGTGCGAGGATTCGAACTCTCGTCACCTCCCAGGCTCGACGTGGAAAGCGATCATCCTAACCACTATGCCACGGGAGCTGGTTTACAGCAATATAGGCATGTAATTTTGTATCTCTAATCTTTGGGAGGATAAGCTAGAAGTGCGCGCGCTCGGTTACATTCGCTGTGATACCCGGCGACATGTTGATTCGCGGACGGCGTTTTCAAATCCGCCCGGATAAAATGCAGATACAAGGGCACGAGATCACTTGTCCGCAAGTGAGAATTACCAGCCGCGTACCGAGTTGTCGCACCTCCTTGCACCCATCCCGACCGGTGGATTGGTTGATGTGTCGCAGAGGGTGTGTTGCGATAACTCGATATTGTAAGTGATAGCGTTGGTGGTTCTGTGCACGCGCAAAACATAAACATTGCTTCGCGCATTGCGCAGTTGTCTCATATACGTATGCAAAGGTGAGAGCGTACGACGCACTAAAACTGTGTGCTGCCTCTACCGACGTTGCCTTATTGATGCAGCCGCAGTAATGGTGTCGTGATGTTACACATGTGATGCAGCCGCAGTTGGGAGTTGAGTGAATCCAAGATTGCATGTGTCATCCGTTGCGTTGCTCTATAGTTATCTGACAGCGGTAGATGACCATGATATTGCGAAACAATGTGTATCCTCTAAAGAAAGAGCGTTTGTCACGTACCATTGTCAACGAATAGATTTTTTTTCCTGCTAATGCAGTGATCCCGGATGTGCGCATATTCAATATCTGCGCGGATGCGGTTGAACATATTTTAAGCAGCGCGATTGCGTCCCGCGGACGCGGATACCGAACTTTAGGTATACTAGCCCATGATTTTCTTTTTTCCTCTCCCTTCACAGTCTGCGTCCGATGTGCCCGTTTAGCAGCGGGACACTTAGCTTTTTCCTGGCGAGGTGGAATCAACTCGTACACCTATCAATATGCCAAGTAAGATTCGGAAACGGGTCAGATATACTGACGGCTATTCATGGGAGAACCTGTTCAGGAGAAAGCTTGCGACAGAAATCCTCGATTTCTATCTTCGCTGCCTTCTTTTTCTTGTATAGAACTCGAAATGAAAGGCGAGCAAAACGGGTTGTCAGATATACCGTCTCGATTCAACGGGGAAATGTAACATCACAAAAGGAACCTCTTCATAATGCCCAGGCATCCTGCAGAGAATCAGAGTTTCCGGTCTTTCTCGCGATTATTCCCGGTGCATTTGTTCGCCGAGCAACTGCCACCCCCTCTCGTAACATTAGTACAGGATGTAACCTTTAGAGTAACGTTCACACAAAGTCAGCTGACGCAAGAAAATAAAATTGCCAAAATAAGCCAAAAGTTGTGTGCGGGGCTTGTATAGGGGTAAGGCATCGGTGGAGCTGAGTTGTTCAGTAGGAACCTAAGTAACAAGCTCAGTGGTACGCAATGATAAGCATTCGATAATACCACGGGCGACTAACAAACCAACGTCTTTCTTATTCATCTTATTTAATAGCGAGTTTTAGAAGATCGGAAGTGCTCCAGGAAAACGTTGTGATAACCGTACAATCCAAGTCCATTTGATGTCGCAAACTTCAAACGAATAACGCGATTGGCTTATGGTGTTTTCGGAATGTTTCATTAGCCCCAGGAAAAAGGCAGGTACGTGGTTGGAAACCACGAATGAAAGCGCAGCTAACGCGTAAGCAACCCACAACGTATCCTGCTTCTTCAATTTCCAGTTTTATTATTCCATTCCATCCAGTCATCTATCCCTGACTCTATAGTTTCGTTTGATATTCGGGCATGAAATGAACTTCCCGTAAGAGCACGTATCTATAGCCTGAGCCTTATCGGACTCATATATTATCCCGCACACGACCTGGGCCCCTATGTCATCGATTAAGTTTCGCCACCGCGCTAAGCATGCTGGTCAATCACCTATCAACCTTATCAGCCTTTTCGGTCTCTCAGCCAACACGTTTTTCCCTCTTGTCTACCAGAGCAAAACACAACCTTGAGCCGGTCTTCTCGTAACGTTGCAAGTTTGTAAACATAGTGTCGTCTATAGGGTATCGTAGTTCCCTCTCTGGAATACCTCATCCAGATGTCATACATGTAGCTGTTACTGTTATCGGTCCATAATATTAACCTCGCGAGGCTTCGATACATACAGCGGCGTCGAACGAAAAGTTCGATACCAGAAAATATTCGTCGACCTTGCCACCACGATCGGCCAAGGCAGACAACGAGCTCATCAATTACATTGGCACGAAAGTGAAGTTAGTACATCCTTTTGTCTATAGTTACGAGCATCCAATCGACGCTTCAACAATGATGTAATTATATAAATGAATTACGACAACTAGGTCACGAGGTGTGCTTTTCCCATGCGGCGACGTTGCAACACTGTCGATGTCACCTGCTTTTATAGAGCGAGGATATCTGCGGTCACCACGCCGAGAGGGGGCGAGGGCGTCATCGGGAGGTCGTTCTAATCCATAAAGCGGATTGGCCGCGGGTCACATTGCCAAAGGTTGTGCCAGGTTATCCGAGGTGGGTAAAGAGAAAAGAATGCAGTTTCCCTTGACGTCTTTTATTTATTTATTTTTAATGCAATTTTTGTCCTCGGTAGCTGTAACCTGTAACGTATTAATTTGAGGTCAATGAACTTTATTACCTAATTAACGATCTCTTTGCTATTTTAGTTAACCTGTTTTTGTTCGAGAGGTTCGCTTTATCGTATTTTTACCGTTTATATTGTCTTAATCTAACACTAACACTAAACTGTTGTTGTTGTTCATGACGTCATATGCGGTAGTTAGCGTCACTTGTCGTTAGCACTGCCTCCACGTTATTGCCAAAAGAAAAGGTTGCTTTGGATTGAATTGCTGAACAAGATGAATATTCAGAAGGCGGTATATATAGTCTCCGATTTCGGCCGAATCACAGGAGCAGTGCTCCAGCGCGGTAAATAATCTACGGGGTATTCTCCGCACTTTGCATCTAATTTAGACTATATATTTTCAGAAAGAACACCATTATAACAGCCAAACGAAAGCGAACACTTGAGACAGGCCACAGAAAATCAATGAGATTCTGGCTTTCCGTTTCTTAAGGCAAGAGTGCGTAGTCATTTCAGTTGGCAGTGGCCTGCCTGCCGGATCAGCCCCATCTCATCATCGTCTCTTTATGTTTATGTATGTGTGTTGGAATTTATTACCCTACCCTACATAGTAATTCAAGATGCGAACAGTGTAACAAAACACACCGTGGAGCACGTTCAGCCCATCATATAACGCGGTAACGCTTCTGTCAACTTGAACGCTTTCGGCCCCAATTGAGCGAGCTACTTTGCACCTTTGGCAGTGCACTCTCATCCAATGCCGACCTGGCTATCTTCGCTCGGGATACGACCGGTTTCTTGACAAGTTCCGAACCGACCTTGAAACACTGATGGACGCTGATGTCTGTCTTAAATGCTACGGGAATGACAACGAATCTGCTCGACGTGAACGAGTTATCGGTCGCCCTTGAACTGTTCGGGCAACTGGTATATCTTCTGCCGAAATCGCCGAATTAATGGCAAACATATCGCCCGTTTATCCGCGATTAAGGCCTGCTTAGGGAGTTGTCGCAGAGTGAATGGCAAGATATATCTTGGCGATCTTCTGTTTAGGCGTTTAAAGGGATGGTCTTGGTATAGACTTCGACTGATTGTGAGATTAGACTTGTATTTCAATTGGAGTTACCTGCATGTATGTCATACTCAAAAATTCATATCAGACAGAACGGCCTACCTTTTGAGATACATATAAAGAAGCGTGAACAAATGCTCATTCTGTCGACGTTGGCATGGGCTATCACACCTTTGCCGAAGTCACCAGGGGATGCGGCCGCGGTAAGCGTGATTGCTTCAGCAAGTTTTGTCCAGACTCCGGAACCATTTGCGTGATTTCATGACAGGAGAAAAGTCGAATGCATAGTGTGCAGGCAACCTAGTACTAGTACGCTGTGCCGTGCGCACCACGACAGTGACGTCACGAGCGGCGAGAAACTGGGAAGTCTCGTCCATCAAAATATCGGAAATTAGGAGGGGGCCAGTCACAGGCTCTCCTAGTGACTTGGAGTAGACTTGCACACAAGGTGAGTCGGTCTACATATGCGTTGCGACCAGGGATTTTCCCATCACCCTCTACAAGCCGCTAAGACACCCCCACAATCTTGCAAAACCCACCTAATTTGTCGGTAAGAAAGGCAAAAAAAAAAAAAAAAAAGCGAGAAAAGCTGCAAATATGGGTGTAACATACCCCTACGGAACACCAACACACCCCCGAGACGAAAATCCTGTTAATAACCCTGGTGGCGACTTGCAGCACGCGGTCGCACCATACGACTGCAGGTAATTTCGACCACCAGGGATTCTTTAACGGGCACCGCAAATCCCCGGCAAACGGCGCTGGAAGCGATGTTTACCTCCTCTCACCTACGCCACAGTCTTCTACAAAATGCGCGTGACGAATGGGCTCGTTCGGCTGACCAGGGGGGCGTTCTCGCTCACTGCCACCAGAGCCACCTGTGGTGGCAAGGATAAGTTATTTCGAGCATTTATTTAGTTATTTGGCGGTTTCCTGCAGTTATTTCATCAGGTATTGTACACATTCACTGATGTAGGTCAAACACACGACAGAATTCACGCGATGACGTGTGAAGTCGCCAACATCGTCATCTACACTTGTAGAATATGCTGGAAAAGTTTTCCTCCGCCCGCCACCAGGGCAGAAAGCCGCTGCCAGTGTCGCCGTGCCAAACTCTAGCCGAACGTCCCTATAAATCTTTTGCAATAAGCACCTTCGCAACTACTACTCTTGATTGTAAAACAAAAGTTTTGGTTGGAGAATCAATTCAGTGAGACCTCCGTAATCTACGTTATAATATAACCATAGATAACCACGATAATAAATAGACATACGACCACGTTATACGATGCGGTGAATATTAATTGGTACCACGTCAAAAGGCACAGAAGCCGAGACTGTCAGACGTTTCTTAGCGTAGCGTTCTTCACCTTCACGCATTTCGGGGGCAGATGTCTGAGGAGGAGAAATCGTGTTCGCGTGTCTGCTTTCCGTGCGGCACGGGTCGGGTATTGCACCAGATTCGTGAGTGTCACTTTGGCTTCGGGAAGTCACCGCAGGGTTCGAGGTCGGAGCACAAAGCTTTCGGGGAAGCTCGCGTCACGCGTGTCGGTGCTCGTGACGAATGTAGCTGCCACGTGCATGTCTGTCATACATGGACCCTTGGCTGCTTAAAAGGGTAGTGGACAATCTTGTGGAAGTAGCCTTAGTTTTGTGCGCTACAAAAGCAAATCTTGTTATACGGATCCAATGAACGACGAATTTAGTATAGGGCTCGAATCTGCATAACGCGTCCTGGAGTACCCAGCCCCGAGTGGTTCGGGACTAACTGCTCAATTTTTTTGGGATGGAAATGGGCGACATCTCGATGGGAAATGGGAACATCTCGATGGAAAGGGGCGCCGGTTGGGATCTGGGGTCCCCCTGAATTCAGGACGTTGCGCCGCCCCTGTGCGCTGGCATAGGTCTGAAAATCTGCCAAAAAGCCGAGACAGCACAGCCTGTGGTAGGAGTTTAACCCAGGTGCTGTATCCACTCTGCCACGCCGCTTCTCCTTTTCCTATTCGTGCGTATAACTACAGAATATATTGGCGCAAATACAACACACAGAGAGACAGACACTATACGACGCTTTCGCTTTCGGAGTTGTAGTGTCTCTCTCTCTCTGTTGTATTTGCGCCTGTATATTCTCTACTCATGTACCAACTACCCCAAGCATCCACGGTAATTAACGTTCTAACGGGCCATTTCTAACGTTGTGAGAGGTTCGAATTACTCTGTTATCCTGACATACGGCATACGGCATATAAGGCACGTCACCAGGACGTCCAGGAAGAGTTGCCAGGACTGTTCACAACAGACTCAGGTCAGAGTCACAAGGTACTTGAAGGTTAGATAGCGTCGTTTTCTTTGTATACTGTTTAACCGTCAATTCACGTACCAGCCGAAACACTCTTGATCACTCTTCAACAGCGCTTATCTCCGCTACAAGTGCTCCGTATACGTTTTAACCATCCCATTCGTCAGCATACTGTTGACCTTAATGCTAGGCGTGGCCAACAGACAGAGCGTCTTTGTCGCCGTCGCAGATGAGAGCCGCTGATAACGGGATTCTTATTTTCATCAGCTGCTTCCAGTCATTATCTGTGCCGGAGAACAATGCAGAGGGCATGCCTGGGCGATGCATCGGTGCTTGCGCCGTAATCTCATCAACCGGAAGTAAGACCGTCCCGGTGTTCTTCGTGGACGATCGATAAGCTGATAGGCGACGTAATTTGGGGGGCCTCTAGTTCGTTATAAGTGGGATACGGAAGTAACGTTTTATGTGGGAGGCTCGAAGGATACGATGCTGCCTGTTTTCGTGCCGATAAGTGGTGACGGAGGTGTGACTTGTCGACATAAGTACATGGCTGTCAATGCGATCGTGTTGTTTGTCTTGCTTCGAGTGCATTGTTTGCCGCCGTGACTGTCTGCGAGCATATGCGGTAGTAACGGCTTTGTGTCGTGCAGGGAAGCGGCAACATAGAAATGGACGACACATTTCTTTTGGCTACCCTGATAGCAATTTGATTGCGCATAACTGCACCGGTAAAATAGTTTTCGTCAAAGCGTTGCCGTTCTTTCCTTATTGTCAACTTAATATGTATGGCACGATCTGTAAGTCTAAGACATAACTCACATCTCCATTTTTTTCTCCTACCATCCCCATCATCATTGTCATCTGGGACCGAAACATCATCATTCTGATGGCTGTCTATTTTCCTTTCAGTTTGCCTTTGGACCCTTTTGAGCTGCACCGGAGCACTATAGAGGTAAACATTTTCTTCCGTACCACTCTTTATATTTCGATACCATAACCAGTCAGTTGAATTGAGTACGTTGAAGTTAGTTATCCTTTATTTGATTATGGGTTTCTCGATCGGGATTGTACTCGTTCTGAGACCTCCCGAAACGCTGCAAAAATAAGCGCAAAACCAAATTACAGTAACACAAGTTTGAATTGGCTTATAACATCATGGCATATAACTTCTCTTTGTTATCTATAATAATAATAATATCTGTTTCACCAATCAACTTTTTCGTGAATTCCGTCTTATAGATTTTGCACTTTCTTAGTGGTGTACAGGTAACGGTACATTATCGTTCACATGGTTGTCACTTACAAAGATAATGGTGTAAATTCTGTCATAATGGATGCTACGTTCTCGTTCAATCGGGTCTTGCTTAATGCAGTCCTAGATATTTGAAATAGTTTCAGCTACTTAGTGCTTACTGCCATAATCAGTTTGCTTCAATTTCTATCTTCCTCGTTTGTTGCGCTATCTGGTGGCTACGTTATTCAGTGATTCCACCGCCTGGAGACACGTTCAAAGAAGACACATCGACTTCACATGTAAGACACGCGATTCAAAGCTTTCGATGGTTATTCACGCATCATCAGCTGCCCATGAACAAATACCCTATGGCGGTATATGGTATTTGTTCACGTGCTGAAGATGGTGTCAGCATAGGCATCGAAAGTCCAGATTTAGATCCAGTTTCGTACGTTATGTAAAACCCGTGTATTTCGCTACTATAAAGTTTTCAACGAATTTTTTTTTTTTTTTGGGGGGGGGGGGAGTGTATCTGACAACGTGCTTCTCAGTTTCACTGTCGTAGCCTGGTATGAAGTGAAACTAAACAAACATTAGTAATAGCCATTTAGAACTGCGCAGCGAACCAAATGGCGATCAGTTATGTTACTTTTTGTGGCTATATGTCGCATGCTCGTTTTCGCAAGCTCTAGCACGCGAGTAGCCCGATAATAAAGTTGCCACGATAAGCATCGCCCAGAAATTAGCCACTCCAGTTATACTAATGAGATGCGGGAAGACTGACAACATACAGTGACTGTGTAAATGAGCCACAGAGGACGGTGGCAAATAATTACATTAGGTTTTTATTAATAGGCACCTCTGTGAAAGGGATATAGCCATTGACCCCGCCGATCCCCTCGCTTAAAGAGTGATCTGCATTCACTGCAGGCACCCGCTCCGCCACTTTCCCCCCCTACTTTATCAACTAAAGATAAGGGGGATAGGAAGTTATGAATGAAATCAAAGCTCGGAAGGGAACACGTACGAGTATATGTGTGCCTATACGATTGCGCGCCTTGTGCGGGAGCCTCGTGACCTAGCTCTTGCGACCATTTCTTCTTATAGTTCCATTTTATCACTGCGGAACAACTGGGGCTGTGAGCGGCCCATAGACGCGGATAGGTGGGGACAAGAGCAGAGCAGGAAGGGATGAGAGTAAGGGGGGAGAGGAGGGGTTAGTAGGAGTTTTGGCTGTACAAACATCTGTCTTAGTAGCTTCAGTTCTATTTCATTATCGTCCGCTCTTTGACTGTCGAACACATGGGTTACATAGAACAATGTTTTCCTTTTTCTGCCTGCGAATTAAGCCTCTTTCTAAAGGTAGTTTTGTGATACAATTTAGCAAATCGGAATTTAGCAAAATAAAACGTAACAAGAAGTTACCGTATCTCCCGGATTATAAGGTGCACCTCCCAGAAATGGCGAGAGAGAGAGAGAAATACATGATGACGATGATATGGGGATGACTTCCGCTCATTGAGCGGAATGCTACCCCATTGCTACGGCGAGAAATGGCGAGTTTTGTAAATATATTCCGAAAAAAGACAGAAAAAAAGAAAGAAAAGAAAACGCCGCACAAAAGAGGCGCCACATGTGCTCCCACGTGCGCCTTTACATGTGCTCCTCTTACTGCAGCGGCCACTTAGCGCACAACTTAGTACTATGTATTATTAGTAACATTTTGAGTTGGCTCCAAAGGGAAAGAACTGTGACACCTAGAAGGGCAAAAGGCTTGCGTGAGATGTCCTTCCGCGAACAACTTCCGTGTAAAGCGCTTGCTGTCTCTTGGCGAGAGTAATGCATATAGATGCAGGTCATCTGGTGGACAAACTCCATAATGTGAAAAGTCTGAGTCTGGGCAGGAGGAGCACACGGCTCATGTAACTCACACGACTGGGTGTTGTGTTCGTTACGTCGCTCTAATCGCGCCCAGGCTCAGGCTTTTCATAATATGGAGTCTCATGGCCAGGCATTTTTCTTTTTTACCGTATCACTACGGTTCGCGTTTTCGGTTGTAATCGAAAAACACCGAAAAACATACGCCGGGTAAGTTTTCCTTCATTCGGTTTTAATCGAAAAACATCGCATACAGACCGACATTCCAGGAGATGACAGAGATGATGACAGAGACAAATTTCTGCACACGCCTAGCAAATTGTTGATGCAGATCGATAAATCATACAGGAATACGATGGTTGTGAAAAACGTCCGTTTACTTTTTCGTCCTTCTTTCCTGAATAACGCAATTCTGGAGTAGCCAGTCCCGAGTGGCTCGGGACTAACATCGCGATTTTTTTCTTTTACGTCAGTCAATCAATCAATCAATCCGTTTACTTTTACGTTAGCCGTAAAACGGCACCGCGGCGAACAGCGCCATGTTGAATGAGCGTCCTGCGGAAATTACGTTATGATTTCTATTCGCCGATAACTTCCGGTAAAGCATGTACACGCCAGGAAAAACACCGAAAAACGCCGATTTCGTGAAAATCAATAAACATCGAAAAACGTACGCCGAATCCGACGAAAAATAAAACCCGAAAACCCGGAACCCCGCGGAGATACAGTATCATCTTGCAATGGCTATCGCTGTACCGCAAGACAGCACAGCCAAGCGTACAGCAGCGGGTGCTTTGCAAGAACTTGGCAGCTGGAGCCGCTACACGTAACGGCTTTCCGGGCTTTCCGTGGTAGCCATCCTCTGCTTTTCTTCTTTTTTTCTGCCCTTGAGCGACGGCGGTCAGCTGGGAGGAAAACATTTGGCGGTCGCATAACGGGAATATCTGCGGCAATGCCAAATAGAAAGAATCTAATGCGCTCACGCTATGAGCTATATTGGGTGGCCTAATGCATTTTAACGGGTTTTAGCATTGAACCCGTCGTAGGTTTTGAAGTTGCGCCTGCGGCAAGGACTTGCAGGATTTAAGCGGTAGATTTTATAGTGAGCTCTGTTCGCGATTCGCGAATGACACAGTCACATACTAAGAACGTCATGGCCAACGGGGATTACGTCGGCGTCCGGATGTCAATTTCATGTTTAAAAGATGAGTGGGCTGCACGAATTCTTTAGTATGACGAGGAGATAACGCGACTAATGACCACTGTAGCACCTGCCCCGGACTGGATCCTTGGCGTTAGTTCGCGCCTCAAACCTGTTAACTATTCGTGTTGTTCCGTTATTCGCCTCTTCTGGCGTATCGCAGAGTTCCACAAGTTCTCCCCTTTAAATCGTATGCTAATATTGCCCTATTTAACTGATAGCATGCATAAATTGTTAACTTATCACTTTTCCCCGTTGCAATTTCTCGCAATACAGAAGAGCTCGCTCGTTTCACGAAATGAATAATTATCTCGTCACCAAGCACCTTGAAGAAGAGACGAATATATCTTCCTCGAAGCTGTACCCAGCCGGGTCCTTCACGATGTAACCGTTATGGAGCCAAAACTTGGCACGAACCGCATCACGGAGGAAGGATAGCGAAGCTTGAGGCCCTTCGTTGAAAGGAAGGATTCTCTTGGCCACACCCGGTTGGCACAGATGTTCCCGTCGACATTGAAAACGAAACTAGAAGAGATGCCACCGACAGCCTTGAGAATACATCACTCTTTGATTACAAAGAAGTGAGTCACACCCGTAATGAGTGCATGCTGTCACGCACCTTGGAAATAGAAAAGCGTCGATGTATTACAGGATGCATCGTGCGGGCATTGTTGCTTGAACAGGTGGCACACGCCATACTCTCTGTACCTCCGGTTTAGTTCTGGCGAGGTTGAAGTAATGTTTTCAAATTTTGGCTGAGCTTGTACTGTATGTGTTCTGTACTTTGTGAAGTCTGCGTTTGTCTCTCTGACACAGCCCGGGACACACCTGAGTCTCCTGTGACACCCTCCTCTGGTTGTCATGGGGCGGCTGCCTCAGGTTGGATTACGTGATGAAGACGCGCTGACTTTTGCGGTCACAAGCCTTTGGCTACTGATAGTAATATCAAATGCATGACTTTCCATAGTTCCTGTTCGTGCCAAGCAGCAGCGTAGCCAGAAAAATATTTTGGGAGGGGTTCGATGCGAACTTTACATGTGGGAGGAGGATTGCGCCCTCTTTTCCCTCTCCCAAATGCACTACAAAAGGTACAGTTTCGGGAGGTTTAAACCCCCCAAACGCCCCCCCCCCCCCGGCTATGCTGCTGGTGCCAAGTATTGCGTTCCTATTATAAAGGTATATTTCTTGTCCTTATTCTCTTAGCGTAATTACCTTCCATTGGGATGAAGCACTCAGCTGCGAGAGCTATGGAATAGCCGGTATTCATGTTGATGGAGCCCACATCTCCGTGTTTTTCTTCTTGTTTTTATGTCCAATCCAGTCCAAGACTCGACCAAGACCAAGTTTACCTCGATCCAATCCAAGTATTGTACTCGTATCTATTAGTTGTATACAGAAGAACTAGAAGGTTCAGCGGAAATACAACTCCCCTGTTAGGTTGCCTAACTGCGGTTTGTTGTTTCCTAATAGTAATACCTGCCGCGTGAACTACGTGAACGGTTTGTGAGCTGTCGATCATTATCGATAGTTCACTAGCGTGTACAGGCGTAATGATATCCCGAAACTAATAATGATACCGTTGCCCACGCAGTAATTAATCCACTTATGAATGGGTTCCTTTACCTTGGCGTGATTTTTTTAAATTTTTCTCATCAACACGTCACATCTACTGTGACCTCGTAGGACATATTCACTTGGTAGGGTGACCGGGGTTGTCAGCATGCGGTACTACAACCGCTAATGTGTCCCTGTGCCGTTTTTTTTTTTTTTTTCGCTTTTAACCCTTTGATGCCCAGCGTTGCTGTGGAGCAACGCTCCAAAATATATTTTTTTTCTCCGCCCAAGTGGGTCATACAGGGTACTAAATGCCCCATGTTGCTCAGGAGCAACAATTTGAACCGCATGAAACGAAGGAGAGATGGCAGCACTCGCCCGCGTGTGCATTTAAACCACGTGACTCTGCGGTTTTCGCGCCTTTCTTGAAAGCGATTCACCAAGGTAAGCAAATCGTCATGTTTCGTGGCCAGTATTTGTTATTTCTGCGATCGAGTGAATAGAAACAAGAGATACTGATCTAGGCAATTGTGTGACAGTGCAAAATTTGACTGACACTTCGGAGATATTATGTAATCCGCGGGGAAAATATATGTTGCCGACGAGCAACATCGGGCGTCTATGGGTATTTTTGTATGTGACTTCACAGACGAAGTACACATTTGTTTTTCAATAGACTGCACACAACTGTTTGTTTACTGCAACTTTCCTGCCGTAACTTCGACACATATTTATGCGGGAATAGTTACCAGGCCACTGACATACTACTTCATATCTGTCTAGATGAGCATTACATCGTCAAAAAAGGCGCTCACGGACAACGAGATCCTTGAGATGCTTTTTCTACCGGACGGAGAAATATCGGAAGTTGACTTCGACAGCGATCCGGATGATCCGGATTATGATCCAAGGGACGATAGAACGTTTGCAGATCTCTGTCCTCTTGAGATTGTAAAGGATCCTCGTGGTCAAGAAGCCGACGAAGAGCGGACAGAGAATGTTACTGGCGAATCTACATCAAGTGTCCCTGCCGACAGCGTCCATCCCACCAAGCGCCGTAAAGTACCGCCGAAAAAGGCTGCAAGGACATGGAAAAAGAACGATTTTTCTATCCAGGACACAACATGGAAAGGACAGCTACCAGATCCGCCTGATGACGTTCTTAGCTCGTACCAATATTTCAAAACCTTCTTCGACGAGGAGATGATTGAAATTCTGTGTTATCAGACGAATCTTTATTCCACACAGAAGAATGGCACATGCGCCAACGTGACATCAGAAGAAATGAGAAAATATCTGTCAATCCTGGTTGTATCGGGTATAGCACGAATGCCACATTTTCGAATGTATTGGCAGAGCGGCACACGTTTCCCTCCTGTTGCCGACTTGATGACCAGAAATCGCTTCGAAACAATTCATCAGTGCCTACACATGAACGATAATCTTCAAGCAAAGCCCCGTGACTCGGACGGCCACGACCGTCTGTTCAAGGTTCGCCCACTTGTTGACAAACTGAAAAGCAACATGAAGAGTGTTGCTCCTGAAGAACGACAGAGTGTGGACGAGCAGATCATCCCCTTCAAAGGGCGATCACAAATGAAACAGTACATAAAATCGAAGCCACACAAATGGGGCTACAAGGTGTTCACGAGAGCTGGCTCGTCAGGCATAATGCATGATTTTGTCATTTATCAAGGCAAGGGCACTGCAGAGGACCACGGGTATGGAATCTCCGGGGACATAGTCATCGACCTTGTGAAGCATTTACCTGAGCACATGAACCACAAGTTGTACTTTGACAACTGGTTCACGAGCCTGCGCCTCGTCGAGGAGCTCAAGACCAAAGGCATCCATTGTGTAGGAACCGTGAGGAGCGACCGAACTGAAAAGTGTCCCCTTGCTTCGGATACAGAGATGAAGAAGAAAGGAAGAGGCGCTGTTGACTACCGCATGGACGAGAGAACAGGCACTGTGGTCATAAAATGGCTCGACAACAGCTCTGTGTGTCTGGTGTCGAGCTATGCGGGGGTCCAACCAAGTGACTTTTGCAAGCGATGGAGCAGTAAGGAGAAACAGACAGTGGAAGTGTCGCGTCCTTTTGCTGTGAAGGAGTACAATACTTTCATGGGGGGAGTGGACCTCGCAGACATGCTGATTGAGCTTTACCGCACAGATCATAAATCGAAAAAATGGTACATGCGGATATTCTTCTGGATTCTTGATGTCTCCATCGTGAATGGATGGCTGTTATACAAGCGGCACTGTGCACAGCTCTCTGTTAGGAAAAAAAATGTCCCTCTTGGCTTTTCGACGTGAGGTTGCGCAAGCCCTTGCGCTGGTTGGGACAAAGCCACGAATGAGTCGTTCTGAAAGCGCGACACCTCCCAACCAAACTATTTGCCGCGCGAGGACACCACGACCAAATGAGGATGTTAGGTACGATGGAGCACATCACTGGCCCCTTTACGGCGAGAAGAAGAACAGGTGCAAGTATTGCAAGTCCGGCTACACGTTTCTCTATTGCGGAAAGTGCAAGATGCACCTCTGTCTCCTTCCAAATCGCAACTGTTTCCACTTGTTTCACGTGAAGTAACATCAGAAGTACAGTTCCTTGCTTGAGCCATATGTGCCCAACGTTGCTCGGGAGCAACGTTTGTTTGTACGGGACAGAGTAAAGGTAAATTTTTTTTTAGACGCCAGACGTTGCCTTTGGGGCTTCTTGAAGTCTAGTTTTACGCTGTATATCTTTACATTGAAAAATAAAAATTTGGGCATCAAAGGGTTAACACGTGATATTTCGGTTCATACGTGCAAAACATGTACTTGAATACGCACATACTTGGTACGCTAACTGCATGTCAGTGACTGAAACTGTTGACACTGGAAATCGTGGAAATCCACCATTAAATCCACCGTTTCTGACGGAACACTCTTTTTTTTCCTCCTTTTTTCGACGGTACACGACATTCAACGAGGAAAGAGCTATATAAGAACAACGGCAATAAGCACATCAAGTGACTATATTAATGAGAAAATTCGTGACTTCATTTGTGACTCACTACTCAAGGGCACACTGGTCAGTATGTGATTGAAATGAGGAGGTGATGGGTGAGTAATGATCAAAGCCGCGTAACGTCCATAGCGTAAACCCAACAGTGACAGCAAGAACCCTTCATGACCAGGTAATGTCATTGCACAAGGCGTTAAAGTAAGGCAACTAAAAGCACTTACAAAACAGCCTTCGTGTTTCTACTTTACTGAAGACATCTGCCATCCTGTCCCGTTTAACATCGCATAATAGACCGTATACAGTTTCATTCAAGCAGAAAGGAAAGACTAACCTATACGATTCATCGCGTACTTTTCTACAAAGGGCTGCTCCTGAAATAGCCTCGAAGACAGTTGCTACAGGAAAGGCGTCTCCGCAGGATGCATGCTGGGCTAAATAGTCGAACCCATGCAAATGCAAGTAATTGTTTGTCGTGACCATTGGGGTGTACGTTGCCAGACAAGGAAATGCGGTGTCTTTAAAGGGTGGACAAGACTGTAATGTACCCTGTCGGGCCACGTGTTGAAGGTTAGATGAGCTTCGTAGCCGATTTAGCGATTTGGTGACGATGGCTTTCAAAGTGTAGAAAGTGTTTTTTTTTTTTTGTAATAATCTTTTACGCGCGTTCTGGAGAGTGGTGCTTGTTATAGGGCCAGTGGCTCCCTTCGTGGTTTCTCAATGGTAGAGATTCTGGAATGAAGTTTCTAGTGAGGATGACCTCCATGCGAGCCATGGAAAAATTAGTAGGCCGTTGATGACGTCAACGTGAAGCTATCGTATAGTATATCTACCGGAGCCAATAGCAGTGTGCACGACTCAGAATCTTATCCGGTGATTGGTGCGGTACATACGGTACTTCGGACGCCAAGTTTTCAACGGTCTTTTTTCGGCGATAGCTTTATAGAGGTCACCACCGTCGACAGCCGTGTACGTCCGCCCGTAACAGTTGTGGAAACCGACCGTGTATTCACACAAGCGACATCCTCACGGAAGATTCCAGTGGAAGAAAAAGCGAAAACACTGATCACGCAGACGAAGTTCCGCCCTGTGTTATATGTTGATCATTCACACGGTGCCGTAATGTCGGGAGTGGCGTACTGCGCACTTAGCAGATGACACTTAACAGACGACTACGTCAGCGCCTTTCCCTGTCGTCTGCTATGTGAACGGTACGCCACTTCGCGATATTCCGACACCGTGCGCTACCGTGTTTGAACGCGTTTGGCACAATGCCCAAAGACGTGGCCAATTTTTTTCTTATTGAAACAGGTTATCATATTTTTAATTAATTATCCGTGCCGCGGATAATCTACCGCAGAATACTAAGTAGGGTTACCACGGCGTTCTCAGTCGAAAGACACGCGAGAGATTGAAACACGTTTTAAAAAACGATACAAATATTTCGATGAATGGCTGGATGTACCCTAACAAAATATAGCGTGGAGCCGCCTCCAATCCTGCTAGCATTAAAGGTGCAGCAAAGTAGTTGAGCTGCAATCGTCAGAAAATTTATCTATTCGATAGCCTCAGTGCTCTTACGTCACAATTGCGCTCATAATTGTTCTTGGAAAATTGAAAGCGAAAATTCCGGGCAACACTGTGTCGAAGTCGCCACCAACTGCGCATTGCTCGTGAAGTACGGCGGCAAAACTTCATTGCATACCCATAGCACTGTGTCTATACCAAAAGAAGTCGGCTACGTATCGGCTGCGTAGCCGTCAGGAGAAGTCAGTCGGGAACATAGATCACTGTTGCTTGACGAATTGGGATTATTTCCCACCGGATGTCTCAATTTTGTTAGCAAATTAAAAATATGAAGCGTTCCCTGTCGTGATTCTCTCTTGTTGCGCTATAGGTTTACAAGCAGTTAAACTACGCTGTCAACATAAACTGCCTGTCTGCTGCTTTACAGTACCTTTAACCGATTAATACCATGGTTGTATCGAATGCTGGCATTAAAAGAAAGAGCAACGTCACCCTGTATGCCGTGTTTATGCACACTCACGCCGCTCACAAACAATAGAACACTGGGAGGCGCCTTTCACAACGCACTTCAAACTTCTCTGCCACTCACAATCGCCGTGCAATCGCCAGACGCCCCAACGATCCTATAGCGCGTATCGCAACGGACGTCTAATCGCCCAGCCATAGCTTTTCAAGTTTATCTCGCGTATATCAAATATTAGAAGTCGTTACAGAAACGTTCGCTCAACAACCGTTTCGAAAGCTCCATTTGCCGACCCCAAATGCAGGAGCTATGCTGTGGTTGCATTCTGATTACATTGAGAAAACCAGGATATGGATCACGCTTATGAATTACCACTCCTCGCTCTTTGGGCGGCCGTAGAGTTGCGATAGAAATGTTTGTCCTAGCTGCTCCTGTATATCGAACAGCTGCGCGCGTTTCGGCGTTGGCGTTGAATTTAAGGCGTAGCCGTTAAAAAAAGAACAGAAGAGAGGAAGAAGAAAAAGAAAAACCACGTTTGTAAAGGTAATATAATCAAGAGTTTAACTTTATCACAATGAACAACTTTTTCTTTACTTCGTGTTAGCGCCGCGAAGCAACTGTGGCTATGATGAGCGTACAGGCGTGGACAGATGGAGAGAGGACAAGGACAGGTGGGTTGGTACGCGTCTTGGGCCGGCTTCAGGGGGAACTGTGCCGACATTTTAGTGTGTTTGGTTGTTGTATTGATTTGCGTTGCAGATTTGTGCCCGCAATGTGTCTCTGCCACGTCGGAGATTCATGTCCCTTTTGTAGAGGCACAAGAATAAATGAATAAAAGTAGATCACGAATATTTTTTTTAAACTTTCGTGTTAGCGCCGCGAAGCAACTGTGGCTATGAGCGGCGTACAGATGTGGACAGATGGAGAGAGGATAGCAGGAAGGAGTGGGGGACAGGGGGAGATCACGAATAGAAAATCTGCAGCAAAACCTGGAAAAACCTCAGACAGCACAGGGATTCGAGCCCGTGTCACTTCCGGGTCTCGGCTGGTATACAGGGCCACTCGAGCTGGTATACAGGGTACGTCACGTAAGACGGACCAGAATTTTTATGAAAACCCTATGAGAGCAGCATAGATGTTGTTTTTGCTGTTGAGTTCTACGGTCAGGCGGACATCCTCTCGAAGAAAGTGTGCAACTACAAGATGACTAATTACCTAAAATTCAATCATTAACTTTTTAATTAGGGGATTTCGTGCAAAAGCGAGATAGCTGATTGATAGACTGTCCTCGTTGAACACCATTCCACGTTTAAAAAAATCCTGAAACACGCACGTGCGCTAAAATTTCCATGCGTGTTTCAGGATTTTTTAAACGTGGAATGGTGTTCAACGAGGATTGTCTATCAATCTGCTATCTCGCTTTTGCCCGAAATCCCATAATTAAAAAGTTAATTAATGAATTTTAGGTAATGAGTCATCTTGTAGTTGCACACTTTCTTCGAGAGGATGCCGCCTGCCGTATAGAACACAACTGCAAAAACAACGTCTATACTGCTCTCATAGGGTTTTCATAAAAATTCTGGTCTGTCTTACATGACGCACCCTGTATATAGTTTTCATAAATCCAAGACTAAAACGAATGGTGCTCTCAACTCAGCAGGCCACGAGAAAGATCGCTGTAACCGGGTTTTTACCCTAACAAGTCAAACTACACGACACACCCTATACCAGAAACTACGCATGTTTCCGAACAATAAAGCACCGTGTACCGCAAACCACAGTGAACAAGAGATGTTCAGTTCCTGCCAGAACCGGTAGGCATATTATTCACCGCACCTTCTAACACACACACACAGTCCTTTTACCATCTGCATATGTGTCGTCCCCTTGCGTTCTACTTTCTCATGCCTTAATGAGTTGGTTTTTGCAGAATAACTTCCTGTCGCTGTTCAAAATGATTCCGCGGTATCGTTAAAGTCGGTTTGAATCGCCGGTGGTTTGGCTGCATTCTTCTCTCGGTGTGTATTACAGCGCATGATATCAGCGTACACGGATTGTCTACAATCGCTCGTTTTGTTTTTTCACGGAGAGGAGGTTTAAATACTAGGTTGCCGGTTAATGGCTTTTCGTCTGCGGGGATAGTGTGTTGGCGATTTGACGTTAGGAGAAAGCCAGAAATGACGTCACGGGCTCGAGTTTTGTTCCCACAATCATCCATCGAAGCAACGGTGTTCTGAATAGTGTTTGTATTTTTTTTTTTTTTTTCAGCTGAGCCAATGAAATATAAGAGGACGAACACAATGACGTCCAGCTGCATGTCCCGGTTAAAGAACAGGATTTAATGAAAAAGCACCAGCAGTAATTTAAATTAGTGTTAGCGCCGCGAAGCAACTGTGGCTATGAGCGAAGTACAGACGTGGACAGATGGAGAGAGAACAGCAGGAAGGAAAGGGGAGGTTAGTATGGCGTCCTGGGCCGACTTCAGGGGGAACTGTGTGTCTGGAAAGTCTTCGGAAAACCTAGGGAAAACCTCAGACAGCACAGCCGGTGACAGGATTCGAACCCGTGTCACCTCCCAGTGTGGGCGTGGAAAGCGATCATCCTAACCACTACGCCACGGGAGCTGGTGTATCAGCACCAGCAGTGGCATCCCAATGTTGGCGCGTTTTCACCAAACTTGTATTCTTTATTAGACATTGGTACAGTGCTAGACAAAAGTTTACGGAACGCGCTCCGGCGCGTTACTTCTGCAGAGTGACACGCCAGCAGCGAATGGTACCGTACGGACTTGCAAACAGGTGACTGGGTTACCTAGGCACTGTCTGTAAGTCCGTACACTCCCATTCGCTGCTAGCGTATCACTCTGAAAAAAGAACGCGCCGGTATGTAAACTTTTGTCCAGCACTGTACAATTTCCACTGCATTTTTTCCCCTCTGATTTTTGTGTAATAATTTCTGCCGTAATTTCCACGCTTCTGGAGATACGAAGATATGGAGGACAGAGAACGGTTGATTGACGATCGAGGGATACATTCACTAGAAAATCGGAGAATATTACAGAAACTTGCTGATCGCCTGAGGAGGCTCTCTGATGGAGATACTGAAACGAGATCAGCGCCCAATAGCGAGGATATACGCGCACAAGATAACGATCAGCACTCTACAATTACCCGTCTGCCTTTCCTTGACGTCGTCTCATCTCTGCTACCCGGAGCGGCGGAAACGTCCTTCCAGTCGCCGTCTTTGACGGCTGACCTTGAAGGATGCCGAAACTTTCTCTTCACCATGGTGACCATGCCAGTGGAGCAGATTGTCGAAAGCGTGCAATTAGTCGGTTTATTTAATTGCGGCTAAACGCCATAGGGGGGGGGGGGGTGAGGTGAGAGAGAGAGAAGAAAAAAAAAAAATCACGGAGATGTTGGCCCCCACAGCCGAGGGTCGGCTATACCTGAGTTCCGTGGAAAGGTTACTACTGCTACGTGCTACTGTTACGGAATACAGTGATTGCGATCTGATAGCTGCAGAACAAGAGCCCCAGCCTGTGTTAGCCACTCAGCAGTTCTTTCGACTGACCAGCGAAGCGGTTTGAAAATGTGCTTGATGCCACGAGCTGTTTGTTGCCCCTTACATTTATTGATCATTCTCATCAACTGTCCACTGCATGAAGTTTATCGTCAGTATCATTTCATTCAATTTTATGGGCACCTTTTCCCTCCTCACCCGACCTTTTTGCTGGGTGATGATGCTACTATTGTTCCTTTTATTAGAGGGAAACATAAACATTTAAGGACATCGGTATCTCAGTGAATTGTGATTTTACAATTATTCTTTTATCCGTCATGTCTACTTTTAAACCACCACACACAGAAGTTCCTTTAACACGAGCATCTCAAGTTTTAACTATAGGTTCGTCACATTACTGTGTAGTTTGCTTACTAGAGCCCGAGTGGCTTTTTCACCAATAGACCTCGAATCATTATCATCATCATTTATTGATCGCGAGACATTACTTGGGTGCTCCCCAAAGGGAGGGGGGTATATGTTTATTAAGTAAAAAAAGAAAGGAAAGGTTAGCCAGGAAAGACTTCTGCTAACTAACATTCCCTAACATAATAACGGCGTATTATAATACTACGGTAACAGAATGCCAGCATATAGAGGTGCTATAATACGGTAGTACTTGTTAAATACCTAAGCACACGATAATATTAGTAACAGTGTAACTTTATGTAATTAATGCAGTAATCAGTGATGGCCAGTAGTTAACTACATGTAGTTAAACTACTATTTTAAGTAGTTAACTACAATAGTTAGGGTACTGAAGGCGCCAACTACTATCGATTTTGCCGCAAGCTTTACGGCACGATTGTGCTTCCGACGAGCTACTTGTTTGATGAGAACGGAGGTGCAGAGCAATTGTGTCGTGCATGTGTACTAAATCTTCACTTTTAATGCTTGTCTAGTGAAGCCTCATTTGCTGTGAAATAATTCTGCAACTTAGTTTATCGCCTAGGCACAGAAAGAATCCCGCCGCAAGCTTTGTATTTGACGATCGTAGCACTGGCTTGAGCCAAAGTTTATTATTGTTTGTGATTTATATTTAGGTGTCCAAGAACACTACAAGGGATTGGTGTTGGTGGACAACGTTAAGTAGTTGTAGATGTTGTCAAACTACTAAAATCACAAAGTAGTTAGTAGTTATAGTTAAACTACTGTAGAAGTAGTTAGTGGCCATCACTGGCAGTAATACTATTAATGCAATAGTATTTGTACGATAATATTGTGCTCACTGAACACATTACGATGCTGACTCAATTTGGCGTTTGCATCTGGTTGGCTCCATTTGGTCACGTGCATTCGGTCTTACATAAGACAATGGACTTTGTTCACGAAAATACTGAAGTACACTCTTTTCTCCTAGTCTGTTGCACATTTTATACTTCAATTCAAAACGTCTATTGCGTTTATTTAATTTATTTTTTCTGTTTGGTAATACTTTCTATTGTTCTCTGGATTGGATTGGATTGGAAAAGGAAGGAAAAATATGGAGAGGTTAGTCCCGACCCAGTCAGAACTGGCTACTCCAAAACGCGTTTGTGGGTGAAAAAAAGAAAAAGGTTAGCTACGAAAAATAGAAGAACAAACAAACAAACAACCAAACACAGGAAACAATAATTGTTCTCTGTCTGTGCCTCTTTGCGTTGGTTTCCGTTCCTTTTTTCGTACCCATTCCGGTATTAGAGTGGCCAGTCGTACATGCTACGATGGCTGGTTTCGTTCATTGCTGAGCTCTCAGTACCGGCATTAAAGCTCGTTTCTAAATGCAATACTGCAAGGTCGTTCCAATGTACGCCCTGAAGGGGGAATAATTTTTTCTGTATCAACCCATATGCCCTATTTTATCTTTGCCTCTCCCAAGCCTGGAGAACGAGAGCGCGCGTTTGATCCAGTCACGACTCCAATGATGCTGATAGCAGGTTGCACGGATCCGCGATTTGGAGCTCAAATTAAAGAGCATATATAGTTGGCTTCGCAGGAGGCTAGTAGAAGAAACGGTATCATGGTTGTCGTTCATTTGTTCTTAAAAGCTCCATTACAAATTGTGGCACTCCACCACAGGGAAAAGAGAGAGAGAGAAAAAAAAGAGGGAGATAGAGAGAGAAAACCTGCATGCTACCTAATAGAGTTTATTCCCGTGACGTCACTCGAAGACGAGCGCCACAGCAATGCCACCTAGATAGCAGGAGGCATGAGCATGCACTCTTTCAATTGACGTCACGCACTTGGCCCTACTATCCCTGTTGGCGATAGATGGATGTGACGTCACCAAAAGAGCGAAGAAGAGAAAAGCTCCCTAATTGAAAATGTATGGCAGCCGGTCCAGGTGCTCGACGTTATCGAAAAAGTGCTCAGGCCTTTTGTTATCTATAGGTGGCATTATTGGCCACAGTCGCTATATAGTGGATTTGCATTCCATGCGTGGTGTAGGTCCTTATGGTCCTCACTCTCATCCTCACCCCTTCATTTGGTGTTCCTAAGTTCATGTACTGTTGTGTATACTATTTGTACGATAACTGCTCAATGGTAGCGTGTTCGACGTATTAGTCTTCTAAATAGCGTATATTGTAGCGAGTGAAAACCGAAACTTCGCCAGACCTACATCATGGCGGCAGTCTCGCCCTTTCGATGCTGTTGCTTCCAGAGGGGGCGTCTAATAAAATCCAGCGTATAATAATTGGCTGCGAATTTAATCGAAATCACAGGGTTCGCCCTCACTGTCCAATTGAATTTTGCATTTTTTGCAGGACACAAATCCCCCCTTTTTTCTTCTTCTTCTTCTCCTATCACATCACATCACACATCACAAATAAAAGAAATCTTGAATCTTGAGATATTTTACACGGCTACTTCGAGCGTCGTAAGAAAGCAAGTGACAGCGTTTGTTTAACACTGGTTTGGGTCCGGACTTCCCCTTTAAGCTGCATCAATGCGCGAAGGAAAATCGTCTCTGGATACCCCTTCATAATGAAGAAGGACGGCCAATTTCTTTTTATCTCTTCTGAGAGAGAGAGAGAGAGAGAGAAATACATGATGACGATGATATGGGAATGACTTCCGCTCATTGAGCAGAATTCAACCCCATTGCTATTGGGGAAGAATGAGAGGATGGTGATGAGGATGATGCTGACGACGCTGACAGGGTTTTAGAGAAAGTCGATCAGGTCGGTAGTTTGCAGGAATTTGATGAAGGGTCGCAAGACGGAATTGCCACACAACATACCCGATTCTGATATATCTTCCATCTCTGGAATGTGCCTCCCATTTTCTGCACGGACACGTGTTCCACCTCGATTTCACGTTTTCTTCAGCGCACGTCCCAAGAACAAACGAACATTCTGCAGTGGCGACCCGAATGCGTAACGACCGCGGTTGCTTTCCCTTTGGCTAAACCTTCAACGCGCTATAGTCATTAAAATGAGCGCACGCTAACGAGCCAAGTTGAGGCATAAATCGGTGGCGCATTGACAACGGCGCCAGGATATATGGCTCTTTGAACGTGTCTTCGGATAGGGATCGCTACTTTAAAGAAGTCACAGTGATGTAACAGTCGACCGCGAGTCGCTCATCCGTAACGGTTTCGCTCGGTTGGGTTCAAGGGAATTCACGAACTGAGGACTTTTACTTTTTTTTATATTTTTTTATTCCGTGTTAGCGCCGCGAAGCAACTGTGGCTGTGGGCGGCGTACATATGTTTACAAATGGAGAGAGGACAGCAGGAAGGAGTGCGGCACAAGGGGAGGGGGGGTTAGTATGCGTCCTGGGCCGACTAGAGGGGGAACTGTGCCGACATTCGTCTGGAAAGTCTTCGGAAAACCCAGGGAAAACCTCAGACAGCACAGCCGGCGGGTAGGATTCGAACCCACCACCTTCCTAGTCTTACGACCTTGGCCACTACCAACGAGGCCATTCCGGTTGAGGACTTTTATAACTGTTGGGTATGGTTCTTCGACTAAAGCATGATTCTACCTCAATATTAAGTTTCGCGAATAGATTTGAAGCGAACCTTACCCTCGAGTCGTCCTCTGACTTCGAAGGTTTAGTGCGCTGTAAAAGAGCAAAAACTTCGAAAAACCAAAAAATAAAAAGCGCATGTGCGTTGTATAGGTGTGGCTGGTTCGGAGGCTGAATGCAAATTTCTTTTTACTTTAACCGAAAAGCTGCCGAGTGCGTAAATAACACCCAATTTTTCCTCGAGTTTTACAGATAAAACACCAGTTTTACAGTTAAAAAACATCACCGATTTTTACATCCCACTTGGCGAATGGCATGCAATGCGCTAAATTCAGACCCCATGTAAAAGATGCGCCGACCGCTCCCTGGGTGCCATTCTTCATTATACTTATTCCGAGCTTGTTGTTTTATATCATTTTGAAATTGCGCAACCATTACCATAGTTGCTGGACCAAAAAAGTCGTCAGTCCGTCATCTGTCACCCACTGCGAATACGTTATCTCAAGTCCGCTTGGCTATATGGCGTAGAGAATGCAGGGGAAACAAAACGTATTGACTCTCATAATGTTCAATGAATCACGCTGTTTATACCAAGACCAAGTAGAGTGGCACACGGTGCGCACCACTCTAACGGGGTTAACGAAACAACGATCCTAGTGTAACAAGTAGGCGCTCTCGGTCGAATGTAACGTTAATTAACACTTTCTCGCGAACCAGTATTTTAATCACTCTTCCCGCGTCACTGCCAGCGCCGCAGAAAGGGAGACCGGCTTTACATCTTGAAACTGTGCTGGAGGCATCGCGGCTGCGAACGGGAGTGCCGGCAGCATAAACGGAGCACTGAGCCTACGCGGTTTATTGCCTTTAGCCTGCTTACGGTGTATATACATCTGTGGTTGCACTGGGCGTGCCTGTGCTTCGAGGGTCATTACCGGAGGTAGAAGCCGGGAGAAGGAATCAAGCTATAGCCTTGATTTGTAGACAAGCGTTAAATAGAAACAACGAATTGAATTAAATTAAATGGCAAGCGTGACTTTGTCATCTATACGTTTTAGATTGCTGCTGTATGCTGCCGTACGTATAACGAAGGGGGGGGGGGGGGGGGTGATGTAGGCGGAAGGTGTGGTCAGCCTGCTCTGAAGTGGCGGCTCGGTGCACCCAGGGGAGGGAGAAGAGGGGAGAGATGATGGTGGCACAGGGGAGGTAGAGGTGTGCTAACCCTCTTGCTCTGGGATTACGGTAGTTCAAGAGGACTACCCACCACAGAAAACATGCGAGCATCCCGCAGTAGTCTTCATTGGGATGCTCCCTGTACCACGGTAACAGCCAGGATTATTGGCGAAGTTACCCCATGACGTATAACGGACGTACAGGAATGGGGGCGTCTCAGCTGCCGTGATTGATACGGTAGAACCGACGTTACTCCTACACGTTCCGGCTCCATTATTCGTATCTTCGAGTTTCTCGCTAGGCCCATATGTTGTATCAACGACGGTGCCTGTTTGCCGACGTCAGGTCTTCCGGCAGAATTTCTAGACAAATGTTGTCACAAATCCTCCTGAAGTCGGCCCGGGACGTATACTAAACCACCGACTCTGCGTTTACCCACCTCTGTGCATAGCTCATGGCCACATTTTTTACGGAGTTTGTAACGGCACCACTACCGCCATCGACAGCGCATCCTGAATCGCGACGCGCGATAAACAGCAGCTCAGGCAGTTCGGCTCTGGCTACCAACCAGATGCAAACATTTGTATATATCTTTGTTTCCTCCTATGTGTATACATTTGAGGGATTGTGAAGGTTGCTGCTGTACTGCTTTGGAGTAGGGGCCTTGCCAAGCTACATTGATAGCTTTTTGTCCCGCCTCCTCCACTTTGTGGAAATAAATAAATAAATAAAAGCTAGAACCGTTGTTGTCCGTCATTATTCTGGCTCAGCCAACATCTGGTGACCCGAACGCAGTAGGGTAGTAAAAATGGTGGCGTAGGGTGGCACCATAAGTTAACACGGGATGGGAAAAGGTGGAACGAACGAAGCTGCTTATAATGTAACAGCGGTGTAATGTAAGGAACAAATCCGAGCAAACATGTCCGAGCAAAAGACAAGCTAGTTTTTTTTATTCCGTTAGCGCCGCGAAGCAACTGTGGCTAAAAGTGGCGTACAGATGGAGAGAGGACAGCAGGTAGGAGTGGGGGACAGGGGGGGGGGGTTAGTATTCATCCTGGGCCGACTTCAGGGGGAACTGTGCCGACATTCGTCTGGAAAGTTTTCGGAATACCCAGGGAAAACCTCAGACAGCACATCCGATGGTATGATTCGAACCCACCACCTCCCAGCCTTTAGCACGACCTTGGCTACCGCCAACGAGCCGGGCGCCTTAGTTAGTAACACGGCAGTTAGTAACACGCGTAAAGTATGCAGAATTGTAATAAAAACTGTCTTTACCTTTTGCATTACATTATCCTTGAGCGTTATTACCGACAGCTTCGATGGAGCGCTGTGAAACCTTTTGTAAGGCAATGCCATGTGGTTACCACAGCGTTCGTGTATCCTTCTCATATCCCGTCGGTTCCTATGAAACGGTAGTTCTTATTTACGCAGACGTACATAGTCCTTATTGGTGAGCTCTTTGGGGGGCCGAGAATTCGATCTCGATTCCCAGTGGGAGGGGACGTCATTTCAAGGGAACCGATCTGGTCAAGGGGACCTTGATTCTCGGAAGTCAGTCTCTTTACGGTTTCAACGGGTCAACCGCAAGGAGAAATCAAGGTCGGGCTGCCATAATTAATTACGCGGTGCATCTAATCAATTAACTCGACCGCCGTAATTGCCGCTGCCCACGTGGCGCATATTTCGAGGGTAAACGAAAAGGTTGGGCAGAGCGCATGCGCGTTGCGTCTGTGGAGCAGTGCGTATGGAGCGTATACTTGTTTGAGGAGTTGGTATTACAAATGAATCGTTATTTTTTCGTTTTTCTAAAAGAACTCGGTGGTGTTCTAAAAAGCACACACACAAAAAAGGAAAGAAAACAGTGGCTGGACAGACGACTACGAACATGACGGCTGTTGCCCTCATCTCCGACAGTAGCATCATTTCATTTCGTTGTGTTTCCCTCTTTCGGATGATCCTGTATAGTATTTCTTTGTTTGTTTTTTAGAATATCTCTATCTACCAGCTACGCTGTCTCACATATTTTTGTGTACCCCTGCAACTGTTTGTACTACCTATCTATAAAGAGCGAGATAAAAGTCGAGCAATACATCCAGTTGTGGCAAAATAAACATCGAAAAATCGCCTTTAGTGGCCGAATTACGAAGTTCTCAAGTAAAGCCCTCCAGCGGTTTCCCGAAAGTGAAGCCGTTGACAAGTGAAGCTTCGCGTTGTAGGGTTGTGCGTGATGTGATAGAGGTAGAAGGGGAAAAAAAGAGAGGTTGTCTTTACTCTGCTACGTATTATTTTTGCTCTACTATTTGCCCAAAGGGCCGTAACATTCTACAGAGACTCCTGGTACAAGGCGGACAGCGTTAGAAGTACATAGATATGCAAATGACCAGTATACGAGGATATGATACAGCATACAGAATACAGAAGGAATATACACTTTTCAAAGTAACGTGAGCGTGATGTTGAGCAGTATGTGCAGGGAAGCCATATCTCACTCTGAGAGAGAGAGAGAGAGAGAGAGAGGAAAGCACTCGGTCGAAAGATTTAGCCGAGACATTTGTGCGTGATTCGGGAATGTTTTCTTTTATCTCTGTGGTCAAGTCTAGTCAAAACGTCCCTAAAGACGGTAACGAATTGGTCCATAACATTTTACTCTCTAATGTAATCTTGCACCATGTAATACAGATGTAATGCATTACTTGGTGCAAATGTAATGCAAATGTAATGCAGAGTACCAAGCGACATCATTCGTTGGTTGGCCGATGGTGGCATTTAATTTCTGAGCGATGTGTCACGGGGGATCGTGCGTTCTGGGCCGACTTCATAGAGAACTGCCTGCATTTTCTTTCCAGCGTCTGAGAAAACTGAGGGGAAAGACCAAAGTGCGCTTCCGGTGCCGGGATTGCAACCCGAGCCACCCCCACCTCGCAGTCTCAGCGCTAAGCCACGGGAGCTCGTTCGGCAGCTGAGATAGGCGAAAGAAGAGAAAATATAGAGAAAGAGAGAGAAGAAAGAAAACGCGAAGGAAGAAGAACCTCGATGAATGGCTTTGTCGACGACTGCCTGCCTGATCTGTATCTCGTATAACGCGCAGCAGGTAATAATGCGTTCTTCTCGGTCGTGGCACTTTTTACCGGCGCTTTAAAATACGGTAAGTTCCTTGCCAAGTGTCTCCGCCCATCCCTCAGTCATCCTCATGACTGCGAGACAGGGCCTTTGAATCGTGCTTCTGTCTCATTGTCCAGCATTGTCATCTCCCATTCCCTTATTAAAGACGTGTAGACTATTTCGGGCCGAGGAAAAGCGTGTTTATAACCTAGCGGGGTGCGGTCGTCTGTGGGGTATAACGCGGCAGACAATGGAATACGGCATGAACTGTGGCTTTCATTAACGTCTTTAAATAAGACACGCAGCGGCAACACTTTTGAATCACCTGTCCCTTGTGTGTAGTGCTGTCACGGTTTAGTGTTTTTGTCTATGGGCGGTAATTGCAAGAAGCGCGGATGCGTGTGTGTCCGCGAGGATATCCGCGAGGAACCGGGGTTCGTGAGTCGAGTATCACAATGAATGTAGACAGGTACTTATTTTCGGTCACGGGATTGTTCTGGGTCTGTTCTTGCCTGTGCATTTGATTAGGAACCTGTCGTTCATCTCTATGCGATTGATTGATGGACCGAAAAATTAGAAATGTGTTCGAACGTTCAGTACATTTGCTACGAAGTATTGCCAGTAGAGATCACTTGAGCACTGATGACACGAAACTCGGCAAGATTTGCTCTACAACGCGTTCATGAGATTGAAAAGAGAGAGAAATTTAGTGAGAAAAAACAGCAGTAAGGACACAAGGAGGAGGACGACACGTACACTTTAACACTCGTCATTCGGCAAATTCCGCTATACCCCAACAGAGAACACCCCCACTCTCCACCAACAATTGCACGGTGCCGAACAAAGACTCCACGGTACCACCACGGAAATAAAGTAGGAGTGCCTGAGAAAGTTGTTGAATTTGCTATACTCTCGGAAACGTAAACGTGTTTCATTCAGCGATGGACGTCCCGGCTTCTAGAGTCGACGAACGATCATCCGCGATGAACACCCTCCGTTCATTATCTGTGTAAGATCTCGCTTTCCAGAAGGTCAGCTGATTGAATGTCCCATCGCAAGAATCTCGGATAAGCTCGCGCTTTTTGCCACATCTGCCGTTAAATCCATGAAGAGTCATGATTTGATCATTTCGCCAACATCTGCCACGGTCATCGAACTAATTTTAAGACAAATTACATTCGAGTGATCACCTACTCCCCATAGATACAACGGTAATCAACTAACATTAACAGACAGTCGTCGAATAGTGTGACAACTCTACGCCGGTTAGTTCGAATGCCATCGATTTCCATCGACAGGGCATTGCACGTAAAGTTGCCGTTACGCCTAGCTGGAAAGCTGAATAGCGCTTTTGAGTGGTATCGGATTCAACGGTGTTGCACAGTAGATACTTGTCTTGGAGACAATAAACCCTAACACATGAAGAAAGACCAAATGACACATATTTCGGTGGTACGAGGCAGCCTGACTTGAGCCTAAAAGTACGCCGGTTTCAATGATGGAGGCGCAAGCATTGCGTTAATAATGAATACTACAGATATACACAGCGAAGATATTTCCATTAAAAATTCTGTCGTGGCGACACATTTGTACACTTGGCACATGAGGGATCGTGCACCTGGAGACAGCGGACCCCTGATCTGGAAGTGCTGGTCTACTGTTGCAATGAATTTTAAAAGCGACTGTCGCCTGTGATAGGCAGAGTCAGTCACCCGAAAGACAGGTACTTATCGGAAAACACGTACGCGTAATAATGCGGATCGTATCGTTTCTCATATATAGCGATATTCGTCTACATAACGATAAAGCGATAACGATAAACGTATCGAATCTTCCTATCCATCGATAACCTGCAGCTTTTCCACCGACATTAGTCCGGTATCCGTGTCAAGCCACATAATCTGGCACCACGTCCATCAACACAGGTCGCTCAGTTGTCCAGGAAGGTCGATAAGAAGCATATAACACAAACCGCCCACGAGCACCGTTCCTCCATTTCGGGAGTAATCTCCTACCTCGAACGATATCCGCCTTCATGACCACGCGGTAAGCCGTAGCCGTCGGCCACCACAGTCCAGGAACGATAGCCAGCAGAGCAGCCAGCGCGAACGTCTCCAAGCACGGCATCCTGTTCGTAGAGCATCCAGACGCGATACTGCGAAAGCTGTCCAGGTAGCCACCTGGTTTATCCGCACCGGTTTCCCTTTCGAAGGAAGAAAGGGGGAGACCGCTCCAGATAACCGGCGTGAGAGTGGTCGCCTCTCTGTGGACAGGGTGACTTTGAAACGGAAAGTGCAGGAGGAGGGATGTGGGCTACCGGAGCACCAGGAGGACGGCGTGTTCCGATGCGCATCCGCACGCGCGCGGGCGGGCGGGCGGCGAACGCGGGCGGCTTGTCGACGGAGGAACGCTTGTGAAGTGTTTCTGCCGCTGCCATCTATATGCTCTGATTTCCGAGAGGTATGACAAACCGTAGTTGGCGATGCATCGTAGTTTCGTCACCTATGGATTCCTTGATTTTAATCAGATGTCATACCTCCGATATGGCCGGCTGAGTACAGCGTCCTCACGTTTGTGGTAGCCTCATGGTCACGCTATAAGGATTCAGAGGAGTCGGGGTCGAATCCCGTCATCTGCTATGTTTACCTGGGTTTTCCGATACTTTTCTGACAGACTTTCAGCCACGAATTGTCATTACTTTTGATGACAGGTATTTGTAACGGAATAAAATTTTGTATTCTGCATTTTTAATATTCTCGAACCGAGCCGAAAGCAGCATCTAGCTTTTTCCATTGTGTTAGTAGTATTTTATTTTATATTTTATTTTTCACTATGTCGCATCGCACTGCCCTCTGTAGAGCCCACCTGGAGCCTGGAGCGCAAATAAAATGATAAAAGTATAGACGTAAAATTGAAGTATGGAACATTAGCAATACCTGCAACAGATATGTAACTTGCGCGTGTGCGTGTTGTAGAAATGAGCCATCGAATGCAATTTTATTTGTTTTGTTCCGAGTTAACGTCGTGAAGCAACTGTTGCTTTAAAATGGGTGGGGGATATGTTTATATATATATATATATATATATATAAATAAAAGAAACGAAAAGGTCAGCCAGGCAAAGAGCCGTCTTTAATGGCTGTTACAGGGAGATGGAGAGAGAAGAACCAGAAGGTGTGTTAGGAAAACGCGGTTAGTAAATGCAGGCATACTTCACGGGGAACTGCGCTCACAGGAAAGTTTTTTTTTTGATTCCGTGTGAGCGCCGCGAAGCAATTGTGGCTATGAGCGGCGTATAGACGTGGACAGATGGAGAGAGTATACTGCAGGAAGAAGTAGGGGGACAGGGGGGTTAGTATGCGTCCTGGGCCGACTTCAGGGGGAACTGTGCCGACATTTGTCTGGAAAGTCTTCGGGAAACCCAGGGAAAACCTCAGACAGCACAGCCGGTGACACGATTCGAACCCATGTCACCTCCCAGTCTCGGCGTGGAAAGCGATCACTCTAACCACTATGCTACGGGAGCTGGTCACAGGATAGTATGCCCGTAAGGACAGCCTCAGGCGGCATTGTCTTATGTGATATCCGATCAGGCGGAGCCTTCCAATCTTTAAGACGACATTGTAGCTACCACCAACGTGTGGATGTCTCAGCCACACGGACGCGCCTCTAGTGCAAATATGTAACATCAGGAACCTGTTTGCCCGCAATACAATATTTTGCGGTCGAACAACAATGTTTGTCCCTTCTCTGTGTGACATTTCGCGCCAGAGAGAAAACGCCTTCTTTGTCCCTTGTGTCGGGCCTTGTCTGTGTACCGTGCTGTGCGAAATTCGTGCGATGTACGGACGACACGAAAGGTCACGTACACAACGCCATCTGACGGCCATTGGAACGCTGCCTGTTCACTGCTTCAAAGGGAAGCTAGTGGAAAGGGCTTTCCACGCACGAGTATCACAACCGGCAACAAACACGAAACCCCTATTGGCACGTAGTTCAACGAACTTGGCACTATTATACTACATCGCGAGAAGTGTGTATGTGTGTGTGTGAAATATTACGGGTTGGTTCACAATGAGAGATTTTTCGTGGTCGTTGACACTGACTTTGGTATCGGGGAGTGCTCAAGTGACACGCAATCTCACACAGTCTCTCTATCCAAGCTGGGCTACGTACTGAAAGGCACGGAGGTTGATTGAATATTTCTTGTGATCCGCTGCGAAAATGAAGCACTCCGATACACCTGAACCGCCCCCATGCACTTCAGGTTTCACTACAGTCCCCAACAACACTGAATATAATAACTTGGATGTACATTATAAGTGTTCTCATACCTTTAAAGGTGCAGCCTTTCACCAAAGGTACACCTTTTCGGTGTAATTCTTAATTTCACAATGGACTACGGTTTAGCACGAGTCGTCTCTTCTCGCATGTTGTCTGTTTTCCAAATAATCACTCTTTCGAAATATCAACATTGTTCACACTGTAGACAGCGTTGTAGAGACTTTCACGTGCTGGTGATCGGTAGCGAAAGCGATGCATATATGCATTAGCGTTATCTACGATATCCAAGTAATAATGAAATCATGATTTGCACTGTCACCCGATCTTTTGTAATGCTTTCTGAATTTTATAAAATACCATCCTGGAAATACAGCGCTATGCAACCAGATTTAATGTGCATGGCGCACACCTTTAAAGGTGTGAAAAAGTTTACAGTGTACGAACAATGCCCTAACGGATTCGTACGTCCGATGGGTATCTAAGGGACATTCATCAAACGTACGAATCCGTTAGGACATTATTCTTAGATCCAGAGGATATTCGGTGTTGTCGGGGATGTTCTGAACAAGCGACGTCGTAACTTAATCCTCTATGACGTGTTTAATATTACGCTACGTTTTCAAACATATTCAACGACGACGACGACAACTGCATTCTCCGGGAAATCCCTTTGTTTTTCAACGTACTTTCTCTCTTGCTCTTGTTTTCGTCTCATTTTATCGGGGTATGCATTTATCCTTCGAGTTCTTAATGCGTAATTTTAATTGGGGTGTCTTAATGGACAAAAGAATAACAGACACACCCTGATGATGGTAATAGACGGTCATTTCGCGTTTTCCTTCGGGGGATAGGAAGGTGATTAGAAATATTCCTCAAATGGACTCGCTCTCATTGCAGCTACAAGATGCGGGGTATGGACATCTGAATGCAATGAATAGGATTTGCTGTCTCAGCCGCCGCATAATTAGTCATGGTGGAGACCGTACAGGGACAAGGACGACACACACGGAAGCGTTCGTCCTTATCCTCATCCCTGTGCGTGTTCCACCATGTTCAGTCCCAACCAAAATGTTCTGCAGATTCTCCATTAAGCGGTGGCTTTTTTGTGTGCCGCGAAGCAACTGTGTCTATGAGCGGTGTACAATGAAAATCTCAAACAGCACAGTCGATGCCGGGTTTTGAACTCGTGTCACCTCCCAGTCTGGATCATTCTAACCACTATGCCACGCGAGACAACCATAATGATCATGTGTGACTGTATAGTCTCAGTTTATGAATTAATTTTGTGAGATTTTTTTTTTTCTCGTGCCCCAGAATTTTGTCGAGTACTCATGCACTAAGTCCTGCCACTAAGTTTCTGGCATCCTCGACAAGGGGACGTCCTCGTGCAAGTTCGAACCAGCACGAGGTTGATATCGGCGCAGTTCTCCCTGAAGCCTCATCGGCTTTTTGCTTCCCCTTCCAACCGAAAGGAAAATAAATATTAAATATATATATATATATATATATATATATATATATATAAAATCGGCGCAGGACAAACCTCCCACTCCTTTCTGTTCTTCCCTTTACATAATATATTCACGTCTGGTACAACGCTCATTGCGACGCTGTTTTCGCGGTGTTGGCACGAAAAAAAATTACCCGTCAATTTTTTCAAACACACTCACTCGTAAAAATAATTTTAATGGTACGTCAGTGATAGAAATCTCGGTGGTGGTAGCGGTGGTGCTAATGAAAGATCTCGCCGTTGCCGGCCCCGCAAAGGTGGGCAACGTCACGACTAACGCTCTGGGGGAATCTAGAGGGAATAGGAATCTCGACAGCTGGCACGCCTATGACATTGCGTGCGAACAACAACAGCTATATGGTGATGATGTTGTTACGGGGTGTTTTCACCACTGTGTCGAACGGGCACGTAACTAACAGTCGTTGCTTTATCTAGAATTTGTTATGCAAATAATCAAGTGTTAATTTATAATTCCCAGACCTTCGGGTTGGTTATGGGCACCTGACCAAAAATAAATTATTACTATAGTGACGGCTTAATAGGATGTACCACCGTACACAGCCGCCTAAACCTGACTGTCTGTGTTTAATTATAACCTCGAACGGGTGTCACTTTCTCGCCCTTCGGTGACGTCCGTCATCTTGCCGATGACCTTCACAAGGACCATGTCATGGGCGTCGTAGCATTAATTCGACACTCGTATAGGAGGGAGGAAGCATGTTTGACACGAGTAACAATTTTGTCGTTATAAGTTTGACGGAGAAATTGTCGCCCGTCGCCACCTCCGTATAAGTATTATACTCTCTATTTTGTGGGAGGTAGCGACGATGTCTGTAGCCAGGAGCAGGTGTTTGTTACCTTGGGTACATGGTGCATGGACAAAAGAGGGACCACGGTGTCAAGGAGTCCAGTACGTTGTCCAGTACAGTATGAGTTCAGGACTCAGTTGGTTACGGCCAGATATGTACAAGATACTCAAAGAAATATTGCCCTGGAGAGAACGAAAGAATTCTGGAAATTCCCTACCCAGCAAGCAGGGGAATGAAAAGACGGGACAAAGAAACGTTGACAGGGAGATCCTAAAAAGTAATTAGAGTATTGACAACACTAAAAAATACCGCAAAAGCTATATTTTAAATTGAGTACAAATATGCACATCAAAGAAAAAAAAACGAGTAAGATACCAAAACACCGAAAACGGTATTTAAAATACAGTATTTCAAAAACAGTACTCTAAATACGTACAACTCTGGTAAGGGGGACTTCTCAGAACAGTCGTAACGGTGGCCCAGAAGCCCGGTTGCCATCAGACGAGGGACAGCACTCGGGGAAGAAAGCTGGGGCACGAAACGTTCTGGAAGGACAGTCGGGTGCTGGGATTGAGCAGGTCGGAGGGACCGAGGCAGAATGCTGCAATAAATCAAAGTTTGCGTATAAGGTTATTCTCAGGCTCTACGGATCCTCATTTTTACTGGCAGAGTCGACAGGATTCGAACTTGTGCGGAGAAACCGATCGAAATTGGGGAACGAATTGCGGATTGCATTCGGGCGTGGAAGACAGCGAAGACGAGATGGAAAAGGGGAACGCCAAGGTTGAAGATGTCTTCAGCGGAGGGCTTTGGCGACACCAGTTCGCATGAAGATACTCCGGCAAAGAAGAAAAAAGGCGGCGACGAAGTCAATGTGCAAAGGATGGGAGACGAGGATGGGAAGGGGCAGGAGGCGGTGATTGCGGATGATGAAGCAGCAGCAGCAGAACTGGTTCCAGAAACGAGGACCGATGTGGAGATTCCCAGAATTGTGACCAACTTTGGGAATGAAGTACACTTTGTGAAGCCTCCCAATTTCCTGAGTGTACATACAAAGACATACGACCCACAGTGGCACGTCGATGAAGTTGACGAGGACGAAGTTTTTTTATTCAGTGTTAGCACCGCGAAGCAGCTGTGGCGATGAGCGGCGTAGAGATGTGGACAGGTGGAGAGGGGACAGCAGGAAGGAGTGGGGGGCAGGGAGGTTAGTATGCGTCCTGTGGACCGACTACAGGGAAAAGTCCTCGGAAAACCAAGGGAAAACCTCAGACAGCACAGCCGGTGGCAGGATTCGAACCAATCACCTCCCAGTCTTCAGCACGACCTTGGCTACCACCAACGAGTGGGCGAGTACAAAGTACTTAACGAAGGACAAGCTAGGTTTCTGCTTGAGAAATACGGTACGGCGGCGTTACGACTACTACAAGATTGGAACTCGAAACGTCGGCAGGGCAATGCCAGCATAATCAGGTGGTCGGACGGAAGCATGTCTGTCCACTTGGGTTCTGAGATATTTGACGTCCACAAGCAGTCACTGATGCAACTACTTGTTCGTCAGACAGGGAACACGTCTGCAAGGACAGGTCGTCTTCATTATCAAGCTCAGTTTCAGGCCTCTCGCTCGACAGATTGTACGCATCGTTAGATGACGTTCTCTCTGGCAGCACGAAGCCAGAAGACGTAGAAGATCCGCGTCCTCCTTCAAGTGGGCAAGGATACTGAAGCCCACCGTGGTGAGATGATCAAGAGGATGAGGACGACAGGGCAGTTTCGCTGGCAGCCATCAAGAACAAGTATCGCAAGGCAGGTTCTGCACTGCGAGAGAGTGCAAGTATCTATTCCGCCGGCGAAGACGATTCCGACATCGAGGTCCGGAAGGCCAAGCGCCTGGAGAAAGATAATGTTGACACGAATGGGGGGCAAAGAACCACAAATCGTTATAAAGCAGTAACGTAATAAAAGTAATGCAGGTTGGGACTACACCGGCAGACTAGATGCGTGACTGTGTATCTTAGGTGTGCGGGAGGTTCTGTCCGCATCTGGTTTGTGCGTTTTGCCACGGCCTCGGGGGCTTTCGGTTTCACTCTGTACTTTGTTGTGCTTGTGTGGTGTTTAACTCTTTTAATGCAGACGGTGCGCAGCTTGATGCTACCTCAAGTTTTCGTTTTAGTCAAGGTCAAACAAGCTGAAAGGTCTTGCACAACTGTTTGAACTGATCTTGGTGTTGTACGTTAGATGCCTCTGTCGGCATGCTATTACGAACTTGAGGTGCAAGGTGTAACGGGGACACGGAAGCTCTATCGCCATCAGACGAGGGACAGCACGCGGGGAAGAGTGCTGGTGCTGGGGTACCAAACGTTCTGGACAGTCGGTGCTGGGATTGAGCAGGTCGGAGGGACAAAGGCAGAATGCTGCAATAAATCGAAGTTTGTGTAAGGTCATTCTCAGACTCCACGGATCCTCATTTTTACTACAGTCCACGATCGGAAACCCTCGTGAGCTCTAGCAGATCTTACGCTATCAAATATCGTTGCCACCACTGTGAATGCGCCAGGGTAGTGTACGCAAGGACGCCTCGCGAGCGAACACTGTTTTTCGGGAATTGCGTGCCCACGCTGCAAGCTTTTGAGGGAGCATCGGTTCAACGCAGGTTCGAAATAACGTGAAATACTACAAAAGTTAATTCGTCCATAGTGTCTTGTGAGTTGTTTTTCAAATTTCGGCTGTCTTTCTCGTGCAACTCAATTGCACGCGACCACTTGGTGACTCTCGCGCGACCCCAGTATATTAAAACGTGTTTTTGCTGCCCTCAGCTCGTACGCAAAACGGGAGAGCACGTCCCCTCAAACTCTCTACTGACAAATGTGAGCCTGCTAAAGCTTACGTTAAAGCGACAGCAGCGTGTGGTTCCTTTTTCTTATATTAATGCGGCTGCATTAGAAGCCCCATTTCGAAGTGAAGCCGAAGATGATCTGGCAAAACTGGCGAGAACAGGCGGGATCTGGCAAACAAAGTTGCCACGAAATGACCACCCGAATTCGCAATTGGTACATGGGAAGAACTATAGGGTTTACAGTATTCACATGACGTCATCCTCAGGAGACCGCCACTAGGCGCGTTTTGCATGGGCGCATACGTCGACTGAAAGCAACAGTCGACTGATCGCAAAGATCGACTTGGGACGGTTTACATGGCAGGAAGCGATGCGCCTTAGTCCGCCGGGCAATTCAGTCGACTCAGTCGATGACAGCGCTGCCAAGGCACTAAAGTGGTCACTGTGCAATTGCATACTGTTTTATCAGTGTGTGATTTCCTTTACTGCGCCCATAAACATTAAAGCCTTCTACCAACGGCCCAGTCGATGCCCGATGCTGCTGGCTTGAAACGCTTGCACCGGCGGGAACGTCAACCGTGTCCGTCGCCATGTTTATTTTCTGTGTTGCGGGCGGAGCACGGCGGCAGATGCGGTTGTGACGTAGCGGAAACCGTCGGCACAGTCGACTTTTCCGGTTTACATGGCAAAGGCGAGACGACTCCAGTCGTCTGATCTACCCCAACGTAGCGACTTATTTCTGCTGCGTCGACGTCCCCTTTAGGTCGATGTAGGCGGGTTTACACGGAGAGGGGAGATCGACCTATCTCGTCCACTCGACTGTCGCTTGCAGGCAGATGTGCTGTATCGGCCGCCATATTGTAGGCCCCATCCAAGTCGATACCCTTATCGCACCCACCGTATATTTGGTGTTTCAAAGTTATTGTGCAGTGTGATTTGTAGCATATCCAAGCAATTTCCATGTTTTCGACGTTAATATAGTCACCCAAAAAGCATATGGCAGCGAATTAATGCGGGAACATAACTTCGAGGGACCTATACAGTAATGCGGCGCGGTGACGTCAGTGAATAAACCCTATACGTAAACGATAGATAAAGAAAGTTATCAAACCCAAGCTTAGCAATGTGATAACACCCGCTTCAAAGGAACAGAGCGATTGGCTTATCATGATTTCGGGACCGTTATCGTGAACACCTTCCGATGTATCAAAACACGCTAATCTCTGAAGTCTCGTTGTCAGGATTATCGCGTATGTCGACGATGAAACTGCCTCTATCAATTTAATTGATACAAGCAAACTTACTCTCGTATATGATGCGAGGTGCGCTGCAATTTCTGCTAAGGTAAAAGAGCGAAATTGAAAAACGAACTAAGAAGCAAAAATGTCAAACTACGAATAGAGAGAGAAAGCTTGGAAGGGAATGACCGCGGGCAGATTTGGCTTCCTGTAGCCTCGAAGACGACTCACAATAATTGGACGGAAACTCAATTATTGTGATTGGTTGTGAGGAGAAACGCGCATCCCGACCTCAGAGACGTACATCCATTTCTTACCCACTTTGTAGACCGGGCGATAGAACTAGGCCACACTTTCCAGCAGTTAGAGATTTCTGCCAATTGTCTTCCTAACAACGCGCCGCAATTGCATTCTTTTGGGCTCCGCAAGAAAGCTACAAAATTTAATAACTCGTTTCATCGCATTTCCTGGGATGTCACGGTCTCCCGTTTTTTCTTCTTTTTTTAGTCGCCATGACGGTTTCGCGATGTTCCTGTGGGATCTTTCGACATCCGTTTCCGACGTCGACGTCCGCGGTAATTCGTTTTCAGACGGGAACGTTTATAGGGGACCCGTGAATATCGGGTGCTGGTAGTGCGGTGGCGCTAGACTAATTCAACGCCACAGTCAGAGTTTGTAATGGCGTTATTTATAAATTAATCTAATGTAGTAGATAACGTAATGATAAAGTTGTGTTACGTAGTCGATCGTCTGGGAACAGAAGGAAACGTAGTAGATGTATACCTTGGAAAGGTACGCGTTATGGTCATTGTACCTTTTAACAGTAAATGACTATTATATTGTAATAAAAGGCATGGTCTATTAGATAACAGACTAAATAATGCTGAGATGATAATGATAATAATAATAATAATAAGAAGAAGAAAAAGTGCTACCCAGCAGAAAGCCTCGAACAAGAAAGACATTGCTTTCACCTGAAACCGGAGTTCTTTGGAAAACCTGGAGCTCGATTGGTTAAATTTTAGAGCAGGCGTTACGGCCACCAAGTGACTCGATGATTACTGATCATGTTATACCTTGATTAGTTCCTGATGTCAGCTTTTGCATTCTAGTGATAAAATAGCATAAACGCAGGCTAGCTGGTGCATGAAATCTATGATCAAACAAGCCTGAGCATGGCATTCTAAAACGTTACCTTAGGGCACCTAGAAGTCAGGAAAAGTTCATGTTTTGCAGCGCGCGGATTGGTCGTGGCCACGCAGTAAGTTATTACACCTTGTAGTGTCGGCCAGACATAAAAACATCGGCGCTTACAAATGCATTTTGTGTCCGACAGGTCATTGGAAATATACACCGGTAACATTGCGCACCCTTGCACGTCTCTGCTCACGTCCATAGTCATCACGCTGGCAGACTTTGGTACCGACCATGCTGCAATATGTGATAGGTGCTGACCTTGCTGAACCTGCATCAGCTTCTACCAGACCTCATGCACTTATCCGTTTACTTGTCCATAAACTGTAGCGTGAAGTAAAAGACAACCCGCCACGTCTCGCCGTTTGAGACGTGAATATGGTGTGAATGTGTTATTCCTCTCTACGAGCTCCCCATCCCTGTCAGCGTCGTTTTTTTTTTTTTTTGCCCAATAGCAGCTGGGCTAACACTACAACTTTTTCCCCTTTTATTTTCTCAAAGTTCAAACAGTCGCTTAACGCGAAACAAAACAAAACAGCTTATATCGAGTAACCATATACTATATCTGTCCTGAGGCTTGGATACCCTTCCCTTCTGAGACGTCCTCAGGGACCGTTGCCCGCCAGTCTGTACAGTCTCAGTCGGGTCAGGTTCCTCATCTCTGGACCGTCGATCGCTTTCGCCCTCCATGTCTTCATGGCGGTCGTCACAAGAATCGGTGTTTCGGGAACTTCAATGTCTAGCATACATCTGGTTGTGCGAACTCGTCTCTCGAAACGGAGTTAGCCTTGCGTATCAAGTGCTGGCGATGTCGACGCGGCAGACCATAGTCAGTCTGCATCCAGTATATAGCACCGGAATGTCACCTATGTCCACGACAGTTTAGCTGTGGCAACCAGACCGTTTGCCCTTCTGGAGAGGCTGCAAACTACGAGTGCCATGTCTGAGTTCGAAGTTCGTCTTCTGTTTCAAATTCTTTTCATAGGTGTTGATGACGTGGCGTCATCTTGCTCGTGAGGATCACCGCGTCCGTGTACGAGTGTCTCGCTCTTTCCACTGATATAGTGTTGAACACGTTGGAGCTGATGAGGAAGACGTGGTACTTTGCTCCTCAAACTACGTACTCAAACGTTGCCCCATCAGAAGCTGTGCCGGGTTCCTGTGTGTGTTCCTGTACTTGAGCAACGAGAGAATAAGGGTCATCCGAGGTTTACAGTCCTGATGGTTCTCTCCACTTGTCCGTTGGATCGTGGGAAATGGGAACTGAAAACTGAGCACCATTGTCTATCACAACTTTTCGGGGGAGTGCTGTGGCTCGCTCGCGATAACACTTTTCGTGCGTACAATGACAACTCACGACGACTAGTCTTTGGATAGAGGTATAGCGCCTCTGAGTATCTAGATAGATAATCCACCGCCAAGACGTATTCGATACCCGTTATGTGAAATAAGTCAAGTCCTACTTGTTTCCATAGGGCGGAAGGTGTCTCTGTTGGGACCATTGGTTCTGATGGCTGAAACCTGGACTCCTCACAGACCGAGCAGGCCCAACCAGCGGCATGGCCGTGCGGATAAAAGCGCCCGTTCGATGGTGGTAGCCAAGATCGTGCTGAAGACTGGGAGGTGCATGGTGGGTTCGAATCCTACCACTAGCTGTGCTGGCTGAGGTTTTCCCTGGGTTTTCCGCAGACCTTTCGGAAATGTCTGTACAGTTCCCCTTCAAGTCGGCCCAGGACGCATACTAACCCCGCTGTCCCCCACTCCTTCCTGCTCTCCCCTACCCATCTGGCCACGTCTGTACGCAGCTCTATAGCCACAGTTGCTTCGCGGTGCTAACATACACCTACACGAAACAGGCCTACAAGGTCCGCCAGCTCCTTGCTGAGGCCCGGCCACCAGAGAGACCCTCTCGCATTCTGTCTGCATCGAACAATTCCTTGGTGGCCCTCGTGTAGACGCGACAGAGCATCACCTCACGCAACGATATGGGAATTATGACACGCAGTGGCACAGTAGGACGTCTGCAAATACTGAAATATTAAGGACGCAATGCTTGGTTGATTTGCCCTTTATGTAGCCATCCATCGTTGCAATAGTTTCTTAGTGTCCTGCACACACTGTCTTTTCTTTGAGCTTCCCGGATGTGGTTTAGCAGCTTGTCGCACTCTGGGATCGTCTCGATTCCTCCAGATACGAATGCCGAGACTTAACCTATGGGACGCGGTGTCCTTCAGCGGACAACGGGAACGAGCGTCAGCTATTGTCGTGGACGCACCTGGTACATAGGTGACGTTGTAATCGTGTCGTATCAGTCTCAAGCGAAACCTCTGGGTTCTTAGTGGTAACTGATCCAGTCGCTGGAGACCAGAACGGAGACCAGCGGTTTGTGGTCAGTTAGCCCACAGATAACATGCACAGATACACATGAAACTTCTCTGCCGCCCAAGTTAGGGCCAAAGTTTCTTTCTCCACTTGAGGGTAACGAGTTTCGGTATTGTTTAGAGAGCACGGCGCCTACGCTACCGCATTTGGCTCCCCAGTTTGCTGGACTTGCGGCAGCACGGCACCAAACCCGTACGACGTGGCATTTGCTGACAATGTCGTCGAGAGGCGGGGATTGAATTTGGTCATACAACCTCAAGAAGAGACTGAGGCCTTACGGGTTCAAAAGCGTCGCTAGAAGTACGCGCAAATGAGCTGGTAATGTTGGCATGTTAGGTATGAACCTTCCATGTGGTTGAACAGCCCTATAGAATGCGACGCTAGTCTGAAACGTTTTGAAGGGGTTCTAGTGCTGCTGAGCACCTCTACTTTTCGTGGGTCTGGGTAGATTCCGTGCTGGTCAATAACAACTCCAAGAAAAGTAATATTCTCCACAAAGAATACGCACTTCTCACGATTCAGGATGACATATATTGTCGGACAGGAGCTGTAAGACTGCGTGTAGCCTCCTGTCGTGTCCCGCCCTGTTTCGGTCATTAAATTCAAGACGCCTCGCGCCTGCGCAGTTTTCCTGTGCTGTCAACGTCGTTGTCTTTTCCCCGTTAGCACTACATACACGTCGAAGAGTCCCATAAACGTTCATCAGGAAGCTATCATCACCTTCGTAAAACACACGGTCACGAAGGCATGGCAGGTTAGCCCAAGTAATGCCTATAATTTTAGGCATAAAAAGCCTCTTCCACATCCCCTTCTTCGTGGTACAGAAAAATGTTGAACCGCCGACAAGATACCCATCTCATCCCTCCTTCACCCTTTTGTATCTACTCGTCGAGCTATATTGGTATGCGCGTGCACTTTTGTTTTATCGTGGAAGATAAGGCGCGACGCTGACGTGCAGTGCACTCGATGTGTGATCGCTGTCAAGATAACGCTGCGATCGCGAAGTCGTGTGCGCGTCGAGATGTCTGCGTTCTGTCCCGATGCACTACAAGGAGGGGCCTTTGTGAGAACAAAGCCCCACTATGTTTGCGTGTCTTTGTTCCTTCTTGGTCCCTGTAGAGATGTTGGAGTGAAGAGATTCGGAGGCTGTACAGGAAATGGTAGCCGGGACGATAACTTCATCGGGGAAGACGGCTAGATGATTATCCTGGAAGTTGTCAAGAGCAGGCAGAGCACATGTAGATAGAGTAGAAGCTGAAGGTACGAAACACAAGCATGACGCACCAATCGCAACGCTCAATGGCACATTACGGTTAAAAGTAGAAAAGATTGAGTGATAGAAAAAAGATTATTCGGGATGAAATTAGTTGCTACTTGAAATCTCCTGCGAAAACGGTAGGCATCCGATATCGCTGTAGAGCAATAAAATATCATCGTAATAAACATAAACAGTAATAATAATGATTATCGTAAAGGTTATTAATAATTATCATAATTATAACTAATATCAGTAGTGCTATAAAACGTTAATGAAACACGAGGGACTCTGACTCACTGTATTGACTCAGTATAGGAGCTCGATGTTGGCTAGTATATGCCTTTACTGATTCAATGCAATCAAACTCACTATTCAGAATTCCTTCACCGATATGTGTTAATTCCTAAGCCACAGTTACCCTTGGTTGTGTAAGAGCCGCATAATGAGACCCATAAAGTCATTCTCACGTAAGCATGGCCATATTTCCTCGCGCTCCTTCTCCATCAAAAAGAAGCCCTTAGCAGATTGCGTCATCGAGCGAGACGTCTTCCTGTCTACGTTCTAATGCGAAAGCGCAAAATTCGCTGGTCCGAATGTGTTGGCCTCCTTCCGTGTCACAGTCCACGTCCACCGGTCGTTTTATCATTATCCCCTTTGAAGCGAACCGTGATTTATGTCCTGACCCTGTGAACTCTATCGGGGAAGACAGTAAAAGCAGGCGGTTTGTGCTGCTACGTTCCATGTCACGAAGGTGACAGAAACATATGTGACAAAGCGACGGGATTTGACACCGCTCTCTCTCTCTCTGTGCACCTGTCAGATTGACCGCCTTGTTCGCAAAACAGCTCTTCGGAGCCTTGACGTAACGTGCGATGGTAGTTCACGACAAATGTTCAGTAGTGGATCGCTCAAGCGGCCGTTGAGCCCTTGCCTGGACTTCAGTATTTGAGGGCGTCCTGACATGGACTGCCTTCCTTTTCGAATACGTAACGCCGTCATCATCATCATCACGATCATCATCATCATCATCATCATCATCATTATCATCATCATCATCATCAGGCGGGCGTGTTCCGTAGGGAGCCTTCGCATTTCTGGTGGGGTATCCACGCAGGCTATTACAGAGGCTAATTTCTTCGTTTTTTTTTTTTTTTTTTCTGGCATGTCCAATTGCTGTTCGTAAAATGGAATAAGATTGTATACATGCTGGCGAGTAGGTGAAGAAGCTTCCTACTACACAAATTAAATGAAGTTCTGACAAAAATCTCCATACAGCCCGGTGTTCAAGATTGAAATGTCACCGTCTTGGAAGAAATTTCGATGTGGCGCGATCTCTTCAAATTCAGTTCGTTGACCGCTTTATTAATAGTGATACTGCCGACAACTGAGCACGGCCATCTAAGATAGCTATGATGGGCACATGTGGAAATTCAGAAAATTAATATGACGACTTCAGTGATGAAAAAAACAAAAACAAAAAACAATCAAGTAAAAAAGGCGTAACAAAGGTCCTCCCCACTTCCTTGTAACTCTTGCCCGGACATACGATAATGACCCAGTCTGTCTTTCATTTTTTGCGAGTCCTACAAGCCGACCATCTGTCAACACGGCCTCTGCCGCCCCTGGCAATTTGTCAACCCACATAGGCATAGCTCACACTTGACGACGCACCTCGAACCAATTTCACGAGGGTATTGCTACGCTCTGGAATCTCAAATGAAAGGACAAAGGATTCCCAACGATCAGTCTGCCCTTTTCCAAAGTCTGTTATTATGCTCGTTGTTTTGGCAGAGAGATGTCAGGGAGCTTTTGCCCTAATTCCAGACACCATTTAATTCGACGCTTAATGTTTTCCAACGTCATCCCTCGCGGCGGTTTTTCAAAACGACCAAAAGTTTTGTTGTTGCGTGGAGTATCGTTTTGTTTTTTAGAGAGAATCGACGAACCATCGAGCATAATTGAAGGTGACCCGATTTTTTTTCTCTGTGCTGTGCGTCTGCCACGCGCAAGATGCTTTGAAATAAGGTTTTATGGGGGTAGCCTCCGAGACAATTTCGTGTCGGTGCGGGTCGTATAAGAGCGGTTTCCTCTTTGTTTTTGTGTTTTTAGAATCTCATTTTCGCCAATGTGATGGATACAGAAGTAGCCAGGAATATTACGGACGCCGAGAAACGTGTCATTTGATACGTCCATGGTCACATGACGTCATTCAAAATACGGGTTGTCTTTTTAAAATGTGGACCATAAAAACTGTATGGGGTTTCTTGTATTGCTTCCATAGAGGGTTTCAAATTCATTCCTTCCTCCTAACATATTCCGCCTCGGTCAACGGCGTAGAGCTTGATTACGGCGTATACATATGTGCACCGTATTTTCCGGTGTGTGATATATATACAAGGTGTTCCGAGGCCCGAGTTTTCGTGCTCGTGCACTCTAAGAAAAAAGGGTGGAGCAGTTACTCCTTTTAGGAAGTATTAGTTGTCGCATATCTTGTGCCTAAAAGGTCGCGAAGTTCTACCGGCTACCTACGTATACGAACATGGCTACCACTTCCGATTCGGTGAGCGAGGGGGGCGTACGCCTTTTTGCAGCAATTTGGATATATGATAATTGCTTTTACCACCCTTTTACACCCTCTATCAGACGTCACTATAGAAGTTACCACCTTTTCACACCTTTTTCTCTTAGAGTGTGCGTATCTGTACTCGTGCATATACTTACATAGGAGATTTCCCCCGGAAGATGTTCATACAGCCGCATTGGTCCAGCTGCTTGACATAGGCGTGAATCGTTCGTTGAAATGACCATTCAGGAAATGTGGGAAACGGGGTTATCATATAGGCGGCGAGCGCAAGTACCCCAAGAGCGGACAGAGGCCAATGGCATCACACGCCGTTGTTGCAAAGTGAGTCCCAAGAAGTTTGGAGCGCCGTCCAGTTGCCAGTTTATCCTGAACTCGTTTCAGAATCCCAGCGTTGTTGAAAAGGAATGTGAGACAGTTAGCGACGATAATAACAAAGTCTCCGCGACATCCACACTGTCTAGTCGGAGTTTGATGACCTACACTGTAAGAAGGGCGTGAAAAGGTGGTAACATCTATGGTTACCACCTAGGTCAACATAGCGTCTGATAAAGGGTGTAAAAGGGTGGTAAAGGCAATTGTTATATATCCAAATTGTTCCAAAAAGGCGTACGCCCCCCTCGCTCACCGAATCAGAAGCGGGAACCCCATCGTTCGTAGATAGCAGGTCGAACGTTGCAACCTTTTAGGCACAACATATGCGACAACAATTACCTCCTTAAAGGTGTAACTGCTACACCCTTTTTTCTAAGAGTGTAACATTGCGTCAGTGACAGATGTAATGAAAACCTCGATTCTAGGACGACAAGTTTGACTTTGACAGGACAACAAGTTTGACAAGTTTGGTACGGCATGGAAATTTGCCGCAACGGAAGAAAACTTGACGTTGACCGCGGAGTGGATGCGACACTTTCGCGCCGTCGGGTTTCGAACCAGTTTCCTCTCAATCAAGGGGGAATTGAGGAAGTGAATCTAAGCAGACGACAATCCTTCACTTTCTACCATAATCAAGAGTACCTTTCAACGCAAAAGGAGAGATTCAATTATGAAACGGTCACACTCCGTTGCGCACGATATTACGCAGCATTTTGTAGCGCGCATTCATTCTCATAACCGCGCACGCCCAAGCTGCATAAGCGATGCCGTTGCGAATCAGCAGTGTAGCATGGTAAGTGTAACGGGTGGGCTACGAACGCCATGAGAGACTCGTGGAGACGGTGTCCGTGATTGATTTTAAGACGGAGCCTTGAACAAACGACGTGGTTAATGCTCCAGCGAATTAATATGCAGAGTTCGGAAACGCGGAACGTCATACTATACACACTGGAAGGTGGGGCCCTTGCGGATCACTTTGATTGTTCCATGATTTAATTTCCGCTTGCTTCCGATATCACTCATCTAACGTCTCAGATGTAATGAAGGACGATGCTTCACCCCAGCGGGAGAACACTCCATGCCATCATCATGATATATTTATTATTGTTATTGGAACGTACTGCGCTCGATTCGTACACTTTAAAAACAGAGCCCTCTGTGGAGCGTACAGAGCGTACAGAGGAGAGTGGAGCGTACGCCCAGGGACTGAAACCGAAACGAATATCGGTTCGGTCGGTTACGGTTCACCTCTCGAACTATGCAAAGGGTTCGGTTCCGGTTACGGGAATTCTCCACTTTTTTATAGATTACGGTTGCCGGTAAGCGAACTAAGGAAACCGGTTTATTTTCGGATCCCTCCGCGAACATGAGTCCGCGGCCTGTACGACCACGGGACGTGAGCTGGACTCTGAAGTGCATGTCGTGAAGGAAGAATGAATTTTGTAGGTTATTTTAGCAGTAACACGGAACAGTTTATAGAGCGTATGGTGCAGTGAGTGCAATGTATGGAAAATTAGGAGTAACACGGAACACTGTTGTGTGCTGCAACTATGCACTTCTAAGGCACAGAGGTGCCGACTCAGGGAGATGGATTCCTCACCTTCCTCAATGTCTGTCGTCTCCGAGGGAATAGATTGGGAGAATCTACCAGGAAGAAGAGATTATCCCTTCTTCGAGCGAACCCTAGCTCACAGAATGTGACAGGCTACAAGAGCCGCAGTAAGCGCCTTCATGAAGTTTTACATAAAGTATCCACTTCACAACCTGAAGGTCCACGATTGGCGGAGCTTTTTCTTCTGTCGCCTTTCCGTGTGACGGTCGAACGTTACGCCTGAGCGTGGCGTGAAACCGGATTGTGACGAGACGTGACGAAAACTAGCGTATAAACACAAACCCTGGATTAGCTCCTGATAGATGTGTCTGTGTGAGCCCAAGCTGCATCAACGTGGTAGTACGGATCGCGTAGCACATGGCCGACATTCAGGGTAGCACTGGGCACCGGTTATTGGGTATGAGTTTCACAAAGACAATGTTGATGTAAACAAATCGAAGTGCCCGTTGACGGCGGCTGCGAGTGGCCATGTTCGAGTTTAAGCACTCTCAGCGCGCTGAAACGAAGCGTATACAGCAAACGATTTTTTACAATGTTCCACTATCGTCTACACGATAATCTGTCGATGTCAGTGGTGCTTACCCCTAACACCGAAGTCGCAGGCGGATTACTTTCGATTTTACGAACGTTCGATGTGTGTTACGAATCAGTAACAGGAATTTTATTTTTCGATTCCTGTTATGGTTTCGGTTCATGGGTGACCAGAATTTCCAGTTATGTGCCGGTTACGATTCCCGATAACATTTTGGTTCCAAGCGGTTGTCAGTTAGGTTCCGATTTCAGTCCCTGTGCCTTTTTATGTCAATTTGGAAAAATGATAATTGACACAAAAAGGCGTACGCCTCCCTCTCTCTTCGAATCAGAAGCGATATTCCTATCGTTCGTCACAATGATTGGTGCACAGCGTGCTATGAGGTGAAGCTGTTTTTAGTCCCGGTGCTGGCTGTGCTGTCTGGGGTTTTTTCCTGGGTTTTCCTCAGACGCTTTCAGTCATATGTCGTCACAGTTCCCTTAGAAGTCGGCCCAGGACGCACATTCCCCCAGGGCGTCAGTCGTGATGTTGCCCACCTCCGTGAGGCCGACAACGGCGAGCCCTTTCACCACCACCACCGCCTGTTTTTAGTATGTGCCACCGGTAGTGCTGCTTGGCTGTGCGGTTTTCGACACTTTCCCGAGTCAGATGTCACTGTAGTGAAGTCTGCCCAGGACGCATACAAAACCCCCCTCCATATGTCTCGCTCCTTCCTGCTGTCTTCTTTCCATCTATCCGCAACTCATAACCACAGTTGCTAACACCGAATACAAGAGACACTTCACAGATGGAATGAACCGCTCTACGTGTAAGACACGATAAGATCAAAATACATATTATGAAAGAAGGTTATGACGATAAGAACAAGAAGAATACAACTGCCGTTCTCTCATGTGCTCTATGAGCTTCACGACGCGGTAACGTTTCGGCGTAACAATCTTTCGTAACAGTCCGAGCTCCTTATAATAAACGTAATTACGGTCAGTTACTCAGCTGTACAACGATTTGTCTTACCCAAACAGTGTCTATCTTCTCCCCCCCCTCCCCCCCCCCCCCCAACCTGTGGGAGAGCGTTGTAATGGGTGTCACCGAGAGCCTTCCGGAGTGTTCCTTTTGTTCCGATACACAGTGGGTGAACACTTCCGTTTCCGCAGCCTCTATACCTTACATAATATAGGAAGCGCACAGTCGCCGATCTACCAGTGCCACGAACAGTGCAGAATCATTTTGTGTAGAAACGGGTATACGTCCGTAGTGCGGAGGTACTTAGCTTTTCGCAGATCCGAGTGGGTATTCTCTAGTCTGTAAAGCCCCGCTGGGTCAGTTTAATCTGAGAAAGTCGTGGTGGTGATGGTGGTGGTAAACACGGCTACATCACACGCGCGCTGGAACATGCGCGTGCGGCCCAGTTCGTACATAAAGTAGGGAGACACCGTAGAACAAAGAAACAAAATGCGAGCAAGTTGTTATACATGGGTTTGTTTTGTGTTGTTTGTTTACGTGACATATCTTTGTTACGAAACACTATAGCCAGACGATGGTCAGCCTGCTATTACTAAGGAAAAAAGAAAGAAAGAAAAAGAACACAAGGAACCAGTTAGTGTTCTTGATTTCGTTTGCAAAAGAAGAAAGACAGAAAGAAGAAACGCCACTCGAAAACCCATTATGCCGAAAATAGACCCTATCAGTTAACGTTATCTATTTGTATACTCTAATTCTTGAAGGGACTAGTCAGCGTTCGCAAGTTTCGGTGTCGCCAAGAGGTATATTACAACATCACGCGTGCCAAAGCTGCAAATTTGCTTTGTTTGTTTGTTCTTGGTGTGGTTATGTGTGTGTGTGCTTTGTCTGTTTGTGGCGGCTGTGTAAAAAAAAATTACGCAGAAAAGTCACAAAAAAATTTTGTCACAAAAAATTAGCACCCTCTAGTCTGCGTTCACGTTAGCTGCTAGCCGATGGGTCCCGGTGTTACAAAAATTACAGCAGGGCAGGGTTGTCCATTTTATGTGATACCCCAAGTGGCACCGCATAAATGGCACACGGTTAAAGACGAGAGGCCAGTCCTGCTTCCGTAAGGAAATGTCCAAGAGCTTCGATGGTCAAACGCTGCAAACGATGAGTTTGCCCAAGAAGCACACAGGACCGCCATCGTTCGTAGACTGGCAACTGCTCTGGAACGCGTCTCTTGTTTCCACATCTTAGGACGACCAAGAATATTAGAGTATTTACGAGAAAACTACGTGAGGCACGTAGATTTCAATGGCAGGAGTCGAAGGGCACATAACATGGTGCTTCGTTAGAGGTCTAACTACGTCTATAGGCTTCCTTCCGTGTCTCTTGTCTGGTTGAAGCATGCTTCCAGGCATTGTCCACCGCGGAAGCCTTGGTGAAGAGGACCTTGGTGCTTTTACACACCGTTACATCGTCTGGCCGTGAGCAGTTAACAACACTGTATCTTCAGGCATCAACGGCGATTTGACTGATTAATTACTCTCTCAATAAACTATCTTCGATGATCGCGCGCATTGCGGTAGCCACCGTAACGTCATTAAGCGCGCGACAAGTGGAGCGACATTGTATTGTCCCTGCGTGCCCTCCTTCGAAGGTCGGTCCGAGTTGAGTTTAAGTGGCGAACATTGTTGCTGTTTTACTTTAACCGTGTCTAGGAACAAGGTGGCAGCGAAAGACTCGTTTTTGTCTTCAGGTGTCGCAACAGGTTGCGCATGCGTACGGAGTTCTCGTCGTAAAGGTACTGGTTTCATTCTCGTTTGGGTAAAAACCCGATTCCACCTCACATTTACCCTCCGATTTCGGTTTGGTTATGAACTCCCTCAAAGTGTCTTCTGATGTCACAGAGTTAGCAGCGTGAAGACGGGAGAATTGGGTGGAAGTCGCGGACGAGGTCATGCAAACAAGAAAGGAAATACAAAATACTAGAAAAGTTCCGACATTTTACGCTCACTTGGTCGAAACTTTTTAACTACACGTTGAACTCCATTATCGTCTCAGTTCATCATCTCTTTGTTTTCTCATCACCTCATCATCTGTTTGTACTTCTGTCTCGCTGTGCTGTTTCGGCGGATACCAAGCAGGTGCTCCTCGACTGCCATCTTTACACTTCCCAAAGAGCTGCTCTGCAGTTTCGCCTGCAATCGATCGCGGCCGCACCATTCACATTGGCAACCATCCTCGGCCCTTGGTCTAACCAGATGGACCATCGCCAAGCTCTTGAGTACTTCAAAATTTTTCTCCGAGACACTGGTCTCCTCTCTACCCTATGATGTGCCTGCGTACCTGTGTGCTGTTTGTGTGTTTGTGTGTGTCTTTTTGCCTACCCTTCTGTTGATGTCTCACTGACTCCTCTGACTGTCGACTCCTATTTAGCATCGTTGATCATCAGGACACATCTCGTCCTGCTCATTGTGCCTTGGGGTAGTAGGCGCCGCACCTTATGTGGCGAATTTCCCTATTGATCACCAGTAATTTATCTGTTGTTGTTGTACTTTCTGTGTGTTAGTGTACTGGGGTAGCCAATTCGACTTCGTCGAAACTCACATCCCCATTTTTTTTGTCACATAACATCACTAGAAAAGTTGGCGTGCTGATGACGATGCGACTCCCCAAATTTGACCCTCTCATTGTTCATCATCATCAGTCGTCACAACGCGTCTTTACAGTCATTGTCTAATGTGAGAGTTCATATAGAGCTCTGTTAACCACTAAATGCTCGGCATGCGCGCCTCGGAATAAAGCCCAATGAAAATATCACGGAAAGCGGTTTCTATACGCAACCCGGATAGTAGTGATTCTACGCGACCGCGTTAAACGTCTGCTGGGTAGGGCTGCGCGCAACAATGGTTGATGCAAATGCCCGCCATTAGAATGAAAAAAGAAGCACAGGCTAGATGTCGCTTCCGGCAAACTGGAGTGCAGCGAGAGGCCAGGTTGTTCTCTCGCAGAGGGATCTTTCTTGCTCTTGATGACCAGCGCGTCTGGGCAAAATGGTCGATAGCATCGTTGCTATGCTTTCAGGTGAATCGGGGTGCGGCCATCACGACATTACGCTGCCACCGCGGACGCAACGCAGCGCGGTATGCCGATGAGAAAAAAACATCCTACTTTCCAGTGTATAACGAGCAAACAAATGTGCCAACGCTCGGTAGTGAGAGGAGCTCGGGGGAAATCCCCTCTTCGTAAAGCGGGAATAAAACAAACAAATGTGAAGGTCCTCTTTGTTGAAGACCCTGTAAAGCAGCTGTGAGGCTGGCGGATAATGAAGGGTCAATAAAAAAAGAACTGGTTGCTGGGGGGGGGGGGGGGATTTCTTGGCAGACAAACAAGGAAAAGGAGAGATAAAAGGGGAGAGGTCAGCCAGGCAGCACGCCGGCTTGCTATTCCATAAAAAATGAATAAAAATAAAATAGAAATAGATTTAAAAAAACGGCTCACAGGGAGCCCATGAGCTTTGTATCATGCAGACAGCGGAGCACTGCGCATTGTTTGCTGGGTTGTAATATGACACGAGCGACATAACAGCGTTATAACATGTAAGAGCGTTATATCCTGTAAAAATGGTTATGCAGAGAGGCGCTAGTCACAGAAAATTAGGACATCGGGAAGACGCGTTATATGAAAATAAGGAGGAAAATAACAAACACGCAATGACACAACAAAGTAATAACGCACCATTCTTGAGACACGCGTGTCTCCTTACTTCATGCGTAACTATATGATTGATCGCATACACATTTTAGATCGCCACAATACCGAAAGAATAACATGATCCGTACTCTCTTGAAGCCCACTCAGATGCCATACAATACTAACAAAACTGAAGAGTGCACGCAACCATAGATCGGCCCCAGAATGTCTGCCCTACCTTTGAGAATAAATGGGAGCGGCCTCAATAAATCACCTCCTCTCGTATATGCACTTTCATTTGGAACTGCCATCTCGTCGTGACTCACTTCATATAGGATGGATTCCGCATTTAGTGGGACGAGAAAGTTCTTAAAGGTCGCTGCTGCCGAAATTTGTCTCTATCAGATCGCGTTGAGAATGGCGTGACGTGTTCGTTATATACGGGATCGTACAATCTTCCCATAGAGGACGACCCTTGTCTGCAAGGGCCGAGATTTTGTAGGAGCCACCAGCTCCATATTTTTCTTTTTAATTCCAACTCCAACACGGGTGCCTAGCACGAAAACTTCCATATTTAAAGCGCTTACATAAGTCTCACTTATAAAGTCACTTATAAAGCCACTAACGAGGGCTACTTATGTACAGAAATAATTTGGTAAATCAAATTAGATGCAGAGAAGAAGGTGACTGTGCTCTTTTTTTACCAGTTTTATTAAACTGTGTCGTAATTCCGGACATCCATAGAACATTCTACAACATCACGATTTCTACGAAGAAGGATTTCGTTGCTATACCTATCCTCGTGGCCCTTTGAAACGTCGTATAAAAAACAGAGAGAGAGAAACATCATTTCGTGATCGATTGCGTACGCCGTCCTATGGTATACTGGCCTTCCGTCGTTTAGCTCTAACTAAAAGCCGCAATTAACGCGTGTGAAGGTCATTCGCCAAATTTGTGTACAGACAAATAAAAGAAAAGCAACAAGGAAGAATTGTCGCCTGAGGCTGATCACGACTTTGATTACACATTATCAATGTCAAATTCGCGCTTTTTTTCTGTTATCTCTTTCATCCAGTTCACCTACGAAATGCGGTCAGGATAATTGCTTATTTGTGCTATTAATTGCTAAGTTGTGAGTTGCTCCCCTCCGACGAGAACAATTCCGTTATCCTTTTAATTGAGTGCCGTATCGTACCGGTATCGTGTTTATCGGCCTGAAGGCTGTCTGGAAGTGTTTCTGATAAACACTGGTAGCAGTAATCGTCGTTAAGATAATCAGACAAACGTAATTTGTGAAACAGACTAGAGTCTGTGACGAGGGCTTCGTGTACAGAGGGTTACACGTGGGACTTAATAACGCTTCGCCGACGTCGCAATCGTCGAATCGAGAAAGACAACGATTGATTACGAAAAATCTTTCCAGGAGCAGTACTGCAAAGCAACACAGCCCCGCGACCGTTCGGCCTCGATATCGCTCTAAATGACGCTTGCATGGTGGACGTTTTGTGTTTTCTAGAGCACTTATCGAAAATTTATTTGGTCGCGGAAAATCATCTCCTTGCTGCCAAAATTCGTAGTGACCCAGGCTGACCTTTCCTTTCTACCTGCCTCTTTTTTTTTTTCGCAATAAACATATCCCCACCCCCACCCCCGAAAGCCGAGTGCAATAGGGGGGGGGGACGGTATATGTCTTATCAATGTTCTTTAGTTTCAGGGTCTGTTCAAGGCCTTCCACCCACCCCTATTGCACTCGACTTTCAGTACATTGTGCTGCTTGGGGAGCTATTGTCATCAAGGAAGAGCGCTCATGGCAAGGCATGCTGGGTACAGTAAGAACGTCAGAAAGTCAGAAACATGGCGTTGGTACTCGTGAGTACCATCGCATTGTTTATAGTCTTGGCTAACTGAGTTCCAAGCGAACTTGTAACTGTAAATAGTTACCATATTCAGTGAATGTCATTTAAGTTATTGTGGTGGTGCCACAGCTTTTGCCATGCGTTTGCATGCTCTGGACGACGTATAACGACGGACGACGAACATTTTCCGCTGCTGATATAAATAATTCCAGGATATGTTGATACGTTTTTTTTTTTCGTTTTTTTTCGCGATTAAGTTATGCGTGAGTTATTTATCGGCGAAATAATAAATAATATCGCATAAACAACAACGGAACGTGCAGTCTAACGAAGACGAGCATCAGCGCGGCTGTTTCAGAAATCAGAATTTGCCCGTCTTATTACTAGGTATCTGTTATCGGTCGGATTCAGGGATTGAGTCTTTGCAGGGCAGGTCGCAGCCCTGTACAGAGGAAGTGGCCGGACAAAGCCTCCTCGTTGGACGCTTTCTTGACGGAAAGAGAGAGGTATAATGGCGGAGGGCAAGTGAATATACCGGAGCCGTTCAATCTGACAGGCATCAAAGCAGAGACTTGACGAAGATTGCCCGATCGTGAGGAATCGCACGTTTCCGGTATCGCTGCCAGAAAACACTTTGCATTTCCATCACCCTTGAGATCTGGATCAGAAAGAAGTCATTTCGGAAACAGAGGTAGAATAAGTTTCGAACGCTTTCATGGGTAAGACCGCAACCTACCAGGTGTTTTATATAATATCTTAGATCCCCCTAAGTATTATGGGTGTATGGGTGCACCAGTAATGTGTAAAACTATTGTAGCCAGCTGCCTCTTGTGCAACATCACCCGGTACATCAACCTCTTGTGCACCCGGTACAGCTCCCGTCAACCTTAATAATAACGCTGGAAACAATTCGGTCTCCATTCCGAGCGCGATAACAGCCACCCTGGGGGCACTGGGGGAACGTTAAATAAACAAAATCCTTGCTTCAAAACTAACAGAATAATTTTGTTCAAGTAAGATTTCCTCATGACCCCAAGGAAGGATTGCTGTAGTCGCGCTCGGGAACGAAACTATATGTTTTCTGGTGTTATTATTAAGGTTGGCGGGAGATGTACTTCACCAACAAGGGACGCATGTTTTTCGTGAGGTTGATGTGGCTCCGCAAATAGAGGCAGATCGGGCTCAGCTTAAGAAAAGGATGTACGAGCCAGGTATGACTGGTTTGCAACAAGAAAGAAGCGCTAACCATGCATACGTATGCGCTGCTTTGAAAGCGGTTACGAAGTAAAAGTGGTCGCTCTTTCTGGGCGAACTTCCTGGAATTAATCTTATTGTTTTGCGTCTATCGCAGTGGGTGTATTTGGAGTGAGTGATAAGCCTATGCGCTACTCTGTCGCCTTCATAAGCGATTGGCTTGTGATAGAAGTTGCTTCAAGTCGAATCGTCGAAGAATGGCACATAGCCACACGTGACAAAGCAGTCTATATAGTTCAATATTAAAAAAGGCTTAGTATTGTTACCTGACGCACGCAGAATCATAAATAACTGGATAATGCAACTTCCGTAGTTTTTTTTTTTTTTTATTCTGTGAGAGCCACGCCTATATGAGACAGGGACAGGACTTAAGGAAGGAGTATATAGGCGACAGGGAGTTAATGTGCTTCCTGGGTCGACTTCGAGATGACGGATTACTCCAAAGTTCGTAGGGTAAGCTTCACACATGAATATCCGTCTCCGAGAGAGCGTTGCAACTACTCCTTCACGCTGTTTGTGAGACCGGACTGCATTAGTGACAACGATTCTTTTACATCAATAGTCCAGTATAAAGCTTCGCTCGTCTCTTTCCTGTGTTAGCCACATCGCGGCGGAATGAAAGTGGACATGGCGTCATGTTCGACAGTGATTTTGAATCTGTTGGACCAAACAAAGCCTAAATCATAGCTATCTATAGATAGACCATTAAAGATACTACAGTGGCCACATTATAATGTCTGCAGCACTATTTTAGAAACTCTACAGTCTACAGTGTTCAATATAACACTGTATTTGTTAACACTGTCGTTTCTAATTAGCCAACACTAGTGTGCTAGGTAAAGTCAGGAGATTTTGGCTTTGAGTGTTTTTGAATCATAATGGGACACATGATGAGCCCCAGTTGAGTTTGGATGTGTTCTTTGCAAGATATAAACCGCATACTTTGGTCCACATATTTGATGCCTTGACGGCCCTCTAGGTTTCCTGGCCTACGACGCCAACCCCTTTCCTTTCAACGACCACGCACGGCACACAAACAAACATTTCACGCACGAACACACCTATTACGACACACCCCAACACAAGTATACCGACTGTCACCAGACTAGGCCATACACCCTTTCCTTCCTGTCAATAAAGACATCACCTAAGACACAAGAGAACGGAAGTCTGTCTTGTCTTTTGTTCACACCCGCGCACCGCCGCACTCTGCTCGCGTGCCCGAACACAACGGCGCCAATGTCTCCTTTGCTATACTCGCACCCGCTTTATCTCACGCGCTATCGTCACGAACCCGATCACACTCGCGATAGCGGCGACGGAACGTGTCCACTACGTCATATACTCACAACGGATAGCGCTCTGAGTTTGTCGCACGAATCAAATAGGGTGAAGGGAGAGTACTTCCGTCGGATCAGTTCTTCTCGCTGATCATCATCTTGCGCAAGAGGTGGACTTCGTTGTACTTCTGCTAAGCGAGCGTTCAATTTATCTGATATAGAAGAACAACGGCTTCAAGATATCGCGGATGGGCTTCTATATTACAACTGACACTGTGGAAGAGGAGTGTTCCGGGAGCTTCGTTGCCGCGTAGCCTGGTATTAAAGGTATCACACGAGTGATGGCCATTTGTTTGAAGGGACCGCGTTAGAGGCAGGATGGCATTTTCGGGGAAGATTGAATAGGGCAGTTCATTAGATGGGCGTGAATGATAGATGTTGTTTGGTCTGTCGGAAGTATTTAAACGCGCCGTGGGAGTAAAGCGATATCTGTAGTCAGATTTGACTGACTGCGCTGTCAGGTGAATGCCGTGTGAATGGAAGTTTCGAAATTTTTGTGTAGGAGAGAGAACCCGATAATATATTCCGATTGAGCGAACATCTTCTCGAAGAGCTCGTGGAAGCAACGTGTTAAGCAACTCAAGGGAAAGGTGCTGACGCTAGGAATCGAACCCGGGCCTTCTGATTTCCGGTCAGATAATGCTTCTGCTACACCACGACAGCAGGCTTTCATTGGGCTTGAGTGCCTCAAGTAAAATGGTAACGGACAACCAATCACGCTGTTCCCATTCTCTCTTACATATTTCTCACTCATTCAGAAGACCCAGGTTCTATTCCTGGTGTCAGCACCTTTTCCTTGAGTTGCTTAATTCGTTAATTTCTGGGCGTTCGAGGCTTACGTGTTTGTGTCGTCCACATTTGGTGCCTCGGCTAATTCTCGTTGTTTACGCAAGCAACGTGCCTCGTTCGGAGTAGAGCTGTCGGGCGGCAATGTCAGGGAGCCCATACCCAAGCGCTTTTGGGTCTCCAAAGAAATAGGGGGTAGTCACTGCAGCCGCACAGAATTGTAATGGCAGGATCGGCTCGCCGTTGTTGGCCACACAGAAGTGGGCGTCGTCACGACTATAGAAAGAAGAAAAAAAAAAAGAAAGAACGACGGATGGAGGATAGAGGATGAAGGGGGAAGATGCGTCGAGCGTGCATAAGTTCGTCGGGGAGAGCAAAGTGTTAGATGGGTCGTTGAGCAGGACCTGCCTTCTGCAGAAAGAGAATAAGGTTTCTTGCCCTAGTGGAACGTTTGGCAGAAGAACCACTCCACTCCGAGACTGGGAAGTGACCCGGGTTGGAATCCGGGCGTCGGCTGTGCTGTCTGGGTGTTTTCTCTGGATTTTCCTCAGACGCTTGAAGACAAATGTCGGCACAGTGTCCTGTGAAGCCTGCCCAGGACGGACGACCCCTCCTGCGATAGCGGTGGCGTTTCCCGTCTGCACTCTAAAAACAGAGCTTCACCACATAGCACGCTCCTAGCCAACCATCATCCCGAACGACAACGTTCTCTTGCTTGATTTGATGAAAATGGGGGGCGTACGCCATTTTTGTGGCAATTATGAACTGCATAATGCCACAGAAATGGCGTACGCTCCCCGTTTTCAACAAGTCAGGGGAAAGAACGATGTCACTCGGGGTGATGGTTGGCTAGGAGCATGTTATGTGGTGAAGTTCATTTTTAAGAGTGTGGGTGTGGCCGACTACGTATGGCAAGCACCATCCCCACCACCGCCACCACCATCTGTTTTAAGAGTGTACCACCAAGTTGCTAGCATCCTTCACCGTGTTCGAACCAACAACCTTGGGATCATTGGGCGTTATGAAGTGATCGAGGCCGGCATTTGGCGACGTGAAAGCACGAATTATGATAGATAGAAATCGGGGGAAACCATCCAACCACTTCACCGCCTGTATGGCATTCGCATCTGCAATCGTCGTACAAGTTCGATCCGGACGGATATCAGATTTTATTTTCTGTTTGCTTACCGGAAACGCTCCTTGGCTTTTTTTTTCTCAGAATTCTTTCCTGCACACAAGCAAGAATATCTTTGTATTTCGTGTTAGCACCGCGAAGCAGGTGTGGCTATGCGCCACGTACAGACGTAGACATGTCTACGTCTGCATGGAGAAAGGGTAGAAGGAAGGATTTAGACAGCGTGGGGCTTAGTATGCGTTATGGGTCGGCTTCATATGGAACAGTGCCGACATCCACGTAGAAAGTCCGCCAGAAAACCCAAGGGAAACCTTTTTTTTTTTTTTAATTTCGTGTTAGAGCCGCGAAGCGAGTGTGGCTATGGGCGACGTACATACTTGAATAGAGGAGAGCAGGAACGAGTGTGGGAGAGAGGGTTAGTATGCGTCCTGGGCCGACTTCAAGAATAATTGTGCCGACATTCGTCTGGAAAATCTGCCGGAAAACCCAGGGAAAACCGCAGACAGCACAGCCGGTGGTGGAAGCGCATCCAACCACCTCCCAGTCTCCAACGTGACTCTGTAGCCGATGTTGGTATTCACTTGGCCACGACCCTGGTACGACAAAGACATGAAACATTCAGTCACCTGCGACTAAGAGAGGAAGGGAAGAGGAGTGATCGAACCCTGCGGGCTGTTCGACTGTTTGCGTGTTTGCGCGTTCTGTGACTTCGCTGTCGCAATCACCACCACTACTAATCATCATCGTCATCATCATCATCACCGCCATCTAGAGGTGTGCGCCGCCGCCGCCGCTGCCGCCGCCGCCGCCGATGTTGAAAAATCGGCGCGGTTGTTGAGTGTTCCCATTTTGATCCGTTTTCCGTAAAAAAAAAAAAAAGAAAAAAAAAACACTCTCATACATCTAATCTTTTCGTTTGTTTTTCTTGCATCGTAGGTCCCAGGCTTCATTTGTGGTGTTTTTAGCAGTAAGAATTTAATCACTGATATACTGCTTATGCTTCACAGTTTCGTTTCACAGTCCACCCTGGAGGCACAACTCCAGGGAAACTTGTTTGTTTGTTTGTTTGTTTGTTTGTTTGTTTATTATACGTTCAAGACCCTCACTTGTCATTCAATTCCTGCAGGTTGTTTGCCGGTCTCCATTAACACCATAGCACTAGTCATTATCCATATACAGGGTGTTTTTTTTTAATTCCTTACAAAATTTTCGTTAAAAAAAAGAAAAGAAAAGAAAACTAGCGGAACAAAATGGATGCCGTTTTTGAGTTGGTCAGGCGAAGATTATCTCGAAGAAAGTATGTAACTACAAGATCATCATTTACCTAAAATTCATTAATTCTTTAATTAGGGGATTTCGCGCAAAAGCGAGTCGCAGGACGGAAGACATTCCTCGTTGAAAGCAACTCCGTGTTTAAAAAATCCTTAAACGCGCACGTGTGTTGAAATATCTGACGCTGAATGTCGCTATGCAAATGCGCCGAAACCAGAAGTACGCAATTTCCGAGCGCAGAAATGACGAGACGTTCGCCTTATGTGGGCTGGAAAGCGATCTATCTGGCCAACAGACTAACTCCTACACCAATCAGCTCGATCGCTACAAAGCACGTGGTCCTCTCATGTGGATCGCCTGTCGATCTTTCTGCGCTCGAAAAGTGCGTAGCAAGTAGTGCGTTTTATGTGTGTCGGCGACAAGCACCCCGTCAAATGGTGTTTTCAATCGCGAGATCGCGCGGCTTATAATGCGCGCGAAGCGTTCCAGCCACAACCCACTCACTCTGGACAAGCTTATACTGTAAAACACTTTTATTTCGCGAGCCCTTAATTTTCGCGAATTTCGCGAGTCGAGAAAATTCGCGAACTTTAATGGCACGCCAAAAATTTCAAAACAGAGAAGGAGGAACTCGAGGAGCGCGCGAAATTTAGTGGTTGCGAATATATCCCTGTTGATTCGCGATAATTTAGGGCTGCGAAATTAAAGGGTTTTACAGTATTTCTTCGTGATAACTACAGCCTCTGCAAAAAAAAAAAAAAGTCATATCGTTTTCAGCTATAGTTTGTATATGTAAATATGCAAACGTAAGGCTTACGTTTGCATATTTACATATATCTACTATAATTTCTCAAAAAGAGCCACTGGATCACTGGAACAAGCTTTTACGCGTTGTCGTCCTGCGAACGTTCGGCATCGCTATAACTGTTACGTGTGGTTACCATTTAAGGGGTGGCTCATCGTCCTGACTGTCTAGTTATGTTGGTTTCTCCAGCGAAACCGGCCCTTAACGGGCCCTGTCGAAGTGCTTGGGTGATGACCTTCCTGAAGTGCGTTCTCTTAATATCCCTTTGCGTGTTCTTGTTTTCTTTCATAATACGCGCGTATACAGTGCTGATGTACTTGTTTGGCGCAAGGTGCAATAAATACTGTTATCATCTCGGTATCTATGATGGAGAAAATGCCCCCGCCCTGAGGCGTCAGTGCGTCCCCGTCCGAGAACACATATTGACAGCCCTAGGGGCCCACGCCGATAAGACAGTGTCGGCGTGGCGCCGCTGACGCCGCCGCCGGTCCTTCAACCTGCTCTACGCCGCCGCCGGAAAAAATGCTCACGGCGCACACCTCTACCGCCATCCTCCTCCTCTTCATTGGCATCATCATTCCAGAAGTTTTCCACCAAAGTAACTGGTGCAAGTGATGTGGAGTTGCGGGCCTCACACTAGTGAAGCCCAAATCCCCACTTTATACTCAAAATAACCAAACGAACCAACCTATTTGCGCGTTACCTGCACCTGGTATTGCATCGCCGAGGTGTCTATATGGATGAATGGTGCGAGGTAAAGCACATCCTCATGACCAGATTCCGTTGTAGCCTCGGTATGGAACTTCTGAATGATGTTCCCTCGAAGGATGTGGCCACGCCTGCTAATTAGCCGCGTCTCAATGGCGATCGGGATCGCGCTTAGATTTTGCATTTTCCCAACAACTCGCCTCAGGACGTAATTTGTGGGTTTCTCCAGAAGCCAATCGAAGGACAGTTTCAGTTTTAATCGCAACAGCGGCGTCTGATCAAGTTGACTTGTATCTCTTGCAATAGTTCCGGCCCACGCGGTGCGCGTGCCAATGCTTTCCTTTCTGTTTTTCTTATGTAGGATAAATATAAAAAGTATTGACTTATTCGCCATGAAATGATGTTGCATTTATCCCCTGGCATCACCTCGTCACTCACGGCACGTTTATTACGCCACGAGACGCGACTTCCCTAGCCAATCAGAGAACAGTTCGCACTCGAAGTGGAGCTTTTGGGCACTAAAATGCAAAAAACAACTTGCTCTCAAGTTAAAGTCTGTGTTGCAATTAGTATAATGCGATCAAAATTAGTTTACACAATGCTACCGTTTAGAAGAAAAACGCAATGAAAACAGAGCCGTCTTTGGCGCCAACGAATGGGATCCCCAGGAGGCAAAGATTGGCGGCATCCAATGAACCAGCAGGAGAAGTAGTGTTCGTAGTGTTCCGTATGTGCGTGGCATGATGCGCACTGCGGTATTTTTCAATACCGATTCACTGAATTGTCGCCCGCAACAGTTTTCGCGAGTATTCCATTGACAACATTTATCTTCACGTCCTTCGGACAGCGACGCCAGTCCGCTTCACAACGTGCATTGTGTTTTTAACCATGACGTGCACGCGCAGCATGGACTAAAAGTACCGATGGACGAGCTCAAACGACGTTCACTGCTTAGCGCCGAAGCAAGAAAGAGTCCGCTGTAATTTTGATTGTATATCTCCATAACGGAATAAAGTTTTGAATTATGATAACAAGTACGCAATTAACGTGACGTGTAACGTAATTTGAAGTGAACTTGTTTTGGCATTTTAGTGCCCCTTTAAGGGTAGTTCCACCCGCGATCGTGTGGTCGTCCGCAGAAAACCCACCGGGGCACGTGACCCGTCATGCGAAAAGGTACACCCTAAAAACAGAACTTCACCACATAGCACGCTCTTAGCCAATTACCATCCCGAATGACATCGTTCTGCCCCCTTGTTAGTTAAAAACAGTAGGCGTACGCCTCGCGCTTTCCACAAATCGGTATTGATAAAGGTATCATTCTGTGCAATCATTGGCCTTCCGTTGGCTCGCTACGTACTTTCCAGGACGTAGAACAGGTTGTAGGCCAGGATGCACAATGTGCGTGGTGTTACGCTGCCCCCACTGTGAGGCCGACGACGGCGAGCTCCTTCACTAGCAGTATACTGGTACAACCACCACCATCTGTTTTTAGAGTACGACGTCGTCGTCGTCCTGGCGGGCTATCTGCTGCTGCCACAGACGACAACGACCTGCCAGCCAGTCAGATCTACACTGTTAAAACAGAACTTCACCACATAGCACGCTCATAGCCAACCATCATTCCGAATGATATCATTCTGTGCATTGATTTGTTGAAAATGGGAGGAGGCGCCTATCTGGGACAGATTATCTTGTCCCAGATAGGCGCCTCCCTTCTGTTTTGAACAAATCATGACACAGAATGATATCATTCGGAATGGTGGTTGGCTAGGAGCGTGCTTTGTGGTGAAGTTCTGTTTTAACAGTGTACGTATTGGTTCTACCGGCATCGTCCTATACACTCTTAAAAATGATGGTGGTGGCGGTGGTGATGGTAAAAGGGCTCGCCGTTGTCGGCCTCACAGAGGTGGGCAACGTAACGACTGACGCCCTAGGGGAATGTGCGTCCTGGGCCGACTTCTAAGGGAACTGTGCCGAGATACGTCTGAAAGCATCTGAGGAAAACAAACTTCACCGTTTAGCACGCTCCTAGCCAACCATCATCTCTCCCCTGATTTGCTAGAGACGGGAGGCGTACGCAATTTTTGTGACAATTATAAACTGCATAAGTGTCACAAAAAGGCGTACGCGTCCCGTTTTCAACAAATCAGGGGAAAGAACGATGTCATTCGAGATGATGGTTGGCTAGAAGCGTCCTATGCGGTGAAAGTTCATTTGTAAGAGTGCATGGTGAGACCACGAACATATTTCCGCTGGGACATTCCATCGCCGCCGGTCGGGACTCGTGTAGAGGAAGACAATCTCCTCTACAGTTGCTCGGCATGTGACCGCCATTGCCTTATAACAACCACCGGACATTGATTCACGCACAGCTGACGCTGAAAATCGGGTTACAATTGCGTAACCGTCTCTTCAACTCTTTTAGTCATACCCATAGTCATACTATATGGAACTGGCGAAAGCGATCATTTCGAGCGCTTCTGTAGCATTTTGCTCTTTGTGGCACGTGATGCCTATAGCTCCGAAGAACGCGTAGAATGCAATGAATTTCGTTCTTATTTTCGAACTCTAATGAGCCAATTGATGGTTAATGGTGCATAGGGGCCTAACTGGTGCATGACAAGTCAACATTTTTCCTTCTACATCGTATAATCATTACGAATTTTGAGTTTGCAGTGTGAGAGGCCATCTTCTCAGCTGAGGACTCGGCGAAAATTCCGAGGCCAGTTTTCTTTTCTTTTTCTCCTTCAGAAAGAACTGCGAGAATAAGAGTGGGCGCCTCCTGGTGGTGACGTTCTGTATTTCATTCCACTCAATTGGAGCTTATGTTTCCCAGCCCATTTTACCTGCAGGGGACTAACGAGCGGAAGAAACGTGACGCGAGGATGTCGTTTAATGTGGGAAACAATGGTGTCGTCGGCGCCTTATTAGATGAACGATGGTCGATTGGACCCCGACCGGTTAGGGTCAGGGTTACTGGCACCAGCGTGCCTATCTCATATATTCCGGTGCAACGGTGACACGTTCTGTTTATTCGATGACATCTCCTTGACTCGATCAATCCGTGCAAGGGCGATGAAAAGTAAATGGTACCTGCTGTTTCTGATGGACTGTGTCATCGTGTCAAGGTATCGAAAGGAATATAGCGGTGGTACTTTGACATGGGAGTATATACACGACGCTAGTTTTGCTTGTGGTGGGCGAGGTTATAAGAGTGCACACGCTTAGAAAAAAAAAAAAGGTGGAGCAGTTACACCTTTTACGCGGTAATAGTTGTCGCGTATGTTGTGCCTAAAACTTTCAAAGTTCTACCTGCTGCCTACGAATGATATGGTTACCGTTTCTGATTCGGTGAGCGAGGGGGGCGTACGCCTTTTTGTAGCAATTTGGATATATGATAATTGCTTTTACCACCCTTTTACACCCTTTATCAGATGCTATGTTGACCTAGGTGGTAACTATAGCAGTTATCACCTTTTTACACCCTTTTGTTTTTCTTAGCGTGTACGCGGCAGTGGCCAGAGGTCGACACTTGCGACCTCTGCTCAGTCATGCTCACTCATCTACTGCTCAGCTCCTTATTTGCTTTCTCACTTCCAGCTCATCTCTCAGTTTGCTTACTCATGCTTAGCTTGTATACTCACGCCACAGTGTGAATGAGTGAGCGCACTCATAAGTGTGAGTTTTGTCAAGTATGACACGTTCAACCATTTAGCAGCCGCAGGCGCTTTGATAATGAGATTGCCCTTCGCCCATGGTCTTACCCTGCCATATAGTTACTGTTCAGGATATCGAGAAGGGCCTAATGGGCTATTACGATGGTTAGGATGATAGTGGGAGAGGGATCCGTTTCTGGAACTAGTCTGGTTGATCTACGTATAGCGCCCGCGGAAATCGGAGGCTTTTTTTACCGCTCTCTACAACCCTACGTTTTCTCATGCTCAACTCATCCGCCACATTGAGCGTGAATGAGTTTCGCCGAGGTGTGGTGGCGGCGTAACGAGGAGGGGTGGGGTGGTTCGGGTGTATACAAGCCCCCACACCCCGAAATCGTAACTTTAGTTGTGCGTTTGGGGAAACGTGGGTTATATATCCTCCTCACTATGTAAAGTTCCCGTATAGAACCCATCCCGAAATATATTCGATGGGGACTTCGACGGTGACTGCCAACGATATTCGAACGAAGTGACTGATCTGTTAGGTACTGGCCCATTGCATCAGTGTCTATTTTTTTCTGGTACCTGACACTTCTGGTGCTCTACATATTGGGGTCCAGTATGACCTGCTGCGTTGAAACGTCCCCATTCATCGTCTACAAAAAAAAACGTAGTGGTCATGTTGTTCTACACTCTTAAAAATGAACTTCACCGCATACCACGCTCCTAGCCAACCATAACCCCGAATGATATCGTTATCTGCCCTGATTTGTTGAAAACGAGTGGCGTACGCCTTTTTTGTGACACTTATGCCGTTCATAATTGTCACAAAAAAGGCGTACGCCTCCCGTTTTCAACAAATCAGGGCAGATAACGATATCATTCGAGATTATGATTGGCTATGCGGTGAAACTCATTTTTAAGAGTGTAGGAGCGTGGTATGCGATGAAGTTCATTTTTAAGGGTGTACGCTCCTGAAACAGAAGTTCACCACATAGCACGCAGAAGGCCAACCATTGCATAGAATGATACCGTTAGCACCCCTGATTTGCTGAAAGCAGGGGGCGTACGACTTTCTCTGACACTTGTGCAGTTATGACAGTTGTCAAAAGGTGGTGGTGGTGATGGTGATGGAACTGCTTGCCCTACACCCTTAAAAATGAACTTCACCACATAGCAGGCTCCTAGCCGACCATCATCCTGAATGACAACGTTCTCGACCCTGATTTGTTGAAAACGGGAGGCGGAGCCTATTTTGTGGGTATTATGCACTTCACAAAATAAGGTCCGCCTCCCGTTTTCAACAAATAAGAGGCGAGAACGTTGTCATTCGGGATGATTGTTGGCTAGGAGCGCGCTATGTAGTGAAGTTAAGTTTTAAGAGTGTATAGTCGGCCACACTCAGGCGGGCAACGTCACGGCTATAGCAGGGGGGAGAGATCTGCGTCCTGGGCAGACTTCACAGGGAAATGTGCCGACATTTGTCTTAAAGCCGTCTAAGGAAAACCCAGGGAAACACCTGGACAGCACAGCCGGCGCCGGGATTCGGGTCCGGGTCACCTCCCAGTCTCTGCGTGGAATGCCATCATCGACCACGATTGTCAGAAAAGGGCGTACACCCCTTATTTTCAACAAATCAGAGAAGAGAACGATGTGATTCGGGATGACGGTTGGCTAGCATCGTGGTATCTGATAAAGTTATGCGATGTAGTTACGTCGAGACTGGGAGGTTCGACCCGGGTTCGAATCCCTGTGCCGGCTGTGCTGTCTGTGGGTTTTCCTTGGTTTTCCTCAGACGCTTTCAGACATATGTCGACACAGCTCCCTTAGAAGTCGGCCCAGGACGCACATTCCCAGGGCGCCTGTCGTGACGTTGCCCAATGCTCCTTTCACCACCACCTATGCGGTGTAGTACTGAGCAACTGTGACACCTATAGTACGAGCGTGGATTAAGACATCGTATTTGCGTAACCTGTCCCAGAGACACTTGCTTGTAATTCCACGTCACCTTCATGGTCACGACGAGGAAGCGAGGAAAGTATAGAACTATTCCCACACGGGAAGACAGGACATGCCTCGGCGGCGACATTTTCCCGGACACAATAATAGGCAATCGCGCAACAACAGCAAGAAAACACGCAACGACAGGGGTCGAAAGTGACATGGGTGAAACAAAGGGAAAAAAACATTTTTAGGTCTTCCGCTGGAGGAAATTGAGAAAACAATGGGGATAGCCCGGCTTAGATTCGATTACCAGTAACCACCCTTTGTAGTTGGTTCTCTGTCGACTTTCATTCGGACGGGTATTCTTATAGCGAAGAGGCGTATGTGCTACTTTCTTATTTAGGCGTGGGCTGGGACTCGTTTTTCTTTTCTTTTCTTTTTTTCTTTTTTTTCTGTATGTGTGTCTGCGCGCTCGATGGCTGGTGGAATTTAATGCTATTGCAGGATGAATGCGATTGTGAATAAGTGGGGTGACTCGTGAATGTCGACCTGTATAGATTGAATCGTATTGAAATGAATTGTGATGAGAAAACGAGAAATTGAATACGTTCGACAAAATGGAGAGGGTGCAGACTAACTGGTGCACGATGATGAAAGAACGAATAACCGAGAGACACGGGACACGCAGACAGTTTTTGTGAACGTTTTCGTGTTTGTCTGCGTGTCCCGTGTCTCTCGGTTATTCGTTCTTTCATCATTGAACACGTTGAAGTACGAATGCTGCATCCTCTCAGAGTGAGGGTGACTTTCTTCGATAGCAGTATTGACATTAAGTCGAACTTGCGTATGTTTCCCGTTGAACAGACTCGCGATGTGTACTATTTCATCTGCAACGTGTGTATAACATGTCATGTTTATGCGGCATTATGCACCGCACAGAAGGATATTTCCGTGGGCGGGTAGTTCCAAATAAATAAGTTACTTTTTTTCGTTCTTTCGAACTTTCGGTATCTGGTGGCTGAAGATAGCGATCCAACAGTATACTGCTCGGAGAAAAGACCCGAAACAGGAAGATTTGGACACTAAAAGTGGAAGCAGAAAACGAGAGTACGTGCTGACGATTTCAGCCAAGATGGTTCGTCCTGCTTCCTCTTCTCGCGTTTCTTTCTTTTTTTTTTTTTTTCTTAATCTTCCCGCCTTATTTTGGTTGTCTTTCAAGGAGCCATCACCTCAGGACCCATGACTATAAGGACGCGGACGAAAGTGCTTACAGTTTTTTTTAGTTTTTTTCAGTTCAAATGTTTTATTTTACAGCTTGTACAGAGGTAATGCCATACAAAATGGGGTAAAGAAATTGAATGCATTATACGGCACGAATTAGAAGGATCAAACGCCATAGGCGTGGAATTGATCCAATATTGTATGCATACAACTCAAGCTGACATACGACAGTGATCGCTAGGAAACACAAAATAAAAAAATAAAAAATAATTAGTATTACAAACGACTCATACAGGACCAGGACCTTTCAATCAAAGAAGAAAACACCAATATCAACAACATGAAGAGTCAACACCTGATATGTAAAGCACCAACGACAATTACACAGCGCTTTCACCCATGAAATAATCATGAATCATCTTCCTGAGAACCACTAACGAATTACAAGTATGAATATAAGGTGGAAGCGAGTTCCAAACTTTGGCCGCGAAATACTGGAAAGAAAAGTAGCCATAGTTGGTTCGAATACTAGGCAAAGTTATGACTGTTGCAGTGGCGAATGTTATGACTGTTTGCCGTCTAAGACAAATCAAAAGCCAGGAGGCACGCTCTTCTTCGGTAACATATCGTGGCTTGACATAACCTGAAGGATCCAGAACTAAAAATTGCACGTTTTGATCTTTACCGCACGAACAAAATGAAGGCCCGGGCCGTGTTTGTTTGCGTGCTCTCAATGCGTGATTGTTTGTCGTACGATTCCAAACGAACGGCTGAAACAAAAATAAATGAAAGAACGGCATTTGATATCGAACGAGCACTAAGGTTCTTTCGCGGACGGGATGTATGGGAAAACAAATGTGGAAAGGTTGTGAAGGTACTGAAGTGAATGCATCAATACAACAACGTTGATTTTGTCAGTGGTGAAGCTTTTGTGTCACTATTATCAGCACAACCACCACCAGTGCGAACGCTATATTTCCGCCGTGAATGTTCTATATTCCGCACTCTTAAAAATGAACTTCACCGCATAGCACGCTCCAAGCAAACCATGATCTCGAATGATTTCGCTATCTGGCCTGATTTGTTGAAAACGGGAGGTGTACGCCTTTTTGTGACAATTATGAACAGCGTAAGTGTCATAAAAAGGCGTACGCCTCCCGTTTTCAACAAATCATGGCAGATAACGATATCGTTCGAGCTGATTGTTGGATAGGAGCGTGCTATGCGGTGAAATTCATTTTTAAGAGTGCGTGTTAGCGCCGCGAAGCAACTGTGGCTACGGGCAGCGTACAGACGTCGACAGATGTAGAGAGGACAACAGGAATGAGTGAGGGTTAGTACAGGTCCTGGGCCGACTTCAGGGGGAATAGTGTCGACGTATGGAAAATCTGCCGGAAGACCCAGGGAAAACCTGAGACGTCACGGCCGGTGCTCGGGATTGAAGCCCACGTGACCTCCCAGTCTCGGTGTGGAAGGTGATCATCCTAACCATTTAAGCAGCCAACTCGAATCGTATGGAACGGCGAGGGCTCAGGCGAGCTGGTGGATGTATATGTTAATGTATGTTCGTCTCCCGGGTGTGTGTCGTAACGTTTGATAGTATGTCAGTGGTACCGCATCGATAGGGACGGCGGTTCAGTTGCTGGTTCACTTTGCGTTCTTATTATTGAGAGTTGTGCGTGGCGCGGACAAGGAACGTTGTCCACTACGATTTTACGCGATTTGCTTCGTAGACGACCGGTCGCTCCCTGATGGGACTTCGCCGGCTCTTGTTCCGCAAATGTAGGTTATACGCAGGGTTGCTGTGACTCATTATTTCGCTCTCCACGCCAAGGGGGAATAAATATTAAGACGAGTTATGTAGGAACAAGTGCAGAAGGAAAAGAAGTAGAAAAACGCATTTTGCCCCTACACTCTAAAAACAGAGCCTCACCGCATAGCACGCTGTGCATCAACCATTGCCACGAATGATAGGGTTATCGCTTCTGATTCGAGGAGAGAGGGGGCGTACGCCTTTTTGTGACAATTTGGGTATATGGTAATTGCCACAAAAAGGCGTACGCCTCCCTCTCTCCTCGAATCAAAAGCGATAACCCTATCATCCTCGGCAATCGCTGCGGTGAAGTGAAGTGGTCTCACGTATGTGGGCTGCATCACGACTGTGGCCAGGGTGAGATGATATGGTGTGATAAGATAACATATCTTAAAAATGATCTTCACCTCATAGCACGCTCCTAGCCAACCATCAGCCCGGGTGACATCGTTCTCTCCCCTGATTTGCTGAAAACGGGAGGCGTACGCCTCTTTTGTGACACTCATGCAGAAGTTTTGTCAGAAAAAGGCGTACGCCCCGCGCTTTCCACAAATCTAGAATGATAGAGATATCACTCTGTACAATGTTGGCCTTCAGCGTGTTATGTTGCTATGTGGTGAAGCTTTATTTTAAGAGTGTAGGGTTATCGCTTTGATTCGAAAGAGAGAGAGGGTGTGTGTGTCTTTTGTGTCAATTTGGATATATGGTAATCCCACACAAAAACGCATAGCCCCTCCCCTCTCTCTCTCTCTCTCTCTCTCTCTTCGAATCCGAAGCGATAAGCCATTCGTGGCAGTGGTTGGCGAAAAGCGTGCTATGCGGTGAAGTTCTCTCTTTAGAGTGTATGCCAAACACAGGCACGGATGGGTTATCCCTTCTGATTCGAAGAGAGGGGCGTGCGTCTTTTTGTGTCAATTAGCATATCAAAATGACACAAAAAGGCGTACTCTCCCCTCTCTCCCTTTGAATCCAGAAGAGATAGCCCTATATGTATAATTCCAACGGTTGGCGCACAGCGTGATCGCGGTGAAGGCCAGCCATTGCACAAGAATGATAAGTTTATCGCTCATGATTTGTGGAAAGGGGCGTGTGCCTTTTTCTGACAAAAAATCAACCGCATAAGTGCCACAAAGAGGCGTACGCCTCCCCATTTTTAACCAATCATGAGGACGAACGACGTCATTCGGGATGGTGGATGGCTACGAGCGTGCTATGCGGTGAAGTTCTGTTCTGGGAGCTGTTTTATCTCTGTGGCGGGGCTGTGTATATGTAAGCCTTGTAGCAAGAGACATCCAACTTCAAGCGTACGCTCTTAAAACAAAGCATCACCACATAGCACGCTGAATGCCAACCAATTACAGAGTGATACCTCTATCACTCTTGATTTGTGGAAAGGGCCGGGCGTACGCCTTTTTGTGACAATTAACATTTCTGCATAAGTGTCGCAAAAAGACGTACGCCTCCCGTTTTCAACAAATCAGAGCAGATAACGATATGATTCGAGATGATGGTTTCCTAGGGACGTGCTATGCGGTGAAGTTCATTTTTAAGAGTGTAGCACAAGACCATCATTTAACATATGTACAAGAAACCTCCAGAGAGGCGAGGGGCAGTTTCCAAGAAGAGAAGAGGAGTAGGAACGAGAGAGAGAGAGGGGGGGGGGGGAAGACAGAGGGATGCGAGTGCATCCATGCTCATGATCCGTGCTCATGATTATGAGGGGGGTGCATGGTGGACTGTGCTGTAGCCTTTCCAACAGGAGGCGGCTGTGCTGTCTGGGGGCTTTCCCTGGGTTTTCCTGAGACACTTTAGGACAAATGTCGGCACAGTTCCATATGAAGTCGGCCCAGGACGCAGGATCCCTCCAGTCCGATAGTGGTGACCACTGTGGTCGTGACGTCGCCCGCCGAGAGTGGCTGACTATACTGCAAGCTAGTTCCACCACCACCACCACTCTGTTTTTAGAGTATACAAGTTCCCTTCTCACTGTTCCTTGCCGTAAACGGTACCAAATCATTTTCTTGCTTTAAGGAGGAAGAGGAGGAGTGTCGTTGGGAGGAACCCGAGAGGTCTGCCTGCCTGATTAGGCGGCATGTTTCTCGGGAAGGGAAAGGTGGTGGAGAGGAGGGGAGGAAAGGGTGAAGTAGAAGACCGAGCGGAATCCGCTCGGGGGGAGGATAGCTGCGTCCATGGGCCGACTTCAGGGGAACTGTGCCGGCATACGCCTATTACACATCTGAGGGAAACCCAGGAAAAACCCCAGACGGCACAGCCGGCCCGCGGATTCGAACCGCGGACCTCCCAGTCTCCAAGCGCACGCGTTACCGCTGCGCCACCGGAGCTGGTTTCTTGCTTTAACAGAAGTGATACACCCTCATTAGAGCAGTCAGTACATCTATCGTGGCGGTTCCCAGCTTGGATTCCCTATTTCACACTCCCCCACCTCTTCTATACTACTCGCTTCTGCTCACGTCACGCTTCCCATGTAACAGACATCTCCCACTTTACGTGTACGAGTCCTGCTTACCAGTCATATTTGTTAGAGTTCTCTGCTCAATTCGTGCTCAGCAGCAACAAAAAATAGATGATGACCATGACATTGGGTGTTGCATTCTGGTTCTCCGTCTTCTCGAGAACCCAGTGATTCTCATACCGTCGCTGGTGTCAGTTCAATACCAGTATGTTTTAACCTGATGTCTTCCTCGTGCTCACATCTATTACTTGTCTTATATGTCGTATCATTAGGGTTCCGCGTTTTCGGTTTTTATTTTTGGGCGGATTCAGCGTACGTTTTTCGGTGTTTATTGGTTTTCACGAAATCGGCGTTTTCCGATGTTCCATTTTTTTTTTTTTTCTGTCGTGTACATGGTTTACCCGACATTTATCGGCGAATAGAAATCACAATGTAATTTCAGTGCCATGCGTCTAGCGCAGCCTTACCAATAACAACAATCAATACGAATTACCAGCTTTGTGACATCAAAGTAGTAGAAAAAGAAGGGTAAGCCGAAAAAGTAAACGAACATTTTTCACTTAGCATCGTATTTCTGTATGATTTTCTGACCTGCATCAACAACCTGCTGGGCATGTGCAGCAATTTATCCCTGTCATAGTTCCTGGAATGCCCCTCTGTATTCGGTGTTTTTCGATGAAACCGAATCGGGGGAAATTTACCCGGCGTTTTTTTTTTTCGGTATTTTCTGATTAAAACCGAAATCATGGAACCCTACGTATCATATATCCTTCGTCCTTCGCATTCCCGTCCTGACCTAAAACAAGATTGTCAAAAATTCGCTTGAGGCGTATATTCATTTTCCGTTCTATTCTCTGTGTAGTACATGTATACCAAATGACGCCTTCGCTGCCACCTTCACGTCGTCCCTATGTTACGGAAGCTGCCACTGCCATCTATGGCCAGTAAAGAGAGGAGCATCCTGACCTCCGCGACCTTCTTGCGAATAGGAGCGAATGGCCAAGCAGTGCGAGCTGATGCAATCACTCCAAATCTGTCAGATTTGCCGCATTGGAACTATAGCAACCTGTCAGTGCTCTCCAGTGAGCTTCTTGTGGAACATTCCTGCGTGCTACACAAGTGATTGAGTGGAAAACGAGCGCATTGTGTGCCCTACGGTGCTCTCCTGCAACATTGTATGTCTTTGCTCTGCCCTTGTCGCACTGTGGACGCAGAGATATTGTGTTAGATGATATTGCAAGTATATGCTCTTCTGTAGCTGATACCAAGACAACAACAACAACGATAACTTTATAGCGAGGTGATGAATGGGGAATTTCATCGCCAGGAGCGATACTCTACCCCATTGCTGGTGGTGATGCGGGGAATCAAATAATGAGCCCCTTCACAATAAGGATCGAACTCCTATGGTATTCAGAAAGGTGAAGAGAGCTTTGAGGTTAGAGCGTTGGTGGGCTGGATGTGTCCAGGGGCCAAGCAATTTTGTAAGATGGGGGGGGGGGGGGGGAGTTCAGCTCGTTAAGGGATCCGGAGAGTACGGTTCGGGGAGGTGTGGGCAATGGAGAAGAATGTGCCCTAGATCTTCTACAGCACCGCTGTGTCAGCATTCGGGAGAGTCAACTTTTCTCAAGCTGATACCAAATGTGATTATACTAGGTCGGGAACCACGCAACCTTGCGATATTACAGCACAGCAGCTATTTATTTCGGTGATGCGGGCTAGTGGGATGTTGACAGACGATACTCTATATTGCACGCGCATGATTGGTTTCACGGTGCGGACCGAAGTCGTACGATGTCCAGAAGGGTGAGTAGTACTTTTTGGGCACCAGCTGGATTTGACCTTGAACCAAGCATAGCCCACGTCGTACGAGATGGTCAAGTTGATTTGAAGACGCTGTAAGTGTAGTCTTGAATGATAGAGCGGACAACGAAGAAAGATGCATGGTGTCCCAGATTTTTCAAGTCACCACGGAGACGGCTGGTCGAAGGCACCGCTTGCTGCAAGCGATAACGCAAATGAGCGACACTGAACCCCATCCGATCAATCAAAGCAGCATCCTGAGGAAAGAGATTTCCTTGCATACGGAGAGCGGGCGTTGGATCAACTCTTGCAAGCATAGATGTGTGACGAATGTCCGTTGCCCACCAGCGGGACGCCGCTGTTTCCAGAGCGTCTAAGAATCAATCTTGTGGCCACCTCTCAACAGTGCAATACTCATCCGTCTGCTACGAGAGAGAGACGCTTCTGCAGTGTGGTCAGCCTGGTAATTCCTCACGACTCCACAGTAGACCCAGTGGAGAACGAGCCCGCGGCGTGTTTCATACACGATGCTGCGATTTTTACCGGTGCTACGATACGACGCAGTCTTTGGACCACAGAACCCTCATAACGATCCCTCTCTCTTTGCGATATGTTTGCTTTGAACAGCATCCATCATTGTATTGAAGGAGAAAAAGAAAAAGATATGTGTTGTTGTCGTTTTTAAGTGTCGAGAGAGGTCAGCCAATATGTGCTCGAGGCCCGTAGCATGGAAGCTTTCTTCGCTGTTTCTTCGATGGGTACAAGTTGCGCTGACACGCCGTCTTCCGCGAGGAACGTTAAATACGGTGTGCCGTATGCTGAGGTTTCGGCACACGCTAAAGAACACTCAGGTGGGCAAAATCAATCCACAGACCCGACCACTGGGACGTCACTCATGATCATATAGTCATAAGTAAAGGCATAGTAAAGCAAGGCAAGTAACGCAAGTATTGCAAAGGCACCAATTATCATTATCACGTTTCTTTTGCTACCCCCATTCAATATGAACCAATTCTTCAACACATTTTATTCTTTTTTGGGCTATCCTAGAACAGTGCAACGTCACGAAGTACAGTCGGAATAAATTTCTTCGGTACCCCGTATCAAAAAGATACGCCGTCACGCCTTGACGCTTACACATGCAAACACGTACAAAAACAATGCTAGAGTGTCGCTTCGAACAAAAGCAGACGATATGCAGACCGACCACTAGAGGTCACGTCCGCTGCTCTGACCCAGTTTCAAAGTGTCGCCTTCCTTCGCTGTTTCCTATGTTCTGCTAAAACAAACGAGGAAGCAGCGTGTCATCTGGTTCCGCTTCTTTTCATTTCCTACGAGGAACATTTTCTTTTTTGTTTCTTAGAAAGAATATTTGAGTCTACGTATCAAGAGCTCGAATAGTTTTTTTTTCCCTTTCCGTTAACTAATCGATTTATAAATAACGTGCGCATTGTAATGTCACCGCATGCAGTGTGTCTGGTCAACGTCGTGACTTTGAAGCAGACGTCCTCCGTTCGACTCCGCCGTACACGCCGCGTCGCCCCTTGACAGCCATCTTTCGTCGAAAAGTGACGGAAGCGGATCACGCTTTTTAAGTTCCGGCGGAACTACATAGAAGCTAGCTCGGCTACATAAACGTCCTCGGTCATTTATTCTCTTTTTCTTTTCTTTCAAGCTGAGAAGCACAGAAAGGTCAAAATTGTTACGATTCCAGAAGTCCCCGTGTGATTAGATGTGAAGAGTGTGGCTTTGAGGTCACTAATACTGCGGTTGAGTGGACGAACGGCAGGCGATTTTCGTCATATTTTTTTGAAGTGAGGTCGTGGGTCCTTACAACAAGCATGGTGCTGCTTTAGGCGAAGCCGCGAACTTCTTACTTCGTCTTCTACTTTTCTTTCTTTCGTTTTTTTTTTCTTTTTTCGCCTTCCGATACGTCAAAGTGAAGACTTGGCGCTTTTCACCGGCGTTTCCTCGTTCTCCCTGGTATTATAATCTAAACATAAATATTTCGGATAAAAACCGGCGTTCCGGGATGCCCACGGAACTGCGTCTGAACATTGGAACTGGACCGCCGTATATTTCGTTGGGGAGACCCGTACGCAGATGCCGCAGCATGGAACCACCTGGAAGCGACAACTATCGGAGACACCGTTATCTTGCCCTTCGCGGACGCTTACAGGAACCTGTCTTACAAGTACGTCTTGGGAATGCACTGGGTGCTTCTCCACTGCCCAAATGTCAAGTACATCGTGAAGATCGACGATGACATGTTCGTGCACCCAACTTTGCGCCGCGCTTACATGCGCACCACGATGGATCCCGAAGAAAGAAAGTTGCACTGTTTGGTAATGACATGATGGCCTATAGGAATGCAGGATCACCATGTTTTGCCCCGGCTTGTTTATAATAAATCTTTATTTTTCACTTTCGTGAAGGGGCAGAGGCAAAACGTCCTAAGGACTTCACTTTCGTGACGACGGTTGTTTCGTGATCGAACGTCCAGGCCGTGCAAGCCGTTACAATGCCATGCAAGATAATTCGAGATCTCTACGGAGCCTCTAAAGGCATACCGTCTTATTCGGTGGACGATGCATACGTGGCGGGTGACTTAGCCTTGGCCGCTCGAATTGGCCACGTTGACATGTCACGGAGAAACACATTTTATGGAGATCGAGAAAACGATATAATCTGGGGAAGGTACATCTTCGTGCACCTGAGCGTCAGAACAGATTTTATGCTTCGTCGAGCGCTGTTATTTTTTTTATTTCGTGTTAGCGTCGCGAAGCAACAGTGGCTATGAGCAGCGTACAGACGTGGACAGATGGAGAGAACAGCAGGAAGGAGTGGGGGACAGGGGGGTTAGCGTGCGTCCTGGGCCGACTTCAGGGGAAACTGTGCCGACATTCGTCTGGAAAGTCTTCGGAAAACCCAGGGAAAGCCTCAGACAGCATAGCCGGTGACAGGATTCGAACCCGTGTCACCTCCCAGTATCGGGTTGGAAAGCGATCATCTTAACCACTATGCCACGGGAGCTGGTCGTCGAGCGCTGTGGGCACTGGTGTTACAACGAGCGGCACGAGACAGCCAAGCCGAAAGGAGCCTTATTGGAAAGAAACTCGAAGACATGCCGCTTTACGATACGAGACAGAGCTTGTTTTCTGCTCAAGAACCATGGCAGATGCTACAACGGCCAAGATGCAAGGAGCTGCGTACATCTTATGGTTGAACAAACAACTCTTTCGATGTGTTGGCAATTCGAGTTCCGTAAGAGAATTTAAACAACGACGCATTTTTTTGAAAAGTTTATTTTTGAAGGAAATTTGCATGCATGCTTACATTGTATAGCGGAACGGCTTCCTACACTGTGAAACCTTTCAGTTCAGTCCCGCCGGAGCACTTAACTGTTTGAAAGACATTACACATTAATCACGTTAATTGCTCGGTAAGTTATCAGAGCTATGTCGATCGCTTTCTATACAAAGTCGTAACGTCACGACGCCTAGGTCCTAACCTGTCTACATACATGCAGTACAAGTTCCTCAAGTACTGTTATGGTTTCCCATGAGAGGAAGTGAACAAGAAAGGCCAGGTAAGGGAGCAACCCGTCGAGCACATGGTTACTAAGCGAGATTTAGGTTCGAGAACATTATTTCTTCGAAGTGGTCGACATCACGTTCTCTGGTTTGACATCTTCCTTTATCGCATTGTATCGTATTGTACTTGTTTTGTCCGCAGTCTGTACCGACTTCTAAGGGCCCTGTGCCGACACATGTCTGACAGCCGTCTGATGAAAACCTGGGTAAAAACCCCAGACACCACAGCCGGCACCGGGATTCGAACCCTGGTACCTCCCGGTCTCGACGTGACGTGGCCAGCACGCTAACCAGTCAGCTACGCGAGCTGGTAATTCGAATCCTACACTCTTAATACAGAACTTGACCACATAGCACGGTGAAGGCCAACCATTGCACAGAAGGATACCATTATATCACTCCTGATTTGTGGAAAGCGCGCCATTTTGTGACGGTTGATATAACTGCATAAGTGTCACGAAAAGGCGTACGCCTCCCGTTTTTCACCAATTGGGGGTGAATGATTATCATCCGGAATGGCGGTTTACTAGGAGCGGGCTATGCGGCGAAGTTTAGTTGTTGGCTGTGCTGTGTGAGCCTTCACTCATAAAACAAAGCTTTACAACATAGCACGCTGAGGACCAACCATTGTGCAGAGTGACACTTCTGTCACTCTTGATTTGTAGAAAGCACGGGGCGTACGCCTTTTTGTGACAACATTTCCGCATAAGTGTCACAAAAAGGCGTACGCCTCTCATGTTCAACAAATCAGGTGACGAAACGATGTCACTCGGGATGACGGTTGGATAGGAGCGTGCTACGTGGTGAAACTCATTTTTAAGAGCGTACACTCTTAAAAATAAGGGGGGGGGGGTGATGGCAGGATAGGCTCGCCGTTGTTGGCCACACAGAAGTGGGCGTCGTCACGACTATAGCCAAAAAAAGAAAAGGAAAACGCATAGCAAAACAAAACACAAAGGAAGGACGGACGGATGGAGGATAGAGGAGGTTGAAGGATGGGGATGGGGATGCGGTGAGGTGCACGAGTTCATCGGGGAGAGTAATAAACTTAACCGTATAGCACGCTCCTAGCCAACCATCATCTTTAATGATATCGTTATCTGCCCTGATTTGTTGAAAATGGGAGGCGTACGCCTTTTCTGTGACAATTATGAAGAGCATAAGTGTCACAAAAAAGGCGTACGCCTCCCGTTTTCAACAAATCAGGGCAGATAACGATATCATTCGAGATGATGGTTGGTTAGGAGCGTGCTGTGCGGTGAAGTTCATTTTTAAGAGTGTAGCTCCATGTGTCCGCGTCTGTACGCCCCTCACACCCACAGTTTCAAAAATACAATTTCACAAGTCGGTGAAACCGGCCATATTTAGAGTTTCGTGGAAGCACTTGTATCAATTTGGGTCCAGTATGGGCTACGAAACAAACAACTACGCGACCAGATAACCCCTGATTCCAAGTGAAGTCAATCCGCCACGCACAGTCCATCTCGCGACACTGACGTCTTACTTTTCCTCGCACGATATCATTTCTGGAGACGAGCGTGTGACGCACGAAGCGAAACGGCGTGAAAAAATAGATTCTCTCTGCGGCAAGTTTTCCCCAACTGCGCGCCCAAAAGTTAATTGCCTTCACTCTACGCGTGCAAGATACGCAATTTGCCGCTTGTCAGCCTTTACTGTCTTTTATACTGCGCACTCTGAAATAGATTGCCAACATCTGTTGTTACGACTTTCTTTAAATCTACCTCTTAAGTAATAGTGGGGTAATACTAACATTATGCTTGTTACGAAAATACCCATTTAATGTTAACTTTAACGGGGAACGCGTCCGCCCGTTACGGTAGCGATAGCGAGTTCCTGTTCTACGACATGTGAATCTCGTTTAGTGAGGGTTTCCCGCGCACTGGACTAAGTAGTCCCTGCATCATATCATGCGGGCCATGCATCCTGCACTCTAAGAAAAAATGGAAGACTATTATGAAAATGGATATTGAATGAATTAAATGATTTAATGAAATAAATTGATTGAAAGACAATTATTTTGTGAACCTGCACTCCAAGTTTTACGGCACATGGGGGGAACACGCAGACTAAGAAAAAAGGGTGTGGAAAGGTGGTAACTTCTATAGTTGCCACCTAACGAAACATAGCGTCTGATAAAGGGTGCAAAAGGGTGGTAAAAGCAATCATCATATATCGAAATTGCTACCAAAAGGCGTACGCCCCCTTCGTTCACCAAACTAGAAGAGGTAACAATGGCTGGCGGACAACGTGTTATGCGGTGAAGTTCACCTTTGAGAGTGAGGTAGCACCGTAGCAGGTAGAACTTTGCAACCTTTTAGGCACAACATACGCGACAACTATTACATCTTAAAAGGTGTAGCTGCTCCACCCTTTTTCTAAGAGTGTGTGTTTGGCTATTGGTTTTTCACCAGCTCCCGTGGCTTATAGTGCCTATACGATGATGGCATTGAGTTGCCCCGGGTTCGAATCTGGATCCGGCTGTGCTGTCTGGGTGTTTTCCCTGGGCCTTCCGCGGACGCTTAAGGACACATGTCTTCAGTTCGCTGTGAAGTAGGCCCAGGACGCTCGATCCCCCACTACGAAAGTCGTGACGTTGCCCGCCTGAGCGTGGCCGACTACGGCAAGCAATTCCATCCACCACCACTTACTTGTCAGTGTACTCAATCAGTTTGAAGATCTGGTACTTCTCGCTCACTATTTTGTCTCGTTTATTATCACTTGCTGTGTTCTGGTCTCCCTTCAAATCCTAACTAACCGTACGCGGTGGAGGGGGGCAAAAAGGGAACCTGATCTTATTCTTAGGGTGGCAGCACCTTTGTTAACGCGGTCTGTCTTTGTGGACCGTGTCTTGGAATACAGTCGCGGAAAGATTTTTCCTAATCTTTTATTAGTATTGTGGAGCAGTATTGCTCCTGGAAAGATATATCTGAAATTGTATCTTCATATTATCGTGTCAGATGTCATTAAGTCATCCGTCGAGCTGTTCTCTTCGAATCAAAGTTATCGCAGCTGGCGGACTGCTGATAATGGCCCAATAAGGCCGAAATAGCTGTCCAGTGTGATAGTCTGCTGTTCGTTTGTAGGGCGAGTGGCAATCATATTTTTGAAATGCCACGTAGGCAAGCATTGCTTCTGGTCCCATTCTACTTGTTGTGATTTCGGACCATACAACTGACCCTCATGGAAAAGCCCAGCCGTATAATAGTCAAGAGTAATGCTGCGCCAAACTTTTATGGAAGGTCTTCCACTCTTTCGCGGAGAGTTATAATACCAGATCACAATGGTTTCATTACTGCATTAAATAACACACACACAAAAAAAAAGATGCGCGTTTCTGACAACCACCGTTCGAAGCCGCTATCAGAGGCACCACCGTGGAGAGCGAATTGAAATCAATTTTTTTTGCCAGGCATAACACGTGACCCCAGAGATCTCCATACGTCACCCCCGTTGATTGGCGAGAATTTGTTTGTTGCTCCAGCGTGCAACTCTCGCAACACTTTCTAGCGCTCAGCTGTCAAAGCTCGCGTGGTTCCGGCTGGCTTTGGACAGTGCATCGTCTCACACAATAGGAGGCAGCGACCTGGTATTATTAAAGACCTGAATTCTTAAGTGGAGGTTAAGTGTTGGGGTGCAGTGCTATCGACGTGCGATCGGATGCTTTAATGTCAGGTCGGCAACACGCCTATAGGGAAAATGCTAGAAAGCTTGTTTTCTCTCTTTTTTGAAGAACACCAGCGGCCGTGTCGTTATAGCACACCGGCCAATAGGTGGTATCTCCAAGGTTATGCCGAAGACTGGGAGATGCATGCTGGGATAGAATCCTACAATCGGCTGTGCAGTCTCAACTTGTCCGTGGACTTTCTGGCAGACGGACGCCGCAGCTACCCCCGAAGTCGGTCCAGGACATTAACTATAGCTCCCATCGTCTCGCACTCCCTTCCACTGTCGTCGTTTCATCTTAGTCCCATTTTCTTCCCGGCGGTAACATGAAAAAAAAAAAAAAGAAAGAAAAAGCTGCTAAGAACAGCAAATAGCAAAACTTGGAAAGAAGGAACAGAATTAAGAAAGGGAGCGCCTACACTTTAAAAACAACTTTATTGTGAGATAAACAATCACAAAACATCTAAAAACAACAACAACTTTATTGTGAGATGATGAATGGGGGGTTTCACTCTAAAAACAGAACTTCCCCGCATAGCACGCTGTGCGCCAACCATTGCACAGAATGATAGGGTTATCGCCTCTGATTCGAAGACGGAGGGAATGCCTGCCACCCACCCACCCAAGAATCATTGGAGCCGTCTGGAATAACAGCGTCGTGTTTTTTCCGTCATCTCCCTATCTCCATTTAAAGGTGCACTCAAGACTTTTACCACTCTTACGAAGTCGTGTGCGCTGGAGCTTGATGTTTCACTTCTGTGCAACTTCAGTCACACCCGCTCCCTGGTGGCGGGCAGTGGAACCTGGAAGGGTGTTATGTGACGTCTTACTGGTTTTACCTGTAACACGTTTCTGCACAGCGCTGAGAAATGTTGATTAAATTGGTTGTTCCAAATATCATGTGACAGCAAATGCAATCAGTAGTACGTTCGACGCCGTCTTCAAATGACGAACTACTGCGTACTTTCAATTACTTTATTGTTGTGATCATGATCATTGCAGATGAAAGTATGATTCTCTCATTTTTCACCTCCGCTCCAGCTCGCCTTTTCCTCTGAACAAAATCGAATTCGTTTCTTCGCTCACAAAAACACTCTTACTTCCCGTCTAGACAGATGTGTTTCATCTTGGAAGCGTCTCTCTTCCCTGTTTTCCAAAGAGAAAGGAAATGTTATTGGAATCGAAATTTAGCCACTTTCCGGTAATTCGAAGCTTTACGGATGTTGTCAACTAAGGTCCCATTCGCCGGCTTCGACGATTCGAAAAAGAATAAGAAGAAGAAGCAAAAAAGACAAGAAAAATGGGAAACAGGATGAGACGGAACCCCACATCGCTTATCTTTAATTGAATTCGTCCCGCTTTCGGCTTGCGTAGCCGGTACGGTTTCCAGACATTCCATGCTATATATCAACAAGGGTCGAATCATTTAATCCGAGGACGAGTATTTTTGGGTTCTCACTCTCCTCAAAACACGTTTGGGAGTAGGTTTGTTGGTGCGTTCGCGAAACAAGTTTTGTTTGCAACGTACTTGGGACGACGGGATATGCGGTTTAAAATGGAAATGACTATAATTCGTGGTGTTATGTCCGTATACAACTCAACGGGGCAACAGTGGTGGGTCTGTGAATTAATTTTGACCACGTTCTTCTGAAGTCTCAGTACAGGGCCCGTCTAACATCCCCCTTGGATGACGACCGGTAATTTGTACTCAGCGGCCTCCAAATTGCTGTTCTACCTGGCCAATGCCCGCAGACGTGGGGTCAGTAAGGAGACATGTTACCGGCTCATTTACTGAGGGTGAAGCGCGATGGGACAGTGGTAAGTGTTCTGCGTTCTAAGAATGGAGTGTAAATATCCTACGATGACTCTGAACAAGTGACATTCTGAATGAATTTCTGGGAGCGCGGTTCTTCTTTTCATGTGCGAGCAGCTTTTGCGTCGAAAATACCTCAATATTGTGCTTAAAGTAAAGTATACATAGTACTTGGCATCATGGTACTTAGAAATGGAGCACTGCTCGTGCTTGCCCGGCCTGGGTAAAGTCTTTTTTTTTGCGGGCCTGGGCTGGGCTCGGGTATCACATTATGGGCCCGGGCCCGTACGCTGGCGGGCCTAGGTCGAGCTCGAGCTTGTGTTACCCCGCTATCGGTTAGTCACGGTCAACTTTTACAGCCCACTCCACTGGGCCAGGCCAGGTAGGCCTGGGCCGGGAGACCTAGGCATTATTCGGGGTTGGACCGTGCCCGGGCGAGTAAATCAGAGAGAGGCCGGACCTGTGCAGTGCTCTAGCTTGAAGTGCAGTACAAAGTACACAATTGGAAATGTACTTAAAGTAAAGTACAATTAAGTACTCAGATATGTACTTAAAGTAGTACTTGAGTGCTTGGTATTTCAAGTACTCCTCATCACTGGGTCGATATGGTTATTCGATGAGATAATATGCGTCACGCAGGTCATGACATTATTTCCGTATTCAGCGTTAGCACCGCTAAGCAACTGTGTCTATAAGGGATGCACAGATCTGGAAAAGAATGAGGGGACTTCGGAGTCTGTCGGAGGTCTCTTTGGTAAGCACAGTGGTCAACAAGGCATGAATAGCACTTGTGAACGCCTTCATAAACCCAGGTTATCGCAGTGACCTCGCATATCGCATCAAACTGTTGCCGGAAACAGTGGGTCTTACGGCTGATCGAGCAACCTATTAATTCTCCCACTTCTCCACTCTCATTAATTACTCGTTAAGCCAAAATCTATACGTGTCACTAATAACAATAAACGCACTGACCGCGCTAGACTATCCGTATCACGTAGCTTTAACCCAACCTCGCCACCTAATCGTGCTATATCAGCAATAAGCACATCAACAAGCTCCAGTAAAACGAGCAAACCCTGTGCCGTTTTCTTTCTTCGATTATAAATTTTTGCGCGGGCGTTTCTGAAACCGTTCGCGGTGCACAGCCCGCGGGAAGGACGCCTCGCACGACCTTAGCGTACATATCGGAAGGTTCCGGGCGCTCTTCCTGTTGCGTTTTGAGGACTTATTGGGGCGCGGTCTTGGAAAACATTTTGCGGCCTCAGACAAGCAGGCGGCCCGGGATTCCGAAATAGTCGAATGTTGTCTGAGTGCTATGCAGTTAACATTCAAAGCGTCCCTCGGGCGAATAAGGGCGAATTAATGCCCTACTATGGAAGCTAAAAGAGTTATTACTCATTGCATGTTATTAAGCCTCTTTCGAGAGAGGTACGTGTTGTGCCTCCAGAGAAGTAATTGATGGAGGTTGTGTCATGACTTAATGTAATTTGGGAGTCGGTTAGCTCGATTGCTTTGCGATGAAGTTGTACTGTTGGAGGTTTTATGACGTGGTCGGTCCCATGTGGACGGTGCAGAAGAAATGTCCACATTAAAAGCGTGCACATTTAATGTATGTATCAGTTCCCGCAAGAGCAAGTGTATTCTGTCTCTTACTGTTTTGTGATAGCGGAACGGATACGGTTTTGTGGTGAAGGAAGCGATTACCAGTTGCGGCAGTTCTTCCATAATGGCTAGCTTTGGTTACGGTGTTGACAAGATACGGTTCATTGAAAAATACGCGCAACTAATTTGTTTTTCTTCTGTGTAGAGTGAGAAGGCATAAACTGTGCACCCACGCCCAAAATTTCGACTAAATACGATTATATTAAGAATTACATATTCGGTTAGGAAACGCGTGAGTGCAAGTATAATCTTCTTTCCATGCCCGCAGTTCTGGCCTCTCAAACTAACGTTAACAGTTATAACACGTCTCAGTTTCACTACCCATATATCAATTGAACCATATCACCATTTCCAACCAACCATCATCATTTTTTTTCTGGGGATTTCTATATAAGCTGACTCCATGCATGGCCAATCGTTTCTCTATGTCAATTAACATATCACTCCTATTCAACACACACACACGCACCCAGTTTTGATCCCCAGTGAACATACATTACGAGGAATAACTTGTTAACACTTCGAGGATACGAGCCGCGTCTGGAATAAACCTCCCGCTCATTAATCACCGTTTGTTTGCATAACTTCACTAAACTTATTAGAGGCGCGTCGATATATGATCTACGGGGAGATTTACTGAAATCTACGTAACAGAAGCCAGCAAGCCACTATATGATCGCAATCACGGTGGCTTTGGTCCCTGTTTACGAAAAGAAATTTCAAGGCGTATAACGGCAACAAATTATCGTATCGCTACCTGCGAAGGTTAACATTCGACAAGAACCAATATAATTGCGGGAGCTTCTACATGAAGCGCATTATTTGCAAAAAATATAAGGAAATAACTCTGGAGCAGATAACGTAAAAAATATGATCGATGAAAGAGGCTCGTACACCACCCCAACGATAATCGGTAATTTGTTACCCGTTCGACTGCACTGATAACGATCCGATACCGTCCAAACTCGCCGGGCGGGATCCGAATAACTCGCCTTATTTTCTCTATTAAATGTCAGAATGTTTTAACATTTGGGGGCCTTCGCGAGGATGTGTTTTGCTGCAAAGGGAAACGACCTCGAATTTGTGGCTCAGATATCCGGCGCAGCTTTGCGTATTTTCACGGCTGATTATGACTGCTTTGAGGCGATACCGCTACCAGCTGTATTGGTCCCCCCTTTTTTTCTTTTTTTTTCCTCTAGGGAAAGCGAACGTAAATGTTGTTGAAAGTCATCGGGATCAATATCAATATGGTTTCGGATAGCGGTTGAAATATTTCTGGTTACGTGGAATGTCTCCACCCGTTCGAGGGTACCGCCCAATTGACCCTTGAAAGAGGAACGTTTCGGTTGTTCCTTCCTATTTGGTGGAGGCGTGGAGCATGCTCTCGCATGACGATTGGGGTTGATGGCGTTGACGGTGTTAAGGTCTCTGGCTAATTAATTAAGGTCTTTCATAAAAGACGTGATTTATTTCGGGGCCTTTTATTTAGGTTGACTTCATTACTTTGCGCGTTGCTGCTGAATTGAGTGATAGTGTGCATTGTGTAGCACGTCTAACGCACTGCTACATCGAAGGTCACAGTACACCAGGTGCCCCAGTACACAGATACTATGTTTGCTCGATGAATACGTGGTTGGGTTATGTAGTAGCGCGCAGCGGGTGTGATACATGGTTTGCCTTCACTTTCACGGGGTACTTGGAGGTAGTGAGCTGGAATCCTGTCAATCGGCTATTCTGTTTGAGGTTCGCACCTGCGTTTTGTAGAAAACTTTTCAGACGAATGCCGACGCAATTCCCCGTGAAGTCGGCCCAGGTCGCGTAGCCACAGTTGCTCCGCGATGATAAGCCTTTCTGCTTCTCGTGGCTGAGGACGCTAGCAACTTGGTGGCATGGTACACTGTCGCTTTCAACTGCCGTTGATCCAATGGCAGTTGATCCCAACTGCAATTGAGCGGTGTTCAGCGTCAACTGTCAACGTCATTTCAATGGCAGTTGACTTCAAAGTCTCACTTGAACCAATCAACTGGCAAGATGGCGATAACCGCTGAGATGAAACATGCATCCAACAAGTGTTTCGTTGGGACTGGCGCCTGTATTACATTGTACGAGGTTGCGTACTTTATTCAATGCAAAGAGCAAAGGATTGACCGAAAGGAGACCGCCTATTATAGAAAATGCTGAAGCAAAGAATGACGAAAAAAAAAAAAACAAGAGTATGGCTGACTTTTAGATTTCCAGCTATCGCGTAGCAGGGTTATCTCGTACGAAAATTGAACCCAGACGACGCTCGAGAGTAGCCCTGTTCGCAGTGCGAACTGCGCCATTCAATGGCAGGGCCGTTGGCAGGTTCAACCGTGATTGACTTGAACGGTAGTTGAGACTTGAAGGTGCCTGTGTAATACCCCTGCCACATGGCAGATTGAATGACACTCCCAGCGAATGACGTTCACACTGAATGACATTCGTTCCATGCAAACAACTAATGCAAACAACTCAGGGAAAACAGGTGCTGACGCCAGGAATCGAACCTGGGTCTTCTGATTTCCGGAAATCAGAAGACCCAGGTTCGATTCCTGGCGTCAGCACCTGTTTTCCCTGAGTTGTTTGCATTCGTTAATTTCTGGGCGTTTGAGGCTTACTTGTCTGTGTCGTCCCTAATTGTTGGTCTGCCTCGGCCAAATCTCGTTGTTTACATTCGTTCCATGTCACACGGTAAAACCATATAGTGGAATTCTCTCTCCCAAAAATTAATCCACGAACTGAGTGTATATGGTATTCGTTCTCTCGCGCGATGCAAAAGCCGCGGTTATATTATTATTATTATTACTATTATTATAGCGTAGTTATTGTTGCACACAAATGATATGCGGCGTTCTTTCGATATACAGGTTTTTTTTTAAATATTAGTTACAGGTTTTTTATAAAACTAGCAGAGCAAAAAAAGATACCGTTTTAGAAGGTGGGTTATATGTAGGGTTCGTGGTTTTCGGCATTTTCCGAAAAATGCCGGAAAACACCCCCCGAATGATTTTTTTCATATTCGGAATATTCCGAAAAAATCCGAATTTCTCGTATCTTGACAGCTGCCATTCCTGGAACCGCAAAGGGACTTCCCCTTGGAATCTCCCGTTGTCGACTATTTCTCGAGCGTGGTATTATCTTCGGGCTGTGCCCTGACCTCAGCTCTGTTGTGCGGTCCCTGACCGCCTTTTGGCAGCACACGTACTTAGTGACACACCTATCTTTAGTGAATTTACCATTCAGAACCTTTGTGGTCTGTTGTTGTCCGGTTAAAGAGAGATCACGAGTGTATGGAGCTCCCAAACGGTTTCAAAAGCCGATCGCTCATCCCTGCCCTAGCCTTCTAGTTCATTTTTGTGTTCTTTGTACTTACTCTATCTACTCCCTTCCAGTTACGACTTGGAGTGACCCTTGTTTCCGTTCGTGAGGCACTTCAAGGCACTTCGAGGCACTTCACTGGACTTATTCTTATTTGTTCTACGAGATGAATCTCGTATGGATGATATAAAGCGCGAGTTTTTCGAATATGCTGTATGCCCTGCCCCTCAGGTGGATATATCTCCTGTTCAGTTTTGGACGGCCCGTTCCAGCACATGGCCTTTGTCATCGCAGTGCGCCTTAAGCATACTGGCTATTCCTGTTTCTAGCGCTAATGTTGAGCGCGCGTTCTCTAAACTGCGTGTTATTAATCGCAAGGAGCGAGCCGCTATGACAGATGCGAGCATGATGATGTACGCTTGCATCTATAACAACAAGAGGTAGTCTCCTTGTTTGCTGGTTTGGCACAGGCAATAAAAGACATTGTTAATGAAACCATGAATCGATTCACTTCTTTTCGGTTCGTTGTTACTTCGCGCGCAAAATAGGCTTTCCTTCATGCGAAATAAATAGATGCCCGTATTCGGGCATTTATTTTTTGGGCGGAATATAGATGCCGAAAAAATCCGATTTATGGTCCCCCATATAAATGCCGATAAACACCCCCCGAATTGGGTAGAAAATAAATGCCGAAAACCACAAACCCTAGGGCCAGGCGAACATCCTGTAGGACAGCGTTTGCAACAACTGGACGACTAATTAGCTAAAATCCATTAATTAACCTATTAATAAGATGTTTTCCGGGAAATGCGAGATGGCAGAATTGGAGCCAGTCATTATTCAAACTCCGCCGTCCTTATTAAACACCCTGTGAGGCGAACGTACTTTAAGATATAAAATGTCAAATTTTGCGATGCAAATGGCTATCGAAACCAGAACTACGCGCTTTTCGAGCGCAGCAACGACGCGCGCCTTCACCTTTTCTGGGTCGGAGAGCGGTCACACATTAGCGCCTACTCCAATTAGCTCCATCGCTCCAAAGCACGTGACCCCCTCACGTGGATTGCCTGTCGCTCTTTCTGCGCTCGAGTACTGCGTACTTCTGGCTTCGGCTCATTTGCATAGCGAAATTTGGCAATTTTTGTCTCGAAGTACGTTCTCTTGTCAGGGTGTTTAATAAGGACGATGGATTTGAATAACGATTGGCTCCAATTCTTCTATCCCGCATTTCCCAGAAAATATCTAATTAATGAGTTAATTAATGATTTTTTTCTAATTAGTCGTTCAGCAGTTGCATACGCTGTCCTACGGGATGTCTGCCTGGCCCCACCTGCTGGAACGGCATCCATTTTGCTCTGCTGGTTTTCTTATAAAAATTTTGTAACAAATAAAAAGCACCCTGTATATTAATGATTACAAATATATCTCCATATTAACGATATATTGTCAACTAGAATGTACTGTGAATTACCAGAATACATTTATAAGTACGACGTACTTGCAAGTGAGCATGCCGCAGCGACTGACCTCCTCTGAATCGGAAGCAGGCTACGTAATATTTTCGCGCATTTCTGAAAACATACGTGCAGCTAACCAGGTACGTACGTCAATCTAAAACACTTACCTAACCAGTCAACAGCGAAAGAAAAAAAAATCATAATAATAACATACCGTCACATTACAATACACCTTCCGCGGTTAATTCCAATGCACGCAAACCAGACCCCGACACCGATACGTCGAAAGAGACACTCGGCGGGAACACGCCATCTCAAAGAATCGCACTGCAACAGCAAAACGTTTCAGGCGTTCACGATTTTGACGCAGTTGTCCGCTACAGTGCACTGCCCCAGTTAATAGGCACAAACGTGCTAAACAATCTTCTAATCGTGTCGCTATTATTCGTAATCGCAACACCTCGATTCCCAAGGTTAAAACAATGGCGGGTCAAGTATTTAAAACGCGGTCTAATTCGACCGATCCCACCCGTATATTGCTGAATCACATCCTAGACTACCGAAGTGACGTTTCGCAAAAATGAGGCGGTACCCATAACATGATTTGATCCTTGGACACGCTGCTGACAGGATTCCGATGGCGATTTCAAGGCAACATGGCGCCGGGAGGTGAAACAAACATTACGGGCCGATACGTACGAAGAACACGGCTTGTCGCCCGCAGGAAGGCACATCATAAATTTACATCAAAGTTACTCCGTTGTGAAATCGTGTCGGCGATGTGTTTTTGACAGGGCGAAGTGCTAAGGGCTGATGGCGACCTTTCAGAGGTGCCGGACTTGGGTGACGTTAGGTCAAACCTGTCTCGTTAAGAAGACAGTGTGATGATAAAGGAGCATCAATTAAATCCGCTCCGCACTTTGGAGTTTTTCGCCAATTAGAACGGAGGGGCGGTGTTGATACCGTTTAGGTTCTGGTTCGTGTGGCAAGTGAAGCGTCTACTGCGATTCGTACAGTGGAAGCGTTAGTCGCGTTGCCCGCGTGTCGGATGACCGTTCTGTGTGTCTTATATGTAGTGTTCTCTAATAAGATATTCGTCAGTTAAAGCCGCTCAAATTGATTGATTGATTAATTTGTAAAAAAAAAAAAGAAGAAAATTAGAGATGTTAGTCCCGAGCCACTCGGGACTGGCTACTCAAGGACGCGTTATTCAGACAAGAAAAGGAAACTACGGCTCAAATTCATTTCTGCTCATCGATGCGATTTAATGTAACCGTTCCGAGACGCAACAGACTGTCCAGACCACCTGCCAGAGTTCTCGACGTTCAAGCTGGAAAAGTGTAAGGTGAGTTGAAGTGAGGTGGAAGGAAGGAAATCGTGGAGAATTTGTCCCCCCCCCCCCTCCCCCACAACCAAGAAGCAGGCTACTGCAAAACATTAGAAGTGAGGTGTCAGCAGCACAGACTATCTCTACAAGCTTCATTAGCTCGACTGGATGGTAGACCCTTCGATGTTGTTAAGGTTCTACAGGCCCATGGACACCCGACCGTTACTTCCACGCCATGCAGGCATTTGTGCGATTTTGCGCGGACTCCAAGTTGGTGGACACGGTGTGACTGACAGTGTGTGTGAATGACTCACTGAGCGTCTTTGTCACTCATTGTTCTTATTGTAGTTAGCCATTTTTGTTTTTCTAAGTGATCTGGAGTAGCCGGCTCTCGTAATGAGTGCCTATTTCTCCATTACTATTATTTTTTTCTTATCAACTCAACTCAACTCAAACGTGAGGTCGTAAACTTGGATAGAGCCAACATTTATAGCGACATAAGTCACTCTCACTGAGGTTAAACGACCAGCAAGTGGCACCGAGACTTACGGAGTTCGACGTCGTATAGAAGCTTTTGGAATACCGATGCCGCTGTCTCGGACGAAACGCGACCGACATCCTTCAAAGTGACCGATTGGTCTCACGAAACCCGTCTTTTCTCCAAATTTCTTAATTACATATTCCAAGGATGTCTCTCCTCATACTGTTTCACCTTTTTCCTATCCCTTACACGTAGCAGAAACATCTATATATTTCCGGCGTGGCCTCGAGATGTCCAGCAGGCTTCCTTCCACAAAAAAGTGAGGTGCTTTACATGAGTGTACGGTATAATGCGTATATCACAGGGAGACAAATACCTTTTCCTCAGTCGACATTTCTAGTCTGCCTGTTGAGTCGTATTTCATCTTTTGGGTGGGTCTTCGTCCCCCGCCTGGAGACTGGAGTCTTGGGCGGGTTTGGCCCACTCAGTAGGGTGCCCGTAAACCGTGAGAGGATCGGGCGTTACCGCATTGAAAGATGTATTGCACGTTACGGTACATAGGCAAAACGAATGCGACCCGCTATTTTTATAAAGGCGTCATCCAACATAAGTGGGATTTAGCTCGCTGTATGGGGGTGAAAAAAAGATGACATCACTCTGCGGTCGAAAGAAATGGTCGTACGGTCAAGGACTATCGGAAATGAGTCAGATTACGCTGGGAACGGGTTGGATTTGGCAGCCGTCGGGTCTGGTGTCGAGTGATAAATTGGGGTACGGCCGTTGGAGGACGGTATTGGGCTCAAGGTAACGCCGGTGGGAAAAACAGTTGGAGACAGACAAATGGATTGCGGGGATGTGACAGCAGGGGATTCCCTGTTAGTAAATTAGATTAGGAAACTCGGAAAGCTGGTGGACGGGGAAAGGTGGAAGGATCTCAGGTGGGCAGTTTCTCTCCCTGGAAGGGGGCTTCATCTCTCACTTTTGGCATCATGGTCAAACTGGTGTCCAGACTGTGCCATGATCTGCAGAACTGGACGTGGCTGTTCTTTCGTGAAGGCACAGTATTTGTGCTTGGTTGCGAGTCAAAAACTGCTTGTCTTCGGCCATGTTTTACACTTTTGCCCCTCGGCAAAGACGATGCCGTTCGTTGTCACTATAAACGGACCCCCACCCCCCCCACAAAAAATAAATAAGTAAATAATAATACAAATTTTAAAAAACCACGAAACGCATATGGCCTTGGGGCTTACGTGATGAGTTTCTATTCGAGTGCGTTGCATGGACATGTACGTGTACACAGCCAATACCGAAACTCATGGATCTCTGACGTTTCCGGCAGGCATCCCCGCCAATGAAGTGGCGTGAGAGAGGCCGCGTCCTTACGAGAACCAACAAGACTGGCCGAGGTTTTCGCACTCTGACGTCAGAGCTCGACACCGAAGTTTCTCCTGCGGTTTCTATCCCGGCAACTATTACACGCGGAAATTTTGTTCTCAGCCCTCTTCTGTGCGGTACGATGCGTGCTTGGTGTAATGAACGATATGTATAACAGTGTCACAACCCTCTTAAGAGCCGGGAAGGACGCATTTAAAAGAGCACAGTATTCTGTACGTGGTGCCAGATACTGTCGTTTCATCTGCAGGGAATCGTACAGCGCGTAGATAAACACCGGACAGTGCTCCCGACTAGGAATATCAAACCGAAGGCGGCAAGGACTGCAGTGTACATCGTAAAACGACGCAAAAAAAAAGACCTTCCTTTGGAAAGCACTTTGCTCCAATTAGCTGCCACAAATCATTTTCGCTTCGTCGGTTTATCGCCCGCCTTCGTTATGCAAGCGGATTGGCGCCAAGATTTTCCAGTTATTGATTAATTACTTTTTAAGCAAGGCGTTAGGCGATTTGCCCCGCCCTTTAGTCACGAGGCTGCACACACAGGCGCCAGGTGTTGATTGCCGTATAATCTCAGCAAACGCCGACGCTGACGAAGCTGGGGAGAAGTAGTAAAGAGTTACTGACGGCAGACCGAAAGATAATAGAGAGGTTTAGTGCGTCGTACGCTATCGCCATTAGTTATGGGAGCAAATGATTACTTTCCGTATATCGTGGTGGTGGTTTTGGTGCGCTACCTCGTCCATCTTGAAGGAAGACGTGTGTGAGCGTCTTGAAGACGTCCGTGCAGATTTGTGGACACACCAGCTCGCATGGCGCAGCGCTTAGGATGACCGCCTTCCACGCTGAGACTGACAGGTGACGCGGGTTCGAATCCCGGCACTGGCTGTGCTATCTCAGGTTTTCCGGCGGACTTTCTAGACGGATTTTCAGGCCACAGTTTCATCGAAGTCGGCCCAGGACGCATACTAACCCCATTGTCCCCCACTCCTTCCTGCTGTCCTCTCTCCATCTGCCCACGTCTGTGCACCGCTCATAGCCACAGTTGCTTCACGGCGCTAACACGGAATGAGGCTTGTGCAGTGACGTCATGTTTGGTCACGTGACATTGGAAAACATATTGCCATACCGGAGTTACAGTAGGAGGGCATGCCGTGAATTGTAGCGGTATGCATGCAATTACGAGAGAAAATAGCAAAAACACATGCTGCTGACTCGTTCGGCCCGCAGTAAGACGCCTGTGACGCATCCCCATGTTTTCCCATGTCACGTGGCTCCAAGGCGTGCAAGGGCTGCGCATGACGTCACGTGCACAGGCCTCATTACGAAAAGAAAGAAAAAAAAATTGTGTGCAAGTGAATGCGAGGCCCATACTAAGTGGGAATAGGCAGATTTACAATAGGGTACCGAAACGATTTGGGGTCGCAAAGTAATAAGGGATCCTCACTGCGCACACCCAGAGCCCAAATGTTGTTTTGCTCAATGCGCAGTGACGAGGTCCCATATGCTTTAGGACCCATAAGCTCTTGGGTACCCTGGGCACTAGTGGCTGCCCATACAGCTGAAGGTGGCTCGTTTCCGGGACAATGATCGTGATTGTGATTGAAGTTCGAGAAATAATCGTCTCGTTTAGATGGTGTCGAAACGACTCGCAAAAGACGACTAATGGCGCATTCACTTGGTCAAAATGTGGCAACACGGCCAAGCGCTCGAAAATTGCTAGCATTCTGCCCGCGGCGGGTCACGTGACGGTTGTCACCCGAACATAGGCGTCCAGAAGCTAGTGGTCCGCTAGGGGGATCGCGGTTGCTTGTGTTCCGGCTCCGTCGTATGCTAAACCATGTTAGCTTCGGCGTGTAGGCCAATCAGTGCGGGCCCTCGCGGTGCGGATGTGACGACACCGGATATAGCTGGGCAACTCGCTGCCCGGCTGTATCGAGGCTGGGCGAAAAAAGTGCTAGATGGCTAATTCCTGACTCTAGGAAAGCGCCATCGAGAAGACACGCGATTGTTACATTTTGACCCAGAGAATGCAATAGACCTCTACCCGAGAAACGCCATCATGACGTTGGTAGACAGACCGAAACCGAAACGAAGGGGAAGGCTGGGTTCCACTTGTTCGCTGCCTCCTATTGAAAGAAAAGTAGGACCAAAGGTCGCGTCCCTCTCAAGGACCATCGTAATCCCCTCAAGACCGTGGCTTTCGGGCGCGACATTGTTCGCCCCTAGCTTCGAGGGTAGTTCAACTCTACCAAATTGGTGGCGCTGTCGGACACTATGACGTCATTTGTTTACGAACGGGGAGAGGTCTATTGCTCAGAATCTGGCAAGGAAACCTGCCAGGAAATGGCCATGCAAATTCGCCCTAACTCACATCGTAACAAGAGCGAAAAAAAATCGAAACTGTACGGAAACGACGGCTCTCTTTCTATCACCCCTCTCCTTTTTACTAGGATGAAGCGACGCATTCTACAGCTTGTACGTACATATTATAATGTCGAATGTTTGATAAGATAAAAATATCTCGGCCTCAGGCGACCGACACACACGGAGCGAATGAAACCCATACTCTTAACCCGGTGCCCTCTAACCCGTTGCCACACCCACGATAAGAGACGTTCGGCAACATCACGGATCATCTCTCCGATGGTCATCATCCTTTCTCCGACGCGTCAAAAAATTTTTTCCGGAAACCCACGGGGCCACCACGCCTCGTTTGAAACTTCAACCGATTGGACTCGCTTGCCAAGCAACGCTGGGAACGCGTGTACGGTTATTTGCGATGCGCATTGTTCAACGATATGAAACGCGTCTTCGCTGCCCGGAAGTCCAGCTGGCTAATAAGTGGCCCCGTCCATCGGACGTCGCCCTGGTATGTTGGAGTGAGCTGTCGACGTTTGCACCATTTTCATCAAATTTGGCGCCGATCTAGTCCGCGAGTCGTGTAATTTATGACCGAGCGATGTTTTTCTAGCTGCTTGTCCCTGTTTTAGGTCTGCGATGCGGTAATACAGGACGGTGCGGCGGATGATGACGATTCGTGGGTTTTTCATTTGGGTTACGAAGAGTGATGAATCGTGAGATGGGTCTCCACTTTCTCTCTAGAGAGTCGTCGGTGATTGATTTCTAGGTTTAACTTTCGTCCACGCCTTTCCTGTAAGGCTCGTGATGTTTCGGACGGCTTAGGGGTAACTGGATAGCGAAGCGTGGTGAGGAGTTTGTTTTGTTCCCGCGAAGACGGAACGTGCAATTACAATGATGGAGGATTTGTAGAGGAACACGCGTGACACGCTGAAAATACTCTAGAAAATATGTTGGACATTTTTGTTTTTTTTTTGCCAACGCTACTCCGAGAAACGTGGTTGTCCGGATGCACCGTATACTTAATCCAGCTCTGAGTAGATGGAAATCGTAGAACTATACTTGTAAGACACTGAGTTATACCTGTAGGAATGGAACATATGACACCGATAGTCGTAGCTGGTCATTAAAAAGAAAATATATATATATATATATATAATATGAATGTATAACTGAGTACAGATGGACGCGAAAACAAATAGACTACAAGTAATGAAAAGACTTGGGAGGCCGTATAAGGGTTAAAAACACTTGCTACTTTTATTACATTAATAATTAAGGGGCGCTAGGAATAGATTTTCAGTTAGGGGTCGACGTTTCGGCAGTCAGCCCTGCCTTCAACAGAACTGGGTTCAACAGAACAGAAGTTCTGTTGAAGGCAGCGCTGACTGCCGAAACGTCGACCCCTAACTGTAAATCTATTCCTAGCGCCCCCTTAATTATTAATGTAATAAAAGTAGCAAGTGTTTTTAACCCTTATACGGCCTCCCAAGTCTCTTCATTACTTGTAGTCTATATATATATGTAGTGCCCTACATGGAGGAGAACGACGGAGGCGCGTGAGAATAAATCGTTCTCCAGTTTTGGGGATGCTCTCGGACCGACTGGTTTGGTCTCTTACAATATATATATATATATATATATATATATAGCTAATCTAATCCATGGATCTGGAAAAACGTTCTTTCGGGGCACCCTATTTTTTAATCTTACTGTAAGCAGAGGTGGTGAAGTTACTCGACAAAAGAAACACGTTACCGTACTCTCCTCTCAGAACTTCGCCACATAGCACGCTCCTACCAACCATAATCTCGAGTGACATCGTTCTTTCCCCTGATTTGCTGAAAACGGGGGACGTACCCAATTTTTGTGGCCAACAACGGCAAGCCGGTTTACGCCGCCACCACCACCACCACCACCTTTGTGGCACTATGCAGTTCATAATTGTCACAAAAATGACCCACCCCCGTTTTCAGCAAATCGAGGGAGAGAACGTTGTCATTCGGGATTATGGTTGGCTAGCAGCGTGCTTTGCGGTGAAGCTCTGTTTTTAGAGTACAGTTAAGTTAATGTGCAAAAAATGTAACGAAGTTACAGGTAATAAAAATGAACTTGAAGTTTCTAGGCTACTTTGGCTACTTTTATGTTACTTGCTACCTATAATGTACTCTTTTCAGTTGCCGACCTTTCTATAATTTCTTTATGAATATTGATCTCACAATGGGCGGAGCAGGACGTTTTATAATAGTTTCGATATATGAAAACTATACCAATATGTGACCAAAGGAGCCTACCTTGATGTGTTTCTGAAGGAAGGGATTTGACGTTATGATATCGCAATAAGGTTTTTGAACAGAGCACAAAGCAAGCATTGAAAATTTAGGCTCTACGAGTTGCCCTCTATAGGCACATGTCGTAGAGCCGCGCCAAGTTTTAGTCCTTCTCTGTCATTAATCATAATAATGAAATATTATTATCATTATCATTATTATTATTATTATTATTATTATTATAAATACACTGCTCGTCGCTATGATGGGCGTCCACCTGGGCCTCCTAACGTACGACCAAGACGGAGTATGTAACGTTCACCGCGTAACCGCACGTGACGCACCGTGCACCTATATGGTCGGCGTGCCGCGTGCACATGGCTGTCGTCTCACCAGGGAGCGATGTTTGTAGACGAGAATTGAACAAAAGGAACTGGGGACTTTCCCCAAGTTACCTAAGAAAGGAACGAGTCCCTCAAGAAGCTATTGGAAGTCAAAACCAACGAGTTACGTTAAAACCTACCGAAAAAAGTAGCTTAGTACAGTAACGAGTTACTCCCAAGAATATGTAAACGTTCCTACTTATTCACTGACTCATGTGCGAGTATCATTTTGACAAGTCATGCTCTCTTCAAGTAGCCGCCCAAAACAAGCAATCACTTTTATAAACACGATCCATATGACACACATCACACAGAATGACAGAAGGGCAACCGTGTTGTTTGATCCGATTGAGCCTAACAACACACTCTTGGAAAATTGCTAAAAATTGGGCTGTTCGGTACTTGACACTTTAAAAGCGATAATAGAACAAACAAACAAAAAGGCGACACAACGCACAGCACAGACTGGCGAACGAGAGGTCATCTTGTTCGTCATCTGTGCTGTGTGTTGCGTCGTCTTTTTGTTTGTTTCCCGACACGGGGCTTTTGTCGCTTTTAAAACGCACTAGTAATAGCCGCTGTGTTGCAACATTGCACATAAGCAAGCAAGCCTCGCCATATAACTATACGAAACACTACGCGTCAAACGCATCTCAAATACAATTCGATGCACCATCACAATCTAGCGAACCATGTCCTTCAATCCACTGGCTTAGCGGGTCACCGTGTCATCCCCGTAGAACCGCGTCTTCGCCGTAAAAGCTTCGGCGATGTCGACATCGACATTGGCTATAGCGTTGTTGATTTTGGCATTATCTTTTACATCCAACATTCTCACCGCGATCGAGATAAGTGTCCTTACAATCGTCTATACACGTAATGTTTTCTCTGATTTTTGTTCCAATAACGATTCTTGACGGGAGATTTTGAAGATACGTAACGGGGTTACATAACGGGATTGCTTCTGCATGCGATAAAAGGATATCCCTAATGGATAGTCGGAGACAATGAGAAATATCGCGCTTTGAGTACCGAGGCGGTGGTTGCTCAAGTCGGGCCTAATTTTCTATTGAAATCGTTCGAACGGTAGGTCACAGAATTGGAGCGCTGTTTTGTGAAACACGGGCATTTTGTTTGACACTTTTGGTTTCGATTATTGTATTACCGTATTTTCCGGTGTATAACGCGCACCCTATATAAAAACGGGCCGAATTTGAAAAAAGTTCCTTGTATAGAGCGAACCGGTGTATAACGCCCACCGCAATGTTGCTACAAGCTTCTGTACTGCCACTACTATACCCAATAAACCAAGGCGGTGTATAATATATGCATATGCTTTATTTGAAATATATTTAGTTTCGCGTCCCTTCTCAATCACGTCAGCCTTCTGAAATGAATTCAGGATTATTGACTGCTCAATAGCATCCTTAAGCAGCACCATTAATTTTATGAAGTCCAGTGCCCTTTCTCCGGCTTTGTCAACTGACCCTAAGAGATTTGGGAGAAATTCACAGCACACCCTGGAAGAGGCTGGAATTTGTACGTCACCGACCAGAAAATGAACTCTGTAGGAAAATATTTCCGTGTACGAGTGTTGTTCAAGTCAAACCGGGACTTTTCATTTCTTGCAAAAGTAAAATGAACTTGCAGACGAGAAATTAGTTTTATTTTTCAACGTAATCTCCAGCTGCACTAATGCACTTGTCCCAGCGTTTCACGAGGGCTTGGATGCCAGCAGCGTAGAAATCCTTACCGGCGCGTAGCAGATCGGATCGCATTCTTGACCTCGTCGTCGCAGCTGAAGTGGTGGCCCCCAAGGAACGCCTTCAGTGGCACGAAGAGATGGAAATCGCTGGGGGCGAGGTCTGAACTGTAAGGGGGATGTGGCAGCAACTCCCAGCCAAGTTCCTGTAAGGTGCGTGTCGTGATATGCGCGGTATACGGGCGTGCATTGTCCTGTAGGAGGAGGACACCTTTGCTGATGAGGCCCGGCCGCTTTTGCTTCAGCGCCTTATGCACATCCCTGGGAACCTGGCAGTAATATGCACTATTGATCGCACTATATGCACTATTGATATCGAGACATGTTATCCTTCGGTCCTTGAGGATCAGGCGCTCCACAAGTTGGATGTTCTCAGGAACTCTGACGCTGGGCCCTGAGCCGTCCCTGCCGGGATCGTCCTGCACTGATGTACGGCCGTCTCGGAACCGTTTGCACCACTCAAACGCTTTACTGCGGCTAAGTGTATCGTGGCCATACTGAGCCTGGAGTCTTCTGTGAATTTCAGATGACTTTACGCCTTCATTCACGAGAAACTTCAATGCAATTTGCTGTGCGATGTGCGCGCTCACCTCGTTGTCGGCCATCTTGTCCAGCAAGTGCCTTTTTTTTTTTTTTTTTTGCACAAACTTTGGACCACCACGTGGTGAACGCGGAGGCCTGTCGCGTGTGAAAAGGACGAAAAAAAAGTAGCGCGAGCCATTTGTACACTCAGGAGACAGAAAGTCCCGGTTTGACTTGAACACTCCTCGTATAACGCGCACCATTAGATAACGGGCAGGACCTCTTCAGAGCACTTTTTTACTGTGTAACACACACACACACACACATACATAAATGGAATGATGATGTGGTGGGTCATTCTCCGCCGTTATGGCGGTACTCTGCCACATTGCGCTTGTGGAAGGGATGAGAAAGTGATGCTGATGGAAAGGTGTCCTATTAGGGTTCATCTATTAATCCAGTGCTGGAGAGGAACTCAGCAACAGCTCGTAGGCCTTGCATCAGTTGTGGGGGGTCCGACTATGGCCCGAGAATTTTGGCTAAGTCGAACTGGCCGAACGGTTGACCGACTTTACTCGATAACGCGCGCGTTATACACCGGAAAATACGGTATTTATTCATTATTATCGACTATTTATTGTTAATCTTCACTATTTTGGACTTTTTGCTACGTCGGGACATCAACTGAAAAGAAAATGTACGAGGTAGTACAATACAAAAATAGTGAATACACTACTAAGAATTTGCCGCCAACTTTGCTCTCGGAAACGGTATTACTGCAGGTACTCTCTCACTTTATTACTCTACTTTTTTTTTAAGTTTGATTTTATGCACCCTTTTTTATTTTATGCACGTTAGCCCGAAATTTCATAGGAGAGTTCTCACTTGGGACCCGAAGCACAGGAGCATTTTCTCCAGACCTCCATACTTTACTCTAAGCGCATTACAACGCGCTGCACTTTGAAAACAATTCTCAGAGAAAAAGAAGAAGAAGAAAAAAAGAAAAAAAGACGTAACTGCCCCCCCATCAATAAACACCACCCAAATTGAATGAACGAGTTCGTCGAACCGCTTTCGATTCTTCGGTTGGAGTCGGAAGTGGACGGAACAAAGCGTCCTTCAAAGAGTACATATTGGCAAAATGTGAATTCAGTGTCACATCCTGGCTTCCTTCCGGTATCATCAGGGCGTATTGAAAAGGGAACCAAAATGCGGAAATTATACAGGGCCAAGTTCGTCTCCCGTCAATCATACGGAGCGAATGCATTGCATAACTACAAAGTTGCCACGAGTGGCGCTTACATAACCAGCCTGTCTTGCTGGAAAGAGCTGAGGGGAAAGAAGGCCTGTCCTGCTCTCTTTTATGATTGTTATTACGTGGTGGACGAGAGCAGAGTTTCCGGCACACACAAAACGCCCGTCCATAACAGCAATTCTGGCGACTAAAAGTTCTGTGTGTTTGCGGTTCAATTCCTATAGAGCTTGAGAAGGTTTTTTCTTCCCGATGTGACTTTCTTGTCATCTCGATTTTTAAATTGAGGCGCGTTGACTGACGTTATATTTGTGCGCATTACCGTCAAGCGTAGCGTTATAATAGTGAGTTTTAATGCGTCGTATACGGCAAAGGCGTTAGGCGTTCTCTAATTGGCAGGGCAAGCGACAGCGGGTAGCTGGCAGGTGCTTTATCGGTTCTTTCCTTTGGTACACCTGGTTGGCAAAAAGAGATAAAACAATAAGTAGAAGCACGCGAGTTTCCATTATGCGCCCTTACTTTCTGTGCATTTTTCTGCGGGGGACAGATAAATACGTTTTACAGATAAATACGGCGGTTCACGAGAAAGACAGTTTAAAACGAACTACGAAGGCATATTTACTGGAACTGGAACGACAGAAGTGCTTGTTATACTCCGAAAAAGAAAAAAAAAAAAAAGAAACCTGCAAAATAAACGTTGTAACAAAGTTTCGACTTTCAACAAGACTTCTGCGAAAATAAGGCAAAATCGCATACACACAAAGCTTAGAAGGTGGCCACTGAAAATGTTAAGAGGGCAACTGTTTTCTCATTTTCACGATTTATCAATGAAGTGCGCCAACTGGCAATTTTTATGTTTTGGGCAATTAACGTTTTGGGGTATAATAGGTGCTGGAACGCATAGTGTATCTCCCAAACGCTCTTTTTATTCATTTTATCTTCATTACAGACCCCATGCATTATATCTTCGTCAATTACTTTGATTACAATTTATTTGTGGCTGGTTGAAGTCAATGAGCTGTTTCGTCGTTCAGACGCAAGCGAGAGATAAAGTAAAGCTCGCTTTGTTTCAGAGCACCCGTATTCAGCTCACATTCTTGGGAGTGACACAAACAAGATAACATTGTTAAAGATGAAGAAATATAAACATCGAATGAGGAAACGGTTTCGTCCAAATTATGTCATTTACACGGAAAGCCACTTACGCATAATGGATTGATTACGCTGAGAACATTTCTCACCGTCACGCAATACGAGCATTAGTCCTGTTCTGACGGCGACTACTCCGAGGAAGTGCACCCTCAGCTAAGCATAAACGGGTGATTCGGATTTAGCTACTAAGGGGGTTGTGACACTTTGATAGATGCATGTCGTTCGTTACGTCCTGCACGCATTGTAGTGCATGCCAGGGTATTGAGGAAAACTTGTTTTTCTACATGTCGTAATTGGCGAGCTACGAACCTTCGAACAAGCTATCGTGTTAAGCTCAAAGGCAGACATTGGCAGTTTTTTTTTTTTTTTTTGATATACGAAACTCAACATTGGCAGTCAAGAGTCTGGCGCTGCCTCGCTGGGGGAGACTCCTGTAGTTATGACGGGGCCCAATGAGTATCGGTATTCGTGGTGTAGATTTTCTACGCTGTTTGTATTATGAAGGAAGCAGACTGTTTATTACTTACAATACGCTGTCATAACGTTGTTCATGTTGTAGAAACATACAATCAACGACCATACACAAAGGGGATGGGACGCCAACGGCGTGTGTGCCCCATGTGCCTGTAAAACTTGGGGTGCACGTTCACGACGACGCAAATAATAGTATTTCACGTTTATTTGGCCTAAAATCGGACGAAGCGTCGCAACCCGTCCCACTAACGAAACAACTATAACTCCTAAATACCAGGTAATCAAAATTATTCCAACAATATTCGCTCCACTTTTGCTGACTAACGACATTTTACCGCGGCTCGCCATAGCGGCCGGCGACGCGCAAGCGACAGCGAAGGCACGAAGCGGTCCGGAGCCGTTGTCGTGGCAACGAAACATCAACAACCTCTTCATTGAGCAATGGCGAACGTCCGCGATGCGTTGTTCCTAGCTCTTTGTGGTCAACACTATAGTGGCAACTTTTACCGGGAAGTGGATTCAACGGGCACGCCATGAGTAGCATCCGGACGGTGCTTTTTCGACCTCGCTGCCAAAGTGTACGTGCGGTGACGTTATGGCACGGTTGTGGTGGCATCTCTTCCTTCGTACCTCGTGCGCTTTATGGATATTTGACGCATTTAATGGCCGTCCAGGTGAGAATTTTGGTGAAAACGTGCAAAAATAAGCTCCTTGTCTCTATATAGTGTCTAAGGATAATTCGTGGCTTTCCGTCGCGAGACAACTATGGTCCGTCGATTCATCTTGACCACCTGAAGTCAGCACTCGACACACCCTTACTCTTGCAGGAAGTCAGAGCAACTCGTGGCGTGGCACCCAATCGCTGGAACTTGTACGCTTGTTTTCTTGAAAGAAATGCAGGTTCGCACGAAGGAGCATGTGGTACCAACAGCACGATTCTGCTTTCAGTATACATGGAAGTATACATGACAGACGCTCGCTTTCTGGTCTCGTACCACGCAGGCCGCGAAATGCCCCGCCATTCTTTTATTTTCAGATGCATAAACCTTTTATGTACACGTAGGGTTCTTCGTTTTCGGGTTAAACACGATTTTTCACGATAGTTCTCCCCACGAACAAATGTTCAAGAATTGGGGTAAAACCCGGTATCTACCCGAAATCCTTGCGGTCCTTTAAGTTGTCGTTCCCGGTAAGTCGTCGGAAAGGTGAATCATAATATCAGCAAAGAAAGCTATTTGTGACAATCTATTTGTCCTCCGTTTATGATCCCCTCCTGCAGGAGTCAAAGACGAGCTTTTGCAAGCTCGGGCAAGCTCGGAGCTCGGGCAAGTGTTTGGATACCGCGCGGTCATTCATTAACCCAGTTCCGAGCGGAAATTATTGTTTCTCGTCTCAGTGTCACAGCAGTGGTTTGTTTCATATGCTTTTCGTTTCACCCGAAAATTCCCCGGTGACATATCAAACAGAGATCATAGCACCCGATTTTTCCTTCCCTAATATGAAAAATCATAAAACCCGAAAACGAAGAACCCTATGTACGCGTTACATTTCCGTGCGTGAACGTGTCTTCCCAGCCATTATTCATGACGCAACTTATGGTTTCCCCGTTGACACTTTCCCCGGGCTGTAGAAATGAAGGGTCTTCGCAGGCGGCCGTCCCTACATTTACAGGGTCTAATTGGCCGCCCTTTCATTACACACGACGAATCGTCGAGAAAAATACTGTCTGCCCAGGAAAGCACTGCGGGGCAGTTTGCCGTCAAAGCTGCTGTCCGACGCCTTTTGTGCCACTGTAATCTCCGCTCGGATGTTGCGTTCTCGTTGTGTCGGTTCAGAGCTCTACCCGACAGGCAAATAGAGGGTCACTCTTGACGAGAAAGCCCCGTTGCAATTTGGCCCCAAAGATGATCGCGGTAATAATTGAGCTGGAATCTTTTAAAGTTTGGATTCTGTAGAAAGGGGATATGTTTATTTATTTATTTGGTTTACCTTAAGGCCTGCAAATAGGGTTGCCACCAGGCCGGTTATTTGCGCGCTCTGCCGGTTGCCGGTAGGAAGGTGATACCGGCAGCCTTTTGTTGGTATTTGTGGCTCAAGACCTTTCATAAGGGCTTTTACAGGGTTCTCCCTTCAACATTTCACTACAGCTTGAACAAATCTGGAGCACAGACCCAACTGCGCAGTTACCAATCGTTTTCTTAGTTATTCATTATTATTATTATTCATTGTTATTATTATCATTGTTATTCATTAAGTCTTGTGTTCGGTGAGGACAAGAGCAGTGGTTGTGCAAGGCTGTTGGTGGTTGTGTTGAGCCAGCTAGACCGTTCCTCACCCACTTTCCCTTTCCCACGACCCTTTCCTCCTTCCCCTCTATTCCACCTCCTCTCCCTCAACCGGTATTTTTCACTCCGAAAGGTGTCAACCCTACCTGCAAAGGGCATATTATGTGGTCGCGTTGAAACTACTGAGGGGGTGCCCCTTGGAGGACGATATATGGAGCTTGCGTGCAAGCATGCCACCAAGGTACTCAGGCACATCGTCCAGGCACGTTCGATACGCTCTATTTTAATACACGTGAAGGACTCCACAAGTTTTTGGCATCGGGCCGCGTCCTATTTTTTTATTATCCTCATTATCGTCGAGTGTCGTGGCTCTTACGCGGCACTGTTGCGGGGGCTATCGCTAACAAAATGGAGAATGCTTCGGCTCTGGCTACGGTTTGGCTTTGGCTATAATTGGGATATTTATTACTCCTAACTTTCCTGCTCTCGGCTTGTAGCGACGATCGTTACCTCTTCGTCTATTTGTTATTTTTAACCTCTATCCGTGCACTGACCACAGTGCTAGCTGGTCCGTATCCAAGTGTTATTAACAGAGGACTGGCATAAGTGCCTTTCACAAAAAGGCGTACGCCTCTCGGTTTCTACAAATCAGGGGAGAGAACGACGTTATTCGGGATGATGGTTGACTATAAGGAGGGCCTTATAAGGTGAAGCTCTACTTTAAGAGTGAACGATTTTATAGCGCCATCATCTGAGAGGGAATCTCTAACAAGTGGCCGTCACAGTATCAAAGAAAGAAACCTACAATCACGATCGACCTACTAGGTTATAGCGACCATGTCATATGCACCCGGCCCTTCCCAGCGCCGCATGTGGAAGCTAGCGGTGGCGCTACTCATCAGCCTGGTTATTGCTCCTTCAATTTCTGCAATACTTTGTACTTTAGCTCACCTTAGTATTTTTGTACAAGGGGTGGATGTCCCACAAGTGGTGCTTCTTTCTAAAGTTGATTATCATCATCATTCTACACTTTTTCATAGGAGCTGTTGCTGTCGTCTGCTACGGTAATCGTACGTCCGCTTCTGAGCGTTCAAAATTCAAATTTCCATTGTCCAATCATGATGTAGAGCTCCCGGGCCGATGAGTACACTCTAAAAACAGAGTTTCACAGCATAGCACGCTGTGCGCCAACCATTGCCGCGAATGATAGGGTTATCGCTTCTGATTCGAGGGGAGAGGGGGGAGTACGCCTTTATGTGACAATTTGTTTATATGGTAATTGCTACAAAAAGGCGTACGCCTCCCTCTTTCCTCAAATCAAAAGCGATAACCGTGTCGTTCGCGGCAGTGATTGGCGCACGACGTGCTATGCGGTGATGTTCTGTTTTTAGAGTGTAGCGCCCTTAGCGGATCGTGCGGACGGGCCCCTCATAGGGGTTGCCGATTATGACATGGTCGTTATAATCTACAATACGGACGTTTTATTTGCGCAGTTTAAAATACCGAGTTAATTTCAACTGAAGTGAATCGCACAAAATGTACGGAGCATGTTCCTTCAACCTTGCCTGTTCATTGTTTTACAGCGAGTGCTTCGGACACGGGCTACTTCGGCGACGAAGGTGACCCCAACTTGTGGCTACGTCGAAACTTTCACTCGGTGCACCCGTCCGACGTTGTCGGCGACGGTCACGTACATGGATCGAGGAAAGGCACCGAGAGATTTGCCGCCGACTTGGAAGCCCACTATGAAGGTTCTGGAGACCCTCCGACCTTCTACTCGCACAGCGACTATAACTTCCTCCACCTGTCGACAGCTGTTCATCACGTAGCGTCACCAAGAGCGTCTTCTTCGAACACAGAAGCTTTAGCGAGGTCTTCCATTTCTTATCCTGGACCTTCAGCACAACTCAGTGCCTTCGACTTTGACAATGGATTTCTCGGCGGCTCGTCTTCAGAAGCATTTATCGCATCATCATTCCCTGAAACATCATCCGCATCGTCCATAGCAGTAGTCTTCAGCAGCACGCCGAGTGCGTCTTTGTTTCAGACTCGGCAAAGTACAATAGGTACGGAAGACCCAGTGAGTACGAAAGACTTAGAACGTCATCCTATTCCTCTGCTTCCAAGTCCAACCTTCAGCCGTCCTCAGAACAGTGTAACCAAGATCGCTGAGTGGTCGAGAGACCATAGTGTTCTGTTGGACTCTAGCACGGTGTCCTCCAGTTCCAGCGAGGAGAGTGCGCAGATAGTGCCAACAGATTCCTTGACGCCGCAGTCGACGGACTTATCGTCGTTGAAAATTCAGCCTACAAGTGCAGCCTACGTTGATGCAACCAGCGTGTTTGTCGACACAACTGAGTTGAATTCTAAGAGTACCTGGACCGTACCGGATGTGACGACAGACGTCATATCCAGATATGGTAATACAGATTATTCTAATCATACTTTGACGACGCCGGATCTTGTGCGCGATTCTACTTCGGGAAACGTTACGACAACTTCGAACTTTCCGAGCCCGGAATACGTAGTGCCCGATGACAGCTCAACTAGAGGTCATGATGAGAACGCGGATACTGCGTTGTCTTCTACAAGACCTGCTTCTTTATCTTTAACAGAATCTGCAGCATCGCCATCTTCATCCAGTAGCTCAACCGCGACCGAATCTACAGTGTCGACGACAGACAGATCTATCGGCACGGATGTTGTAAACATTTCGTCTCCTCCAGGCAACATGGATGAGACGAGCACTTCGTCTTCTCCGGAGGGTGTCGAACAAACGGCAACTCCTTCAGTCAACACGGTGCCGGCATCTGATGTGACTGACGATGTCACAGCGATTACAGTTGAAAGCCAGCCTCCAAACGACGAGCAAACCACACCCACCTCTTTGATTACGGACCAATCTATCGCAACTGTACCAGACGTCCTAAAGCCGGGAGTAACAAACAGTGAACCACAGACTACTGCGACAAACAAAGTCTCTTCCACAGCTCCGCCATCAACAATTTTTATCTCAACCAAAGACGGGCGGGATTCGGAAATCCAAGACAATTTACCTTCGTTCCAAAGCAGCACTACTTCCAGCTCAACAGACAAAGATCTTGAACCTACCGACGCACATCTTCATACACCTCCGTCTTTCTCGACAACAACTACAGACACAAAAACGCACGATGCAGAACCGGAGGAGCCCACCAGTTCAACCTCATTCCTTGATTCGTTGTCATCTAGTCCTGAGCCCAACTATTCAGTCCGCACAATTGAAACCACGAGACTTAACTCCGTGGCGCCTCCGTTCCAGAACACGCTGGCTCCAACGTTCAGCACGAAGACGGCGCACGACACAACCTATCCAGGAACGTCAACAACAATATGGACGAGCTTCAGCGGAAACCTTCCTTCAATAACGGCGACGCATCACGCTTGGTCGAGCGAAACGAATTTCTGGGACCGATTTAGACTGACGACTAAGTCGCCAGCGTCCACAACATTATTGCTTTTGACTACAGCCTCACGTTGGCTTGCCACGGCTTCTCCAACGTGGAGTTCGCCAAAGGCAGCGTTTCCAGACACCAGGACGACGCCTGTAGCACCAGTTAGACCAGTTAGTACGTGGTTACCGCAGCCTGTCCCAGCACCTGATGGAGCCTTGTCGGAGAAGAATAAGTACTGGATCAGAACAGGTGGGTGGGCGTGGCTTGCTGCATGATCTGGATATAATGTCTTTGAGTCAGACTTCCACGTAACTTCAATGCATTACTCAGGTTACTTTATCTTGAATACTTTCGGGAGTAACATATGGTATATTACATTTTAAAAGACAGTATTTAGTGTCTTTGCTCAAGTGTTTGTTTCGCAGTAACTCGTACTCATTTCTTAAGTTTCTCCTAAGATACTCCGTTTCGTTTTTTCAGGAGACAGGCGGGTCGAGAAAATGACTTAACTTCGTCTGTTTTGGTTGGGCGCTATGCCACTTACATGTGCATGAATTTCATTTATGATATTTCGGGGAACCTCCACCCTTCCGCGGCGTAGCCTGCAGAAGCGGGCAGCGCTTTAAAGGTACTGTAAAGCAGTAGACAAGCATGATATGCCGGTGATGTGACTAGAGACTTTATTGCTTCTAAATACCATATGCGGAACCATACGACCGACAACGCGCTATAAATATTTTTAATTTGCCATGTAAAATGCGGCGTAGTGGAGCGGTGGGACGCCTGGTGTCAAACAACCCCCTCTACAGCGGGCAACACTGAAAATTGGTATTACACACTATTACATCGGAACTTCGTTATTTTAGTAACCATATTATTAGTTTCCCTGTTTACATATGCATTCTGTAACCTCTGTTAGCAGTGTTTTTTGCGAAGTAACCCAGCACTGGCCGCTGTTCGATGGAGGCTCTCCCTACTTCTCTACTGCGCCTGCGCGCTCCTTCTGTTCGCGGCCTCTTTCGGACGAAAAACTCTCTCTGTGAACCTCTGTGAACAAACAAGTCCCGACGCTGTCTGGCTTCTTGAACGTCTGACACATTTTTTTTTCAACGGCTCATCATTTCATTTCAGTTCGCTTATCCGTTTATCCTCAGATGTGGATCGTTGTGTGAATTGCAGGGACGGATTTTATGGTTTATTGTTATGTCGGGCCCAGTGTCATACGCATGCAATGTGGTTGCCGCCGCATGTGGCAGGAGTACGGAATCATTTCGAATACCTAGTATAGTGTTGCCCGTAATCTTTAATTGTAATTTTTTAATCAATTGCACCGTCGATTGGAATGCAACTTGCGCAGTTTTTGTCCTGGTGGCTTGGACTATCGAATAGCCACACTAAATGACATTTGATCGGTGCTGCTTTACAGTACCTTTAAGTGCAGTGGTCCGGGGAACAATGGGTTGGCCTTGTTGGTGAATGTTCGGGCTCCTTGGAAGCCAGGGGAGAAGACCGGTGTCTCTCAGAGTCGAAGTCTGTAAAGGTTCATAATTGAAGCGACCAGTTGATTAAAACAAATAGGTATAGCTTAAGCTCGCTTACATGGCTCTTCGTCCTGCTCTGAGCACAGCATGGAGGATATCAGCGCTCGCGACATTATCGGGCGAGATGTCCAGAGGAGAGCATGCACAAAGAAGATATCGCGGGAAAACGAGAGTATGCGAAAGAGTATGCGTTTTTATCTTCACTTTGTTCGTATTTGTTCGACAGTAAATTCCACAAACTGTAACTTGATAGTATCTTGAAAGTAACGAGTTACTTTTATGAGCACTTATGAGTATTTAGTACTCTACTCATTCACTTTTTTGCCTTGTACCCAGTACCTTGTAGGAGGCTGCTTTCCACTTGCCTTTCTTGGAAACGGAGTCTTTAAAAGGACGGTCGCATCCGTTCCAGTCGATTTCGAAACTATGGTGTCATTTTATTTCTCGTGGACCACTGATCACGATATCGAATACCCCACAGCGAAATAGTGGCGTGGTTTGACTGTTGTTCGATGGAATCAGACTTGTGCCCGTTACTACAAAAAAAGTAATTGGTTACCGTTACCGTTACTCTTGTAGCAAAAATAATTGATTACCCTTACAAATTACTCGGCTCAAAATGTAATTGAGTAACGAGTATAAAAGTGTGCCGTTACTTCCAATTCATGCAAAAATTTCCGCCCCTGTGAGCTTCGAAAAGAAAAAAGAAAAACCCCAACTCCGAAGTGATTGGGACACCTGAAATAGCGCTAAAGACTCGCGCGTGAGAAGTAGCAATAATGTTTTTTTCCCGCAAACTACAGTAGAACAGCCCAACAAAGACACACGAAATTTGTCACAGAGCGTTGTTATTTGGAGTCAGACTCTACTTCAAAAGTAATTGATTACTCGGTAACTGATTACTCAAAAAAGTAATTGATTACAAGAAACGCAGTTACTTGTAACGCGTTACGTACAAGTCTGGATGGAATACATGACGAGAGCAGACGCCGGATGTTGAGAGTATGCCGGAACTCCCTTTCTGGAAAAACGAGAAAACGTCACCCTCTAATACCGAACACTGGAACACCGCGGCTGGACGGTGCCTTTCTCCTCTGAGCGCCGCCCTCTCACTCCTCCGCTTGGGAAGTAACGTCACGCCGCTGGAGCCTCTGCAGCTGCAGAAGCAGCGCGGATCCCTAAAATTCGTTTAGTTAATATCTAAGCACTTTCAGGAAATAGCTAAGTACATTGTCGGTGGACGTCGAACGTCATGGATGATCGAACGTCATCAGTGATAATTTTGTTTCATTGTGCATGGCTACACAGGTAGCCAGCAGAATAGTCTGTGAAGTGGCCGACCTGTGCCGTAACAACACGTGGTCAACTTGTGCTTTGGGATTAGACATTTGGAAAGCAGTTGCGAAGACCCAAAGGATGGATTCACTGTGAAAAAACGTTGTTCTGACCACGGCCACGAAAATATTTTCACTAACGAAGGTTTCGCTGTTCTGCACTGTGACGTCACAGCTAGGCTGTGCACAGAGCCCTCTTGTGTTGACTTCGTGAAATCTAACGCCTCGTGTCCTCGTGATTCCCTAGTCTCATCTCTTTTTAGTCATATGGCCAAGTACGATCGCAAAATTGAGCCTTGACGCCATAACGATTGCGAGTCGCAACAGGCACTAGACTACATAATATAGGATGAATAGCAGGTGTTCTAGAACAACATTGCCACTATCACCATCGTTGATTCGTGCAGGTTGCCATTAATCGTTTTCACGTATTTACGAGACGACATGTTTTCCAACAGTGTTTCGGATGAACGACGTGGGCCGTGCCGACCCTGATAGATTGGCAGACCAATTGGCGTTCATCTACGAAAGAGCATTCGCGCAGAAACATGCATTTCGACAGAGTAAACGAGCCCTTGGACGATCCACTTCAATACATGTACGTACTGCGATGCACGTTTATACGAGATCCCTTGTGTGCGCCACGCGTAACACGTAATACCTTCCTTAGGTGGTTCACCTAGCTATGGACTATAAGGACAAACTCATGTCTCTGGTGTACGCACTTTCGCGTGACGGCCAACTGGTTCCAGCTGTTGATGCAGTGCAGACAATGACCGCCGTCCAAAATTCCGACATGTCCAGTCTTCTTGGCTATGAGGTTGTCACCAAAGCGGAACGTAAGTAGGAGTATTCTTGGCGTCTTTGGAGAAGAACGCTGGAAGTTTGTGTCATGTGTTTCAGTAGCGTTTTTAAATGCTTTTAATCGCTTTTTCACGTTCATGGAAAGCGAGTTCTGTACAGTTCTGTTACACGCAAAATACAACGTGTGCGATGCAACAACAATACAACGCGCGCGACATCTGGAAGGAAGAAACTAATGAGGCGGTTTGATTGGGCATGCGAGGGGAGGAAAAATAATGGGGAAAGGGACGGTGGTGATGGCACTGCTTCCCGTCGTTGGCCATTATGCGTCCTGGGCTGACTTCACAGGGAACTGTGCCGACATTTGGCTTAAAGCCGTCCGAGGAAAACCCAGTGAAAATACCCAGACAGCACAGCCGGCGCCAGGATTCAAACCCGGGTTACCTCCCAGACTCGGCGTGGAATGCCGTCATTTGTTACATGCAGAATCCCATCCTCTCTCTCGTTGATCTCTCGTTGCTCGCAGCGGCGCCTAGCGACCATGACGTTGTTATGGTAGCCAATCGTGCCGCGGCGTCTCGTGAAGAGTAGTCACGTGGGTAACCGTCTGTCACAAAATGAGGAGCGCCGCGATCGCTTTCGGCGTAGACATTCAGCGTATTTCTAATGGTTGGTTCCGGTACGGGTTCGATCCCGACCGAGAACCGCAAACAGCTTGATGTCGTAACGCCCAGACGTGAAGATAGCTATCGTTCCCGTTCCAGCCTATGTAGAGGTTGCAGAGCCATCAAAGGCCTTGTTCCCATTGACGTGGATCGTGATTGGAGTCCTGGCGGGCATCCTGGTCTTTGTAATCGTCTGCTTGCTCCTGTACTGCAAGTGCTGTAGACCAAAATACACGGGGACGTTCAAGGACGTAGAATCGGTTCATTCCTTCGGCAAAGAAAACAGGAAGAAGGTATGGTAATCACACTCTCTGCCAATATACCATATTTCTTTTGCAGCATTTTTAAATTTTCCAATCATATTCTGCAAAAATGTGGTGGAAGCGGCTGATAGTCTCGCAAAATTTCGAAAATTACTGTCACCGTATTCAACACTTTACAACAGTTCACGTCTAACACTGGATGATCCCTCAAACTAGGAGCGTTGCTGTCTTGCAGGCATTCGAAGGCTCGGCAGGAAATCTGTCCATGTTTGGAGAAAGAACTTACAAAGACGTCTTCACCAGTCCTATTCATTTTCCTTCGTCTACGAGAGAAGGGAACGGAAAGCGAACAACGGCGTAAGTTTAGTCGCATGAGCTTCATCTCGGATGGAGAAGATTTTTTTTTTTTTTGCTTTTAGAGTGATCAAAAACTCGAACAGCAGAGAGGACGTCTCATGGTCTCCTTTGTGCAAGCGGTAACTAGTGTGTATACCAATAAGGTTTTGCGTGTATGGTACTAAGTATAGGGATCGCCGATATTTCCAAGGAAGGCTCAGTTCGAAATATCAGCGGCTCCTACTCTACCTGTACATAATAGAGAGTTTTAGTACATCGAACGCAAAGGGCGATAGCGTCGGCAACATATAGCGTTGGTGGTTCTGCGCAATGCGCGAAGCTCTCTTTCTGTTATGGGCGTGCGCATAACCATCAACGCTATCCCCTACGTACGCAAAGGCGATAGCGTACGGTGTACTAAAACTCTGTGATGACGATCCGCTAGTGTCTCAGCGGGTATCCGCACGAGCGACTTTATCGGGCGAGATATCGGCGTAGGAGAGCGAGGAGGAAAGCGTGCGACAAGACGATGATAAGCAACTGATAACAACACAAGCCACTGTGTGCCTTTTTCGCCATTCTTCTAAGGCAAGAAGACGTCACGGAAGAAATGTCAACAGTATCCGAATGACATTGGAAGAAACGACGGAAGGCTCGCTAGAAAACACGAGTGGGCGGGGGGAGGGGGGAGTGCTCTAAGCGATGCTGCTAGCAGACAAGCAGCAGAGCCGACATATCACCCGGTAAAATCGCTCGTTCGGATGCAAGGTCAAAAGGAAACTAGTGAAACCCATCCCTGCGGCATGGCATTGGAGTGGCACTTTTCGAGTGGCGTTGACCGTAGAAGGAACAGATGAAATCGCAGAAGGAACAGAGACAGCTATCACACCCTGTACCTATACTGTGCCCTGACGAATTTTTGCGCGTAGTTCCTAATCGTCCTTTATCAATATAGGAAAGAAAGAACACCGAAGTTAAGCGAATACTACGTGAACCAGGCCTACGAACCCGATCGAGACACGAAAATGGCATCTGTGATCGAAGTCACACCCCAGGAAAGAAGCCGAGGAAAAAGAACACGTCCTCGAGTAGTTGACGGTAACTGCTGGTCTTTCTTAGAATATCGTGTGTTCAGAAACGCATCAGCGGTTATCTGCTTCGTGCTTCAGATCCGTCACGAACGTATGACACTGTGGATGCAGAATTTGATCATATTCGGAGAGACACCGGTGATGCACCTCTGCCCCTGCCACGCACGGTGATACCGGCAAAGAATCATTCAGTCAGTGACAGCGACACTTCGTGAGTACTGTTGAGCATACCTAACTTTGTACTTTATCCCCAAACTGAACCGTGGACTACAGCTGACTATATGGTTTATGCAGATTATGCAAACCTCGATTATACGATCCCGGATAATACGTTTATCCGCGTTTGTTCGCCACGTCAATAGTGCCCAACTTAGCGTGTGTGTGTCTTAATTCTTGCCACACGTTTTATCGGATAGTATACGCGTATATCTCGTCATAGTGTCTTTTTTCAACTGCTATACCCCGCATATAGTGCCATTTCATGGACAATGCGTTTTTCATGCGAACATCGTAAAACCTAGCTCTCATTGTTGCTTATACTACGTTACACTTGCACAGTTTAGGACGTCGTCTTGTAGCTGTGCTGCGACGGTATTATGTCGTTACACTTGTTGAGAAACTTTTGTCCATGCTCTTGATGTGCGCAGCCTGACGTCAACATCATCAACTGCATCAACTTCGAGAGTTGAGAACAGCCCACCAGATAGCGCCAGCGCTTCATTGCTGCCAGATGAGGTGAGATGTCGATTCAAGGGAGTGGGAGTTGTGGTGGCAATGGCATGCGAGCAAGAGGCCCAAACTGTCGATGGCCGAATACGCAAATTTTGTATTCGTATACCCTCACCGAAGCGTTGGAATTTCCGTAATTTTAGGAGCGAGGTCTTTTCCTGCCACGCATAAGGTGTTGGAGCAAACGTCAGCGCTTTTTAATAATCAGCTTCGGTGCATTATTCTTTATAATGAGCAGCTTTCAAGTCACACCCACCATTCGTGGATCATTTCCTAACGTGTCCACTTACCGATCCCAACGTTGCGTGCTCGGACTTTCGACACCGTCATCAACTTCTTGATACGGTACAGATGTGCATTTTAGTTAGGTTTCAGCGCTCGATAAATAACCCTCAGAGTGGTCACTGCAGCATCGCCCATGATCACAGTTGTCTCGCGACGTTACACCACCAACTATTATCGTCACTTTCATTTAAAGCGTGCATCCTATCGTCAGAGGAAACAGGTGATCCGCTAGCGAACGAACTGACTGCTCGTGCGTGTTTTCGGGAACGCAAGATAGGTAGCGAACTCAAAAATACTCGTACCAAGAATAAATGGACAACCTTTGGACAATTTATTTTAGGAGTTCGTTTATTTTTTCGGAGAGGACGACTTCGTACAGTTTGCAAGGAACTACCCTCGTGCCTGGTCAACTTCAGCGCCAAAGTTTCATGTCCGACATATTTATTTGTTGAGCGTGCTTTGAACCTGCACATCACTAGTTACGGCTTGGTGTTGGGGCTGGAGCACAGCACGGGCCTGAATTTACCGGTCCAGCCCGGGCGGCACGTTCCCGAAGCCACGGAGTCTTACCCGACCCTAGCCCGACACGGCGGCCGAAAACTCAGCCTGGCTGAGCCGGGCTCGGGTTTTTGGCCGCCGTGTCATGCCCACGCAGTGCTCTAGTTGCGATCCGAGATATCCCGGCTGTTTTTCACTTCCCAGAGACTCTATATGGACTCGAGTCGCGACGCTGAACTGCGGAATAATTTTGAGTCAATTTCTAGCATGTGTTTGAATGACTTACAATTATTTGTGAGGTTGCGGAGAGCGGGATTCCATTGATGTTTCGAGGGTATGGGTGGCGTCGAACCGATTCTGTAGCGCCGTGCACATGAACAGCGAAAAGAAGAAAACAGAAGGCTGGTGATCGCCGAGATAGCGGTTTACTTTCTAAGATGAGCACACAAACGAAGTGCGTAGCATATGGTTTTACTTCTTGCGTACCGAAGATGGACATGGAGGCTAAGTGCAGGAGGAGGTCTAGCAAAATACTGAATCTATTGGGACCTCTAGGAAAGGTCTCCACGAACATCTCCTTCAACACAAAATGAGGTACTCGCTTGGCGAACGAACCATCTGGAGCTTCTAAAGCCCCCTTTTCTTCAGCATGAAGCAGCCGGGGGTATTCACTTCCTACTGCGTGCCAGGCCCAGGTTTTGATACTTCACTGATTCAGTTTTGTAAGTCGAAGCTTGGTTCCCTCGTTGGGGCCAGTATGAAATGAAGCGATGGGCGCTAATTGTGACGACTGCAAATGAAACATAGCTTCTTGTTTGAGGAGAACGCACACAAACAAAGAAGAAAAATACCTCCTCAGTATTTAATAAAAGCGCCGCACATTAAACAAGAGTAGAAGCATTAGGCTACGACTGATGTTTTGATTAGCAGAGACAGAGTCAGTACTGTGTATGCGCGCTGTCGCAGTCTTATCTCAATCCCGGGATTCGTCGGGACAAACCCCGAATTCCGAAACTGAAAAAAATTACCCGGGATTCCTTGCACTAGTTACGACTGAGATTTCACTGACAAGCTGCTTTATTTTCGCTATGTAGTTCTACACGGCACGAAACAATGGCATTGAATGTAAATGTCGTTCACAGGAAATGACATTAAGTTTAATGTGTCAGAGGGATATTACACATTGAGGTCACTTCCTTGTAGTTACTTCCAAAGCAAAATTCACTATTCTCGTGCCTTTATAATCTTACGGAATTTATATGCCATTACTATATTCTCCCAAACTATCGTTTATCTGTGTGAAGCGGAAGTATCATAAAATTAATTTCTTGTGTTGAGAAGTATAGCGCCATAGGGCGCACAATCTGCAATGCCTCTGGCAACATTGTTCTCCGAATGTCTCGTCACCACATCTGCTGGTAGACTTCCAAGGTTTGATCAAGAGCGGAGAGCGGAGACGTTCGTGCTGTTGATAGGAGAGCGAAGCTAACTCTCAGTGACGTCACCTACTCTTCGAGAATCCGAAACTATTATGTTTTGAGACTTCTTTCGAAAATTCCTAGAAGGCCGTAACTGATGGAAATTATATATTGTATGCTTTGAGCCAAGTTGATTTTCGTACAAAATAAAATAAATTACATTTTTTAGTCCGTAGTGGCAGTTTTCCTTGTTGAGTTATCTCAAGCCATTCCTTTCCAAAGAAATCCTTGACGATACACAGGTTTCCAGCGAAGCGCAACAATCTGACCAAGAGTTGAAAGCGACGCAGAGGCAGCTGGACAAGATGAAACGTCGCATGGGGGAAATCTTGGACGACACCAGAAGTTACCCGCGAAATATGTACGACAGGTTGGACGTTCAAGCGTCTCCCATTGCAGTGTGACAATCGTTCTCGTCATTTCAGTTTGAAGAAAAAACGCGTCTCGCCTTCGGGAACTGTGGTCAGAAGACAAGCGAGCAGTCTTCGTTCGCCTAAAGCACGGTACCACAATGCTGGGGGCTTAATGAGGACGAGGAGGTATAGTACATATATACTTCAGCTTTTATTTTGGGACACGTAAGCACCGCGAGGAAAATATGGTTATGTACAGACCTGCACAGATTGAGAGAACACAGACGGGGGGAATCAGGCGTGGTAGTCAGCCTAGGGGCGCGTATTAAGCCACTTGACTACAATTCCCCCTTGCTGTCTACTGCCCGTGGGCTCGTGTCTACGTCCCGCTCATTGCCATAGTTGCCTCGCGGAGCTAACACAGTGACAATTCTTTTAGCGCTGACTTCCTGGACTCGTGTTCCGAGTATCCTGCTGCCCCAGAGGTAGAGGTCGTAGAGACGCGAGACGTGGTCACACAGACGGGACCGGATCTTCCGATGACCAAGCCCAGAATAATATGGTCCATCTATAAGACTCCCCCGTCCACACTGGTACATATACTTTTTGCTTCTCCTTGCACGAGTAATGCACCCGTCCGTTAATAACTGCCTGCCGGAGTAATTTTCTTTTCTTGTTCGTTTTCCACCGTTAATTCCGCTCCTATTATTGCATCATTTGCGACTCGGTTCTTGGCCACAAAACAGTGCCACGGACATGAATATTGAACGTGTGGTCCGTTAGATGCTTGGGTACCCGCTGATACCCTTTGACGACTTTTTCTGGGTATTTCACCTCAAGACTTTGATTGGGCATGTTGCGATTTTGCTTTTGCTAATTTTTGCTAATTTGCTGCTGCTATGCTACAGTAGTTCACAACTCTGTTGTGGCATGCAACGAACCTGCTTCCCCGAGTTTAAGGTCGCTTTGAAGACCGTCTAGCGCCATCTCTCTATAGCGCCCTAAACTAGTCGCTACGCGGCATTTCAAACATTGCATGAGCAAACATATGCATGACAAACCTTATTTCAACAACTGACATGGCATGCTTGATCACGAAGCATTGCATGTATTGGCACAACTACCTGCACATGGTTACCTTTTGTATTTTATTGGAGCAATTTATTAAAAATGTGTACTCTGGCTTTAACCATGTATTCACAGGAAGCGACCTCTCACGAGGGACCCCCGCGTGCATCAACGCTTCCGGAACCCATAACGACCCCGTTCGGATTTCGGGAGCCAACGAAATCTGTTATCAGCGCCATTCGCGGGGAACTGCGCAAGTTCAACGGGACTCACACCAAAACAAACGGGGAAAGCTTCGCTTGAAGCGGTTTCATCTGTTTTGTGTGTGCGCGTATGTGTGATGGGCATTATAGGGAGTCTGTTGCTGTTTCTCACGCTTATTGTACATAAAGAAACGGGTTGATCGGGAAAAGGAAGTACATACATCATAGGGCAACCTGTGCCTGTGTACCTTTCCATAGCGCGAACGTGTGAGAACATACGCGTTTTCGAAATAAGAAAGTAATATAATAAAAATAAAATAATAAAATTTAAATATATAAATAAACACTAATAAACTCGGCGAACCCACAGTGAACCTTCTCCTGTATGCAGAACTCAGCTCAGTAGTGTAAAGTTGGCTTCGCCAATATGCGGTTAAGTGCTGCAGACAAAGCACGATTTACAGGGATTCCTCACCCAGGAAGCCATGACACGCTTGCGGTCACGAGAGCCACAAGCGAACGCTTTTTCTACTGAACGAGGCGTGATCGCTATGAACCTGACCGTTAAGAGTCAGAAGCGTTGCTGTGACTACAGCAACGCTTCTGGCGGCTGTAACCATGGACGCAGCCGTTCGTAGTCAGACGGGCTTTCTGCGTTTCAAATCGTCTGTGACGATTAGCTGAAGCAGACGACACGGTCGACACCTGCATTCCAGATCCAGAACTTACCCGGGTCGACCCGAGTTTAGGGAGTAACTACTCTTCGCGTTCCAAAAGCGGGTCGCCTACTCGAGAGTAGCTAACCGAGGTAGACTCGCTCTACTCTCTATCAGATGTGAGGTAGCTAAGAGTAGTGACGTCAGAGCTGTCGTCTGCATAGAAATTATGGTCGACTGCTTTTGTTGCTGCTGCTCGTCTCGACTGCGTCATGCAGGAAGCGGGAAAGTTCCAGTGGGCAAGTTTTACGACCTGATGTTTTCTCCTGAGCAGCATGCGCGGAACCATACATACAACACACATCAGCTTGTTGCATGTGAAGGTCGAAAGCTGCTTCTATGCGTTTAGAGCTAGCTGCGGACCAGAACAGCGCTACCGTTTCCCGGAATGTGAGGTAAATACCCCTAATTCATGGTATGAATACTTTACGAACCCACGCAGAAGACCCGAAGTAAACACCGCCACACTAAAGCGAAGCAGCGGCCAGTGGTTCTGGTGTCCCGGGGCCCAAATGTTACTGTCGTCTGCTGTCGCCATGTCGAGAATCGTACTCGCGCCCGTATCACAACCAACTCGAGGGTCGCCTACTCTCTTGGTCACGTGCTACAACTCTGTCACGTGACTCTGCTCTACTCTGGAGTTTGTTTTGGAACGCAGCGAGCACTGAGAGTAGGCATCGAGTAGGTCGTGTATATGGCGTTGCAATACATGCGTGAAGACACAAGCAGCTCATTTTGCGACGTTATGTAAATTCAATATATTTGATTGGTATTCGAGGTGCTGGTACAGGCAGACCACAGAACAACGTATGCGATTAAACGTACGCACAATAGACGCTAGTTCTCCTTCTCAAGTGGCTCAGTGGAATCCGTACACTCTGTACTCGTAGGGTCCTTAGAGCGGGTGCGCGAGATGTAGTCCTGTATATCCATTCTCTTGTAATGATGCTGACAGTTGACGTAAACAACTGCTGCGTAAACTATGACGTTGATTATGATGGTAGTGTACGCCATCCACATCCCATTTGACGTAGCCAGAGTTCCTTGAGATTCGACGAGGGTTGATTATGCCTTATTTCAATTAGGTCCTCAATAACTTACCTACATCATGCCGCTTCTTCTTCACTGTGATTGGAGGAAGGAGAAAAATACGAAGGTCTTAAAAACTTGTCTTATCTCTTCTTTGGTACCTGAACACAAAGTTCTGGTCTGCTCAGCCAATCGGAACTGGCAGTTTCGGAAACAAAAACCTCACGAGGGGCTGCGTCTGACGACAGCCCGTTTTCGTGGCTACGATCGCTATATCCAAGATTGTGATAGCAACTATCAGCTCTAGCACACAGTAGGGGACTATCAGCATCATCACATCGGGTATCTGGTATCACTTTCGTCGATAACGTGACGTTGGCTGTTCTCTTGTCACACTTCGCTTTCTCTAGCACCTAAGCGATATCTTTCCAAGTTTTCGCTTTCGAAAAACTTCATCATTACTAGGGCCTACTTCTGAAACCGTTCGTACGCACATTTCGTACACAGTAAAAGGGACCATGCATCCTACCAATGAGCTGTAACTGTCCGACTTTGATGCCCATGACGGTGCATTCATAGACTCCTGTGTCGCGTGCTTTGAGCTCCTTGAAGACGAGATGTTTCTGGTCGCTAACCTTGACGCGACGCCACGCTCTGCGGAACTTGGTGCCGTTGAAGAACCACATCACCACACTCTCTGCCGATGCTCTGGATACAAGGTGATTTGAAATAGCAAAAAGCGTCATTTTCCTGCCGTTACTTTATGAAAAATGAAGTTAAGAATGTAGCTGTGACCCCACATTCGAAAGTCATTACGCGCCGAAAACCTGGCACTACGACAGCGGCTGTCTGTCTGTCCTATGTCGCACAAAAAGATCAAATATACTAGTGTCATCGAGATCAACGCCACTCTTGGTGCTGTATGCGTGTTCCCATGGCAACCGGCTGCTCCTCCCCATGCGAGTTCCTCGTTTGGCGTCATTTGTTTTAAGTATTCCGCGAAACAACTGTGGCTATAAGAGGTAATATAGACGTCGACAGACTGAGAGAGTACAACAGGAAGAGATGAGAGAGGAGGAGGTTACTACGCGTCTTGGGCATCCTACCACCACCCCCTCATCTGGCATCGTCGATGGATATCTATGAAGGTATGCCTTTCGGAATTGCAACTACAAAAACGGCAGCGCGGTGCGGTGACAGGCTTTATGTAGTAAATATGTGAGGCACGATGTCACAAACAGTGGATAAGCCCAAGTGTGCCAATATGGCTTCTCAACCCCATTAAATAAACAGATTACCCTGGACATGCGAGGCTTATCATGACCCCTTCCTCCTCTTCGTGACGAAACGCAGATGGGGATATTTCTGCAGTTTCAACCTCTTCCGTTTTGCCGATCTTCCAACTGAAGAAGGTCCCGTTCACTGGAGACATCGTTCCACCCGTAGCGAATTGTTCGTCTGAAAGATCGGCATTAGTAGCGTTACATCAGGCCACAATACGCGAAAAAAGAGCGTTCCCGTGTGAATAAATTAACCATACCCGTGCATAACCTGCGAAAAAATATCGTCCGTGAACACTTACAGAGTTACTCCGCCGGAGACAGTGTACTCTGCGGACTACTTGTCGCGGCGTAGAGTGATGCGGCTAGCTATTGCAGCCAATAGGAACGAGCGCACAACGGAACTTGAACGTGCCTTTTTTTTTGGGGGGGGGGGGGATATGTTTATTATAAAAAAAGAAAGGGGAAGATTAGCCTGCGCTACGGCGGCTTGCTATTCCCAGCAAAGAAAGAAAAACAAACAAACAACTAACAAAAACTCTGGTCGTGTTCAGCCCTTTTTGGGTTGAACACGTCGAGGTTTTTAAACCAGCAAGCTCTGATCAGCGAAGGTGTGAACTCTTCGTCATGTCCTACATTATGCCTGAAATTTTATTTCACTGCTCCTCCAAAATGCAACTTCGTGAGAAAATATTCATAGGGAATTTCGTGGTGACACAACTTTGTATAGTAGCCTTTTCCGCGGTGATTTCGAGCTTCGCGGAGAATACATGTTCACGTGGAGTTCATCTGTATTATTGGGTAGGGCACCAAGCAATGTACATAATTTATCAGATCAATGGAATTTCCTCATGCAATATGTGGAGCCTTCAATTTTTCTGGCAGCTTCATCTCTTTTTTTTTTTTCTTTTTTTTTGGGGGGGGGGGGCGGGGGGATATGTTTATTATAAAAAAAGAAAGGGGAAGATTAGCCTGCGCTACGGCGGCTTGCTATTCCCAGCAAAGAAAGAAAAACAAACAAACAACTAACAAAAACTCTGGTCGTGTTCAGCCCTTTTTGGGTTGAACACGTCGAGGTTTTTAAACCAGCAAGCTCTGATCAGCGAAGGTGTGAACTCTTCGTCATGTCCTACATTATGCCTGAAATTTTATTTCACTGCTCCTCCAAAATGCAACTTCGTGAGAAAATATTCATAGGGAATTTCGTGGTGACACAACTTTGTATAGTAGCCTTTTCCGCGGTGATTTCGAGCTTCGCGGAGAATACATGTTCACGTGGAGTTCATCTGTATTATTGGGTAGGGCACCAAGCAATGTACATAATTTATCAGATCAATGGAATTTCCTCATGCAATATGTGGAGCCTTCAATTTTTCTGGCAGCTTCATCTCTTTTTCTTTTTTTTTTTTTTTGGGGGGGGGGGGGGGGGCTTGTGATATCCGAATGGATTGCAGCTAGAAATAGCGCAGTCTCACCGCAATCCTCTTGGCAGTATTCAGTGTGAAGGTAGTCCGGCATCTTGTACAGTTGCTTCGAGGCTTCGTACTTTCTCAAGAGGAGAGACCTGCAACTGGGGCCCATGACGGGGACGCTGACGTTCACTGGCTCCTGCAGAAAACAGGGTGGTGAAAGTGCCCGTCATCGATATCCAAAGGCACCGAGTTCGTACCTTACCGGGTACAACTTAGCAGCACATCATATGGTTACAGGACTATTCGCCCTAGTCATACAAGTTTTGAAAGAAAAAAAAAAGTGTAATGAAACTGCGTGCAATTAATCAGCAGTGTGCGAGGTACGCCATCGACATTCTTCCCGTCGAATTGTTACAATCGTGTCGGCGGTCGAGATATGGCCCTCCCTCAACCTGCGGCGCATAATTGGCCGACTTCACGGGCGCACCCGATAATTTCAATTTGTCTGGACTGATTACCAGTAACTGTTACGTACCTGAGGCGCTTGAGGAAGCCTCATGAAGCCTTGAACGGATGTTGTCAGCTGACATCGGCCATACCGTTTACGGAGACCAATCTCGCCACATCGATCACACGGCGTCCACTCGCCCCAATTTGTGGTCACGTTGTGCTTAACTAGTATACCATCCAGGGCTAGGTTACCTGGAGAAAGAACCGTGCAGAAACATGGTGTTGGAAACAACTGCTACTTTGATGAAGTCTGCGTAAAAGCAGTGGCACCGGCAAGACTAGCAACTACGTGTGTAATCTACAGCGGAGAAAGTGCTACAACAATGCTTATTTCACAGTTGACAAGAACCACGACAGGAATGATTTTCTGCTTCGAATAAATAGCGTTTTGTGATGCGTGGAGCGTACGATAGTGTGGATGATGCCATTCATTTGTTCACAATCGCCAGGTGGCGCACCGACCCCGGATTATGATGTCGTCACTGTAACAAGTCTTTTTTGTTGCTCCCACTGTTTATGCTGTACCCACAGGGGTGGCATCCAATGTATTGCTCCATAGACGAAAGCGTGCTGCGTGCAGGGCGAACGCAATGCATCCTGGACAGGTCCTGGTCGTACGTCGCAGCAAACGTCAACGCACAAGATGGCCGTGCCCGTGATCGAAGGCCAAACCATTTTTAAACAACGCGTTTTTTTTTTTTTTTAAGTACGCGACGTTTTGGAAGTCTTTCGACCATGGTAATTATTTTCATCCGATAATCTCGCAGTAAAACGTTCGGTTTCGCCCATAAGGCCTCGTACTGTTCACGACTTCCAAAGATGTGATGACGATCGCGTGTTAAGACACACACAGCCGATGCGACGTACAGCTCCGGTGAACCTTAGTAATAACACTGGAATCTAATAACATGTAAACAGTCACATGACCTCAAAATGACGTTTTCTATGACGTGTGACCAGGACAAGGTGGCGGTTTTGGAAGAAGCACCCGCTTGAGGGTAGTTACAAAAATGGTGATTTATATCACCCCTGTGGCTGTACCTGTATCACTTCGTGGCCATCATTCCAATTTTTAGCGTTTATGCATTTCATATGAATATACTAATTAATAGACCACCTCGTATGAAGCAGAGTTTGTAAACGTCTTCAAGGCATTGGGTCGGATATACATTCAGAAATAAACATCACACCCTTCCCGCAACTCCAGATATTGCATGTGGCGTAGTGTTTAGAATAGAGAACGAATCTTCCGGCTGCTACGAGTACATGCTACATTGATCCTGCTCAGACTATTTCGGCTGGGCCGCGACGGTGTCGCCGCAGGTTGATGCTGCCTATCGCTGTACTGACTACGTTGCCAAAACTACATTACTGTATGTTTCCTGCAACCCCTGAAGGTAGGGCTTGTGCTTCAAGAGGTCTCCTAAAAAGAAAAGAAAAAACGATATTGATGGTGCATTGTCGCAGTTAAATTCACAGGGACAACAAACCTGAAACGGGATCAACGGTAGACTTCACAGAAACTGAAAGAAAAAACTTGTATCGAGCAAAGTCGAATAAGAGACGGTCGAGGCCCGACTCGTGTGCTCTTACCATCTAGGAGGTACTCCATGCGGTACTTCGTTGGCGGTTCCTCGTTATCGTGGCAAACGTAGTACCCAGCGTCTTTCTCAACGACGTTTTTTATTACTAGCGTGTGGTCCGACATGGTGTAGCGCATATTCTTTGACGGGTCGTCGTGCGTGTCCATGGCGACGTGGATGAAAGTACCGTTGATGAGCCGCTTGAACCACTGCCGACTCGTCACTGGTGCTGCTTCGTCGCTGGAAGTGAAAAGAGCTTTGATATACATTCTGAAAAAGAGGAGTAATTTTACTCCTTTTGGGGAGTAAATGCATGGCCACAAAAATAGTCCCTTTAGGGAGTAAATGAATGCCATAGAGTGTGGAACTGCATTTCACGTTACCAGGCACGCACCCAGGGACATAACTCGTGTGCCTGAATGAAAATACTTTGAATCACACCGTCAACCGCTATATATCGAATGATATGAAATCTCGCGACATGCATAGGGCACAATTGCCGAAGAAAGAGGCGCTAACTGTTTCTTACTCTGTGTTGGTGGAAAATTGCTAAGTTGGCTGAGATATTTACGTAGACTGTTGCGTTCGGAAGACCATTTGCGAAGTTCTGTGACAATTTGCGGTCCTGGGGAGTAAATGTCGGAGTTAGGGAAATAAAATGGGGAGTAATTGCAGTCTAGGGTGGTAGAAGCTGCAATTACCCCCCATTTTATTCCTTTCGATCGGATTTGTGTCTTTGCTTGAATCGTCCTCTTTTTTTTTTTTAATCGTACGCTTTCCTGCGTTATACGTACCTAATCGGAATTCGATGGACCATCCAGCCGACTAGAAAAGTGTCTCTGCCTACCGAGTACCGCTGCGTGCACTACCTCAGCAATGTCCTGTTCGCGCGTGATGGCGCGTTCTTTGGGGTTTCTTTCCGCTTTCCTGGCTTTTAATTTTCACTTAAGATTCCTGGTGCGTATATAATCTTACCTCACGTGACAAAATGTAAAAAATAATAAAGAACACGTACCAGAATCTACATGGGAGTTGAGCCTGTTCGCTCTTGTCCACCGACCGGACGTGTACCTCGGGTTCGAGCAGTACCGTTGACGGAGGCACAAATCGTTTTTCGCAGACTCCACCTACACGCTGAAAGGCTGGACCGTATCCCTAACTTTTAATAAATCGACAAATAACTACCTTCAGACAATGTGGAAGAGGGGAGGGACGTCGGAAGTTCATTGCCCCAGAAGAGGGGAAAACTTGAAGGTCGATGGACTACTGGTACAGTCAGGACTTTCTGTGTGCAGTAAGGTTGAGTAATAGAACGACACAGGCTGCATGCGGGCCCACCTTCCGACGCCCCTGTGCCCGTATTGCCTATAGCCCTATTGCCCGTATATTGTAGTGCCTGTAGAAACGTATTTGACAGTTGAAGAAAAGGCACCAGAAGTGGAATTCAAACCCGCACCTTCTGATACCCGGCCAGAGATTCTACCAATTACACCATGCTAGCTATACCCTCTCTTACCAAGCCACACTAGGAAACACCAGGACACGCACTCACCCTCAACACATTCTCTCTTAAATTGTTGCAGTCACTCCCACATTCGCGCAGACGAACACACACGTGGCGGGCGCCATCTTTCAGAAGAAACGTTGTAGCACTCCAACGTTTTTTTCTTTTTATCGAGCAAATGTCAGTAACAATATCTACTGCGAGACCAATGCGCTTACACCAAATGATGATGCCAAATATCAGAGCAGAACGAAGCTCGCAGAACATGGTTCACGCACCAAGCTCGTGCCCCGTGTACACACACAGTTCAGCATTCTCGCAATATTTCTCCGTTTCCAAGCGGAGCATTCAGAAAGGAAGCCTACTGTGGGTATTGTCGATATTGAATTTGAACGCCTCAGAGCAATACGACGTCGAGCAGAGCGACGGTTCCGCAGAACTGGATGTCCTCGAGACTACAAGGACGTCTGTAAATTACGATGCCTTATACGCAAACACCTTCAGCGCCTTGGTCGAAAGACCTGGAGGACGTTCTGTTCCTCCCTTTCCCCTTATACGCCGACCTCAAGAATTTGGCAGGTGATCAAGACCCTCAGCTGCCCTGCTGTTGCACAGGAGACGCCCTTCCGAGCACTGGCGCTTCACCAGGACGTACCAGAATTAACTGTTGGTGACGATTTCTGCCGTCTCCTCACTCGCTCATCCTGTGCCTCCTTAGATGACGCTCACAAGCAGTCTGCCCATGATGCTCTCAAGGTAGTCGACTTCCATTGCGGTGCTCGCGAGCCTCTGATGGACCTAGATTTCTCCTTAAACGAACTACAGTCTGCAATTTCTGTCGCAAAGAAAGGCTCGTCGCCAGGACCCGACGGGATCTCATACCAAGCCTTACTCTCTTTGGGACCTGAGACGCTTGGTAAGCTGCTGTGTCTCATAAATGAATCTTGGAGGGACGGAGTCGTACCTGACATGTGGAAGACTGCCCGCGTAATCCCGGTGCTGAAACCAGGAAAGTCACCAAGAGAACTGGCATCGTTTCGGCCCATCAGCCTCACTAGCTGTCTCTGCAAACTTGTTGAAAGGTTGATCCTGAACCGCCTCGACTGGTTCCTGGAATCCCGAAGCCTTCTAGATCCAGCACAGGCTGGCTTTAGACGGGGACGTAGCACGATGGACTGCGTGATTAATGTGGTATCCCACGTGGAACAGGCTAGTGCTGACGGCCTCCTGAGTGTTGCCGTTTTTCTGGATGTCAAGCGAGCCTATGACACCACAAGTCACAATCACGTGCTGCATGGGCTTTTTACTATGGACGTCACGGGGAGAGCCCTTAGGTGGATCTCTGACTTCTTGCGAGACAGGACCGTATACGTGAAAACGTCAGAAGGCGAAACCCTTCATCACGGTACAGCAGCTGGTGTCCCACAGGGAAGCGTCCTTAGCCCGCTCCTGTTCAACGTTGTCATGGCCGCACTACCCTCTCTCCTGCCACGGGGCGTCAATGTTAGCTTGTACGCTGACGATATTTGTATCTGGTCTTCTGGAAAGCAGTGGCCAGCACTACAACGCCGCCTGCAAAGCGCGCTGGACATTGTAGCCTCCTTCCTGGCAGAGAGAGGTATGGACCTGTCCCATGAAAAGACTGTGTTTTTGCCTTTCACACGCCGCCATTTGAGAAACCTTCAGCTCTACATAAGTGGGCACCCAGTGACGCGCGTTACGCACCACCGGTTCCTTGGTCTCATCCTCGACCGCAGTTTATCGTGGAGAGCAGAAGTTCGCTGCTTGAAAGACAGAGCAGAGTCCCGACTGAATGTTCTGCGCTACCTCTGTGGTACCCGGTGGGGGCTCACTTCTAGGGCTCTTTTCGGTCTTCACCGGTCCCTTGTACGTCAGGTATTGACTTACCACCTTCCAGTACTGCATCATCTCTGCCCCACATCTGAGCAACTGCTGGAGACCATTCTTGCGAAGAGCATCAAGACGTGCCTCGGCGTCCACAAGTCCACATCAACTGCTCTAGTCTTCGCGGAAGCCAAGGAGCCACCTGTACCCATCATGAGGCTTGATCAGTCTCTTAGCCACTATATGAGGCTGGCAACTCGCCACCATCGACACCCCTTAGTGCGCGCTTTGATTCGTCGTCCAGCGTCTGGGTACAGCCAAGCCGTTCTTGCCCACCGAAGCATCATCCCCAAGCACAAATCTCTGCCGAAGCACCCTGACCCACTATGGGCCCTGCCCACACCCCCTGTCCGTGTCGAGGTACCTGGAGTGTCCTCGAAGAAAGCTGCGTCGACGGTTGTTCTACGGCAGCTGACCTTGGCCGTACTTGACAGCGATAGAGGGAAGATTCAGGTTTTCACCGACGCATCAACGACGCGTTCCGGCTCTGCTTGCGCCTATGTGATCCCACAGTTGTCAGCTGAAGGATGTGCAAGGCTCTCACACCGCACGTCGGCGGCGGCGGCGGAACTGCACGCGATTTGTATGGCGCTTGGCTTCATAGCATCCTCTCCATCCCCAGCTCAGTGGTCCATCTACACCGACTCCAAAGCCGCCTTACAAGTCCTTCTCCACTCTACAGGATCGGGATGTCTGTCTCCAATGGTGCATGACGTCCTTGAAGTGTACACTTCTGCCGTATCACGGGGACATGACATCCAGTTGCAGTGGGTCCCTGGCCATTGCGGTGTCCCCGGAAATGAGGCTGCGGATGCAGCTGCCAGGCGTGCCCATCTAGCGCGTGGCGTTCGCACGCACCCCGTCTACTTCACAAGAGGGGATGCAAAGAGCACGATAAACGCAGTAGTGAAACGTCTGAGCGGGGAACACTGGCGTCGATGCGTCCCAGTTAACTCACTGCTGCACAAAGTGGATCCAGACCTGCAGTTTTTAATGCCCCCAGCGCTCCCCCGGGCCGTTACCTCCATCATTCACCGGCTACGTCTCAATGTGCCATATACCGGCCGCCTCCTCTTTAAACTTGGGAAGGTTTCCACACCGAATTGTTCCGAGTGCGGGGTATTGGAGGACACAGAGCATGTTATAGAAGCCTGCCCTCGATACAGAGAGCCTCGTCTTTCCCTCGAGGCGGCACTAGCCCGCCTCGACAATCGCCCTTTCTCCGTTGGGAAGGTTCTAGGCTGCTGGCCCGCCCAACACCAGGTGCCGGCATTGCGCGCTCTTGTGGACTTTCTTATCGCTTCGGACTTGCTGGACACTCTGTGAAAACTTCGGTGACACTGTGTCCGCACTATATCTGACATTGTGCAGTGAGTGATTCTCGGCGTCGAACGTCTCCCCCTTTCCTTTCCCCCGTCTTCCTTTATGCTTTATCCTGCTTGGTTGTTTGTTTGTTTGTCCTATTTTTCGTAGCTGACCTTTTTCTTTCTTTTTGTTTACCAACAAACGCGTTTTGGAGTAGCCAGTTCTGACTGGGTCGGGACTAACCTCTCCATATTTTTCTTTCTTTTCCAATTCAATGTGGGTATGTAGGGCGACGTGCTGGAGGCAGAGCATAAAACCGAGCCGGACCCGAAAATCGGAAAGAACCGTTATTTTTTGCCGAAACCGAACCAAACCGAAACGGCCGCCGCCATCTTGGAGCTGAACCGGAAACGAACCGGTTTCAAAGCAACGAGAGCTCGAGACTGACCGTGTTTGATCTTACCTACCTTAAGTGCCTCAACCTGTTCCAAGAGTGACCGGTTCATGCGACATTTTTTGCAAGCTGAGTCTCTGATACAAGCGGAAATGCATAGCTTCGCGACCAGCATGTTGGAAGGATAGTGAAGCTCATACCTGAACCGTTTGTAATAAGTGATCTCGTTCAAGCTCATTTGGGGATACAACAGAGTTTGTACTAATTCTTTACTCTTATGCTGAGAGAAATAAAGCTTTCGGAACTTTCCTACCTTTTATTTTTGGGGCATATACCTTGTACAATGAACCGGTTCGGAACTCCATATATGCGTCCTCCTGGAGGTGAACCGGAACCGAGTCATTATGCCTGGACCCGAACCGGGAAAAATTTCGGTTTGATGCTCTGGCTGCAGGCACCAGATTTACGTTCTGTTTGTTGTCATAGCACCGCGCGTAGTGTTTGAAGGTGGTATCTCCTGCGCGCACAAGTGTTATGCGTAAAGCTGACTTGCTGAATATGTCACGTTCAATTTGTGATGCAACAAATGCAGGACGCATCCCCACACATTTTTGAACAAATATCTCAGGTTTTGTGTGTGTGTGCGCTCGCGCACGTACAACTCTGGTCGGATGAACTATGATGAACTACGACAGCCTACGACACAGCGTTCTAGAAGTTGGCTGCTCCTGCTTTCAAAACAGCACCACGGTGAAGCATAATTGCTGGAGATATCAACCGCAAAGATATACAGACGTGTGCACATCTTTAATTCATTATGACCACCACGAAAACAACTGTGGCTGTGTGCGATGCACATTCGTGGAAAGATGGAGAGGGGGCAGCAGGGAGGAGAGGGCGACATGGAGTTAATGTGCGCCCTGGGCAGACTTCAGGGGGACGTGTGCCAATATCCATTTGCATAGCTCGCAGGGGAACCTGGGGAAAACCCCAGACAGCACCACCAGATATTCACATATTTTCAACATTTTTTTTAGATCATCCTCCATGCATGAGCCAGTGCAACATCTTCATCATCTTCTCCCCACAGTTAGTAGTGGAGGAAGCTTAATGTTTATTAAAGACAAACAAGGTCTAGTTTTAAAAATGTTTAATGTGGGATAAATCTGTAAAAACCAAAATAACTTGTAACAGGAATGTCAAACTAGTACACAGAGTAGTCACCATTCATAGGGCATTTGAGTATTGATATCAGTTCATTGTGTTTAGTGCCACACTTCAAAGCAGTGTTGCAAGAAAAGTAATCAGTAATGAAATAAATAAGATGCACATGCAACAACATGATCCTACGATCGTAAAAAACAGTTGGTCCTATGTTACGTGACTGAGTCAATAAATACAAATAAATAAATAAAAAAACAATACTGCAGAAATTGGCAGGAAACCTCGCGTAAAACGAAACACATAAATGCACTGTCATAAATTTATTGTGTCCACTTTCCGATGAACTTTGAGACCATGTTCGGGAAGTTGGGATCCTTGTAGATTCGTCTGTGGCCAGGACCGACGCTGCTGTCCACGTCGTAAAATTCTGCAGGTGGAACATCCGACCGACGATCCATCTTCAGTCTTTCGAACAATTTTCTACCTAGCTCGTATGGTACTAGAGGGTCATCTTTTGAATGCATCACCAACGTTGGTGCCGTGATTCGTCCAACCTTTTGTTCCGACTCGAAGTATGTACCGTCGTCTGCCAAACGTTCGACTAATTTTTCTGCTCCTGGAATGTATCGGAACGGCAGACCGAGCGGCCACTTCAATGCCGCCTCTTTCAAGCTGTTAAAGGGGGCTTCGAGAACAATCGCAGCTGGGTTATCGTGTTGAGCCGCAAAAATTTCACCCAGTTGGACAGCAACTCCGGTGCCGAGCGAATGGCCCCAGACGATGATTCGCGACCGTGGCACCCGCTCCTTCACCCAGTTGTACACTGCAAGTGAATCTTCGATGACACCTTTTTTCGACGGCATTACATTTGTAGAATCTCCAAAACCACGGTAATCAAATGTGATAACGTGAGCATCGACTTCACTCTGAGACAAAGTCTTGTAGAGTTGTACTCTGTAGTCCGTAGCCCTCGTCTCAGCGTGGCCATGGTAGTAGATGATCACGGGCCGGTCGTCGTCGAATTCTGTGTTTGGGTTGATCCCAGAGGAGCACCTCGACCACTGGCTTTTGGGCATGACGTGCCAAGTGCCCAGAAGCACATGATCGGTGGAGGCCACAAAGAAAGGACGGGTGACCGGAAGGCCATAGTACTCTGTGTTTGTGAAACTCGCGATCATCGGCCAGTTGATGTAGTGTCCGAAGATCATGAACCTACGGAACCAGCCGGAGAAGTAGAAGGCAGTAGGGAAGAGACCGTAGACGACAAAAAGTACGCCACCTAGGAGGTGCAATAATCGTCGAGAGCTCCTCTTCGATGGAAACAGGTAGGATACATATGACCGACATGGGAGTACGGCGTCATTGTGCTTGAGAATTTCAGTAGCCTGGGTGAGGGCACGCTTCCGCAGCATGGTTCAATTTTGATTCTGAAAATATTAAGTTCTCTACATGAGCACAAGCAGCATACACTACAGTAAGCCAACAAGGGATCGTCTGCGTATACGCAGCCTCAAAGTACATGTCAAGGCAAACTGTCTAAAATGAGGTCAGACAGCAAACTGCATGTCGAAATCGCGCTCTGCACTATATTCGCCAAAGTTGCTGGGTTTTTCAAAGAATGTTTATATATCCCAGTACCAGGCAAATTAATGACCGGAGGGGAAACGCTAAAGCAAAGTGAAAATTTGACATGCACAACATGTTCATTGAAAGCGAAACGTGGTGCTAGCTATATGCACGAAGCTACGCGTTGCATTATTACGAAGTAGCTGGTGAGTCAGCGACCGTCTAGATGATTCGAAGCTGAATAGCTATTTGTGGCACAGCGAAAGTGGCAAACAAACGTGCAGTACGATACGATGGAGAGCACACAAATCGAACCATGTGTACGCGACATTACCTCACTGGCGCAAGTACGAATAAAAATGCATTCATTTAATGAGAGACATGTGCTTTTCCATACCTTGTGAATGTGTACGGAGCTTAGTTGCAGAATTTCGATGACAACCAATTTCAAGTACTGTCAGGTGCCATCCACCAGCTCTCTTCGCAGATTCCTCGGTCTTTGCTAGGATTGGATTATAGACTGGATAGTGTTGGCTGGGCTGGGTAATTTTGTTTCCAGACGACGAGTAAAGTCCTGCAGCTGGCTAAACCACTGGGCTAAACTAAACTTTCCAGCATAGAAATGGTTTTCAGTGACTATCTTCTTTCATTAGAGTAGAGTGATTACACCTAATACCTTTTGAGTCATGGCAGACTCCCAAAAGGCAGTCGCAGAAACAAAAGGTAGAAAAAAAAATATTCTAAAATAAAACGTATCATATTGTTCTATTGTTCATCACGGTTTTCTTCTGCTTGTCAGTCTTTTGAGGTGTTCCCAACGTAGCAGGCGGCGCTGTATTCGTCTTAGTAGACTAGGTGGCGCAAGCTACCGCGCGCTCCAAATTGAAAAGCCACAGTATCCATCCATCCATAGCACGTCTCGTAACTTTCCATTTTCGGTATCGCGAAACAGCCTGGTGATGACATCCTCTGTCTTGCTCATTGGATTGTCGGTTAATGCCGCGAAGATTTGTATTTTGTCGAACTCCAGTAAAATATGTTTGAGGTTTTCACGTGCTTCGCCACATAGCGTACAGGTGGGATCGACCTCCCCAAAAAGTTCGTTCCTTCTGATATTTGACGATACGGGGATTCCGCAAAATGGCGTAACGAAATAGCGCGACAACATGACGAGGACACAAGAAAAGAGTGCACACAAGACGAGAGCTAACATGCAGCTGGAAAGTTCATTGACAACAGAACCCATACTAAGAGAGGGGGATATGGGTTTGTCACGTGTGGGTTTTGTTTTCAATAACACTTGCTGTTGTATATTAGCGGTTTTGTTTTTCGTGCACTCTCTTCTTGTGTCCTGGTGTTCTTGTCGCACTATTTCGTTTCCCCATGTGTCAACACGAACTCGCCCAGCACTATGTACCCTCATAAGGACCCCGCCCACGTTTACACTGGTGCTGTCGGACTTCGCCAAGAATCTCTATACACAGCGACAACAGAAAGCTTTTTTTTTTTTTTTCTTCTTCACGGAATTATTCGGTTTGCGCCGGAGATTATTTCGCATTTACATTTCATGCAAAGCTATTTCTCACATCCCAAATATGGCCATGACTAACGTTCTGTCGCCAGTGAGTGGTTAAAGAAATCCGTCCCCGAAAGACGTCAACGCATACGAAATGAGTCTCTATATCCCCCCAGTATCGAAAAGCCCCCTAAAACGCGATTCCAGCTACTGACCCAGTGGTACATGAATCCGATGGCTTCTGTCTTCACTCTTGCTAGACGCGCAGAATATAAGTTTCGGGCAAGGAAACAAAACCCCCTCCTTGTGCCCAGGTTCGCTTACCTGCTGCCTGAGTGTTCCTCAGGTGCACAGTCCGTCCTTTCCCCCTGTAGGCAGCTGCGGGCATATAGCCAGACAAGTAGCTCAGTAAATAACATTACCAACACGCACTTCTGAACTTTTGTCGTCCGTTCTGTACTTGCAAGACTAACAGAATGACATAATACGTGCTAGATTTTGTTGGAAATGTTTATTGTACAATACAAATGCAATTTAAAATAAAAAAACCAAGATTACAACAAAGTGAATCTACAGTTGGCGATACCACGTTGCCAATATTTCTTGCAAACGTGGAAGACCTGCTAATATACAAATGCGTAATAGGCTGCTATATGTTCTTTGGTTACACAGTTCACGAAGCAGTGAGCAGTAACAGTCTGGTTAACATATCTCAAGTATTTGATGCTGTCATTGTGTATATATTGCTACCAAAGACGAGGAATAAAAACAAAAGTTTAACACGTACAGGAAAACATACTAGTAAACTAGTGGTTAAGCGGTACAACCCTAATTAATTATGGTTAATAAATAGACAATGCTCATGACACACCGATCTTCATTTAGCCACGGCCAAAGCGGGACAATTAATTTCTGAACATTCTGCGACCTACAGGTTTGTGAATGTGCAGGTAATGGTAATGTGGTGCATAACATTCTTCATGTACAGTGACATAGTTCATGTGGACTGCACTTTTGCAGCAGCACTGTACAACGGAGCTTTCAGAAGTCATGCCCGGTATTCTCATCTGGAGCAATGAAGGACGTAAAGCTGTATGTAGCTGCATTCGAAGGCACAATATAAAGTTAGGAGCGTACAAACTCCTGCTTTTGAAATGGTTCTACAGTATGTGAATGTATATTATGTAGCAAAGGTATATATTACAAAATATATTTGTTATTGCTCTTTAAATGGTGCAGATTGTAACTCATCTGCTGTTGGTCCCATTAGCAGCTGTTAAGTAGTAACAATAATTTAAAAAAAGAGGGAATGCTACTGAAATGTTTGAGTGAAGTGACCCCATGTTGAGGCACAGTTATGTGCTTGTACTTTTTATGTGTTTTACTGCAGGAAGTAGTTGAGGAGACAAAAAGGCAACATCTCCTATGGGGATGATGAAAGAGAAGGAAAATTGTGAATCTCTGAACAAAGAATGTGGTTCAGAAATTTCTTGACACGATAACTCAGGGTGCCACCTGAAGAACGCCGGGTCCAATGCCGAAGCCATATCCCTTGGGCCCAAAGTTTTTGCCATAGCAAGCTGGAAAAAAAAAGTGATTGGAACAAGAAAAAGTTGAGATGTTAGTCCCAAAGCACTCTGGACTGGCTACACCAGGATACATTAATTACGGCTCCCTATACATAAAGCAAATGAAGGAAAGGAGGGCAGGGGAGAAAGAAGACAGGCCACAGGTCTAGAAAACACATGGAATACATTGGAACAATCACCACAAGCTTATGCACAAAATGGAAGTCCAAAAGGAAAGTTTGACACAATTGGACCATTGGCACGTGGTGCCAGAGGCAACAGTGCAGGAGGATAGTTCAATGCACAAGGAAAAAAAAAAAAAGTGCACACTGTCATGTAGGTCAGTGGTTCTCAAGCTGGGTCTTATGAAACTCCTCTGAACGGCCTTGGGAACTTCCTAATAACCTCATAATTGGGATTGTAATTTCTTCAAGCTTGTAGACTTCAGCTGTGAACAAGCAGTAAAAGGAAGCTACACTCCAGAATATACTCTATTCAAATTGGCATCATTTTTAGATGCCCAACTCTACCTCACCACTTCTTTGCAGTTCCTCATGAGAGAATTTTGAGAGCTACACAAAAGCGTGTTCTCTCTTCTCAATAATTTCTTGATGGTTTGTAAGAAAGTATAATTGGGGCCACACGTTTTTGTGTGTGTTAAATAATTGATATGAGAAGGTGCACGCCACATGGGATCACGTAATACTTGTAAGATCATTGCAGTCCTAGAAGGGGATTATACTTTCTCAACGTTTCGATAAATAACTACAAAAGATAAGAAAGAACTTCATCAAAATCTTGATTCTTAGCGAGTCCCATGTTCCCCACCAAAACCAAAGAGTGTTGTAATCTAGGAAAGCAGTTTGCGAATTCACAACCAAAAGATGGTACACTGGATCATAATGAGACACCTATAATTATACTGATCAGATCTGCATTTTCTGTACGTGAGTGTGTATGGCAAACAAATTTATGACGATTGTTGTATAACAAACTGTTAAGCATGGTGAAGGAAAACTCACTTTTGCAGTAGATATCTCCTTCCCTTTCACAGAGAATTGTAGACTCTAATCTCTTGTTGCATGCCTGGCAGGTGAAGCAGGAAATGTGCCACGCCTTGAAAGAACAAAGTTTGATTGGTTTTACAAGGTTGTTCTCCGAAATGTTTAGAGGTGCACGCGGGTGCGGTTATATACGCGTGCCCACGCGACATCCTCGTTTGCGGATTGAAATATAAGGTGTTGGAATCCGCGATAAAAACGCCTGTGCGGTGCCCGTGGATATGGGCATTTTATCATGCGCAAATAAGCATTAGGCCCAGTTCCCCTACACTCTTAACGCTCCCAGCCAACCATCATCTGTAATGATATCATTATCTGCCCTGATTTGTTGAAAACGGGAAGCGTACGCCTTTTTTGTGACACTTATGCTGTTCATAACTGTCACAGAAAAGGCGTACGCCATTTCATATAAATATATATATCATTATAGATGATGGTTGGCTAGTAGCGTGCTATGCGGTGAAGTTCATTTTTAAGAGTGTACGATGACGCAGGACGCGACTTCGCTTGCGGGCGGCGGGAGTCGACGCGTATATCCGGCGCTCTTGCCAATGACATGACATGTTCAAACCACGCCTTCTCGTGTTTGGTCTGCTGGTTTCCGCCTTTGTCGGGGCAGTTTCTTCGTATTACTTCAATTCCCTGACACTTGCACCATAAAGACCGTTAAAAGTACGCTCTTAAAAATGAACTTCACCGCATAGCACGCTTCTAGCCAAACATAGTCTCGAATGACATCGTTCTTTCCTCTGGTTTGTTGAAAACGCGAGGCGTACGCCGTTTCTTTTTCTTTTTTTTTTGTGACACTTATGCAGTTCATAATTGTCATAAAAATGGCGTACGCCTCGCGTTCCCGTCAAATCAGGGGGAGGGGGATATGTTTATTAAGAAAAAAGAAAGGTCAGCCAGACGGAGGTCGGCTTGCTATTCCAAAAAAAAATGGAAAATGGGGGAAGAAAAGAAAGGGAGAAGAAAAAAGGAGAAAAGAAAAGGGGAAGACAAAGAAGAAAAGAGAAGGAAGGGGAGAGAACGACGTCTTTCGAGATGATGATCGGCTAGCAACCGTCACATATATTCGTGTGAAATACTGTATAGTAATTTTCGCGAGGAACTAATTTTCGCGAAATTCGCGAGCGCTCCTTTCTTCGCGAATATAAAGTTGCGCGGAATATTCGAACCAATGACAGGAAAATACGCGAACGAAATATGTAACTTTTATCCAGGACGCTGAGGCAACTTATGCATGCGGTTTACGAATCCCGCGCGGATGTCAGCATCCCGTGATTCTAGTTCTTCTAAGCCTGGATCATCCAGCAAGTGTGTATGGGTTTAAGCACGCTGCCACACGGATTGGCTTTTGTAAAAGTTACCGGGATGACAGGAATGGCGGGAGACAGTGCAATTCGGCAATGGCCCAGATACCCGCCAAGTAAGGACACCTAATCGCAGTCCTCTCAGTCAGAAGGGCTCAAACGGTAGACGGGTTATCACCCATTTATGATACCTTTGGGTACCTTCCTGGATTTTCAAGATGGAGGGCACCTATATATAAGACGCCTGGTGCAGGGTTGACGCACCGCAGTACCGCGAATTCAAGGTTACGTGAATAATTGCCTGATCCTGGCTCCTCACAAATTCGCCAATTATTGAGCCCGCGAATTTAATCGCTCATACAGTAGTATATCATTAATCGGGACATTTGGGGAGAGGGATGGTGCTGAGGATCCCTGCCTCGTCCTGCAACCTGGAACAATAAGCGCATATTTGTGTTGGCGAAACACCACCTCTGCCAAATAAAACGGATGCTTTTCGTTGTGATGTACGCGATAAAGTCGTGCACATAAAGAGTTGTTGTTGTCATTGTGGATGTACACAGTGGTGACGAAACTTACAGCTCCTCCTCCCATCTTCTTTTCTGCCATGTAGACAGCCTTTTTGCAACGAGGACAGATGTCTGCTCCTCCCCAACGTGGCTGTGGAGCTGTTACTGGTTTTACCGCTCCGTTCCGCGGCGCCACGTGAGCTTGCGCTGTTGCTGGGATATTTCTGGAGGAAACAGACATAAATGAGTTCTGGTTCATGCTTGCATCGCACCACCTTACGCGGATGACACGTTTGCCACACCGCTCGCGATCCGCCTCCGCAGTAGTGCTTCACTTTCATATCCGCGTCCGAAAAGTGGAACGCTTCATTTGTATCCGCACTCGAAGAAAATAGGGTGCGAAAAGGTGGTAACTTCTATAGTTACCACCTAGGCCAACATAGCGTCTGATAAAGGATGTTAAAGGATGGTAAAAGCAATCATCATATATCCAAATCGCTACAAAAACGCGTACGCCTCCTCGCTCACAGAGTCAGAAGCAGTAACCTTATAATTCGTGGCAACGGTTGGCGGACAACGTGCTATGCGGTGAAGTTCTGTTTTGAGAGTAAGGTAGCAGATAGAACTTTGCAACCTTTTAGGCGACAACTATTACCTCCTAAAAGGTGTAACTACTCCACCCTTTTTTCTTAAGAGTGCGAGCTGCACGATCCGCATCGTTCCCGCAAGCAAACGACAGAATGCACAGATGATGTGTCAGTATGAAACTGCCTAGAGGTTCATATTGCAGAGAGGCGATCTTATTATTTTACATAATTTTTTACTTTTGCGTTGCCAGAAAGTTCGTTTGCCGTCTGTGCGTGCGAAAGAGGTCACTACAAAGTTTTTAAATACAAGAACACATCGTTCAGTCATTTATCAAGGCTTTTTTTTTTCTGCGAAGAAAGAGGACACGAAGTTGATGTTGATCAGAACAACCGAATCCCCCCAGGTCACTTTTTTTTCTTATTCCGTGTTAGCGCCGCGAAGCAACTGTGACTATGAGCGGCGTACAGGCGTAGACAGATGGAGAGAGGACAGCAGGAAGGAGTGGGGGCGGTTAGTACGCGTTCTATGTCGACTTCAAGGGGAACTGGGCCGACATTCGCGTGGAAAGCCTGCCAACAAACCCAGGAAAGCCATCAGACAGCACACTGCCGGTGATACGATTCGAACCCACCACCATATCCAGTCTTCAGCACGACCTAGGCTATAACATCAACGGGCGGGAGCCCGAGGTCGTGCCAAAGAATGGGAGGTTCGTCCGAAGTTCTCCCTAGTTACCCGACAGACGTCGGTGCAGTCCCCCCGAAGTCGGCCCAAGACGCTCACTAAGTTCGCTGTCGGCCACACCTTCCTGCTGTCCTGTCCCTCCACCGCTCATTCACATCCACAGTTACATCGCCGTACAAGCACCGATTTTTTAGTAAAAACACCAAACTTCTTAAACATAGGTTCTTTTGTTTCGCATGACAATGATGGCCACGCGCGATGCTGACTCGCATAAGCGTTGTTGCAAAAGTCTGGGGGTTTTCGGAGGCCACAAACGAAAACAATGATATTCGCGAAGCGACGACAGGCAATGAAATTAACATCCGTTTATCGGCGTTGCATACAGAAGGAACGGTGACCTTGTGCAGCGACGCGCAAACACTGGATGTAAACTATAAAGGTGCCATTTACGTTTCATGCCCTTCCGCTGAGCGTTGTTTTAGTTTTCCTTTCCGGTCGTCCAAATGAGGCTTCGAGAGAGCACGCACCCCATGCGGGCGTATAAATACTGCCGTACTTCCTTATTTTCGGTATCTAACCATAAACACCTATACAGGAATAAAGTAGCAGTTCCCCGAAAAATGTAAATCAAGTTTGTATATCTCACGAATTTGCTATTATTGCGTAGGTGCCAATGTGCTTGTTTGTTACCGACGGGCAGCGCAATAACTTGAACAAGTCAATGTGACTATTCACACGTATAGTTTTTTTTTTTTTTTCAACATCAACATCTGTATGTTTTGGAATGGATAAAAAAAAACACTGTCTCCTGAAACGGCCTTTCATGGATGGGAAAAGCGGCCTTTTTTTTTTATTCTGCTTTATTTATTTATTTTATTTCAAGGAAACGGAAAACAGGCGGGGCAAGTCGCGCAACACTAGGCGTGAAAACGCTGTACAAAAGTTATGAAAGTGGTAAGAGCATTGTTTTTCGTCGACGTCACGAAGAAGGATCACGCGTCACGCGCGCTTGCAATAAGCTGGCGTCGTACTTTACCCCGGTGAGCCGCACCATTATTTCCTGGCCGTCTTCCCTCTCTTCCGGCAATTCCGCGTGAAAGCAAGCATTCAAAATTGTCGTCACAATAGTAGGTCTTAATAGTGTTCTTGGATCTCACCGACGGGAGGAAAGAACAGCGTGACTCGGGAAAACAATCGTTATATTTGGAGAAGAAAAATGTCAAAGACCCTCCGTTACGTCGATATACTTCGAACTCTGCAAAGGCATCACGTACTTTTTGGGTAGTACACTTCACCCTAAAAACAACACGACCGCATAACGCTCTGCAGTGATTTCCCCAGAAATTCAGGGGGGCGTGACGAGCTTTCAAGGGGGGGGGGGGTATGCTTGGGGAGTTTTTCTTAGACACGGAAAGGACCGTGGCACAATGGTGACATCTCTGCATAGCTTTCCCGTTTTATTTGTACGTGTTATTACGTTAGAACACAGTACATTAGAATACAGATTCATTATGAACGGCATCATTAAGATGCATAATCACACGACCGACGAAGAAAAAAGACTAGCAGCATGTCTCACGAAGCTCAATTAATTTCCAGCAATCAACGGTGAAAACATTAGACGAAAAAAGCGGAATACCTCGCTTGATTGAGTTGGGCGCAAATGGTTCTTGATGATCCACATTGAGTTTGCGTGCCTGCACGCATTTTGCTCGTATATGCGCGCAATATATATGCAATGCATGTATATGCATATACGAGCATGACTGCGGTCCTACAGCCCAAGTGTGACAGTACAGGATGTAATTCGCTGCGCCGGACTCTCTACCAGCACGTGTTGGTGGCCGAGCTGTGGGTGGGGTCACTTGAGACATTTCGGGGGGGGGGGGTGCAAAAATGCAGGGGGGTGCAGGAAAATCCCTGACACTCTGACAACCAACCATCATCCAGAGGATCATCGTTGTCGAAAACGGGAGCCGTACGCCTTTTAGTGACACTTACGCAGTTACGTTGCGTCACGTAAAAGGCGTACACCCCGCACTTTACGAACAGTAGCGTTCCGTGCAATGATTGGTCTACAAAGTGTTACGTGGTGTTACGTCTAAGCGTGGCTTCCTTAGAAGCCTATATGTGAGGCCGACAACGGCGAGCCCTTTCACAAGCAGCACCACAACCACCCTTAGAAGTCGGCCCAGGACACACATTCCCCAGGGCGTAAGTCGTGACGTTGCCCACCTCTGTGAGGCCGACAACCGCGAGCCCTTTCACCATCACCACCACCACCACCGCCTAAGCGTGGCCGACTAGGGGCAGGCAGTTCCATCATCATCATCATCACCCCCCCCCCCACCTCTGTTCTAAGAGTCCACGGCCTCCAGACAGTACGCAGTTCTACTCCCAACACACACTGTTCACCACCGATTTCGTCTGCAGCAAGTTAGGCAGGTTTGCCAGCAGAGAGCTGGGTCAGCTGCCAGCTGGGTTACTCGTGCCGTTCAGAGATCACTACAGCTCTCGAGGAAAGCAGACGCGAACAGCTCGGTTATTTTTGGCTATTATGGTTTCGTCATTTCATTATATGGTCATTCTGCCACACTGCAGCAGTGCAGACCACAATGAGTTACACTGTCGTGACAACCTTCCTTTCACCTTTGGCACGTCCTACGTCTCCTGACGTTGATGGCGATGTCCACCGATGGGAACTGTATAGGGACTGAAAACGTTTGCTGAAATACTTCACATCATTACTATATAGGGTCAATGCGCCCGTGCACCGCCTCGAATGCAGTGATCCTGTCGGAAACCCGAAATGTACGTAGGTGAATCATATTCTCTTAGTCCCGAGTCTTAGCATCGCGAAGCGACTGTGGCTATAAAAGGTGTATAGACTTGAGCAGATGGAGAGAGGAGACAACGTGAATAATATGCGTCCTGGTCCAACCTCAGGGGAAGGTACCTGTCTCGAAAGTTGGTCAGAAATGTCAGGGACAACCTGAAACTGTACAGCCACTGGTGGCATTCGAACACGCCACCTCAGAGTCTTTAGCCATGATCTTGGGGCTGCCAACGAACGGAAACATTTGCCGCTTGTGCGTCACTCGAACGAATGGAGTAATTTCGAAAATATAACGTCGTATAACTGATACGCCTAATTTAATGTTGCATTGTGAGAAACGATGTTTTAATCTCGAGTGCATTGTATTGGCAGAAAAATAGGTAGAGTTTGATGCGTCAACCGATGAATCCTGCTATGCCCATTCTAGGAAAAAAAAAAAAAAAAAAAAACATCTGGCACGCAAGCGCGAGCCTACAAGAAATAGAGAGTGTTTGAATTGGTCGCCCAACGAAGCTTCAATCATTTTCGCCATACCCGCGCGTTTTAGTTTTTCTGGATTCCGTTGACTCTCTGTTGAACGTGCCCCTAACCTATTTTGCCAAAAGCAGCCGAGAACGCCAGTAATACGATAGCCACGTATCGCGGTACGTTTCAGTACGGCGAGATTTAAGACCAATCTTAGTTGGAGTAAATGAATTCGCAGGCCGTTCACTGTGGCGCTGCTCGTGGTCATAGAATTCTCCTGACCTACAGAGCCCCAATTACGAGCCGGCATTGAGACTTTTTTTTTTTTTTTTTTGTTGTTGTCTGAAACCATTTTTGGGCGAACAATAAAGAAAATAGCAGAGGCTGTAGCACCTGTGGTGATATTACGTCGTGCGACTATTTCCGGCAGCAGGAAAAGAAATCTCGTCTAACCTAGATAGCCATTATGATACGCATCTTCACAAATACGTTTTTCTAACCTCCCCATCTTTTAAAATTGCTCCGTGCGATCCCGTGTTTTACTTCCTGTACCAAGCTATATATTTTCAGTGTGTTGAGAAACTTTGGCAGGAGCTAGGTGCGTACGATGCTTTCACGAAACCAGTTCACGCGGCATTACGCATAATTTGAACTATGCCTCGATTAAATTACGCGTATTTAGGACACTGAAAACGCAAAATTGTCCGTAATTCTTCCGCGAGAAGACTTCATGAAATCATCTTCGCTTCGAGAACATCTTACAACGAAGAAGCCTTGGAGTTTCCAGTTTCTGGTGGCTTACGACGCGAAACGCTCGTATTGTGTTGCTCGCCGTTGTGTCTTTATTGTTCTTGGTAGTATGTATTGTGAGAACAGAGTATGGAACAATGACCATTGCGAAGCGGCGGGTTTTATTCGGAGGCTGAATCCCAAGAATCCGGCAGCAATAATGAGGTTGATGAAGCGGTCTTCTTCACAATAATGCTTTCTAGATTTTGTTTTGTAGTGTTATACTGTTGATATCAGTTTGTAATGATGAAGTTAACGATGTTTAGCTTCACATTATCGGTGAACCTTACCGGTGAGCCTTCGGTATTCAAACTGAGAATTCAAGAATGTAAAGAACGACCTCGATCCACATTCAGCTACCCCGCCGCTGTCTGGCTTTTTCGACGACTGTCATATTTCAGCTATCTTATTCATGAGAGTAGGCCTAAGCGCAAGCCTAAGCCTGAAACCTAAGCGCCTTAAGTCAATGCGAACGCCGTTTTATTACTCGTATTCAATTCAGATGTGCTTCTGTAGGGGCCGGCCAACATCCCACCGCGCCCATTTCGCTTATGGACTCAACAGAGAATCTCAAGAGCTGCCCTGATGTCCGAAACTCAGTGTAACGCGTCTCAAGCAAGTAAAGTAACTAGATTGAGCTGTAAGTTATAAAGATTCATTTTAAATTTTTTATTGAAATATTTTTATTTTATTTTTACGCTCTTCCTTCTTTTGAACGTCGGTGCATGCTAGAATGCTCGTAAACATCATATAGAGCTGAAGCGGCAAATGATGAGAAATTGTCATAGAAAGGATTGGGTTTGAAGTAGAAATAAGGACACTTACGATGTGGGTGGTCCATGCCTGTATTTATCGCCGGTATCCATGGAGAGCACACCAGCGCCACCACCGTAGCCATAACCCTTTGGGCCGAACAACTTTCCGTAACACGACCGGCAGTAGATGTTACTTTCGTGCTCTGTCAGGTTGCTGCTGTCCAACTTTCTGTGACAGTCAGGGTTTGCTATAGAAAGAGGTCATAAGCGTTCAAAGACGTCGAAACTGGAGAACAACCATTAAAGACGTAAGAGAAAGAGGTAATTAAGTGAACCATCTTAGCATAGCATAGCATCCAAGCATAGGAACGTGACTGAATGCCCGACGCCAGCGGAAAAGGTCAGTGACGTACAAGTAGGAACCGAGTTTTTCGGGTAAATCCCAATTTCACCCGATATTTATCTTTCCCGATATCTATCCCCCGCATCCACATTTCTATGTTGTCTATTAAGAAATAGCAGCAGACTTCTATACCCCACTTTACACTTGGGTGTTACTCCCTCGTTGGTGTGCACTGATAGCATTTCTGAAAGATATCGAGGCGGACAAATTATTCTCAGCGGTAAAAACATTTACAGCTTGCAGTCCGAAAAAGGCAGACGATACGAAAGGGGTGGACACATCACTGAACGTTCATCCCTTCGTTTCGATTGTTTTTAGGACAGCCCTGTAAAGGTTTTTTTTTTTCGTTTTTAACCATGAATCGTTACCAACAGGCCCATATTCTCACACTCATGAAAATTATGTTCACTCTTTGGGTCGTTGACGGTACCTAAATCTGATCGGACTCCCTGTCACATATATCTTTCCTCAGTGGAGTAGCAAGCATGTTTTTCTCTTTTCGTTTTTTTTTTTTCCTTTCCTTCCCGTTATCGCCAGTAGTATACGCATTAAACTCGAAAGACCCAGGCCGACAAAGTTCTGGAGTGGTCTTACCGCAGGAGAAGCACTTGATGTGCCAGTGCTTTCCGATGGCGATCTTCTCCTCATTGAAGAAGACGGAAGTGTTGCAACGTGGACATATTCCAGGCATGATGTCTGTTCTTTATACTGTCACCTACGCAGATAAAAAATAAGAAGAGCGTAAACGCGGACGTGATGGTCCAGAAACTCCGCGATGAAGAAAGGCAACCACGTCGTCTCTGTTGCCCACGCTCAGACATTTTCTTTTCTGTTTTTAACTATAGAGATCTCCTACGGAGGCTCTTCCTTAGTAAAGTTATAAACGACATTGCCAAGCAAATTTTTATCCGGCGCCATTGTTCGTGGGATTCCGGGGCAAGGTCGAAACATGTCTACGTTTCATGCATTGGGATGAATGCTCTCTTGATGCTCAAAATCTATGCTCGTACACCCTTGTTCTTCCCAAAATTGTGCTTCCTTCCTACTTATGCTCAGAACGAAAAGTGAACTCACAAGTAAAAGGCGAAATTAATATGCGAAATAAGGAATAAAACGGTGAAAGCGAATATCGGTGGTTATTAACGCAACGCTTTCCTTACATTTTTTCGTTGGAGCAGCGACTGGTAACACTTGAGCTTGTTGTTATAAACTGCAAAGTACCGGCAATACCAGGCAATATCGCACACTGCTCTTTTTGTTGCAACATTATTTTGCAATAATTTCGTCTAACAGAGGAGTGAGTCCGTTTCACCCGTCCTTACCAAGCAAGCAGGTCAACACGAAACGACCAGAAATTAAAACGAGCAATTTGAAGTGCTCATTCCGGTGATTTTGAGTTTTATTTGTTTTCACCATTAACGTGAAACACCTCCCTGTGTACGCGTTTATTGATGCTCTTCGGTAAATACCGCACCGGAAACCCAAGTTACGCCATACTGGTGACATCCGTAGAATACCGCCAACGACCAAGTGGAGCGTGGAATGCATTAGTGCACGCTCTTCCGTGAGGAGCGTGAAGACGCGTCACGTGCGCATTATCCGTGACGTCACGCACACAGTGAGCGATTCCGTGCGGGAATAAAGCAGCAAATACGCGAAACGTAAAATGAATTCAGATGTCTTCCAGCGGTGGTGTCGCGAAGACTTGTTCCAAAGGCCTCTGCCACGCAAAATGCTTTTCACGTAACAATTAAGAATCAGCCAATGAGGACCGTGTTTTCAGTGCCGGAGCCAATCACGAACGTGCTTATAGCGGTCGTGGCCATGAAGACGAACCATGCACTGTCGTCTGCGAGTTGTGATTGAACGTCCCCGCGTATTAAATGGCAAAAAGGTCTCAATCTTTCTCGAAATTGATTTTCTGGAAAGTGTCTTGCACTTTTTTGTCTAAATATTTAGGTCAGCAGGTTTCAGGTGAGCTGCAATCATGTGCGGGTACTTGAATTCGCGGTAGCAGACGAATTCTGACTCTTAATAGAAGGAGGGAGAGGAGGCAATGAGCAGGCCTGCTGTATCTAGATGGCGTTGGCTATATAGTCGGCCGCGCTCAGGCGGGCAACGTCACGACAGCCGCAGGGGGAGATCGTGCATCTTGGGCCGACTTCACAGGGAACTGTGGAGACGGGCTGCCATCAGCCGCAACTGGGAGCGAGAGAAAGTCTGTCCTTGAAATCCTCTGCGGCGATGGGTTGACTTTATGCATGGCTGCGTGCGAAGGAGTGACAGGAGACAGAGTGCTCACTAAGGTGACCCCCAATGTGTTTTTTCTTTTTTTTTTTCTGCGGCGTGCTTTGCAACGAATAAAATGATCTCCTGCGAAAGCCACTACGGGCGCAGGTGATCTGCAGCCAGGGTGTCGAACTGAAACGTTTTTCGTTCTGGTTTCCGTACCGGTTTGAGAATAATTGATTCAGTTCCCGGGCAAAACAATAACGGTTCATACAGGCTCGCACCGGTCCTGGATGTGACGGTAGCACAGGCGTCACCTATGTCGGCCCAGTAGGCGCACTAACCCCGTCCATGTCCCTCCAGCACTCGGTCCTGCTGTCTTCTCTCCATCTGTCCCCCCCCCTGTACCCCACTTACGCCACAGTTGCTTCGCGGCGCCAACGCGGAATGGAAAAATAAGGTGCCCTCTACGATATTCTCTGAGAACCGGTTTCGGATAGTCCTGTGGTCGGCCTCTGTTCCGCACATTTTTCAAAAATCCTCGAGCAGACGAGGAAAGAGAGCATTAGAGAATGAGGGAACGTCGTGACGTAGAGTATTCCCCTGATATATGGCTCGTGACGTATAGACCGGGCCGGCTGAGGCGGTGCGTCATCTGAGAAGAAAAACCGAGAAAAAAGGCACGGGAAACTTTTTCACGTCACGCGAGGATCGTGTCGGCCGTCCGCGGCTGCTTTCTCCGACTGTTCTTGTAAACGGGCCTTTTTCACAACGGCTTATGAGCATGACCTTGAGGCGCCGGATAGGGTCATCTCCGTCTTCACTAGATGGCGCAGTATGGGGACGACAGAAGTGGAGACCAGTGGGGAGACCGCACGAACGGCGCGAGCTCGTCGGTCCCACTCTGGACCGGTTTTGGTCCTTTGTGCTACCCACGTCGATTTGTTTTAACGCGCTACGAACGTGGTTCGGTGGAGAGCCACTAGGATACGACGCGCACGTGAAAAAGGTCAATTTGATTGCGCAGTGACAATACACCGCACAACGAAAATACTTCGCACGGTGACTCCAGATGTAACGTCATTGCTCCTTCGAGATGTCCTTTTGTATCTAGGTGGCAGTAGCGTAGCCGGGGGGGGGGGGGGTGTCATGGGTTCAACCCCCCTTGCCCCGAAATCGTACCTGGTGCATTTGGTAGAGGGAAACGATGGTGAAATCCTCACCCCCCCCCCCCCCCCATGTAAAATCTCCGTAGAACCCCTACAGAAATATTTTTCCGGCTGCGCCACTGCAAGACGGTACACGTCGTCAATGAGACAGGAATCAAAAAGGAGCACACGGCTAGGGGCACAGTGTTCTCTACATTGAACCGGCGCAGCGGAAATTAAATGATCGGTGAGCGTACGGAGTCATCCTTTTACATCCTTTTTAGATGTTCCGCATTATGGGCATGACAGGGATGTTCCGTCTCGCTTGCACGAGGTTGTGCTGATAAGTTATCGGCCCGACCCACTTCCAGATATACGAACACGTCCTCGTCATCACAGACGCAAAGAGCGAGACGAAAGAGAAGAGAAATTGCGGGGCTAAGCTACAGTGCGAAACGTTAATTTTTACCCGGGCTATACCAACGGAACCGTGTCTATATACTTCAAGCGTTAAATTTTCAAAGGTTTAACTTTGGGCTGTCATGAAGTTCCTGTTCATGCAGAAGAGAACTCCACGGGAAGACTATGAGTGTATGATGCAAACATAAAGTAGAAATGCGGACGAAGGTGGGCTCAGCTGCACTCGCCTTCTTTAAAGCCGCGTACGTAAGCAGGAGTCACCGGCGTGACAGCCTACACAATTAGAAGGCTAAACTACATAGGGGGTGACAAACATTGAGATGTCACGTCAAGATCGTCAACGACCTAAGTGTTTTGGTCGCGCAGGGCTTTGCGAATGTGTTGAGCACTGTGTAGCACGGGACTGTGACAAGAGGCAGCACGCGTGATCATTGTACTATTATTATTATTATTGTTCTGTTGTGCAATCGTACCGTTTCCTTTTTTTTTTGGGGGGGGGGGGGGTGTAGCAGAAGAAGGTTATGAATGGTGCACATGTCCCCACTCAATTTTGGAAAAATATTCGAGACTGTAAGGGTTGTGAAACACGATCTATTGCCAGGACTTCAAATAAAATATATATATATTGAGAAGCTGGAGGTATCACACGAGATAATACATGGGGACTGCGCAATAGTGATACGTTCACAAACGTAACTGAGGATTCCGAGTGTTACAGATCATATACACGCTTAAAAACGAACTTCACTGCATAGCACGCTGCTAGCCAACCATCATCTGGAATGATATCGTTATCTGCCCTGATTTGTTGAAAACGGGAGGCGTACGCCTTTTTTGTGATATTTATGCTATTCATAATTGTCACGAAAAGGCGTACGCCTCCCGTTTTCAAGAAATCAGGGCAGATGATATCATTGCAGATGATGGTCGGCTAGAAGCGTGCTATACGGTGAAGTTCATTTTTAAGAATGTAGGGTAGAACGGAAGGCTGATGAATACAACGCAGGGTGCCTTTCATTTAACTCACTTCTGGCTTCCGCTACTGATTGCTATGTTGCAACTACTGATTGCTAACTCTTGTGGTTTCTAACTATGTATAGTTCTGACTCCGACAAGGGATTTGCTCTGCAGCTCCGCGAGAATAAGAAAGAGATGCAAAATCAAGAGCTTTCAATGACCGTGGAAAGTTCCAGGGTTTTCCCGACCTTGAAAACGCCATTTTCTAATTCCAGGGTATCCGAGGATTTCAAGGACACGTGAGAACCGTGGGTGCAAGTCGTGGGATAAACGGAAGGAGGACAGCAGGAAGGTTGATTGAGCGTGTTATTACCGAGCGATCTGCCTGCCGGTTTAGCGTCATGTTGCTCGAGGCAAATCGTGCGTCCTGGGCCGACTTGAGAGGGAATTGTCCCGGCATGCGTCTCAAAAGCCCAGGGACAGCCTGTGGTGGGATTAGAACCCCCAGCAGGCAGAGTTTAGCGTGACCTTGGAGGGTTTCCTCCATCGAGTGGGATGCTGTATGCATTCGGCCACGCCAACATCGTATACATAACTCTATTGTCTCTGCATTGAACAATCTCCTCGTAATTCCTCCCCATAACTGTCGTGCCTTTGTTCCTCCAAGGGCGGGCATAATTGCTTCTTCAATCTACTTCCAAGCATTTATTGCTTCCACGTAACGGCTGTCATTTTCCACTAGCAGGGCGCCCTCCCTCGGGAAGTCGCATCGTCAAGGTCACCAGAGGGCACTGCCAAAATTGGTAACGTGGGTCCAGCCAGAGGGGGGGACCGGGGGAGAAATAAAAAAAAGGCCCACAAAAGTTCTCCATCCAGGTGGCGGGAGGAAGCTTTCACAATCCATCTGGGAGTGCGCTTCCGGCGAAGCGGAGTGTTGTGTCTGTCGCGTGCAAGCAGGCGTCGTACTTCGCTGCCGTAAAGATTGTGCGCCTTGTTTGTGGCTCCAAAGGAGCTTCATTAACGCCGAGAGGAGTCAGTCAACCCTCGAGACGCGTGGGCGTTAAATGGTCATGCAGATGGTCTCAGAAGGGGGTTCCAGGTTCTCGGATAAGAAAGGAGGGGCTTGGGGTGCGCCAATTGCTCTTTTGGAAATGTACGTGTAGTACTACGTTTTGCCTACACTCTTAGAAATGGACTTCACCGCATAGCACGCTCCTAGCCAACCATAATCTCGAATGATATCGTTATCTGCCTGATTTTTTTGAAAATGGGAGGCGTACGCCTTTTTTGTGAGTTATGAAAAGCATAAGTGTCACAAAAAAGGCGTACACCGCCCGTTTTCAACAAATCAGGGCAGACAACGATATCATTCGAGATGATGGTTGGCTGGGAGCGTGCTATGCGGTGAAGTTCATTTCTAAGAGTGTAGGAGCGTGCTATGAGTGAAGTTCTTTTTTAAGAGTGTAGCTTAAATCGCGGGGCTCCTTCCTGCACTTTTAAAACAGAGGGTGGGGGTGGGGGGATGGAAGTATCGGCTCGCCGTTGTTGGCCACGCAGAAGTGGCCGTATAGTACACTGTTAAAACAGAACTTCACCACATAGCACGCTACTAGCCAACCATCGTACCGAATGATATCATTCTGTGTTCTGATTTGTTCAAACCAGGGGGAAGGGGCCTATCAGGGAAAATATAATCTGTCCCAGATAGGCGCCTCCTCTCATTTTCAACAAATCAATACACAAAATGACATCATTCGGAATGATGGTTGGCTATGAGCGTGCTCTGTGGTGAAGTTCTGTTTTAACAGTGTATAGTGCTGAGTCTTGCCTGAACTCGTAGAACAGAACTTCACCGCATAGCACGCTCCTAACCAACCGTCATCCTGAATAATATCGTTCTCATCCCTGATTTGTTGAAAACGAAAGACGTGCGCCCTGTGCTTTCCACAAATCAGTAATGATAACGATATCATTCTTTGCATTAGTTGGACTTCACCGCTTAGCTCTCTCGAAGCCAAGCGCCATCCCGAGCCCTTCAGCCTCCTGATAGGTTAAAAGCGATGGCGCACGCCTTTTTGTGAGTGAGGCCAACAACGACCACATCACCACCACCTTGTGACACTTATGCAGTTATGTTAATTGTCACATAAAGGCGTAAACCCCGCGCTTTCCACAAATCAGAAATGACAACGGTATCATTCTACACTCTTAAAAATGAACTTCACCGCATAGCACGCTCCTAGCCAACCATTATCTCGAATGATATCGTTATCTGCCCTGATTTGTTGAAAACGGGAGGCGTACGCCTTTTGTGTGACAATTATGAACAGCATAAGTGTCACAAGAGAGGCGTACGCCTGCCGTTCTCACGTACCAAATCAGGGCAGATAATGATATCATTCGGGATAATGGTTGGCTAGGAGCGTGCTATGTGGTGAAGTTCATTTTTAAGAGTGTATGCAAATGGTTGGCCTTCACTGTGCTATGCGGTGAAGTTCTGCTTAAGGGCGTACGTGCCCCACGCTCGGCGCCAATATGTCGGTTGAAGTGGCCAATTAAACCTTTAAGCTTGTCGTGGGAGTCTCAGACTGTTCATCACTGTATAGAAGAATCACTCTGACACAGTCAATTGGGCACTTACATGTGATTTATTTCCGCTCTGTGTTCCCACAAACAGGAACTCCCCACAAGCGTCTACCTCAAGGGCATGTCAGTGTCACTGTCCGACTGTCCTCCTCCCTCGCGTCGCTTTCCTTCCCCCTCCCCCCCCCCCCCGAAAAAAAGAACAGTTTACTTACACTAATTTCTTCTGCGTATATCCTCTAGAGAGGAACACGTTTCCGAGAGGGAGAATATACAGATTATAATTGAAGGCCCTATGTCGTGAGAGAAGTGGCATCATGAACGACGCCGTCTGTTTGTAAATTAATGTAGCCCACCTGAGGGTCTTTTATGTGCACGAAAATCTCAGCGCACAGCATTACGTATTTAATGTTTAAGAAGTGATAAAGGTAAGTGATAGAGAAACAACAGGAATGAGGAGTTTCCAACTAAACATTTTTATGTGTTCGACCCGGCTTGAACTTTAAAAAAGGAAGCATTTCATATTAGATGGTGGAACCCTCTTATTGAAGCGCTGCAGAAACTGAGATAAAACAAGGGTGACCGTCGATGTTTTCCTTAGCAGCTGTTGGAGCAATAACAACATAACCTTGGCATGAAAACGGACCGTATAGCTGCGCTGCGAAAAGCGAGGTTATCTTATCTTACGCATATATCGAATCCACTCCGTCTTATATAGTTCGCACATTATGTCAGCGAGAGTCCTTATCCTTCACAAAGGTGTTGCGACATGAAGTGGCGCCGAGCTTGTCTTGCATATCAATGAACAAGGAAATCACGTGAAATAATAGCGGAGTGCACGCAGTTAAACGTCCCCCTTGAATAAAGAACTTGATGCCCTCTCAACCGATCAAACCATATCACAAAATCACAAAGGTTTTACCCAATCTTCTTTCATTTTGGGGTTACGTGACTTCTCGTGCTGTTGGTCTGGGTGTCTTCGGACACGCGTAGGGGAAAAGAAATTGGTAAGAAGCACTTAATGAGATCCTCTTGGATTGCAAGAACCAATCAAGAAGGAACCGATCGATAGCAGCATGAATTAGTATTACCTTTTTAGAATGACGACTTTGTATACAAATGGTCCAAATTATTATTTTCTTCGCAGAGAAATTATGAGCGTTTGCGTTCAACAACAACAAATAGATCATGTCAGTTCTGCGCACTACAAGGATAATTATTTGAAAGTTTGGTAATTTGGCTTCTGAAATGATGATGATGGTGATTCCGCTTTCTTTTCTTTTTTTGCGCATAGACAACAAAGGTCATAATGCGCCACAACAGTGCTTCTGAAAAGGTTTGTATGTTTCCGTGTTAGGTTAGCGCAGCGAAGCAGCTGTGGCTATGAGCGCCGTACACGTGTGGACAGATGGAGAGAGGACAACAGGAAGGAGTGGGGAACAGGGGGGTTAGTATGTGTCCTGGGCCGACTTCAGGAGGAACTGTGCCGACATTCGTCTGGAAAGTCCTCGGAAAACCCAGGGAAAGCCTCATACAGCACAGCCGGTGGTAGGATTCGAACCCACCACCTCCCTGTCTCCAGCACGACCTTGACTACCACCAACCTGCGGGACGCCTCAAAGCCGCTCGGCCATGCCGCTGGTCTCTGAAAAGGCGCTGGCAGCCTTTCTTGACACGTGATCAATCTGTTACGTGACCGTTCGGAACATGATAACGTTAAATGATATCATCTCTGAGCTACAATGGCGACCTGTAGGTCGTGACTTACCCCCTCAAACGCGCGCCTTCCTAATTAGCCGCCTTGTGGCGCACACGCGAGTCCGCAATATTTCCCATGGATACACAGAAGAGGCCAGACAATTGCTGCGCTTCAAAAAGCGCGACAACAATATAAGACACCTTTTCTTCGCATTCCTCCTCGGCCAGTCCTCAATTCTAAAATCAAATCTAGAATGAAAGTGTCCTCACGACGGCCAGCCAATGACCTCACCTATAGCGCGCGCGCGCGCGTGAAGATTGTCGTCTGCAAGAGCAGCAAATGACCCGTCACGTGAGTATAAGGTCGTCGTCTGCGCAGATAGCCTACTTGGAAACAGTTTGAACTCAAATCACGCCCGTATCTCACGAAAAGTTTGCTCTTTCTTCGGCTGCATTTGTAAACATTCGTGCAGGGAGAGGAAGAAGGGGAAGGGTAGGGTTAGTTTTGCGTGGTGTCTGTCGCTCCGTTAGAAAAAGGCAGCCGCGTTTGGTGTCGCTGAACTTTGGAAATTCTCTAAAAGTGGGAAAGCACAGAGGGGCAGATAGACATCGCGCTTGATAGATGTCCTCGGAATAATTACGACGTCATCTTCATGCTTAAAATAGGTAAAACAGTGCCGCTGCTGCAGATCAAATAATGCCAACAGCCGCCCTGTGTTCGATATTTTGCTAGGCTAATAGAGCTCAAACACAGAGTGAAATTTTATTACTTTGGCTACTTCGAGATCAAGCGGGCATTAATGACGGTAGTGAGTTACGAGATTGAAATGAGAATGCAACAACAAAATACGCACACATGTCGGGCTATTTACAAAAAAATAAAAAGCTTCGTCACAACATGCGCGGAAGTGTATGAAGGATCTGAGCAAAAGAGAGAGGGAAAAAATACCTTGTACAACACAGTTGATATTCTTTTATGTTGCTTTTGCAGTTGTGGGACAAAGAAATCGTTCTCCTTGGAGAGGCACTATGACAGAGATTACTTTGATGGGGGACAAAGGTGTGTCAATTGCATTATTATTTCACTTTCAAAACAATGTATACAGCTGCGCATTCTAGACAATAGCTAGACAGTAAGAATGAAGCCCTGAAGTTTTAACGGTATTTGTGGCCACCTCCCACACAAGGAGAACACAGCACGGAAGAGTAAAGTAATAGTGTCTACAGGCTCAACGAAAGCGCGCATTTGTACTGACTTCAATCCACTCACATCGACTGAAATAGTGAATCGCCGCATTCTCTTCTTCTTCTTCTACCAATGAGATAGTGGCCGTGAGCCTCGATATCAGGGTTAATCTCTTCTTTCTTCTTCTTCTTCCTTTTCGAGTCAGTGCTGTGCAGTGAAGCTCAGTCTGTCTCCTTACTATAGATTGTATGAAAGATACGAACTCTCCTCCCCTGAGTGTGCGTGCCACTTCGCAATAATGCCAGAGAATAGAAGTTACCGTTTTGGAAAAGTGTTGAAGGCCAGTCTACACTCTAAAGAAAGAACTTCACCGCATAGCACGCTCTGCACCAACCATTGCCACAAGTGGTACACTCTTAGAAATTAACTACGCCGCATAGCACGCTCCTAACCAACCGTCATCTCGAATGATATCGTTATCTACCCTGGTTTGTTGAAAACTGGAGGCGTACGCCTTTTTGTGGCACTGATGCTGTTCATAATTGTCATAAAAAAGGCGTACGCCTCCCGTTTTCAACAAATCATGGCCGATAAGGATATCATTCGAGATAGTGATTGGCTAGGAGCGTGCTATGCGGTGAAGTTCATTTCTAAGAGGGTAGGGTTGTATCTTCTGATTCGAAAGAAAGAGTGGGGAGTACGCCTTTTTGTGTCAATTTAAATATATGATAATTGACAGAAAAAGACGTATACGCCTTACCCTGTCTCTTGGAATCAGAAGCGATAACCCTACACTGTTAAAACAGATGGTGGTGGTGGTGGTGGTGATCGGGCTTGCCGTTGTCGGCCTCACGTATGTGGGCAACGTCACGACTCACGCCCTGGGGGAATGTGCGTCCTGGGCCGACTTCTGTTAAAACAGAACTTCACCACATAGCACGCTCCTAGCCAACCACCATTCCGAATGATATCATTCTGTGCATTGATTTGGTGAAAATGGGAGGAGGCGCCTATCTGAGACAGATTATCTCGTCCCAGATGGCGCCTCCCCCTGTTCTGAACAAATCATGACACAGAATGATATCATTCGGTATGATGGTTTGCTAGGAGCGTGCTATGTGGTGAAGTTCTGTTTTAACAGTGTACCATTCGTGGCAATGGTAGGCGCAGAGCGTGCTATGCTGTGAAGTTCTATTTTTAGTGTGTACCAAAGGCACGATTCGGGGTCGGGGGATGATCGAACTCCCGAAACCCTCTCTTGCTACGCCACTATACAGCTTTTCGGCACACATTTTCATTGACGTCACTGGCCACACGAAGGCGTACTCCCCAACCTTTCCCCAAATCAAGAGTGATATCGGAATGGTCCTGTGCCGTGGCTTTCCTCGAGCGTCTTTTGAGGCCGAGCTTCGACGACTCTTTTTAGAATGCGGAGCACACAAGTGGGCAAACACAACGCTTACAAAAAATCCTCCACCACTCACAAGAACGTCGAAAGCGATACAGTCGCTAAAAAGTCAGACAGCGGCAGAACACGTACCAACGACTGTGTGTCTACGACTACCTTCTTTCGAACAAGAACAGCGGTGCCAAGAACGAAAAAAAGAAAAATACTAATGGAAAAGAACTACGAAGACAAAGTCCAACAAGACGTAGAATCGAATGCTGCACTTGCTGCGAGATAAGAGTAAACATTACATGCGGCAGAGCGAACCCAGCGGAAAGTGGAAGATGGATGCAGAAACGAAATAATACGGGGAATACTGGGGCCACGCAAGCGTGTCAAGGGCGCGCGCAGCCGTCACATGTGTTGCAGCTGACAGATGCACTTGCAAGCTTGTGTACCGACAGCTTCAGTTTCTAATTCATTCCAGCAGCCACGCGTGCATAACGTAATCTATGCGAATGTTGCGGCATACGTGGGGCATTTGGTTGTTGCGGGAAGAAGCCGTGGCTCCACATGCTACTCTAGCTCAAACATGAGGAAACTGGCGATAGCCAAAATCGGCTGCTGCTGGCGACTGTCGTGATATTATCAACGATACTCGACGATAACACCGACGATTTAATGACACTTGTTTTGGGGTGAACACATTGAAATGATTGAATACATTCAGAATAAATAGTGCAAAATATTAGTTATGACCGCTAGGCATAGACACATGTTTCCTTTTCGAATTAAGCTACTACTATACCATTCATTGTTATATCTCACCTAAACTATTGTCATTTAGTCTGGGGTGCGACAACTAAAAATAATCTAAATAGGCTTCTACTCATGCATAAATAAGATAATTCGTACCGTGGCCAATATTGGTTATCTCTGAAAGCATATTTTAAGAAGTTTAATCTTGTAAGCGTGTTAAATCTATATAACTATCGCTCAATATGTATGTACAAAAAATGCCCAAATTTTCTTATCTATTTACATTACAGGCAAACGATTTCCCCTGTAACGTTCGGCAAAAACAAAAATGGAAGCTTCCGCGTTTACGTACAAATCATGGTCAACAATCACTCTCGTACAGTCTAGCTTTTATCTTAAATAGATTCTTTGAACATGGCATTGAAGTTGAACTATCTCATTTTCTCGGGTTGCAGTCACCTCTGGAATTGTGATAATGCGGTTTATACAGGGTGTTCAAAATTAAGCTTTCACGAGCGCTACGCAAACACAGTGATGACAGGAAACCGGATGATAACTTTACGCTACTTGTGTAAGAAATAGGTACTGCTAATTATGTAGCACCTGTTTCTTACTCAAGGAACAGAAAAAATAGCACCAGTTTTATTTTTGTTCGCCTATTTATAAAGTGCTAATGAAAGCTTAATTTTGAACACCCTGTATGTGTAGTGTGTATGATAACTGGACATTGTTTCTTATTTCTTACTATCTGTGCTAGTTCGAAGAGTAAACTCTGGGGATGGGAACTTGTCAAGCTGTCCCACATCTTTTTTCCCATCTCCACGTCCTAAAGATGAAATAAATAAATTGAATTGAATTGAATGAAGATAATGAGTTCACATCATCACCAAGTGCCAACAACCACACTATACTGACGCGCACCAATATTCAGGGACGCCGGAACGTCACGCCGATGCCGCTTAGCGCAACCAACTGTAACAGCGAGCGTCAAAAGCGTTCGACAGCTTCGCGTGAACAAACATCAATATAAATTTCGATCGAACCAGGTTAAAAAAATGAACGAAAAAGGACGACAATCGTGGGACAGCTCCACTGTTGCGTGACATTGTCAGTCTGACCCTGAATCCCAGGGCATGAGACAAAGAGCGGAGCTAAATAAGCGCTAAGTGCGTGCCACCGGTAATAAAGACGTCCCTTGTTTCGTGGGGGCGCTGTGGTCGGCCAAGAGGTCAGCGGAGGGCTTTTGTGGAAGCGCCGAGTGAAAAGCCTGAGATGTAGAACAGAAGAACGTGGGATGCAGAAAACAGACGCAGTCTTATCTCGGTCTCTCATATATGGAACGCGCTTGGGCTTTTAGACAGATACCGAGTGTCTACCTGCTATGCCCGAGAAGAGAAAGAAGGGAACGGTTGTCTGAGTTGTCCGCGTGACACCTTATTCCGGCCGTGGACATCGATTTTTGCAGAGTTCCCTTTCGGCTTTTTCAGTGTCGTAGTCGGCGAGATACAAACACTTCAACTTCCGCGTCTAGTTCTGATGTCAAAGGAGCGGGAGCATCGGCCATCCGCATTGGCTCTCGAAAGCACGTGACCTTGCCAGTAGCCGGATCACTAGGGTGGGGAGATATGTTTATTAAAAAAAGGAAACGAATCACTGGCAGTAGTGAAAGGCAAGAGAAACGGAAGCAGCGTTATACCGGAAATATCGCAGGTAACAGAAACGGATAATGCACGTACACTCAGATTACCTGGAACAGGAACGGGTAACACAAATAATTTACGGTACCATTTCGGTCACTGCAGGGCCCGAATTATTACAATATCACGTGGATGAATTTATGAAATAATGCTGTATGAAACGATCTAAAATTAACTGAGGAACTAAAATTAAAATGAACTATCAGACTGGAGCATACAAGTAAATAGTATGCATTGTAAATAGAAGAAGCATAGCGCTTATACGTTTATGGAGATTTGCAAGCTGCAAAACGTGAGTAACAGTCGTGAAAACCATGTTCATATTAGATGTTGAAAGAAACCACGTGTGTATCTTTTTAGAATAAATGCGTAGTCTCTTGCGTGTACGTATCCCTAAAGTCGTCAAAATAAACTTCAAAACATATACGTAATGGTATTAAGTTTTGTCAGGGTCCCAAAGCTTAAAAAAAGGAGGAGAAGAAGAAGATGAAGCAAAACAACAAGCGGCGTGGAGGGCGAAAACCGTGGCGGAAACGTAAGGAAACGAAAACAACCGAAACCGAAACTCAACCGAGACTGAAACAGAAACAAATGTGTATTAGTAACGGAGGCAGTAACAGAAACGGATTCTGTGTCTTTCCCTGACTGGTGGATCCCAAAGCGACGTCAGACCGGAGGAGTTTGTACGCAGGTCTATTACCCCCTCTGCTGTAAAACTTAGAAACAACACAGATGCCCCGTCATTTTTTATTTATCCGGTACAACTTGGGGTCGCAACGACGAAGAAAGGAGGGGAACGCCAAACATTATAGTGCACCGGAAGTGACCCTAGTGTGACAGACATGCAACTCTGCCATCGCCTTAAGCGGGACAGAAAGATATAGGACGTGAACAGCCGAGCCGTGTTTCTCGTGCGTTCCTGCAGCCAAAGGGAGGCTCTCTCCCCGAACGGTATAATTAACGTAAGCCACGAAGATAACTGCCAGGAGTGGATGCAAGCACGGCGAAACTGAACCGTAATTGAACCGACATTGTTTTCCTGCACCGGGATATGCGATCTCTTATCGCTCCGCAATCCCCCTCGAGCGCCTTCGTTGTGGAATAAAGCATCAACAACGAGAAGCCAGTCTGACGTCAGTCCCCGACCTACACGCGAAAAAGAATGTTCCGAGAAGTCTCATTACTAAACGAGACTCACTACCTGTAGCTACCATATGGCATACGTGATGCACACACGTACTACATGTTGCGCAAATATAACCTTCGCAGGGAGCGAGACATTTGCGCTATGCGACATTCTTGGTACCACTCAAAATACTGCTTTACTGATTTGTACAGGCGAGGCATGGAAAAGGTCAACCATTGCATTGTCGAATGATACCTTTATCGCTCTTAATTTGTGGAAAGCGCGAAGCGTAAGCCATTTGGTGACAATTGACATAACTACAAAGTGTCACAAAAAGCCGTACGCCCCTCCTCTCCCCATTTTTAACCAATCAGGGGGCAGAAAGATGTCATTCGGGATGGTGGTTAGCAAAGAGCCTGATATGCGGTGAAGTTCTGTTTTAAGAGCGTGAATATTTTATATGGAGCGGGCTAAGTTATCGGTCTTTGCTCTTAGTGACGTTACTGATCACGGGTTCGAACCCCGCTGCTAGCAACTTGCTGGCGTGGTAAAAATAACTTGCCACGTCGGTTTTACCGCCGAGGGACGTCAAATGACCTTCAGCTGGGCAACAAGAGATCTATGGACGGTGGCGACGCCCATTATCATAGCTGTCTCACGATGAAAAAAACATAAATTACGAACAAGCAGAGTCAGTACGGAGGAACACCTCTCCTGTTGCGCAAATTGCACCGCCTGTTGACAGCCCTTGTTGACACGGAACACGTGCGACGTTGCATCTGGCTCTTCACTCTTCGCTTTGCGTCAACAAAAGGCTTGCAGATAAAATACAGTTTTCTTTCGCGCTCGTTTACTAACGCGAGGTGACGCCACGTGATCACGTGTACCCTACAAGACTTCACTGGACGCAATGTGAAAGTCCACACGCAAGTACTTATAGATAGAACCAGGAAGTTTCGAGCATTAAATCGTCCACTTTAACTGTCGCTGGTTCACTCTAAAAACAGACCTTCACCGCATAGCACGTTGTGCGCCAACCATTGCCACGAATGATAGGGCTATCGCTTCTGATTCCAATAGAGATGGGGGCGTACGCCTTTTTGCGTCAATTTGGATATACGATAATTGACACAAAAACGCGCAAGCCTCTCTCTGTCTTCGGCTCAGAAACGATAACTCTACACCCTAAAAACGGAGCTTCACCGCATAGCACGCTCCTAGCCAACCATCATCCCGAGTGACATCGTTCTTTCCCTTGGCTTGATGGAAACGGGGGCGTACGCCATTTTTGTGGCAATTATGAACTGCATAATGCCACAAAAATGGCGTACCCCCCCCCCCCCCACACACACACACACGTTTTCATCGCGCAGCGTGTTATGTGGTGAAGTACTGCTATTAGAGTGTTCAGTCAGGGTAAATTTATAGGAAAATGTATCCATTAAAACTACCGTGTTCAACGCATTTTTTTTTTCAACAAAAAATATCAGCGTTCCACAGAGTGAACCGCAGCAGGCAGCACCCACTTTCCACGGGAACTTCTCGAAAGCCTCCACCGACTTCCAGACGACCACGTACTCATCGTCATCGCGCCCAACTTTTCCTCCTAAAGGAGTAATCGAAATGTACCGCAATGACATAATTAACTTCTCGCGAGCGTACTTTCCCTGGTCGAATTATTAATAGCGGGGGGAAGTACTTGTATGAGGCGTACATGGCTGCCAAACTGCGCTTTGATACTGGGGCGTCCTTGAAGCGCCTTGTAGAGGCAGTCGGAACGAGACAAAAAATTCCATCGATCTTTGTAGGAGTGACCGCGATAGACAACCTCTACACGCTTTAGAGTACAAGTATAGGTACATGAATGCCTGCTCGTACTAACTGGAGATAATCTATCAAACGACAATTAAAAACGTGTCCTTCAATTAATGTTATACTGTACTTTCCCAGACCGTTACACGGGACACCTTATGGCAATGTTATGAGTAGAAGCAGCACAGAGGCTCAGTAGCTATGTTATTGGGTCTGCCTTATAAGCTGCCTGGAGCTCAAGGGAATGGTTCCGGTAATATGTCAGTATTATCTCTTTTGTGTTACACTTTCGAATACCTTAGGCTACGCGATGTTCTAGATAACTGCTGCAGTTTCCCGTGCAAAAGGACAGCGAAAAGTAATACCCAAGCGTTTTCCAGATTTCTACAACATAAGATACGGTATTTACATAGAGCAGTATTGCACAACACTTCATTTCGACTGAGGCTCAAAAATAACGTCGTTCTGACCATTATTACCGCTTGGCAGGCGTTGTATTCTGGTATATGTAGCACAGACACGCTAAAATAGTTAATATAGTGTGTGCTAGTTCTTACGATTGATATATGTATAATCATTTTTATTGTGTTACTATACGACACCATAGTAGCAAAGTAGTACGGGTAGGTGAAGCGCATTTACGAAGACTACTGTCTCGGATTCACCGATTATTCACCGTGCCCTCTTACAGTTAATAGCGTATTGATGTATAAATAGCCGTACAGTTTCGTCTATCTCTGGTTATGCACAGGCTCACGAGGTAGTCATAGTCATCAGCAAGGTCTTCCATCAATCGGAAAAATTCGATCAAATGTTAAAAAAAAAACCTAACGATTACCGTATTACACGCACACGTATATTATCGAGTTTATTGCGTGAACTCAAAAAAGAAGGAAAGGAAAAACCGAAACCTCCCCAAGCATCGTTCCAAATACTCTCGTGATCTTTTGAAGATGGGAGACGTACACATTTTCGTGACACTATGTAGACTAATGGACGAGGAAGGCGTACGCCCCGCGCTCTCCTCGTGTTGCTCTGCTGATGTTTTCGTTCACAGTGTGGTGGGCTAAACTTGCACGCACCGTAAATTCAAGGGATTAGAACCGTTATTTTATGGGGTTCGGTTCCACTCTGGAGCTTACAAATGTAAAGATTCGAAAACAGTTTGAGCAGGCTCCCCGAAGCTAAAATTTTAATGTACTGAAATTACAATGGAAACATGACTGTGGTCGCGATAGGACCAGCGAACAGCGAAGGAGGGGCGCACTGTGATACCTGAAGGAATGATACGTTACGCTCAGATACGAGTGTTGCTATTTCCCGAAACACCGTATTTATGACAACGAGGTAGCGGTATCTGCCGATAAATAAATTAATAAACACGGGAGAGAGAGAGGTGGGAGAAAAGACAGGGAATATCACCGAGTGATTGTGGCCTTTATGCGCTCCAAATTCACACTGAATCGAGCCGTGCGTTATTTATTTTAACTTCCTGGGGAACTATAGACAGTTCCGTGAATGAGCTCTGGTCACAAATGAGTCAGCACTTTGTACTAAGTTCTATTTTGATTGATGAACGATGAATACTAGTTATGGTGGCAAAAGCGTCACACAACGCCCGCAAAAAAAAAAAAAAAAAAAAGTGTCATCTCTAGCCAGGAAACTTAATACACTGAACCGAAATCATTGCCACATTGAACCATCCTTCATGTGCGTTTCGATTCGTGAATTCGTCGAATGTAAGCGCTTAATTTTTCTTGAAATAAGATTTTGAAGACGTAGTGAACGTATTGAAAGTCCGCTGCACGATTTGCAAGAGAAACTTCCTCGCTGAAATAAATATTCCATGCACCTGAACCGTTTGGTGAACTGATAACCGCTTCAGCTGCGGCTCGGTTGACAACAAATAACAGTTTTTCGGTTTTCGGATCGGCTCCAGCCGCAATCTCTGGTAAGGAGGTGCACGTCCCCATGCATCAAAATACAGAATGCTTCTCATGGAGAAGAGAGCGCCCCTCTCCAGCAAATCAAAAGCAGGAACGATGCCGTCTTGCAAGGCGATTGGTCCTAATGCACGTGTCACTGCACCGTCTTCAAACCCGGGGGAGGGGGCTGCCGTTGTTGGGCACACTCTTAAAAATGAACTTCACCGCATAGCACGCTCCTAGCCAACCATCATCTCGAATGATATCGTTATATGCCCTTATTTGTTGAAAACGGGAGGCGTACGCCATTTCTGTGACAATTACGAACAGCATAAGAGTCACAAAAAGGCGTACGCCTCTCGTTTTCAACAAATCAGGGCAGATAACGATATCATTCGAGATGATGGTTGGCTAGGAGCGTGCTATGCAGTGACGTTCATTTTTAAGAGTGCACATACGGGTGTGCATCGTCACGACAGAACAAACAAACAGATGCATCTGTTTGTTTGTTTGCTTGTTCTGTTGTGACGATGTCGTGACGATGTGGTGGTGGTACTGCTGAAAGAGCTCGCCGTTGTCGGCCTCGCAGAGGTGGGCCACGTCACGACTAACGCTCTCGGGGAATGTGCGTCCTGGGCCGACTTCTAAGGGAACTGTGCTGACAGAACTTCACCACATAACACGTTAAGGGCTAACCATTGCACAGAATGACACCCTTACACAATTAAAACAGACCTTCACCGCATAGCCCGCTCCTGGCCAGCCATCATCCCGAATGACATCATTCTCCTCCCTGATTTGTTGAAAACGGGAGGCGTACGCCTTTTTGTGCCACTTATGCAGTTATGATAATTGTCACAAAAAGGCGTACGCCCCGTGCTTTCCACGAACAACAACAATAACAAATAAGTGATGATGACGTAGTGACGAATCAGGTATGGTAACGGTATCATTCTGGGCAACGGCTGGCCTTCAGCGTGCTATGTGGTGAAGTTCTGTTTTTAGAGTGTTATCAGTCGAGATTTGTGGAAAGCACGGGGCCTGCGCCTTTTGTGACAATCAACATAGCTGCATCAGTGTCACAAAAAGGCGTACGCCTCCAGTCTTCAACGAATTACTGGAAAGAACGATGTCATTCGGGATTATGGCTAGTTATAGGAGCATGTTATGCGGTGAAGTTCTCTTTTTAGAGTGTATTTTATTTTGTTTATTCTTACTAATATTAAGATCATAGAGTTGATAGAGTTGTCAATTTGCCAGCTAAAGTCACTGACAGCGATACTTTTGAAGCATGAACTTGACATTCTGAAGGCGGAACTTGACGGGCGTCGGCCTCGCGTTTTCAAAAAATAAAAAAAATAAAAAATGTCCTTCTGTATGACGGCTGATTATAAGCATGTTATGCGGTGAAGGTCCTAACGGCAGCTTAGAATGAGACTGTTGTATCGTACACAGAACGCAGGGGCATACGCCTGTTTGTGACTATACTCTTAAAAGACTACTCCACCACATAACACGTTAAAGGTCAACCGTTACACAGAATGATACTGTTATCACTCCTGATTTGTAGAAAGCGCGTAAACGTACGTCTTTTTGTGACAATTTTATCCAATTGTGATAATTGTTAAGAGTGAAGACCGCACCTTCAAAGAGCGTACATGGAAAAACGCCAGCGTGTTTGGCGTACATGTTCAGTTCTCCGAATTAAAGGTCCGCACAGCACCGGCTGGACTTGTTACGAACCCACAACGTGCTGCAAAAGGTGTAGTTGGATGCAAGGCTGGAGTTGCAAAGCCGATAATTACGGCTGTTTATTGCGCCATATTGATGCAGACGTTACGAAACCAGTCATCCCTTCTATACCTTCCTACACAAGACCGGCAGACCTAAAAATCAAGTACAAACAAGCGTTCTGTGGGCAAACACACCCTCATCCAATTTCCGTGTTGTCCACGGTTCAGTGCGGATGGAAAACCCGGTGACTTTTGCGAACACCTGGCCCCTCCCGGACGGTTATCGGAAAGGGTTTACCAAAAATGACATGCAAAATGTATTTGGGGTAACGGACGTTTAAATCAACGCGTAAGTTCCGAGGAAATTCCACGAGTGGTCGCTCGCACGGAACAGCAAATTAATTTCCGCAACTCACATCAAAGAGGTGGCTCTCAAGACATCACGGTCGTAAGCAAGCTAGATGATATATCCTTCTTCCACTGAATGCATAAGAGTTCGCACGACTGAACTAAATTGAGCCCGCAAAAATGTATTTCGTACGCTTTTAGCTGCCCGGTTGCAGCACGCTTCAATGGGCAATTTCCTCCAAAGAAAAAAACGATTGACACATATCGCACTTTTCATTCCCGCTTTTAGCGAAGGAAAACAAGATAAAGAGGACAACTATTTCTCGCCCTCGATTTATAAAGGAACTTGAAGTCCAGTCGTAAAAGTACGTGCACCGAAAACGTGAAACGGAGGAAATTGCAGCGCGATGAATGCATTCAGTAAAATGCTCCGACAATCCAGATCACCAGACGACCAGACTCCCGACAAAATAATCCGCTTCAGGCTGTGGCTCCACGAGCGAACACAGTAATCATGCTTCGTTTCGTAATTGTACTGCTTTTCTTTAATGATGACGGGGAATGTCTAATCGTTACAGAACGTCAGGTACGCTTCAGCGAGACATGGACACACTTGCGAGCACGTTTGTGTTGAGAACCGGCCATCATACAGTAGAGCAACGGGGACCCTAGGTGTCTCACGAGCCAGATTTCTCCCGTCGGAGACCCCACGCAGCACGACAGGATATTAAATTACGTGGGAAAGTGTAGCTACGCCCTTCTCTGAACCCGAATGAGTAGCTCATTGAAATCTGGAGCACGCGCCCTTATGTAAAGGGTCCCCTTTGAACCGCGCAATCATCACAACCCGTCGTAACAGTCGCGCAAACAAGGAAACAAAGTTGTGAATCTCGCTTTGGCATCAGAAGATCGAACTCCATAACGTGCATGGTATCAAACAAAGCAGAGCCTGCACTTACTCTTCCACCACTCGGGTCCTCGGTGAGAATAATAACCAAAAAGCTCAAGACGACCCTCTCGAACTTCCCACTCGTTGCATTTGCCGCGCAACGGGTTTCTCGTTTCTCTTTCCGCACAGATCCCTAAGTCGCGCATGCGCAGTGAATTTCCATTATCGTAGCGGCCGGCCCTCTCCGCAGAGAGGGGAGAATCCATGGGAAAAACGAACTTGCGAGACTACGCGACTACGCATGATACACTACAGAGCTTCTATGCTATAGAGGCTGTTTCCTAATGTTTGTTCCTAACGCCACGAAAATGTCAAACGTTATTCATTTAGCAAAGTATACCTCAGCATTTTAAGGGACTCGAAACCCATTTTCGATTTTTTCTGATCTGCGTGTCATATCCTACTGTCCCTTCCAAAAAACGTATCCTTGCAAATAAAATGATGCAAAACACTTTTATGACGACAGTACAACAATGTGGTAGTGTGCCGAAATTACTGGCTGGAGGTAGTCCGGCTGATCTGGCATCGAGCAACATTGGCAACACACACCTAACCCCCTAACCCTAGCGACGGCTCTAACAAGCGGTGGATCGCTGGATCCATGCATAGGCCGCAATGATCGGTGACGACTCTGTTGACCCTACCTGTACACCTCTATATTACACAGCAACTGCAGGACAGGTGTGTGGATGATGTGTGTCAATTTTGACTGTTCAGAAAAGTGTGCGGTGCGTACGGGAGGTAGGAGTGGGAGCCGTCGGCGCACACTGGCTCTCACCTGTTCTGTGACTCAGACAGGCAAATTATTTGCTTCTCAATGATTTATTTCCAAGTTCGCATATCTGGTGTGAACCGTATCGCGAATGTAAGGTTCCCAATTCTGTTGCGCCAGTTTCCATGGATTTTTTGCATTTTATGACAGTCAGCGCTCGCTTTCTACAGCACACATTCGAGTCGGCTGGTATATTGAGCGACCACCATTCTGTCGCAACTGCGAAGGGGTACATAATAGGTACACTCAAATGGCAAATAGTCCGACGTTGTCACGGTTGATGGCGATTGCCACCAGTCGTGCAGAGTACCCTGTTGCCAGATTATGCAGTTACCTTACTCTTCTGCGTAAAATATGTTCCCTTAAGTTCTACTTGGAATGCAGGTGCCATGCAATACTTCGCAAGACACAGGAGGCGAGGGTGATGCCCAACGGGGACCCAACAAATCACAAACAGCTCCTGGCACGTCCCGTGCAGAAGATGACTACTCATCGTACGACATCATCAAAGCTACGCAGTACGCATTCTACCTTGTGTGACACGTTGTGTTTTGCACAGCAACTAAGCCCACCTTGAAACTCAGGTACGGAATTTTTGACCGGTGTCGTCACATCATCGAGGAAGAAGGTTACGACGTCAACCGGCCTGATGCTGAGAACGTCACACTCCTCCATTGGGCTGCCATCAACAACCGCAGAGAGATCGTCAACTACTATATCTCGAAAGGAGCCGTTGTCGACGCAATTGGTGGGGAGTTGATGTCCTCGCCTTTACACTGGGCCACTCGGTACTGGTTTTTGTTGACAATATCCCCCTTTTGTTTTTTTGTTTTTATCTCGTATAATTTTTTTGTAGTTCAAGTTACACATTCAACACCAATTTTATTTGAATGATGATGAGTCGCCCATTCAATGTAAGGAGACATATTGTTTCCTTTTATTCAGACAAGGTCACTTGGGAATGGTAGTGCTTCTGCTGCAACATGGAGCTGACCCTTCTGTGGTTGATGGTGAAGGTGAGTTAGGGATTAATTCATTTGGAAGTTGTAGTGGACCGGAAGCACACTTTTGAAACTGGTGCGATAAACTACGCTGGCTAATCCATGCTCAGGAATATGCTGCCATACACTTCAAGAGAGAGAGAGAGCAAATGGCTTTTTATCTTTTTTGGCAACCTTATCTTGAACACCTTCTGACCTACTGAGATGCCTGGTTTTCTAATGCACCGTAATTCCAGGTCGATAACGTGCACCGTAGATAACACACACCTATAAAAATTTGATTTTTTAATAAAATTATTGCGTGCAAGTTACTCAAATAAGTATTTAGGTTAAGTTACTCAGTACTAGGTTAAAATGTACCTGAGTAACGCTCGACTTCAAAAGGTATTTGAGCAGAACTCTAAATATTCACGAAGGTAATTTGTTACTTTCAAGATACTAACTGCCCCCCCTGCAAGTGACACAATCAAAGCTCTTGCACATCTTTAGTAGTGGTGCACCTCTTCAGTTAGCAAGCACACGTTTTGTGTGCCAACTGACCATGCCTCTGGTTAGTTTGTACCCTTTTGGTGATGTGCCATTATTGTCACACAGGTTGCAGCTGCATACACCTGGCGGCCCAGTTCGGCCATACAGCCATTGTCGCCTATCTCGTAGCCAAGGGCCAGCCAGTCAACCTAACAGATTCCAACGGCATGACAGCACTTATGTGGTCTGCGTACAGGGTTATGACGTACGTGAAAAAAATAAAAATAAATAAAAAAGATAATTTCATCGATGCATTATCACTAGAGCCTGAAGTTTTCGGGAAATATTTTTTTCTAAATTGGGGGGGTAAAAATCGGGTAAATAAACATGTGCACTAAATTCATGCGAATTCGGGTGAAAAAAAACTTCCGGTACACTAAGTTTGGGGAGAAATCGGGCTCTATTACAAACGAACTGTACTCGTTTGGTACAAACGGTGATGTAACTGCATTTGCTGCCAAACGAATAAGCTATTGCATTCCTACAGACATCCCAGTGAAGGCAATTTGCCGGGTAAAAATCAGGTTTCACCCTAAAGTGTCAACCTTCAATTTGGGGTGCAAATTCTGGGAAGAATCGGGTAAAACCCTAAAACTTCAGGCTCTAATTATCACCAGGCAGATTTCATCAGATGAGCTTCCTCTTCGTATTGTTGTAGGAGCGACCCAACGAGACTGCTAATAACGCTTGGTGCTAGTCTCACCATGACTGACACATTTCATCGGAATACCCCTTTGCATTGGGCTGTCTATGTACGGAACAACAATGCTGTCTCTCTGCTGGTCAAGGCTGGTTCAAACTTGTTTGCCAAAAATGCCCAGGTGGGTCACTACTGTTGGTCCTTTCACTTTCAGTGTTCGGCATTGTTTATTTTGGAAATACAGTCCACCCTCAATTTACGAGTGGCTAACATTACCAGAAAAACCATTCATAAGCCGAGGTTTCTAATGAGGAAGTTCATAAAGTGAAGGTTGACTGTACCTGTTAAAGGCGCACGGAAAGACTTGAGAACAAATATGTCTGGAGAACTGAAAATTAGGATTTCAAGGCCTGGGACACACATTTCCTTCAAAAACTACGATTGCAGCGCATGATGGTGTAAAAAAGAATATATGTTGCAAGTCCTTTCCATGCTCCTCTAAGGACTGTGAGTACCTGGCATAAGCTTGTAGCAGGAAGCCTCAGCATGAACTAATGTACATCATTTGTACACTGTGTAGTCTTAATTGACAGTCATAAACCAGGGGTGGATCCACACCCTTGGTTGTGGGGGGCTGTTCCTTTGTCAAAGCACATAGTGGCAGTGGGGGGCGATCGCCCCCTCTCCTTGGATCCGCCGCTGTCATAAACTCAACTTTCACTTTCTTAAAAGTGCATCGAGAGTGGTAGCAAAACATGTGTAAAGAAAGCCCTGAATGCTACAGGCAAGTGGCTTTTAATGAAGCCCCAATAATTTTGAGTTGGACAAAATACAGTAAGTAGTTTTGAGTTACCCAGGATCTAGAAATAAACATTGACAAATCAACAGGAATATAGTCACAGGACCTTCGTAAACAGAGAAATTAACCAGAATTTTTAATTACCCACATAAAAGTAACTTCGTTTCAACAAGTTGTTTGTTGTGTGACTTGGTCATTTTGTTGTAATAAATCCTATTCCAAATCAGCTCGAATCCCTCCCATTCTGCTCGTTTACGCATTACAGAAATGAAAAGTTTCAACAGCGTTGGAATGTGCTTGGCTGATGTAAATTGTGGATGTCAGATTGAGACATTGTAATGACACATTGTGTAGGGTGACACGCCCAAGATGATGGCGCAAAAGTTGAAGTCTTTGTGGCTGGAAAAACGGCTAGAAGAGGCTGAGGCGGTTAAAAAAGTCTCCCAAATGAACTTTTTCGTGCGCATCATCCGAGACAAGGTGGGTGTCGCCCGTGTGTTCCACACAGTAACATACGTGTTCTAACAGGAACTGAACAGGAACTTTATTATCTGCTGCAGAGCTTGAAGTACTGGGCGATGTTCTGTTCCCCATTCCTGGCATTTTATGTGGTGGGAGCAATACTTGATTGCCCGGAATCAAGTCTAGTCAAACTCTGTTTGTTATTGGTCACAGGCTTTGTCACAGCTGTAGTCTCAAGGTATGCAGGATGCCCCCTTGCCTGAGTTGTCAAAATAAAGCAATTCACTGCACACAATTTCTTTTTCCAGGTTTTTATTTGACGAACGCCTGATGGATGTCTTGCCTATGTCTGTATACCTGTCAACCAAGTTCTGGATGTATGTGACATGGTTCACCGATCTGTGGCCTTGTATCCTTGCTTTGCCGGTTGATTACACCTTTCTTTAACTGTGTTGTTTGAGACATTCAGCTTCATTCCTCATCATCAGATGATCACACACCTGTCATTATTCTCTCAAAATCCAGAAGTTTGTTTTTGATGACTTCCCTTGCCTCCAGCACAAAATTTTTTAGCACTATGTTCAAGAATGTGGTTTTCTTTTATATTGTTGTGCAATAGGAGGCTTTTGTGCAATATTTTTGAAGATCTGTATCGTGAACATATGTTGATGTCCTTTGAGTCACTTTTTACTCTACTTTAATTATAATGAATTGTTCTACTACTTTATTATTGTGAATAAGATTGTAATATAATTCTATAGAATTATTTGTATGATGTCATGTAAAACTTGGATATGTCCAGATTAGTGTTGGGTATCCCTGTTCATTTTTTTCAGTCCTAGGATTTTGGGAGTTTTCCCTGGCGGATCCTGGAATGGGAGTGGGGATTCAAATAAAACCGAGACTGCATTCGTGCGCAACCTTTGAGATTTGAACTTGGTCCCCAATATCTTCCCCAATATATTGCCATTCTAATTTATGAATCAATTTTAGAATTTCTCTATTTTTTATTGAGAATATTAAAAATAAATAAATATAAAAATATAAATATATTGTTAAAATATTAAAAATACCCACAAAAGTAGACTTTTTAGCATATCCCATGGTCATTTAACCTTTCACCGAAGCACCTTTGGCTTTACTTAAATTACCGACAGGTTCGACATCGAACATTAAGCGAATGAGCGCATGCTCGTGGAAATTGCTCTGGTTGTTTTCAACCCAACTCTATCCGGCAACACACGAGCTGACCATCTCGCAATATAGCGGTCGGACTGGGCTAGCTCTTACCATTTCAGTCGTTTTCGCACACTGACTCTTAAAACAGAACTTCACCGCATGACATGCTTATAACTAACCATCGTTATGGATGATATCATTCTCTCTTCTGATTCGTTTCGTAGTTTTACTGTTAGCGAGTAGAGATTAGGTGACGTTGCAGGTAAAATGCGGTTGTACCCGCACTGAGTCCGCAGGTAGCATGGGTACGCCCACATCACGCGTTGCGTGTGGTACATCATTGGTGCCGATACGGATTTACTTACCCGCACTCAGCTCTAGCTATGCCAACAAGTAATTCCCTTAAAGTCCCCAAATCCCGGAATTTTTTTGAGAAAATCCCGGGACTTCGTGATTCGGAATACACCAGTTCTCGACACTAGCCCGGAAATTCCGTAAGAAAAATGTTAACTTTTCATAATGGTTTACAATGGAAAAATGGTAGGAAGATAGCACAATGAACAATGACAAATTTATAGTTATTGCTAAAACCTCAACTGCTGCTCAGATGTGGGTGACCTGTGGACAAGTGTACTGTTTAGCCTGAGCACATTACCTCTCTTCTATTATTTCTTCAAAGCTTGGAAGTCAGATCCTGGTGTCATTTATGCTAACCAGCAGGAGAAGCACAGGGTAATTCTGTCTGCACCAGTCCCTGCGTAGTTGTAACGATGATACAGTGTCTGCTACTTTTGCTCAACAGACCATTGTAGAGCTGGCAGAACGTGACGGCTTCGACCCTACACTCTTCTGTAGCACCTGCTTGGTCCGAAGGCCATTACGGTCGAAGCATTGCTCGGTCTGCAATCGATGTGTCGCACGTTTCGACCATCACTGCCCGTGGGTCGGAAACTGTGTGGGTACGTGTGAATAGCTCATGGCTGTCTCTTATAAGAAATATGGCTGAATACTGGCAGAGACAACACCCTATGGGAACAACCGGAAGTGGCACGAGCTTAAGTCTGTTCTCGATACCTAAAGCCCTAGCTTTATTGACCATGAATTGACCATGTCTCAGAATAGGCCATGTCTCGCCGAACCTGCTGTTTCCCCCTATACGTTATAGCATTATGTAAGGATTTCAGTTGATCTGCAATATTTTAGCAGGCTAGAACCCGATCAGTCACGCCTGCAATGCCTGACACCACTGATCACGGTGGCACAGAGAGAGGTTGACAGTGTTTCAGTACTCCCTTATTCTGCAGAATATATCATTATGGATGATATTATTTATCATGGAAAGTTACGAAAGGCTTGAAAAGCATGTGGGATGAGTATGTGCAATTTTGGGAGAATGTTGCACTTTTTTTTCTTGTTTTCTCTTTACCGCAGAATGTTGCAGATCTGTAAATCTTACTTCACGGAAAAGTAAATTTTCCACTGCGGAAAGCTGGGGGCTTTACCGATACCTTAGTTGACCTCGATCCAGACAAAGATAGCATTTCCTAGCGTGGTTGTCCCGTGGAGAATGGATCCCACTTTCAACGACTGTTGGTTTGGAAACTCGCTTGTGTCTTTTGGAAACAAACTGGCGTAGATATAACTATGCAATAATATTCTTTAATCTACTGGCAATACCACGATCGAAGGTGTGCTACAATTTTAATCCTGGTACTTATTGGTGTTGGTAAATGGCGCACGAGAAATCACTAGCTGAGCAGTGACAATATTAGTATTCTATGCACCAAGTGACAGCACTGCCGCTGTCTTATGCTGTTTACAAATACCTTTGCCTAAAAAGACCAAGTCAGTTGTCTATACACCCTGTGGCTCGAAGTTAACCCAATGGTAACCCTATGTTTCTTCTTATCCAATAGGCTCTGGGAATCACGTTTATTTTGTCAACTACTTAGTATTCCTCCTCGTCATGCTATGCTGGAGCTGGTATGGATGCATAACCTGTAAGTGTACAGCATGGAACAAAATGTAACTTACTGTAAAAGTGGTTAATTTCGGGGTCTTAGTAATTGTGAATTCGTGTGGTAGGGCGTTTCGGGAATATTTTGCGGGGCCATAATTTCGCAAGTTCGTGTGGAAGTGGAATTTGCGGGATCGGGGGTCCATGACACTGCCGACAGTAAATGATGAGAATTCGCCGGCTTCTACATGCCTTCTGACTTATAGAGGCTTACATTGAACTGCAACCCAGTAACAAGATACATGCTGCTTTTCTGAAAGCAGGTATCTGCAGTGCCAAGTGATCCACTATGCGAATAAACTACCGATGTTGAAGTAGCATTTCGATTGTAGAAATTGTTGACAAGAACAACAAATTTGTGAGGATAAAGGTCGTCAAGTAAATCGATTTGTCTATGTGGAGCTCATATCATTGCAAATTCCAGTGCCCATATTTTTTCATCTCCGTTACGTATATTTCGCGGAACCTTAGTTTCGCGAAAAAAGTTTGATCGCGAAAATTAAGTACTTGCGAAAATTTCTACTTTTACAGTGTTGTCACATAACCGTAACTTGATTGAATTAATGACGAGGCGACACGTGCATTTTCTGATATCAGTCTGGCGAAACAAGCTGAACCAAGTGGAAGATCCTGCAGCCCGAACTGTGTGGTTAGCGCTGACAACGACGAGCGGGTGGATTGCGTGGGTGGCAGCCAATACTCTGCTCCACAGTACATGGGTTGCCTGCCTGCTCGTGTGCCAACTCTATCAGGTACGAGGTGGTGGTGGTGGTGCAACAGCTGTACCTTCGTTGAAACCTTTTGTGTTGTAATCAGTATTGTTCCCGAGTCTCGTTTCTTAAAGGCGAGTCATTGGACATTTCAGATCGTCTGGCTGGCGATGACGACCAACGAGCGCATGAACTGCACACGCTACGCGCATTTCAGGAGAAATAATTCTGGACGCATGGTTAGCCCGTTTGAGTAAGTATGGTTTTGACAATCTTTTAATTGCTTTTTTTCGACCACGTGGTAAGATTAGTATACGAAAAATGTTGAGTTCCGTTCTTTGATCTTTATTTTCCCAAGCGTCGAACTACACTCATAGTGGCATACAGACAGAATGGTTAGGAAGTAGGTCAGCTGGTCATATAAACTTTCAGCTGTGTCTGAGAATTCGTTGTGTTTGTCCCCTTTTCTGTGTCCCTCGTCGGAAAGGGGAGTGGGGGGGGTTCTTCAGTATGGATGACATATTATGGGGTGCATGTCTTCAGTGATCTTTTGACATACGAGCACTTTTATTGACTTTCATCCATGAGAAATGGAATTTTCTGGATTGCACTCTAAAATTTACCAAGCCAATGCCAAACATGGGTGGCAATTTGTGCATCTAGAAACAACGTTCTTTCTTCTTTGCTTTATTTATTTATTGATTTTTTTCTCAGCTATTACGATTGTAGCAGGGAATGCATTTTGTAATGGAATAAGGTAAATCTGGGGGGCGAGCTTTCTATTTCTGGCCCCATAATGGTAGATTCTTTTGACGTGATGAAATGCAGTCCACTGCACGAGAGCTTGTACGATATAGCTTGTACAATAAACAGTAGTTTCAGTGCTTTTATCTCTTTATCACTTATGTTGACATATTGTAACACAGAAGGTGAGACACCATGTATGTGTCATGTCTTCTCGTCTGTGTATCAGTATGTTTTCTTTTACCTAGCATGGGATTTCGCAAGAACTTACTGGACTTCTGCGAGTGGCGCTGTCTTGGGGCAAGGCCTAGAGACTGGCGATCGGTGTACGACACAGAAGATGAGGACGACCAGAAAAAACTGCTGCGATACGTGTGATGCACCACTTGGGTAGGTGGACAAGGTTGGGTACTCATGTACACTATGTTCCAGTTTTGAAAATGTTGAGCTGCGTCCATTTTTTGCAACAAGTATGCTTTTGTTTTGGAGCACACTATTGGTGCCCGTCTTAAACATGCCCCTCTATTTTCCCCTAGTTTCCAAAATTTGAAGGGCACATCAAGACTTCCGAGCATGGATTGATATCTCGAAAACTATGCTGCAGTCTCATACTTTTTTTGTTTTTGTTTTTTGCAGTTGGGCTTACAGATTACTAGTATGTGTTTGAACTATTCTGCAGCACAAGTATGTGCTATCCTGCTTTTATCGTAGGCTATCTCTGTCTTATGGTGACGTAAGCCACAGATTTTTTTTATATTATTTTTTTATTTTTTTGCAAAAGCAACATAAGCCACTGAAGCCACAAATTGTAGCATTTAGGATTCGCAAAGTTTGGAGGTTGTGAACATGGGATTTGTGCCTGATTCCCAAAGAATTGAAACTGCGAAATGAAAGGGTGTCGCATTAGTCTATTACTACTACACAGTTGTCACAGAGGTGCTATGTAAACAGGTCAAAATCTTGCAGTGAGAATATTGCATTTGTGGGTAACGGTTTTACATCCGCTGAGCTGTTTCATGCAGTACCGATGAAAACATGAGTGGACAAATGGGTGACAGGGCCGGCCTTAGCGTCTGCGCTTAAATCATGCGCTATGTCCAGGGAAATATTCAGAACATGTGGAGTAAAGTTAACTAATTTTGATTGCCACTTGTAGCTTGATTGCTACATCATATAGCCAGTCGTAATTGCGATTGTTATATACATGTACCTTGAATTCACTTTGTTAGGTCCTGTACTAGGAAATCAACCAGTATGCACTAGTTGTTAATACATATTAATCATAACTAAAGCACAGATTTTCATGCAAATGCATGTTTTTTTTATCAACATGATTTCGTATCTTAACGATGAAAAAACACTTTTGAGTGTGGTTTGGGACCGATTAGAAGGGCTCTGTGGTGCATATTTTGTGTGTTACGGCATATTGTTTCTGAAAATTCACAGATCGTCTCTACTGTACATACTCGCATAATTTGCGCACCCCTAGTTTAGCACTAAAACTGACGAGAAAACACAAAATCATGTATTTTGCTCACCCGCGTTTTTGCATGCGCGTCTCAGCAACCGTGGTGATTGCTTTTCACAATGCCGTCAGTGCTACCAAAGTTATTGCGATGCTGTTGCTTGATTTGCACACACTTTCGGATGATGGTCCACTGACGCGATAGATGTAACTGTCACTCGCACTACAAAATGCGGAAAGAAATGCTGGACAAACACGCTATGACAAACCTTACAGCACAACATGACAGAGCTGGCGAACATAGCGTGCTTTCAGTTGTCAAGCCATGGGCGTACCGAGGTGGGGCAAGGGGGGGTCATGCCCCCCCCCCCCCTGGAACTCCAAGGTCGCTTGTGAAAATAGTGCACTCTTTAGTCATAGGTCGTAATGATTATTAGAGACCGGATTTATATGTGCTAAAAAGTAATGAAATATGCACGCAACTATGCACTAAACCTGGTCAAAACATGCAGTAAAAATATGTCATATATGCGGTAGAAACTCGAGCCGTACATGAAGCGATCTCGCACACCGCCGCCGAAACGATTGGTTTCTAAGTGTAAAAGTCCTTTTTATTTAACCGGATATGTTGGGGTTACAGTGAAAGATAACCAAAGCGGGATATTCAGAAAAAATAATACGAGGCCGTGTTTCACTGATTGAAACTGTTGAAGAAAATGTTTGCCACCAGATACCGTTCAATATTGTCTGGAGTGAAGTTCTGGCGCCTGTCAGTCAAAATGTTCTTATACAGTAGAATCTCGATGATACGAATCTCAGAAAATCTTAGAATCTTAGAAATCTTAGAAAAGAAGCGTATACGAAGAGGGGAGTCAAGTCCTGTAGATCACATAAACAAAATACAGAAGCCGACACTGAATATTTTTGTTTAAGTTTAATTTGTACAAGCTTTCGCGTGGAGGTCCACGCTTCCTCAGGTACCTGAGGAAGCGTGGACCTCCACGCGAAAGCTTGTACAAATTAAACTTAAACAAAAATCTTCAGTGTCGGCTTCTGTATTAAATCTTAGAAAATAAACAGTGACTGTTCGTTTTCCGTTACTGTCAATGAAAGAGGTCGGTTGTAACGCTTTTGTGTCTCCGTTTTTGGCAAATGCTGCCCAAATACGCGAGATGATTCAAAAGACGTAGCACGTGCTTTTCACCCGCGAGTCGCGCGACAGTGGTCTAAAGCGAGCTTCTCCTAAAGCAAGCAGGCGTTAGGTGAAGCCGACTTGCGGAATGGTGACGCGTAATGTTGCCACAAGTTGTCCTGATATGTTCCCTCCACGTGTTCTGGGGTTCTGGCCCCTGTTTTCCGCCAGAGCGATGTCACGCAGCTTCGCGGTTTATTGTTGCGAGGGGGGTAAAAAGGTCAAAACAGAGATAAGGTGATAAGGTTCGGGGCCGTTCAATATCTTTGATCTTATCTCCACCACCACCACCACCACCAAAAGGAAAGTCATTGCTTGCATTGCGCTACATGATGTAAGGGAGTTCGTGGTGAGGATCGCCCTCCCATTTCGAAAGACGCAGCAGCATGACTCGCGCGCTCTCGCGTCACGGGGGAACGACCTCTGTCGCATCCTCGGCTCATTCGCAAGATAACGCGTTCGTATCATCCGAGGGGAAGAATAGGCATTCCGGCCGGGACCGGAAAAGAATTCGTATCATCCCGAAATTCGTATCATCCGTGATCGTATCATCGAGATTCTACTGTAGTTCGAAAATGACCTCTCTACGTTGCACGCTGTGAGTGGAGCATACTTGAAAGCTGAAAGTAGGTGTGCGGGCACAACCCCCGGTAGGGTGGCGTCAGGTACTGAATCAAACAGGTCGCCGACTACTCGGATAATGACAAATCCAGGATTCTTTTGTAGCCCGGCGTCAAGTTTTTTAACAACCTTTGCGCCGACAGGACTGATAATCTTTGCGAGCTGCTCGCGTGCACCTTTCACCACATCCAAGGATTCCCAGGATTCCCAACTAGGACTGGGTTCTGAAAGAGGGCTTGTGCTTCTCTGACAGCGCTGCTGTCCTCGGAACTGAACGTGTTCACCACGTCGTTCAAGTTTGTCGAAGTGAGTTGCATAGAAATCGACTGCCTCCAACCAGGTGCCCCATCTTGTGACAACAGGTTCAGGGTGCAGTGGAACGTCTGGCATTATTGCTCGGTACGTTTCTCTTCGACTTGGCGCCTTCACAAAAATTTTCTTCGCGACTGACGCCATCTTGTTGACGAGTGGGTAGAGCACCCAAACTTCCTCTGCCACGCGGTTGAGGCCGTGCGCCAAACACGTTACGTGCACGAGGCTTGGATGGAAAACTTTCAGGGTGTCAGCAGCCTTTATCAATCATTACGCAGCTACCATCTGTGTAAAATATCCTTAAGTTCTCTCCGCCCCCATCTGGCCAGAGTAGCTTGAGAGCATCGTTTACGAATCTAGCTACAGTGCCGTGGTTTGTTTTCTCAAGTGTTCGACTCGCAAGCAGATAAGGCCTGGACCTTTGATTTTCACCAAGTTTTCCAACAACAAGATGCGCTCCGTAGCGACCGCAAGCGTCCGTCGTCTCATCTGCAGCGGCCCACATTGGGCAGTTTCCAACAGAAGACCTTATTTCGTTCGCGGCTTTCTCGTACAAAAGAGCAAGGTAATTCTTGCGGAGAGTTGACTCTGCCGGTATCCTCCCGTGAGTATACTTCTCGAGGCATTTTCTTGGAGTCGGGTTTTCGAGTTTGCACCACGGAATATTAGCCGCGACAAAGGCTTCAGAGAGGTCCGCACAAAATTCGTCAAACTCAGGGCGAGAGCTCGCAGCGTGGGCAAGTAGGGGTTGTGAAGTCCTGCTCCTCTTTGCCTTTTCAGAAATATGGCACTGCGACCTCACATGCTGGTCCACTTGGAACTTCCTCTCTGCCTTGACCTATAAGAGACAGGAAAAAAAAAAAGAGTCAGAAAACAAAGACAGCCGTGGCAGTGAATTTCTGTGAAGTAAATACTAAAGAACGACCTTGATTTTGCGTCGTTAATAAGCGTCTTTGCGCGTACATTGCCTCGCAAAGCGAGCCCCTTTTAAGCATATTTGCTTGAGAGGTTCTCGTTCGTAATGCTCCCTATGCCTTGTAAACGTCAAGGGATGAAACATAAGTGTTGCTCGTCTATAGTTGAACGTTCCATGCACGCTCCTTTCTTACCTCCTCCTTGCAAATCCTGCAGAGTAATATCCTTCCGTCGGTGCACAAATCTGGATTCTCTGTTGTTCATCTCTTGTATAGAGGCATGAAATTGATGGCTTAGGTCTCGGGATCATAAGGAAACGACGTAAAAGCGGCAGACGCACGGTAGGCGCCCGAGAAGAGAAAGTGTCATTCTCTCTGTGGCAGGCCAGGGAGGGCACAAGCTGCGTACAGCGCAGCCAGAGTGGCATCGACACCTGCAGGGAAGGAATCGGAGCAGACGGTGCACGATGCCGAGTGCGTAATCGGCGGCTTGCAATGCGAAATATGGTTCAGATCGATACATCATACTTGACGAGCGGGGAAATACGCAGCAAAAACGCAAAATATGCAGCAACGTATGAAATATGCATTTACATGCATACCGCAAATCGTTTGGGACAAGGCTCAAATGTGCTTTCATGTCACCCCCAGTGTAAACCAGCTTCAGGAAAAAATATGCATTTGCATGAAAATCCGGTCTCTAATGATTATTCTCAGGTGTCATAATTAGGGGTGTGCGAATCCGAATATTTTAAGTCGAATCGAATGGGGGAAAAAATTCCGAATACCGAATCGAATATCGAATATTCGTGCAAAATTTTCAATATGTGCCTTTCGCACTAAAAGTTTCCATTTCGCAGCCCATGCCTTTAGTGTAATTTTTCTAGCATTAACTGTCACAAGAGAGACATGCAATTCTTCTCTTTAAAGCCCCTACTCTTTAATGTTACATGAGAGTGCTTCCTGCTTTTCGGGTGAGCCTACACTTACTGGAGTGGTTACCTTCATTTCAAAATTTTATGCCAGGCAGTAGCATATTATATGGATGAGGCTGTAATTGTTTCAGACAACTACAGGCCATTTGTGAAACAAACGAATTTTCATCCTGCTTCAGCTTCGCCATGAACACCTTTTAGTTTCTTTGCACTCGCCCTAGGAAGTTGCACTACTGAAATTTTAGATGCAAAGGGCATCTTTAAGACATCCTTCTTGTTCGTGGGCTGTAATCATTATTCGAGAGTCCTAACTTTTTAAAGGCAACCTCACAGACATCAAATCAAAGTCCCTCATCGGCACCAATAAACTGCATGTGGGAGAGGCGCCACCCCTTCCACAGACAATGTCTACAAAACTAACTTTGGATAACGTTATCTTAAACTAAACACCGTCCCGCCTGTGTTGATCCTGCAGCAAGGGCAATTTCGTAAAGCAGGCTTCACCTCGTGCACGGAAGCACCAGGTGAAGCCGACTTTCGGGTTGTGTCATTTATAATCGCGCAATAGTCGAATATTCGAAAAATCGAATACTGGATATTCGATTCGCGAATCGAATAGTTCGAGCGTTTGATATTCGATTCGAATTCGAGAATTCGAATATTCGCACATCCCTAGTCATAATAGGAGCCTCTGAACACCCACATGCAACGTCCACCTCCAGAAAAAGGTGTCGTAGAAGTGGGGGTCCGCACTCTTGCCCCCCCCCCTTCTGGAAAAAATACTGGGAACGCCCACGAGTGCGACTAGCGGCGCCTTCCAGCAGTGTCTTGATGTATTTCACCAGTATGTATATGAGCGGTAGTGGGACGGCATTTTGCCTCCCGACCGTCGGAGGTTGCGCCGTATTTAAGTACTTCTTTCGTGCTTGCACAATGCAGTGATAACGTCAATATCGGCTCTACCGAGAGCCTATATTACCGGCATACTAAAATGTTGCGGCGTTTGAATATCGTAATGAAGATTCCCGCGCAATTTGCGCACCCCCATCTTTTCCGCCTTTACTTATTTTTTTTTAAAACTAAAATGTTGTCAAATATTCATTAGATGCATCCTTCATACCAAGAATGATGAAAAACATTCCATATATTGGTGCATAGTTGCATGCATATCTTGGGATCTTTTAGTGCATATTTATCCACGCTGTAATCATAACCATTGTTCCGGGTTTGACTGCTACAACCATGACTTTGTTGTTGAGTTTGGATATTCGCTTGAAGTGGAGTTTCTTATAAGCGAGATCAGATGGGGGGTCAGCTTTATCTGTTCTTTTAGCTTTTTCCTACAGGAAGCCGTTTTTATAATTCTGGTGGAGTTTCTCACAGGCAGCTACTATTGCATGCAGACGAATTGATGAATCCCATTTTCGTCTGCATGGTGTACAAATATCACCTTTGGACAACGTGGCACATGTGTACCTTTTCCAGGTTTGGTAGTGGACTGCTGTGTGCTTCAACACGTACCTAGGGTTTTGCTGTGATCACCCGGGTGGCAGCATCAGTACCACAACTCCTTCATGTGTATTGTGAACTGGACTGAGCTTCTTGTACATAACACTTCAAGACTTTGTTCATGTGCGTGTGTGTCTGCGTGTGATTGAACGAGTCTCTTGTGCAATCTCTGAGCAGCCTGAGTGTCTTGCACTTTGCGTTTCCAGAAGTCCTGTGTAATGAGGAACATAGTTCTTTGTCACTGTGGAGTATGGTAAACAAGATACTACATTTAAACCCTGTTCTCTTTTTTTTTCTTTTTAAGTTAGGGATTGCTTATGACCTTCAAAATGAAGCACTTTGATTGCTACATAATTTGAATTGTAATACATAAGCTTCAGTCCTACTGCTACTTAAGAAATCAGTTCTGTCTGAGGTTGTGAATTTTCTACAGTACCACCCTAACAAGTCATGGATTGCACCTGCCAAGCATCGTTCAACAAATAGACGTCCATCGTGTTTGTTGGATGCATAGATTGAAAGACACGGTGTATTATTATATCAATGATATATACGTTTAAGGTATGGGCATTACGAATGTGTACTGAAAGATAGTTTTAACATTAATGGCCAAAGAAACAATTTTTATGCTCAAAGCTCATTCTGTATTGTTCATCAGCTAGAGATTTTGTCAGTTAGGTTTTTCACACATACATGTAATTGAAACGCATTAATAGTTAATCAATTTAATTGGGATTTCTGACGGGGCTGATATAAGAAATTCTGCTCATCTAGGGAGTGCGACAATGGTTTTCAATAATAGTTTCCAATAACAGACAAGAACTGAAAGCAATGTGTGGCACAATGTGCAGTCATGTCATTGCCCCCTATCTTATATAATCTAATTGTCATCTTCATCCCGTTCTACCACATTATAGCACACCGTGTCTGTCCGTACCATGACATGCAAGTTAGACATGCATTATGATCGTATTACATCCATTATGATTGCACAATGACAACAATGTGCAAAATACAAATATGTGGTATAGATCCAGATGCAGAATAATGGAGCATCGTTATGATAATCTTCTATAAATCATACTTGTAATGTACCTGGACAGCACATTTGGAAACTGAAAGTGAAGAAAGGCACTGATTCTGTAAATTTTGGATTTTGCACTGCAGTTGCACATTGTAACAACAAATTACAAATTTGGCTGTACACAAAATGAAATACACATATGCATCTGTCTTTGCAGTTCTTTGCAATCCCATACAGTTTGTCAGCCCACGGTTGTGACATTATGCGACCGATAATTGGTACCCAATTAATACTTCCCGTATTTGTGTTAGATTAGGCAATACTTTTCCCTCCTTCTCTTCCTAATTACATGTAATAATGGTAGAGTTAACTCATAACACAAATACATTACACAGGCAGGTATGCACATAAAAACCAAATGTACTTTGTGGAGTTGAGTCGATACAGTGGCATAGCCAGGGGGGGGGGGGGGGGTGCAAGCCCACCCACGAAATTGTACCTTTCATAGTGCATTTGGGAGAGGGAAAACAAGTAAATTCTCCCCCCCATGTAAAGCTCCCTTAGACGCCATCTTGAAATATTTTTCTGGCTACGCTGCTAAGTCGGTGTATTGACGGGAGTGGTTGTACATATCGTGTTTCACTTATCTCAACATTCTCAGGTTTGGCTGAAAAATATGCAGCCTATAATTTCCAACCAAAGAAATGCACTTTCTCCTGTGGCCATTGTGAGAATCAACTACCCTTTAATAAGTTGGGATGACCAGAAGTAACATTTTAAAATGGTTGCATAAGGCTTAACATTAGTAGATTGATATAGTGAGCAATCTGAATCTGAGTCAATGATTCTGCTGCTATTTAATGTGCATATCATTATGGAAACAGAGCTTGGTACCCCATCAAGAGATGGTTTACTAATGGCATGTAATGTGATACAACAATGCCGAAACCACTCTTCTAACATGCTGCGATGCAAATGTTGGAAATTATGACACATTTTATTTCAATACTCATTAGTAATGAGCGTTATAATTTACGTTTTAGTCGTATAAATGTGTTGATGCCATTTGCAAGGGCCAGACAGGATTGCAGGATTACGTATTGTCAGAATTGTGGTCTGCAAGGAAATCAGAAATCCTGTAGAAGTAGGTTGAAAAGTACAGTGTTTTAGGTGTAGGTATGTCTAGCATGGCGTAGTTAAGCTGGGCCTTCGAGTACCGATGGAACGTGAATGCATCCATTCTACTATATTTGTGTGTCATGCAGAGTATCTTTGCCATAAAGGCAGTATGTAATACAAAAGTGTTCTATGCACTTGCATGGATCTCCTGAAGTGTGATAGGTTTACATGTCACGGTCACTCAGTAGCAGATTTTACGTGTCAGCATGAATGTGGTATGTGAGAGAGAATACCCATTTCACCGATATATTGGGGAATCATAACCAGGGTTCCGGGTTTTCGGAGTTTAATTTTTGGCATATTCGGAGGTCGTTTTTCGGAGTTTATTATGTTTACCAAGGATTCAGAGCTTTTAGTCTTTTATTTATCATATCTCCGTTAAAGAGGCGGTCACATCCGCAAACCCATCTACGAAACCGGTACCACTGTACCATCGGCCAACAGTCTTCCCGGCTAATTTTTTCGTCCGAAAAATGCTTAGATATTAACTAAACTAAGTTTAAAGATCAGCGCTGCAAAAGCTCCCGAGGCATGACGTCACTCCGTAAGCGGAGGAGTGGGAGTGCGGCGCGCAGAGAAGGAAGGGCGCCGTCCAGACGCCCGCGCGACCGCGGCACTCCTTTTCTCAAAGGCGTACCACCATTGGCCGGTTACAGAATGACGTTTCCTCGTTTTTCCAGAGAGGGAAATAGGTGATATCGGTTCCGCGGACGTAAGCGCTCCGTTGCCTTGTCGCTCTTGTCATGTATTCCGCGGAATAACAGTGAAACTACACCAGTATTTCGCGTGGGCTTTTCGACCGCGGTCAGTGGTCCGCGAGCAATTAAGTAACACACTAATGACTTCAATGGCGAATTTCCTCTCGGCAAAGATGGAGTTACCGCATTACACATATGCTTCGCGGAAGACAGCCGCACGGTGGATGTGGTCTAACAGAGCCACCCTTCCTTGCCACAGGGGTTGGTAACGCGCGATGCGAGGTAATCTCAATACCAGAAGCAACGATCCAACCTGTCATCAGGGCATGGCTTTTCTTGCTCAGCTGTCGATTACTGGAACCCACAGAGGCAGAGTTGTCCGGATGAATCCGAATTGCTTACGTACGTGCGTACGTTTTTTGGGGATTTTTTCGGATAAATCCGAAAACCCGGAACCCTAATAATGACGCATACGGCACTACAAAATATCTTGCACTGCATGTGCGTGTGGTGCAAAGTCAGTCACTGTGTAGATTACACGCTTGTGTGAACACTCGCAAACTCTGTAAATAAACTTAGCAGCACCCCCGCGGTTTTAGAATAAAATGTGTAAATTATGAATTTGTAAATCTTCATTTGCTTTTTTATTATTATTTTTTAGTAGTGTAGAAATACGTGTGCTCACTAGTAGACAAGTTAATACAGCATCCCCTTTGCGGTGGTCGCTCCAAGGTCATCCTAAAGACAAAGAGGTGTTGACTCTGAATCCTGCCACCGGCTGCACTGTCTGAGGTTCTCTCTGGGTTTTCGGTAGTCTATTCAGACGGATGTCGGCGCAGTTCTTCCTGAAGTCTGCCGAGGACATGTATAGTCAACCCGTGTCACCTGCTCCTTGCTGCTGTGCTCTTTCCACCTGTTCATGCGCTGTGAATGGGTTACCGGCCTTGATGATGCGCTGCCGTGCAAGTTGCACAACAATGAACATGCATTCCTACTCAAAAACAATGATTGTAGTTGACCTGTAGCTCGTGGAAGAGGTCTTTGGTTTGCATATGCTTTAGACTCACTCCCACTTCTTCCTGTACCCTGTATGAGAATAAGTGAGGTACACGTCACTATGTGATGCAGCAGGACCCGGTGCAAGCGTGCCCTGGCAGTATCGGATGAATTTTCGCTGGGAAATGTGAGCTGTTCACTGTATGTCACGGCAGCAGGTAGGTTCGCCTCTTCAAGGTCACGACCCCCAATACATGGCACATTTTGCTGGGATGCTTTTATAAACTCTGATTGATATGTTTATTGAAATATTGGCTCTGCCGAAGGCTGAAAATAGACCTCTTCCTGTTTGTGAACAAATGACATCATAGTGTTCGACAGCGCCACCAATTTGGTAGAGTTGGACTACGCTCGAAGCTAGGGGCGAACAAGGTCGCACCCGAAAGCCACGGTCTTGAGGGGATTACGATGGCCCCTGAAAGGGACGCGACCTTTGGTCCTACTTTTCTTTCAATATACGAGGCAGCGAGCAAGTGCCCATTCGTGGAACCCAGCCCTCCCCTTCCGATTTGTTTCAGTTTCAGTCTGTCTACCAACGTCATGATGACGTTTCTCGGGTAGAGGTCTATTGTGACGGTGGGCCCAGCATCAACAGTTGCACAATAATAAGACACCGCTCAGTGAAAGTATATTACACGGTTGCTTCCGATAGAGTGCTTGATGTCGAGCAACCATCAATGTAATTGTAGTTTTCGTTTATGAGCACGTATATTAAAGTAGCACAGAAGTCATTTTTAACACCCAGTTTTCTTCCTATAAAACTGTTAAGTAGGCGAGTAAGATGCACCATGCGAAGTAATTTACGCCACGGAGTCATAATTATCGCAGAAATTGAATTTAAAATACGCCGCAAAAAGCGACCGTGCGCAACGGTGGTGAAGAGCAGCACCAGCCTGTGATCTGCCTGGAACCTCGCGCTGACGCTATAAGGAGAACGCTCGCTGATTGGCCTAGAGAAATGTTGTCTGCTACTCCGCTGTCGTCTGCTACTCGGCTGTTCGGGGTTCTGATAAAGCCTTTCTCCTTGCTCGGTAATGCTTCGGCCGCTCCTTCTATCCCCAATTCTCCGGGAATACTGGCAAAACAGGTTTACGGCGGCAAAGGGACAAGGCGCTGACCCCCAGTGACCGGCAAATCAGAACGAGTCTCCTTATGCCGTCATCGGTGACGTGCCATCATACCTCCTCATCCTCGTTATAGCTGGAGTGGCGAGTTAAGGGTGAAGGCGCGGAGCTATGTTTATGTTAGTTTTTTTCTTCTGGGAAACAAATTGCACACATCAAAACCTTTCGCGCTATTCGGTATAATGACATGCACACTTTCATCAGATGTCTTAATCTGAATTTTTTTTGGATGGCCCCCTGTACTCCTTTAAAACTGACACCAAAGAAGAGGATGCGGAGGACATGGAGTGTCGTGCAAAGCACAGAAACGTGTCTGATGCGCTGCTTGGCGTTCTCTGTTTATGTTTACGTATCAACCACGTGGTGTGTTTCCTCGACAATATGGTGTCCTGAGGACACAGTTCAACTGACTGCAGCATAGTCCTGCCTGGGCAGTGGTGAGAATATTAATCTTCGAGGACATGGTGCCGCGTTTCTTCCCTTTTCTATATACTGTCCGGTTTCGCCGTTGAAAAAATGCAGCGGTGTGACGTGGACATGCTCCACGGACACCGATGAGGCATGCATCCAAATGAGCACATCAATTATAAAACAGTCATCAGTATCACGCACTCAGGTAGACTGAATCACTAGGATTAAATGGATAGCGTCTTTATTGTCGTATCTTACAATATATTACAAATGAACAGCGTCGCAGCTTCCAACGCTGCGGACCAAAATGCTTCATGCACGAAGAGGAGATACAGTGCAATCCTGGAAAGCTGATGTTTGAATCTCTGGGACGAGAGGAAGACAAATAATCCTAATTTTCGGTGGAAGTAAAAATTTGCCCGTTTCGGACGCCGACTCTTTATCGTTTTTACGTAAGATAAGAAAGAAGGTTAATTTGTTCTGTTAGTTCCTGTACTAGGCATAATGATTTAAAACCCAGTATTTTTAAAATTGACAAGCTGAGCATGCTATTCCATATGTCGGGTTACAGGGTGTTTGTGATAACGGTGTGGTACAGATGATGCTTATAAGGAAGTTTGTCCGTGTCCAACACTTTGGAGGGATGGTATGTTCTGTAAAGGCTCCTATCGATACACATATATTCATAATTATTTGAAGCTAAAGCTGGCTTGCATGTCTTTGTACAGGTTTGTTCAAGGATAAACTTGGCTCTTGTTTCTTCTCATGCTGCAACTTCTAGTTTACCTTCCGATAGTCAAACTTGGCACAGTCTCGCTTTCTGCTTTGAATGGTATAAAACTTGAAGGGGCCTCATTATGTGATAAGCAACTGGGACTAATTTAATTTCTAGACACTTCTTCGGGCACTACCACGCGAAGATTGTCGGCCATGGTGTCACAAGGGGGCATTTCTGGAATCTTCCGCGAGAGCCACAACCAAAATCAAGTCCAAACCAAACCCACACCCAAACCAAAATATTATTTTTACTTAGGCTCGCATTCGTTTGGCAAATTGGTTGTATGTACATCCAGTCGGAGCTTCCGAGTGCGTATCTGGTAACGCAATGACGCGAGCGTAAGCTATTTTCGGCTGGTATATTGCCCATAGAAATACACGTGGCTGAGAAGATCTTCCTGATTGCTTTATCAGATAATGGGATCTCTCCATGCTCTTTGGACTCAAGCACAGAATGAGGCTTTGTGCCAAGTTTGATCTTCGATAGGTAAACTGCAAGAGGCGAGGAAGAAGATGTAAAGTTTATCTCTGGCCACCCTGTACGTCGGTGGAGGTGCTGCTATTTACAGATCAAACGAGAGTGGGATTTGCTGTACGTCAGAAAGATTATCACTGCGTGTGCCTCCTTCAACGAGGGGTGATATTGTTTTAAGCGTGGAATTCGATTTTGCCATGTATCAGTGTACACCGGATAAGACACTGCGCACGCATGTTGTAATTTGTCTTGATTTTTACCATGGTCACTATGTATAAGCTTTTCAATAAATTTGTTGTACCATACGTGTTACTTTTAATCTTTTCGTACGTTTTTGAAAGTATGTGAATCTGGAGGCATATCGAGCCCGGTTATAACGACTGAAATTTCGGATACAACGATACTGTGATGTACGATATAGAACTGATCACTGTGAGCTCTTCGTTATTTCTTCTTTTTTTGCTGTTTCGGGCCGGTGAAAAGATTTTTATTTTTCTGTGGGAACAAAATCTGGACTGGGCGGTTGGGAAATCCCAATTTGAAGTATGCGGACACAGCTCTCACATTACGACACCGGACTCTATACAGCAAGTCATCTACACTTCAGAAACAATACTTCGCGCAGTGTTTGCGTTAAATACTACCTAATGAAGGGCTGTAATTTGCTATTAATTACTGATTTACTCTGTTGTCTATGCACACGTTTCATAGATAACTCTAAATGGGATGAGTAATGTTATCGTTAGAGGTGTGTGCGGTTAAATCTGGGGATCTACGCGACGTCTCGATTTATGGATAGAAAATTAACGTTTTCAAACCGCGCGGATAAAATGTGAAAAAAAAAAAAAAAAAAAACGTGCTCCATGGAGCGCAGCGATACCGCGTCGCCGCGTACCCACATGCGGATAATGTGCGCGGAAACGCGGGCCGGGAAAAGCCGCCTCCGCTTTTCGTCGATCGCGAAGCGCACGGTTTTTAGTGACATTCCGCGCATCCTCGACCAATCAGGATGTAAACGGAAATTGCGTAATGTTTTCTTTTTTGAACCGGCGAATTTATGAACGAAATAAAATGTCATCGCTGCATACGTTACAAAGCGTTGCTGTCATGCAAGGATACGACATTAAAAATAAAATGACATTTTGGTCCGAAATTAGAATAAAATTCGGGAGTACAGGGAAGTACAGTGTATGGTAATGATTGTCATAATGTCAGGAAGGTGGGCGCTACACATATGGTTCACAAGATGCGGATGCGCTATCGTCAACACGAGTGAACCCAAAGCATGCGTGTCTTACGTTCTTGATGTCGATTTCGCAAAAGCTGAGATGTGCTAAAGGTCGCTACAGGTAATAACTTGACTTCGCTGTCGATGGCCATCGTGTCAGACGCCGTCTCAGAAGCTCCTGCTTTTGACGAGACGCGTGAGGATGCGGCATGCATATGCGCGGCAAGCCGCAGGCGGTTCCGCGCATCTACCGCATGTGAGTACGGGCTATAAAAGCTGGTAGATCGGAACGTGTACCTGATAACGGTTCCGAAAACAAGCTGATCGCCTTATTCCTTTGAAGTGGTTGAGATCACGTTGGGCAGATCTTTGATTAGACAGCTTCCTTTATTGTGTAGAGTGCTTACTAGCTCGCTGTGGATGGTTCCTAACTGCTCAGAAGTAAAATCATTTCTTACACAACATTTTCATCGGGTAGATTTTCACTAACGAGTGTATTGATTGCTGTTATATTCACTATCCGAGCAGATGCGGATGTGTTTCCTAGATGGATAGATATAGATACAAAGTATCGATAGCGTGCGGGTAAGGAACCCCCATATATTTAATAGATTCGCAGGAGATCTGCGGAAAACAGCGATGTTGCTCTTTTGGATCGCCCTGTGTTCTGCTTGCGACATACTTGTCTGAAATCTCCAGCCTGCGGCCCAGCTGTACCCTACCGGTCGTGTCGCGCGCGAAGGGGCTGTACCATTTCGCCTCCGAGGGGAGACCGTGTTTCACACAACGCCACCAATCGGGAGAGATTATCTGTGTACTTGGCGTCGTCGTCGTCTGCTAGCATGGAGGAAAGAATGTTAGCCGACGGCGCCCAAATATGACAGATGATCTCTCCCGACTGTTGACGTTGTGTGAAACACGGTCTCCCCTCGAAGGGGAAATGGTACAGCTCCTTCGCGCGCGACACCGCCGCCAATGGGGGGCAGCTGGAGATTTCAGACAAGTATGTCGCAAGCAGTACAGTACAGATAACATGGAGTACTATTGTGTGCTGTCAGGGTCTTCAATCTGAACCAGTAGCCAATGAACTAACATGCAACCTTTGGCTAGTTCAAGCACATGCGTAATTTCACATCTCAGATAAAATGTGTCACGATGCAGCACGAAACGTCTCACCCTGACAATTCTTTTAGCATTCATGTACGTACATTGATGGGCTGACAATCTCTCACATGACCTCACAGCGTTCAACAGATATACATCTCTCAGATACACACATGTTCGATCATATCACTATATTAAGTTGAAATATGTCATGTAATGATAAATATGTATAGTTTGCTCGGCATAATCTTAGTGATGATGGAATGAGTAAATGCAAGGAGATTTGAAGGTGCCTGCACCTTCACATATTCATGGAGACGCACGATGCGGGAATCCAATTGATTCCCCCTGAAATTATATATTTTATTCCTATAAGTACTGTGACGCGTAAAAGTTTCGGCAGTGCCAAGGCGCACACACAACATGCTAGTGGGTCGGTGGATACTCCGCTGACCCCACATGTAACTCCACTAGTAGTTCCAGTAGAACGAAAAGGAAGAGAAGTCAACTGACGACGCTTTCCGACGCAGGGTGACGTCAAGAGAAGGGCGACGACAAAGTGGAGTGGAACCTGTCCCCTATATCCGCAGTGGTGGGCCTCGTTCCGATTGAAGACTAGTGGAACTCATCGCTTCTCTCGGCAGGTGATCAGTGCACGTGACACGAACATTTCTAATCTATCGCTACGTTACTCTGCCTTGTGCACTGTGACTTAATCTGTGCTCGGCGTATGGATGTGGAGCGCCGCTGCGATATCAGTGCGATGACAGCGACACGCTTAGCATTTGGCGCCTCTTTGGATATGGGGCCTCGTCGCGTTTCGCTGTCACCGAGTTGCAGTTGGTTGAATATTTGTGTGTGAAGGATTTGCCGGATATAACGATACCGGTTATAGCGAAACATCGGATTTATCGATTTCGTCGACTTCTGTCAGAACTCGGATCAGTTTGGGACATAATTAGAATGGCAAGGGGAATGTTGGTGTCAGGACTGTACGGATATACGGAACCGCATAATCAAAGCATACGCCCGTAAGCTATTCTTGAAAATATTGCGACACTTTTGAGAAAATAAGGAGGAGAAGAAGAAGAAGAAAGAGGTAAATCCGAAACTGTGTTCGAAAAGAAGGCGACGACGTCGGATAGTTGCGCCTTCGTGTACGAGTGATCTACCGGAAGTGTATCGTGCGGTCTTCGTGTTGAACGGGGCTTCTGGTGGCAATTAATCGAGCCAAGTCTTTTCCTTATTGGACTTCTTTGCAGAGGCAGATGGCGAATATCATGCCGATTATCTGGAAAGGAAAGCGAACATATTATCGAGCTTATCATTCTGCATCATGTTCTGCATCACTAAACGAAGCTGGGCTTATTGAAGCCGAACATTTATTTCAAATCACTTTTGCGTGTTTTTGTCGGCGTTGAGCAAAGTAAAACAGAAGGTAACACGATAGTATGGTTTGGGTACACTGTTTTATGAACAAAGGTTATGCGAGCACGTTACAAGGATACCTATACACACGCACCATGTAAGTGTAATCTGCCGTGGTTCCCGCGGCGCACGATGGTGCATTTATGCGGTGTAAATCGAGAAAAAAAATTGTGGTAACCAAACTTTGCGCAATAAAATCGTTAGCAACGCGAACTTCACTCCGTGTATTTCCAGTGGGACATGGCAATGTAGCACAGTTGCATCGCCCTACCACTGGCGGTGCCACTCACGGAAACAACACGAGATCTGGTACGCCTAGCGGTAGCTAGACGCAACCGTGCCGTGGACGCCATATTGACTTCCGCATAAGAAAATCGGGATGCACGGAGAGCAACGTTTGTATGGATTACTTTTTTGTTACTTGGAGTTTGGTTACTACGATTTTTTTGTTCGTTTTCATCGGATAAATGCGTCATCCCGCGCCACCGGAAGTTGATGCGGTAAGCAGGGAATGCCATACGTGCGTAAATGTGCGGCTACTTTATCTGCACCCACCCTGTATATACTAATGGACCACCCATTGTGAGCACTCAAAAGGGTTGCGACACTTGGCCTCAAGTTATTCCCGATAAATGTAAAATGCAATTATATGTCGTCTCTGCCAGTGAGGAAGCGCGAGAGAAATCACGTGCTTGTACCAGTGAGAAATATGGCAGGAGCTGTGATGTCAGAGCTTGAGGAGCAGGTGTTTTCAAGTTTATACCTCGCCAAGTATGACACGTAGAAAAATAATTCTTTCTTTTTTCTTCCCGATGCTCTAGTGCTTTTTTTTAAATTCCGAGTTAACGCCACGAAGCAACTGTGGCTATGAGGGGCGTACAGAGATGGACAAGAAAAAGTATAGCAGGAAGGAGTGGGGGAGGGGGGGGGTTAGTATGCGTCCGGGGCTGACTTGAAATATTCTAGTGCGCAATACAATGTGTGCATGATGTAAGCTCGTGACCGTAAATTCATTCAAATGATGTCACACCCGGAAATCGCTATTTTGCCCCGTATGCTGTGAAACGTGGAATGCAACAACAACAACATAGATGAATGGATGATGATGATGATGATGTGGGATGTTTCCCTGCGTCGAGTGCAGGACTCCAAAAAGGTTCACATGAAAGGCTGAAGAGGGAAGGAAAACAAAGTGCTATCGATGGCTAGCATTCTTTGTTTCGGGATAGCTTGCGAGAGAAGGGAGAAGGGCTCTATACCGGGTGTTTCACGAAGTCCTCCGCCTGAGTAATTCGTAAACAGGTGGCACTATCGGAAAGCTTTCTTCTTTAGTCATCAATCATCCCTGAGACAACGCCCAAGAACTGAGCGTGAGCGGCTCCTTTGCATACGCACATTAATTAAATAAAACTCTTTACTTGGGACGTTTTCGGAACCTCTGTTTTTCTGATCCGGACCTTCAGCGAAAAATATTCCAGAAAAAAAAAAAGAAAAACGCGTCGATACTTTTTGATTTTTTCGAGTTACTAATTGGTTACTCTAAATTACTCTAGAAAACACAAAGTGTCGACGAGTCTTTTTTTTTTTTTAACATTTTTCGCTGAAGGTTCCGAAAGCACACAAAGTAAAATTTAAAAGCTGGGGGTGTTATTTAATGAATGAGCGTATGCGAATGTCTCAGGGATGTTCGGCTTTTCGATAGCGCCACCTGTTTACGAATTATTCAGCCGGTGGACCTTCGTGGAACACCCGGTATATGGATTCTTCTTGACTCCGTAATGCACAACATACAACATGAGGAAACACAGCAAGCGCGTGAAGACTTACCTCGAGGCCGGCAACGCCGCATCCGACTGCGATGAGCAACGTGCTCTCCTGCCGTATAAATTCTTTCAGGGCATCCAGACAGCCCTACGTAGAGAGGAAAACCCCGTGCAGTGTCATTTACATTTGCGTAACGCAAGAAACAAAGGCAAATTTACACTACAAAACACTCCTAAGCCGAGTTCCCACATATAGCGCTTTCCTACATAGCGCTAGAAAATTTCGCTATATTTTCCTCCTCGCATTGCTGCGAAGCGCTGCAAAAACCACTCTTGTCGAAGTAGAGCCCCGGTCAACTTTTATAGCGCTATATCGAGCGGCGAGTCTGTGTTAACCAATCGTGAGCGTCTTTCAGCCGTGACGTCCCGGAAGCTGGGGTTTGTTTTGCTTCCGTTCACTCGAAGCAGCAAGGCGGGAAGGCGGCGGCGACGACGACGACGACGTGGGAATGGGCACGAGTTTCATGTGCCCGTGCATCTGTCAATTCATGGCTGGTTGGTTACTATAGTTCGGTATCGCGATCACAGCATCGAAAGTATCATCCGCCTTCATGCTACGGATATCTGGCGTGGACAATAAACAATCACGGTGGTACCTATGCATAACGTCGCACCGAGGTATCCCGTGACTGCAGCAGGATAGCGGTCTGTGCTCGGTAGTATGTGGGAACGACAACCGGAAAAAGAGCGCCAGATTTTAAGCGCTGTTTTCTAGCGCTATAAAGCGAAGCACTGTATATGGGAACTGGCTTTTACACTACACTCAACTGCGCGACTTATGCAGTACGAGAAATAAAAAGACCCGTCGCGCGTGCTTAGTGCACGTAAATAGTAAAGGCACATTTAGGATAACTTTGTATGCATGAGGTCACGTCATATTCTCGTCTCGCGTAACACGGAGTACAAGAGAAAGGCCCGGTTTAATCAAACACGACAGTTCACTTTGAACCGAAATCAAGGGTTGCTAAAACTCTAAGTTAACACTTCGTTCTTTTTTACAAATGCTAGTTGGTGACGTGGTGAATGTTTCAGCGACGATAACTAACTATAGTGAAGCAGTCTTGGTCCAAATGTTAATCGGCGTTTGTGAAACCGGGCCAAAAGACTTGTGCACTCTTACAAAAAAGGGTGGAGCAGTTACACCTTTTAGGAGGTTATAGTTGTCGCATATGTTGTGCCTAAAAGGTTGCAAAGTTCTACCTGCTACCTACGAATGATAGGGTTACAGCTTCTGATTCGGTGAGCGAGGGGGTACGCCTTTTTGTAGCAATTTGGATATATGATAATTGCTTTTACCACCCTTTTACACCATTTATCAGACGCTATATTGACCTAGGTGGTAACTATAGAAGTTACCACCTTTTCACACCCTTTTTTTTTCTTAGAGTGTAGAGGAGATGGTGTCCCTCCACATGGGTCCTGATCGACGGTCACAGAATGTCTCGGAGGGTCCGATGTGGTGGGGAGCTCTTCAACCCGTTGTCTCCTTCCTTCAGCACAACGCTGCGTCGTCGTGGTCCATGCGACGCTGCAGAACCCGGGCAACGTTGGATCCGTCTTCTCTGCTAGTCGCAACCATGGCAGTTTTCTTTCGCACACCCAGCTCTAGTTTAAGTTTTATAACCGATATCCTATCCTACCTTCACTCTACTGTAACACGTATTCAATTCTTGCTAAACACCTCTGGTCTAACCTCAGCTCCAGGGCCGACGAGAGGGTGGGACAGCCGGGAATGGCGCCCAGCGGGGCCCGGGCCACTTCAGGCGCACGCGGGAACCACGGCCTGTCGTAATCATATAAAGAAGAAATGGACTGTGTTATTGAGACGTGAGGAGGGGGTCCGGGCATGACCCATCCCCGGGGCCCGTAATGTCTCTTGCCGGCCCTGCTCAGCTCTGCAGGTTTATTCACACGACGTCCCGTAGGGGAGCGTCACATCACCCGCTCGCACATATGCTGCCGTGGTATAGATAGTCATCTTCATGACATTCACCGTTCATTTTGTGTCGCTAACTTATCCAACTTCCTGAATATTATTTGTATAACATCCCTGAAATTTTCATGTTTTCGACGTTAATGGGCCTCACATCATATCGTATGATATGTCAGCGAACGAAAACCAAACTTCTCCGAGCCTATATACACCACCACCTAGATACAGAAAGCCTGCGCGCACGTCGACGTGACGTAACAATTGAGAGTCGGCCAATCAGGATCAGGATGACCATGAGGACTAACCACCGTCGTCTGCGAGTTGTGATTGAACGTCTCCACGTGCTAAATCGGGAAAGTTGGAAATAAAACGCAAAACGGTCTCAATCTTTCTCAAAACTGATTTTGTGGAAGTCGTCTTGCACTTTTTGTCTAAATATTTGGTCTGCAGGTTCCAGGCGAGCTGCAATCATTTGCGGGTTCTTGAGTTCGCAGAACGGTGAATCGCAGACGAATTCTGACTCTTAATTGAGAGAGGGAGAGGAGGCAATGCACAGGCTTTCTGTATCTATAGGTGGCGTTGGCCTAAATCATGGCGGCGGTTTCGCCATTTCGAAGACCTCCAGAAGGGTGGTGCCAGAAAATAGACCCTAGAGTATTACCCTCTGGTGCCTATAGGCGTTCTGCATCATGGCCATATCTTGGCAAAGAGTCTCATTCAGAGGTCTCGGGTTCTTATGGGCATCGGGGTCCGTCTCGTCTCGAAGACGACAGCAGGTCTTGCTGACGGTGTCACCTTTGCCGAGGTTCTCCCTTTTCCAAGCACTCTCTGCGTAGTCATGGGGACCGGAGACGCCGCAACACTGGAGCTGCAAATAGCGAAAGCAGCACTGAAAGCTTTATTTCTATTCATATCGGGCTTGTGATTTCGCTTAGTAACTCCACATAGTCGTTTTACGTATCTTAGGATAGAGATAACTTTATAGAGAGGGCTTTGACTACTCTTTGTGTAGTATGCAAGACGGCACTCTACAGAGTAATAACACACACGAACACACACAAAAAATGCAGGATGCTACGGTAAATGATACCTTGGTCTGGGCCCAGTCGAACGCCGTAGTTACGTGCGTTGTTTTCCCGTAATCATCTATGAGTGCGTTATGGAGGTCTTGCTTCATTTCGGTCGTGATCTGAAACAGGGGGCGCCACAATCAATCCCGGAGGACAACGGACAAACTCATGGTTGTGTTACCCTGTATAGCGTGCTTCACCGTACGCATCGACGCACTGCTGTAAAACCCATTTTCAACACATACTAATTGAACATGAGAGCTGGTGTTCTGTTCTCTCATGTTCAACAGTTGTCGCTTGCATCGATCCCGTCGTATGATTGTGTGTATGAATGAGAAAAATGTAAGAGTGAAAGGGGCATGAGTGAGAGAGAGTGGTTGATGATGTGTCCCTTCAGATGACGCGGCCTTGGAAGTCACTGGGGAGGTGTGTTAGCTTAGCTCAATTGGTACAGCCCTAGACCGGTAATCCAGAAGATGTGGGTTCGAGTCCTACAGCTGGCTAACGTTTTCAGTGACTTCCATCTTTCACATACTAATTGAATTCGTTTGTTTAGTTTAAAGTTAAAGGGGCAATAAACAGGTATGCAAGGTACACTTTTTTCTAATGCAGTGTGATTCGTTTCCTACAGTGACGTTTAGCAAACATTTTTGTCACAAAAAAGTAAATAATGGCTCAAAACCGACCGAATATTCGCTGCACTCTTTCGCGCTCATGCCCCGCCCTGCGATGCCAAGTGACAATAGAGACACATCATTTTGACGTCACGCAACATCAACCATTCAAAATGCAGGATACCTATACATTGATTTTGTTTTAATATCGGGTAGTAAGGTAAATTCTAAACATTGACCTGACTAAGGTAGACAGATCAAAAGGTACCAAAAGCCCATATTTATCCTATTTCGTTCACGGCTTGAGAACTGGAAGTGAACTGAGGTGAAATGGAAAGGGTGTCACCTTATCCTGGAAGAGCAGCGCGAATATTCCGATGGCAAGTTCGCATCCCAGGATGAGAAAGAGGAAGAAGAAATAGGATCCGAGCAGGCATCGGTTCTCCTTGATAGCCCCGCAACATCCAAGGAATCCGATGAGCAACACCAGGAGTCCCGTTCCAACCAGGGCACAGGCCAGGTACTGAAGCAGGGCGTAGTTGCCGTCCACCCGGAACAGCCGGAATAGAGTGGAGCGATGCTCGTCGATCAGAAGAAAGGCGCCCAGGCCGATCAGGGCGAGGCCAGACAGCTGTCCATTTAAGGGACATTCATTGAGTACAAATGTAAAACGAGGCTTAATATAGTCGCATATACGTCTCATAGACGGATATCGCGGGTAGGGGATATTTGGTTAGCTGCGACGTGCGATGTCAAAATAAAACAAGAAAATGGGGAAAAGTCTTCTGCCAGAGTTGTCTCCGTATTAATCTACCACTGAATGTCATAGGTCAAATCAAATCAAATATCCCAAGCCAACCAAATCTCTCTGAAGACGAAATTCGTACTTCAAATTAAGGAATTGGTTGGAGCAAAAGTATTTCAGGTCGAGACGACATTTCGAACAGAGACTGCTCTTCTACTGCCCAGCAGAAGAACGGACAGTCGCTGCATTTTCGCTGCAGTTTGCGAAATAAGGATCTGGTTGTTTTCCAGAAATTTTAACCCGAGCTATAGGAGAGCTTCCTATAAACCACGACCAACTCTGTAATACATATAATACTATTATAGAGATGGTCGTGCTATAAACATTGTCAAACAGTAGTCGAGTGGTTTACGATTCTCCAGAATGCTTTGTGTTCGCCTGGCACGCTATCATCTATGGACCGATATGCGATTAGGGCACCCCTGTGGTCGCATTATATCGACCATCGAGGCGGCTTCCAACTTGGACACTGAGAGTTGCCACCTTCGGTTTCCCCCCTTTTCCACCTTGTCTTCGCACCCGGGTTTTCTCCGATGGATGAAGTTTTGATTATGACATCTACACGTAACTTACAGGCGAATGCAACTCTAATTTCAAAATCGGTCTGGAGCTCCAGACTGTCCCACTAAGGTGTAGTTTCGGAGGCACTGGATAAACGCGTTCGCAACGCGTCAAGATGGCCCCCATAGTGGCGTGTGCAAAGTCCTCTCGTTAGACACCTCATTTAACGTGACGCTTACAAGTTACAACGCTTCGAAGAAGCTAAGACCTGTCCCCTACCCAAACGGCACTTGGCCCACGCACTTCCCCGAAATAAAGTCATTCTATAAAGTCAAGCCTATATCGACAATAAAGCGAAGCTTTCTTACCCAAAATATGAAGTTGAAAGTGATGAGAAGTGCCTTCGCACACTTCGCTCCGCACGTCAACGCCATGCTGAAAAAAATAATAGAGCGACAAAAATAAATCGCACGCAAAAAAAGGGGGCTTTTCTAACTGAAGCAGAAGTTTTCCTCGCTGTTTGCACCATGCTTCTCACGTCGCCATATCTACGCGATATGAAAAAAAAAAAAAAAAAAAAGAAGTAAGAAAAGGAGCGACGAATAGCACCATAACACTCGAGAGCAAAATTCGAAGCGTGTAATCCAGGTGCGTAGGACGCATTAGCGGAAGCAACGGCTCTCCGATCGTCATGAAACAGAAGCCCCGTAAAAGTGTAGGAAGACGGATCACCCTGTAATGCTCCTTAGGGTTGCATTAGGGTTTAGTGAAAAATCAATGAAGCTTTCTTGTGCGAAGGACCTTGAGTTGCAGGGAGAGTTTTGAAGTTCGGCCTCAAGAACTTGGACGTAATAAAATTATTCCGGCAGTAAGGTAGCTGATGGGGTAACGCTCTATATTAGCTACCCCTCTTTAATTCCCTTAATTGAGACCGATGGAGGCACCGTGTTCTCCTGTTCAAATTAATCTCAACGGAGCAAGAAAACGGGCGAGGGATGCTGTTCTACCCCACAATTAAGCGGCGAGGATGGAAGAAGTCTCGCCTATACTGCTGCCAACGCTACGGGTTGGAACCTTACCGAGGATGCCAGCAAGTTGGTGGCAGGGTACAAGTTGCTTAGGCACGTCTTTTTCCGCGAAGGAGGATGTACAGTGTAGGACAAAAGTTTACAGAACACGGCACTTGGCATATTTCTTCATCGGAGCGGCGCCCTGCCAAATATCGGGAAGAGATCAAATAACAAACGGGTGATCGACAAAGCTATCCATCCCTGAACATGTGTGTCCGCGCCTGTTTCTGCTAAGATGTCGCTGCAATGAAGAAATGCGACACCCCGGTGTTCCGTAAACTTTTGTCCCAAGCTGTACTTTTTTTGACTGCCTTCCTGGCGGACACAGCGTCAGCTAGACGCGTGCTTCAGCGGCGTCACTCGTAATTCTGTTCAACTCGTCAAAGAACATGGACACGTGTGATCAGAATTTTCTGTTGCTCAAGTTACTGTGTGGACTTTGTTCTGAAGCGTGGCCTTCGTACTGATAATGAAGGAAACAATGCGCAAACCATTGCAGTCGATCGTTGCAGGCCTGGCCTCTACTTGCAAATTTGCAGACACCAGCGGCATGGCCGGGCAGGTTAAGGCGTCCCGCTCGCAGGTGGTAGCCAAGGTCGTGCTGAAGACTGGGAGGTGCATGGTGGGTTCGAATCCTACCACCGGCTGTGCTTTCTGAGGTTTCCCTGGGATATCGGAAGACTTTACGGACGAATGTCGGCACAGTTCGCCCTGAAGACGGCCCGGGACGCATACTAATCCCCCCTGCCCCCACTCCTTCCTGCTGTCCTCTCTCCATCTGTCCACACCTGTACGCTGCTCGTAGCCACAGTTGTTTCGTGGTGTTAGCATGGAATCTAAAAAAAAAAACTTCGCAGACGACACCTCTGTACGCTCGGTTCTGGAGCCCGTGGGCCTTCTCAGGAACTTTTTAGGGGAGGGCAAACAGACTCCAAGGGGAGACAAAGCGTGCAACTTATAGACACTGAACAATAGAATTCGACAATCGAAACATCTGATATGCAGGAGATCCGGTGGATAAGATTTAGACTATTATGATGACCCGGTCCAGCACGGAAAATTCCCACACGTGAACTTGCAACTACAGAGGGCGGCCCACAGCCCCTGCCCCCTCTCAGAACGTCACAACACACAACACAGGTCTGCTTTGCCTTGACGCGGTAACCTTATCAGACAACATTTGAAGTTACTTTTGTGACGTAGCGTGGCTGTTGTTATTCAAGGAGGCGTTAGATGCAGCAGGTTTACGGAGGTCTTTCAAGGGTTGAGCAGTATACGCTGCGTACGGAGAGGCCGAAATCTACAACATCAGATCGCTGTCCTTTGCTCGGTAAATATAATTTTCCCTATGTCGTCGGCTTCTTATTTTGGATTTAAAGGCGCCGTTTCCTAACTGTTATGCTCAGACCACAGCACATCAATCATTATTGATCAATACGTAGCAATGGTGCAGAATGGATCGCGTCGTAATGGTCGCTCGCCGTACTGGAAAACTCATCTGCGTCAAAATGGCGATACCTTTTGATGGCGAGGTGTTTGATTTTGTAATCGCCGCGTATCACCTTCGAGCTGTTATGATTAGCGTACGCATTCGTTTCTTTTACGCATATTACCTGAACTTAGGCATGCTCAGTTTGTATTATCAGCTCTGGTTTAGCCTGTCATTGCCGCAAGTCATGTGAGCTAGCTAGCTCTTCTCCCTCATCTTGTAAGAGCGATTGCAATGCAATATTAAGTGAAGTTCAATTATCGTGGGAAGGGATTACTAGTCATCCTGATATGTTGCAGCTGAGATATTCCATATGGAGTTGTCGGTTCGGCGGTGTGATGACGTCACCCACCGTGTTTGCTCGATTTCACGAGTCAATATTGGAAAACCGTCTGTATTGATCCTATAGTCAAAGCAAACACTTGTAAGGCTTTTTGCTTGAATGAGCGAACACAATTACGTCATCGCGTTAGACAGCCAATCCCGTCCCTGTTGGGCAGTGTGTGTGTGTGTGTCCCTTGTACGTCCCTAAATGAGGAAATTTCTTAGACGTCATCGTCATGGAAACGATCGTTGCCCAGGGAACAGAAGGCGATTCAAGTGGAAAGACTGAAAAGGCGTCTTCAACCCTGTCGTTCAATCGTTGAAGAGTTCGCTTTTGTTTCTTCTTGTGTCTTTTGTTTGCAGTTGTATTTTAAAACACCCAGCAAATAGACAAGTTTCTCTTTCCGTGAAACAACGCTTCCATGTCACGTCCTAAAGGATCTTGACATTGGCGACGGATAGCAAGTGACCCTGGAGAGAGAACGCGGGGCCAGAATTCATTTCCCTCAGCTAAATCCGGGTCATTAGTCAAACTTTCCGCAGGTGTTGAGCCTCGCCTGCGTGTGTTTCACGGCAGGTGGAATGGAAAATGTTGTGAACAGGGCAGAAATCATCATTGCACAGGGGGTCAGATAAGGTCAATCTTTTTCTCAAAGCGCACGCGCGAACCTCGGAGATGAAATCGGGGGAAAACAATTGCGGTTCACGCTCGAAAGAGAGCTTTGCCGCTCGGCATAGTGATTGCTGAGCTTCTTTGCTAGCTTTCCTTATGCTCTGCGTCCTGTGAGATGCTGCTCGAATGCGTAGGTTCTCGCTTATCTTCTCTTAATCTGTTCCTGCAGAGATTAGGATCAGGGTCACGTTCTCAGGCTGATCGCCCTCAGTCATCGATCCAGTTCCGAGTGCAATCAGTCTGCGACGTGGAACGACTTCCAATGTGCCCGCCCTCGTATCATCACATCCCAGAGGAAGCGGGGTAGATGATGACGATAAAAAAAAGGACAATAGGAGAGATAGAGATGTAGAATGTGGGGGATCAATACGCCGACTCCACAATACCCCCTGCAACTTATACACAGGCTGTTTCCCTGTGCACACAACTGGAAGAGACACACACATAAATGGTATGATGACGTGGTGGGTCATTCAACTGGAAGAGAAGAGGAATATTGGGATATTGGAGTATGTCCGTTATGTCCCTTACCGCTCCGGACCTGCTTGACACTCTGTGACAACTTCTGTGACACTGTGTTCGCACGGTATCTGACATTGTGAACCAGTGAGTGTTTCTCTGTGCCTAACGTCTCCCCCTTTCCCTTCCCCCGTTTTCCTTTATGTTTTCTCCTGCTTCACCCACTCTACCCCTTTCCTGTTTTTGTTTGTTTGTTTATTTGTTCTTATTCTCTTTTTTTCTGGCTCCATTCTCTCACCCACAAACGCGTTTTGGAGTAGCCAGTTCTGACTGAACCGGGACTAACCTCTCCATGTTTTTCTTTCTTTTCCAATCCAATCCAATCCAATCCAATCCGTTTTGAAGGGACAGAACAATCCCAGGCAAGTACTGGGGTATACGAGTAGGTCGTTGCGAATTAGGGATGCGCTTACTTCGGGACAAACTTACATTTCGTCTCGTATAGTTGGCGCCTGACAACAGCGAGTTTTGGCGTACGCAAGGGCTTTGGGGCCGCGATAAAATGATATTTGGGACCAAAATTAGTATTTTTAAAATGAAATGAATTTCGTACACAAAATGAATACTGTAGCTACCGCATAATGTCGTTACAAGCGCAAGGTGCAAGGTGTCGTGGCAAGGTGCTTGTGCTTTGGGTTGCGGTGCCTTCGTTTGCGTGTACCGGGCGCCCCGTGTATTGCGTACGCTAAAGTTACGTCCGCTATTCTAAAACTCCGTAATGTTGACATCTGCATTAACGTCACTTGCACTCGCTCTCCGTCTGACGGTTAGACTGCACGAACTCCGACTGACAGTAGCTTTCATACGATCTTGTACGTTATGACTGTCCATCATGTCCATTCTTGTTCTATATTTGGAGGATCACACTGAATCTATCCTTGATGACAGCCTCGAATGTACCGAAAGGTGTTATCCTGTCTTTTTTCTCTCTCTCTCTCTCTCTCTCTCTCTCTTTCGCTGAAACAAATGATCCATGTTGACACTGACTGTCAGGAGACACAGCTTCTAAAATGTCGGGATCTAACCCAAACATCACAGTGTGCTGAAAACTTATGCGGGAAACTAAATGAGACTTGCTGTTCGTATTATGTGTTTTCGAGAAGTCAGCCATAAATGTACATGGCTTGCTACTTGGAAAGAATGTAAAGAATTCGTCACCCTTTCACTGTTTACAAACAGAAGGCACAGACGGAAGTTATCTAGGGTTCCCAGCGTCGGCGGCTACATGTGGCGCCACGCCGTTCACTCATTTCAGTTGAACCTCTTCACTGTTTACAAATAGTGAAAGGGGTGTAACTCAAATGAGCGACAGGGCGTGGCGCCAGTAGCCGCTAACGCTGGGAACCCTAGACACCTTCCGGCTGTGCCTCGTGTTTGTAAACAGTGAGGCACGTGAGCACTTCTTGCGGCTCGTGTATCTCAACAAGATATGGACACAGCAAGCTGGTCTTCGCGAGCACTTTGGTAAGGTGGCACAGTGACTAATGTGAGGATGAAGCTAAGCTCATCTTAATTCTCACACTAAGATAAATAGTGACACACTAAGCGAATAGAAGCGGAAGAGTTATGTAGAAATGCCATTGTATTTTAAGTTTTGGGAGTCATACTAAAGTGGCAAACCAGAACTAAACGTAGAATCCGAGTTAAGGAAACGGGAAGGACAGGACGACAAGTTCTCAAACCAAAAGCCATCCATTGTAATGTCAGCATCTTATTTATTTCTCTTAGTGTGTCCAGTGGAGTCTTTCAAGTAATGAATTCTGCACACACCGTCCGGCTCCACAATAACTACAACGCTCCTGTTTCTTGTGCATATTTTTTATTTTTTGTATATCAGGGTATTTTATGGCAATTGCCGCCATTTATTTTCTGTGTGGCCCTCCATGATGTGGTCTACGGTCAATACGGCCCGCGGCTCGACTTGAGTTCGAGGTCTCTGATCTAGAATATGCCTTGTACATATTTTCCTTTCGCATATTTATAGACACACACGCACACGTAAATGGGATGATGTTGTGTGAGTCATTCTCCACCGTTATGGCGGTACACTGCACCATTGCGCTTGTGGCAGGGATGAGAAAGTGATAATGATGGAAAGGTGTCCTATTAGAGTTCGTCCATTTCACGTATTTATAGATCAGTGAAAGGCACATGTAGAATATGCATATTGCGCGGGCTTGTCTTCGAATTTTTACGAACGTACGGTGTACGAATTTCCCACGCCGTGACTGCACATGACGGCCTGCTTATTGGTACTCCTTGCCATGTAGCTCATGAAGGCGTGGTTTCCCCCACAGTAGGCTTTGCACTCTCCCGGCTGGTGCTGTACCAGTGGCAGAGGCAGAAAGATATTTGGGGAGGGGTTCTATGGGGACTTTACATGGGGGAAGAGGATTTCACCTTCATACCCCTCTCCCAAATGCACTGCAAAATGTACGAATTTCGCGGGGGGGGGAATGTACGAATTTTCCCTCATCCCTCTCTGGCTAGGTCACTGTGCTTTCACATCGGTTTTGCTGATAGTAATTGGAGTCAACATCCTGAGATAATAACCGACACACACAATATTAAACTGCACGTGTTTAGTGGCTTATCAGTGTAATGGTTAACTTTGCTGAGATGGGAGAACGCGAAAAGCAATAGAACTCTATCCGAGAAACGTCATCATGACGTTTGTAGACAGACTGAAACCGAAACAAATCGGAAGGGGAGGGCTGGGTTCCACGAATGGGCATTTGTTCGCTGCCTCCTATTGAAAGAAAAGTAGGACAGAAGGTCGCGTCCCTTTCAGGGACCATCGTAATCCCCTCAAGACCGTGGCTTTCGGGCGCGACCTTGCTCGCCTCTAGCTCCGAGCGTAGTTCAACTCTACCAAATTGGTGGCGCTGTCGAACACTATGACGTCATTTGTTTACAAACAGGGAGAGGTCTATTCTGGGCTATTTGTCCCCCATTGCGCTATATCGTCCTGGTAGAGGAGGGGTGGATTACTGTCGCATTTTAAGTTTCCGTACTCCATTGACGAAGAAGCCGCATAATGACAGCGTCCAGCCCTATGCGTTTACACTTTTTTTTTTTTACATTATGCACCGGGTACCAGTTGCTTTGACGCAATGCCTTCCGCGAGAGACGTAAAATAAGGTGTGCTGTGTGTCGGGATTTCAGCGCATGCTAAAGAACCCCGGGCAAAAGTTAACCCACAGACCTACGACTGCTCACAATGATCATAGTTGTCTCGCTACATAAAGCAACGAATTATTATTAAATATTACTACGCTATGCACAATCATTGTGGCTGAGTGGATAAGGCATCCGCTCGTTAGTGGTTAATCCGAGGTCATGCTGAAGACTAGGATGTGGTGGGTTTGAATACTGCCACCGGATACGCTGTCTACGGTTTGCCTTGGGTTTTCTGAAAGACTTTCCGGAAGAATGTTGGCACGGTTCCCCATGAAGTGGGCCCAGGACGTAGGCCACGCACTCCTTCCTGCAGTCCTCTCTCCACCTGTCTACGTCTGTACATCACTCATAGCTACAGCTGCATCGCGGTGCTTGCCAGCGAAATTTTTTGAAAAGCTATATACAGGGTGGTCCATCAACCATGATAGAAATTGATAGTAAAAAACGTAGGCCCCGGAGACACATGCGGTCAAGAGATTTTTTTTTCTGCCAATAACTTTTGCCACATATTGGTAACATTTTTATTTCATTTCCATTGACGGAAAGTTAATTTCTTGAATTGAACTCCGAAATTTCCCAAGGCAACCTAACGTTTTCTTTGCGGAAATTGGTTCCCCGTGGTCATTTTACTCAGTATAGCCAATAATCCCACTCGTAATGCAAGGGCAATTGCCGAAATAAATTCGCCGAAAATCCGTGGAAATGAGCCCTTGGCTCCGCCTCTTTTTTGGCGGCTCGTAGTTGGAGCGCAAAGCTGCGAAGAAAGGAGGTTACATTGACACGCCACACGAGGGGAGAAAGGGTTACAAGCCTCACCCACGGAACAAACACGGGCGATGTGTGCGGGAATCAGAGTTATCTTATCAAAAATGAGGTCACCCGACGGCTTGTAACCCTTTCCCCCTCGAGCGGCGTGTCAATGTAACCTCCTTCCTTCGCAGCCTTGCGCTCAAACTACGAGCCGTCAAAAAAGAGGCGGAGCCAAGGGCTCATTTCAACGGATTTTCGGCGAATTTATTTCAGCAATTGCCATTGCATTACGAGTGGGATTATGTGCTATACTGAGTAAAATGACGACGGGGAACCCATTTCCGCAAAGAAAACGTTAGGTTGCCTTGGGAAATTTCGGAGTTCAATTCAAGAAATTAACTTTCCGTCAATTGAAATGAAATAAAAATGCTACCAATATGTGGCAAACGTTATTGGCTGAAAAAAATCCCTTGACCACATGTCTCTCCGGGGCCTACGTTTTTTACTATGAATTTTTATCATGGTTGGTGGACCACCCTGTATACTATAACGAAGCAGCTATACAAGTACAGACACAGGCTTTTAGGGTGCCTCGATGTGCCAGAGCCGCTTGCACGTCGACTTCGACGACATCGCGTTAACGACGACGGAGGAGGAGAAGCGCGCATATACAGGAACCCTACAGGCTTTCGAAACAGGACGGCACCTGACGGAGAAATAGGAAACATTTCTGGATCAGATGATCAGACACGCAGCATCATTCCCATATTCTCCTGGTGTCGTGTTGAACATATTTACACAAAGGGACGAGAAACTTTTTGCGATTATTTCTTTTTGAAATTCCGTATTAGCGCAGCGAAGCAACTGTGGCGACCAGTATGCGTCCTGGGCCGACTTCAGGGGGCACTGTGCCGACACTTGTGTGGAAAGCATGCCAGAAAACCCAAGGAAGATATCAGACAGAACAGCCGGTGCCGGGATACCTCCCAGTCTCGGCGTGGAAGGCGATCATCCTAACCATGTCTTCTTTTTCTTTTCTTTTTTGGTGTGTGTGTGAGATATGTAAACACGCGGTTTGCACATGGGTGGCAAAGAGCATACCGTTCCCTTCCTTTGCACTGACAACGCGTTGAGTGCGCATAGAATGTCTTTCATATCGATCGGCGCAAATCTTTCGGTTAACCGTCGAGGTGTTAAGCCTCGCACCCCGTTTGCGCAAAAGTTGTGGTAGGAACCTACCCCTGCATAGCAATGCACTGAAAGAACACTCTCACTATTTGCCACCAGAGGGCATAAGATAAAATAATTTGCCATTCCGAGTGCCCTATTTTCTTTTCGTTCTACACGCCATCAGCACAGAAATACCCTCACTTAACCTTTCGCATCTCATCAACGCCTTGCTCCATCTTGATAGAGGGAATTAGGATACGGAATTCCTGTGATGCACGAATCAATGCTGGTGTGCATCGCTGGATCCAGGCAGCTTAATTGAGTGAAGGGCGTTAATCGGAGTGGCTTAATTCGTTGACAAACCGAACGGAACAGGTCTCTGTGGGAGGTAGTCACGACATTCATCGCGAAAACAGTTGCACCGAGTTTTATTTGTGTGCACCGCTATACTGGATACCCCAAAATCCTTGTGCGATGCCACCATGTATTTCCAGGTGTTGATGTCGTTGCACACTCTTAGAAATGAACTTCACCGCATAGCACGCCCTTAGCCAACCATCCTCTCGAATGATGTCGTTATCTGCCCTGATTTGTTGAGAACGGAAGGCGTACGATTTTTCTGTGACACTTATGCTGTTCATAATTGTCACAAAAAAAGGCGTACGTCTCCCGTTTTCAACAAAACAGGTCAGATAACGATATCATTCGAGGTGATGTTTTGTCGAGCTAGGAGCGTGCTATGCGGTGAAGTTCATTTTTAAGAGTGGAGCCGGTCCATGTCACTATATTTCCACGTCCATACGCGTGTATTTTGGCGCTCGGAATTAACTACGAAGTGTGGTCACGAGCTCATGGCTCCTCTGCAGCTCAATCGAAACTACACTCTTAAAAATGAACTTCACCGCATAACACGCCCCTAGCCAACATCCCGTTTTCAACAGATCAGGGCAGATAATGGTATCATTCGAGATGATGGTTGGCTAGGAGGTACTATGCGGTGAAGTTCATTTCTAAGAGTGTATGACGTTGGACATACGAGGATTACGCAAGCGACTTGATGTGAACGTAGGTAACGCAACGTAACGTAACGTAACTTGACGATAACGTAGGTACGGCATATCACAAAGTTTGGGGTTAAGGCAAGGGGGACGAACAAGCATATACGTACAAGACAAGACTTGTCCTGAGTTGTACAACTGTTCGTTCGTCTTCTTGTGTTGTGCCGCGTACGCCATGAAAGTATGAATAGCACGATTTCATAACCACAGAGTTGGTAACCACAGCAACTTTCGTCCAACTCTTTCGCGGTGCTTTCGTAAACGTCTCGCACGCTCTATGCATATAGGTATGCAAACGGAGAGAAATGGGTATCAAAGGAAGCGTTCACAACAGAACGCTTCGTATAGAGCGACGCGTGGAAACCGCCCTAATGGAGAAGTAGATGAGACGGTGCTATTGCGCCACCACGGGGCGTTGTTAGCGGGGAGGAAAAAAAAAAGTTTTCCAATGTTGCCCGGACAAATTTGGAGTCCTTTTATCGAACTCGGTACAGGGGACGTTTATTTCTACAGGATGGTTTCTTGTTTGCTTTTTGTTTGTTTGTTTATTGCTTGCCCTCACGTTGGGGAACACTCGAAAATTGCTTTCGATTTGGCGTCGTGGTCGCGCAGTGCTCCATCAGATAGGTTTTCCCATTTGGGTGGATCTTCGACGGTTGCTGATGCGAGGTAATTTCAGCCTAAAATTTTGCCGCTGACGCAGTTGACAGAAGGGGAACTCTTGCGCTTCAGTAGTATGGAATATTGTGCGCTCACTGCTGTACGTATCATGAAAGCTAACTTCGTTTCAGGATTCAGGTCTTATGAACAACCTGCATGTGAACTCCAGTCGTACAATCTCATTCTTCAGTGCCTCACTCTCACCCTCAACGCATTAACCTCATGCTTTCCTTTTAGTCATCTTCTGTAATCCATCTCATCATTCTTTCACCGTTTGTTAGTTTTTTTTCATCTTTGTCTTTAATCTATCTCATCCTTCCTTCACCGTGTGTTAGTTTATCCTTTATTTCCTAATTCTTTTCTTTTGTAATTTATTGTATTATTTCATTTATTTTCATTCTTTGCGGAATAGCAAGCCGACGTCCCGTTTGGCTGACCTTTCCCCCGTTTTTCCCCTTTCGTCTAATAAATATATCCCCCCTAACTTCCTTTGGAACGTGAGCGGCAATCAAGATGTGCATGGATCAAATCCCGCCGCTGCCTAGATTGGGTTGGATTGGACTGGATATGAAAGAAAAATGTGGGGAGGTTAGTCTGGACCCAGTCAGGACTGTCTACTCCAAAACGCGTTTGTGGGTGGAACAATAGAGCCAGAAAAATAAAAAATAAAAAACAGGAAAAGAGCCGCTGACAGGCTTTTTCGCAGACTGGCATGTTCTGCTGTTTCTTAGTTAATGACACATCCTTCAAGGTGTATACACATCAATATGCCTAGACAGGCATGCCCTCCGGTACAGAAAAAAAACACTAATAAATAAAAAAGAATAATGACGTGCTTCGAAAGTTCTACAGACGCCCTTCCGAGAACCTACACTTTGAGGCACTTTGCAAAGAAATTCTACGTAGAATTCTTTGAAGAGCCCGTATAGTAAAACCTAATTTTTCGCGAGTCGGACGTACGGCACATATTCCCACAATAAGCTCTGCAAATATCATTTTTTGGATTCTCCGAGTTTGTTAGTTGCAACCCCTTCGTGTCCTTTGAAAAGAGCTACGAAGAAGTTCTTTACATAATGCTCGAACGGAAAGGTGCTTGTGGTCGTCTGCAGAAGCCTCGCTATTTTTTTTTTCCTCTAAATTTAATTCACACCGTGTGGGGGTAATTTCGAAGCAACAACAACAACAACAATAAATGAAGAGGTGATGATGACATGGGATGCGAAGCAAAAAAGCAAAGAAGGCGCGACAATGTAATAATTCGTGGTTTTACGTCGCGAGACAACTGTGATCATGAGTGACGCGCATGCAGAGTGGTCGCACTCTAAGGAAAGAGGGTGTGAAAAGGTGGTAACTTCTATAGTTACTAACTAGGTCAAAATAGCATCTGATAAAGGGGGTGGTAAAAGCAATTATCATATTTCCAAATTGCTACAAAAAGGCGTACACCCCCCCCCCCCCCCCCCCTCGCTCAGTGAATCAGAAGCGGGAACCCTATCACTCGTAGGTAGCAGGTAGAACTTTGCAATACTTTAGGCACAGCATATGCGACAACTATTACCTCCTGAAAGATGTAACTGCTCCACCCTTTTTTCTAAGAGTGCGATCTATGCACTCTTAAAAATGAACTTCACCGCATAGCACGCTCCTAGCCAACCATCATCTCGAATGATATCGTTATCTGCCCTGATTCGTTGAAAACGGGAGGCGTACGCCTTTTTGTGACACTTATGCTGTTCATGATTGTCACAAAAAAGGCGTACGCCTCCCGTTTTCAACAAATCAGGGCAGATAACGATATCATTCGAGATGATGGTTGGCTAGGAGCGTGCTATGCGGTGAAGTCAATTTTTAAGAGTGTGGAATAGATTTGACAAGACCAATAGATCCTTCAGGCCCAGAACGTTTTTCTCAAAGCCTGTATAATGGCTATCCAAAGCTCGTCACCTTTCGCTAGCATTTCATTTCACTTCAGTTTCTTTCACGCTATGCCGCAGTACAGCATAATCCATATACCTATAGCATCCATAAGATCCATATAAGACACATCCATAAGACAATTCCGTTTTCAAAATCGACTTCGTTTGCATTTATGTGTTTTTATTGCAGCAACAATTTTGCCATTTCACGCAAAAATCGGGCGAGACGCGACCGCTATGAATACGTAACGGCGGTAACAGATTTACAACTACATCTACGGCGATAATGTTATTAAAACGACCATTCCATTAAACAGTTTTTGTGTCAAACCGCCGTGCAGACTGTATTGCAGACTGTATTGCAGACTGTCCGCGGTAGTTCGATGGCCGCCCTACAGTTTATATTTGTTTTCCACTCAAGACAGTTCCTTCAAAGTTCGAACTACCAAAACCAATCTCTTTTTCAAAATTTCACTCAAATATATAGCTCACTAACACCATCATATTACGTCCACGCCGGGGAACCGCGAAAGCAGAGCTATTTTTGAATCTTGTAGAGGACAACCTCTCGAAAGTGTCCTTTGATCGAAAGAATATTTAAAGAACAAAGAATATTTAAAGGCACTGGAGTCCGCGCTTATCGGTGCCGCAACCTAGAATGCAACGGGCTCCGATTTGTTGGACATACCACTGTCACGCGAGGCTTCACGCAGAAATAGTCTGGGTACACCGATACAGGGCAATCGGAGTGTGTGTAACGCTACGGTATGTTTTCCGTCTGCGGTACGTGGTCGTTAGCTCCGTCGTACTCAATGGGCGTGGTCTGATGATTATAGAGCGTGTGAGTTGCGTGCATACGGGACGGACAAGTGTGTGAATTCATGCCTGGATGAGTTGTGCATTGGCTTTTCCAGTTCCGAGTATAAGATAAATGTTGCGGATATATGCGAAGTAGAGTGAGCGGTTGAAGAGTGCTCTCAAGGAATTGATAGTTGTAGCGCAAAGAATATGAAGTGAAATTGTAGGGATGAAGGTGAAGTTAACTAGCACCCTCGGGAAAGTAGATTATGGCGCGGACCGGAAGATACAGCACTCTCTCCAGCATAGGAATATACAGGGTGTCCCAGAAAACGTGTCATTGAATTATAATAAAAAAACTACACCACCTAGAGTCATGCGGTCAATGGCATTTGTTCTTACTTGGTTTTTGCCACCTCCTCATGCGAATGTCGTGTAACGTAAGTTTAATTATGTAAATTTTTGCGAGCTTAAGTCGGAAATTTGCCTAGTAAAGGTCACTTTTTTACCCCCAATGTAAAGAGCGTGTCTAATTTAGTCAAATTAATGATAATTGACAGGGATGTTCAGGACGTATCCCATCGGAAAAAATAGCCGAACACCATGGTCTACGGAGGTCGCACAGAATAGCGCACGATGAATTTTTCAGCGCAATCTTTGTCACTCCGACGAAAGGAGGTTGGAAACCCAGCCCTCCCGACATCGCAGAAAGAGATAAAACAGACACGGCTTATCACGTCCGACTTTCGCTGGGATAATGCTTTCCCTCTCCCAATTTTAGGAACTGTTACTTTTTCTACTATCACTCTGTGGGCTGGCTTCGGAACCTCCTTTCGTCGCACTCAGAGCGATAGCGCTCAAAAAGTCATCGCGCGCTATGGTCCGGTGCTCCGAAAAGCATGATATTAGGCTATTTTTCCCGATGGGATAGCTCGTGAATATCACTGTGAATTATCATGAATTTGAGTGAATTCGGCACGCTCTTCATATTGGTGGGGTAAAAAAGTGACCTTTACTTGGCAAATTTCCGAGTTCAGTTCGCAAATATTTACATAATTAAACTTGGAGTACATGACATTCACATTAGGAGGTGGCAAAAAACTAATAGGAACAAATGCTGTTGACTGCATGATTCTAGGTGGCGTATTTTTTTTATTATAATACAATGACACGTTTTCTGGGACACCTTGTATGCACGCCGTCTCAAACTATTGCAAAAGTGATTGATAATTCGATTTATTGTTTTTAGTACATCGATAACATAACCTTTCTGTGAGCCAGAGCTTTGTCAACTATTAGCTCTACGACGGGTAGCTGATGAAACCGGGTATAACCGAAAAGCAACATCGGTACCGAATTAGAAATGAAATGCTGCTTATCCTGGCATAGGTTAAGTGAAAACTTACACACTGCCACCTGGCGAATCGCTAGCGCAACAGCTGACAGTGGAAGATGAGAGTGCTGATACACGACCTGGGTCGGCTTCATTGGGCAACTGTGCAGGTATCTGTCTGGCATGCATGGCGCAAAACACAGGAGAAACCTCAGACAACACAGGCGGTGGTGGGGTCCGAACCCACCACCTCCCGGTCTCTAGTATGACCTTGGAGTTACTAAGGTACGGATGCTGTAGGCATGCACTCGGCCATTCTGTTTGAACAACGATGTATATCTATACAGCACGTCTGATCAGTTGACGAAACTTTCAATGTCACCTTACGAGAACATAGTTGTTTCGCCAATACACATAAGACACGCAGTAACAAAAGAAAAGTGGACAATCCAACGATTCTGTGAACAATCCGACGACGAAGCTGCCGATATTTGGAACAAAGAAGAAGAATAGCCTCTATTCGAAATATCGAAATTCGTATACATCTATTAATTTTTTTTGCACAACACTCTTAAAAACGAACTTCACCGCATAGCACGCTCCTAGCCAACGATCATCTCGAATGATATCGTTATCTGCCCTGATTTGCTGAAAATGGGAGGCGTACGCCTTTTCGTGACAATTATGAGTAGCATAAGTGTCACAAAAAAGGCGTACGCCTCCCGTTTTCAACAAATCAGGGCAGATAACGATATCATTCGAGATGGTCGTTGGCTAGGAGCGTGCTATGCGGTGAAGTTAATTTTTAAGAGTAGAGAACATGCCACAGTAAATATGTATTCAATTGAATAATTACTCGATTTCAGACTATTACGTTCCACTCCATCGCGTTAGAATTAGTATGCGCAATGCCTTAGAAAGTCGATCTCAGCATACGTAAATCGTAGTATCGGATCTCTAGAAGATAGAACCTATGCTGAACTTCTCCGAACAGGTGTATATAACTGTGACGTAAAAATTAAACAGTCGTACGGCAAGCGAAAGTCTCACTCGACGTTCTTGATGTTCAGTATGGTGGTTGGTGAACTGAACCAGATTTGTCTCGGTGCTGCCTTCTTCTTGACACATCACCGATCTATTCTCTCGTGTCATGCTTTATAACGCCGGAATGTATTTGCCAAAAGAAGGCTAACATTGTTAGACTGTCGCCCAACATCTAACTGCAAGCTAAAGTTTAAGTGATCTACAACTAACGCTGACCCAACCAGAAAACTTTATTTGCATAAATACGCTACCAGAAGTCACCTCCCACACTCCGTCCTAACTTTGCACGAAGCCCTTCCTAACGCAGCACAGCGCAATTTAGATTACTTAAAAAATGACGCAACTCACTCAGCTGATGCTCTCTGTCCACCCTAGAAGTCGAGGTAAAATGTCGGGGAAGCGCCGTCGTCCCAAATTATTCCGAGACCCCGTCGTCTGCTATTGACGTCGTAGAAACAGACGTCGTCTGCTCGCACAAAACACGCGTTTCTTCTTGCAAGAGCCCACACTTCCGTTAGTAATCCAGCGCAGAACACACAGGTATCACGCGGGACAAGACAGCAAAGTAGAAGTATCGCAAACAAAAAAGTACTTTTCCAAACAAACGTCGAACACGCACCAGAAAGAAAGGCGACTAGAAACGATATTGCTCCGCGAGCAACAAACGCGATTTGGAGGGAAGAGTCACTTCCCGCCGTGCTCAGCGCAGCTGCTACACTGCGCATGCGTCATGGAGGCCCGGATTTCGATCTCTCTACGGATGAACGTCTCCTCCGATGTCCTTTTTTCTTTTCTCTCGCCGGTTTCCTTTGTCTTTCATCGAAAGTCAGCGAAGCGCACGGGCAGAAATTTGTAGCAATTTGATAACCGTATAGTTATGGGCAGAGGGGAGATGATTTGAAAGGGATGGCGCGGGGATTGAGAGAAGGAGATGGTGAATGGCGTAGTGGGTTCCATGCTCTTATACCCTCGTTTGGTCACTGTAAAAATATTTATGCTGACGTTGGGAAGCTGGGTTCTCTATTTGGAGGCTTGACTCGCGAAGGGGCATCAGTGGACGTGGGGCGCGGACGGGGGTCCCTGAGCGCGGTGCATACGAAGATCGGTCGGACTACTCAATATTCAAAAGATGGCACACCACAGAAAGTCAGCGAGTGCTAGTAGCCGGATATCGCATATTTATATCCGATTTATATCCCAGCCTCCATAAGCAATCACACATTTCAGTACTTGCTATTAGTGCACCTACGACTCATTTTAAGGGCCCTCCACGTATTTATATTTTTAGACTGAAGACAAAGTATCATGTCCGGAGAACGCCGATATTTCGAACAGCAACCAACCTCAGGCAATCTTCCTACATTGGATTGCTGGATTTCCCCCGTTTCATCCTTTACATATTTCGGGCCTGACTTGATTCGGATAAAATCTGATTCATGCTACAGTATGAACAGAGGTAATTCCAATTGAATGATGGCACTACAATGTTTGAGAGTTAATTCCGACATTTCACCGAACTGCCATTTAACGGTATAACACTGGCGCGCGCACACACACACACACAGACGCACACACGCAAAATGTACAAAAAATACTGTTCTGCAACATACACATACCTAATGCATTTTATACACATTCTACCGTCGCAGACCTTTAATACATACTCGTTTAAGTTAGTACCACATAAATAAGACGAAGTTCAATAATGCGTAATTGTAACAAGTTAGCCAAAGCCTCTAAGTGAATAAGGTCAAGGGGTCCCAGCACATTTACTTCTTCTCTTGCCATCATCCCAACACTATAATGCTTTACGACATGTGCCGTTTATGGGCAAGTTAATAAAGATATCAAATCAAATAATGTCACAAGTCAGAAACCATCATTGCAGTCCCGAGTACATTCGTTTTGACAGGGAGAAAATAATGCGGAAGGATTCCCCGGTTTCGTTGTCGTACGAGTCCCGCTAAGGAACGGGGAAGCCAGACAGGCCACTACGTATATTTCATCTATCTGTTACGGGAGCCGGTTTTTTTCCGCCGTCACCCACTGCTTGGCCTTATTTCGATCTTGTAATCGAAAGCCTTCCTGCTTGGTAACTGGGCTTTCCTACGTAAAGTATGCAGCGCTTCTTATACGCACAAAGGCGAGAAGTGCCAAAGCAATGGCAGAGCACGGGTTTTCAGCTGAGGTTCGTTTTCGGGACCTTCATGTATGTAATAGTCCCGAGTGCTCATTTGTTACTGAGGTGGGCGGTGACATCAGTATGTGATGGCTTGTGCAGTGCATATTCACATGAATCTTTTTCATATTACACTCTTAAAAATGATGGTGGTGGTGGTGATGGTGATGGTGAAAGAGATGAAAGGGCTAAAAAATGATGGTGGTGGTGATAGTGGTGATGGTGAAAGGGCTGGCCGTTGTCTGCCTCACAGAGGTAGGCAACGTCACGTCACGACTGACGTCCTGGGGGAATGTGCGTCCTAGACCGACTTCTAAGGAAACTGTGCCTATACATATGTCTGAAAGCGTTTGAGGAAAACCCAGGAAAAACCCCAGACCGCACGGCCGGCACCGGGATTCGAACCCGGGTACCGCCCAGTCTCGACGTGACATGGCCACCAACGATGAAAGATGAAAGTCACTGAAAAGGTTGGCTAGCTGTGGGGATCGAACCCACATCTTCTGGATTACCGGTCCAGGGCTCTACCAATTGAGCTAAGCTAACATGCCTTTCCAGCGACTTTCGGGGTGCGTCATCTGAAGGGACGACAAACCAGCCACTCACTCTCACTCTTACATTTTTGCTCACTCATACACACATTCATACGCCGCTTGCGTCGATTTCCGTCGTATGAATGTGTGTATGAGTGAGCAAAAATGTAAGAGTTAAAGGAGGGTGAGTGAGAGTGAGTGGCTGGTTTGTCGTCCCTTCAGATGACGCACCCCGAAAGTCACTGGAGAGGCGTGTTAGCTTAGCTCAATTGGTAGAGCCCTGGACCGGTAATCCAGAAGATGTGGGTTCGATCCCCACAGCTGGCTAACCTTTTCAGTGACTTTCATCGTTGATTTCTTAGGCAATTTGAGGCTTTGTTTTATCTGTCCCTTCTATGTTGTTCCAGCCTCAGAACATCAGTTTACCTCTTGGCCACCAACTTCACCGCGTAGCATGCTCCTATCCAACCATCATCCCAGAATGACATCGTTCTCGTTGGTAGAAGAGCAAGGGTGCAGGCGAGCTGGTACATTGTAAAACGACGATAAAACCAGAGACACGGAACAGAAAGCAGACAACACGACACATTCTCATCCCTCTCGTTCTCGTCCCTGATTGGTTAAAAACGGGGGCGTACGCCTTTTTGGAACACTTATGCAGTTCAAAAAAATGCGTTCGGCCCTCTCTTTCAACGAACTCCGCATGAGTGATAAATGTATCATTCGATGCAATGGTTGGCCTTCAGCGTGCTATGTGGCGAACTTCTGTTTTTAGATTGTAGGAGGTGTACACTCTTAAAAATGAACTTCACTTCATAGCACGCTCTTAGCCAACCATCATCTCAAATGATATCGTTATCTGCCCTGATTTGTTCAAAACGGTAGGCGTACGCCTTTCCTGTGACATTTATGCGGTTCATAATTGTCACAAAAATGGCGTATGCCTCCCATTTCAGCAAATCAGAGCAGATAACGATATCATTCGAGCTTATGGTTGGCTAGGAGTGTGCTATGCGGTGAAGTTCATTTCTAAGAGTGTACCCTTGAAACAGAACTTCACCGCATAGCACCGTGAGGGCCACGCAGAGTTGTACGTAACGCGTTACTAGTAATTAATTACTTTTCTCAGTAATTTTTAACGTAATCAATTCATTTTGTGAGCAAGTAATTTCCCAAGTAATCTGATTACAATTTTCAGTAATAATTACTGAGTAATCGATTACTTTTTTAACCTTCTGTCAACAATGGCAACCATTTTCAGCAAGCCAATCGGTTCTTTTGTTCCACCAGGAGTTCGACTGAAGCAATGACGCAGAGGTCACTGTGACGGCCATCTCTAGTCCACACATGTTCCATGCACACCACAGTAATATGATAATCCCTTAAAACCGCGACCTACTGGAGCAACAGTAAAATAGGTGACTGTATTGATAAATTGTGCGGGCTGAACATAACAATAATAACAAAACGAAGCAGATGTTTCGATGTTGTTTTAAATGTGTATATAAATCTGTAATAAACGCGTGTATGTGTTTTGTATGTTGCTTTCAAATGTATTTGTGAATTTCACTTATCATGTATGTTTGTGTCTCGTTAGAATTTGCAACAAGAGCTGCATGTTTGCACACTGCAGGCTTGTTGGCTTTGCTAGGGCCGACAATTTAAAAGTAACGGGAAAAGTAACGCGTTACATTTTTGATCGGTAACGTATTAAATTTTTGATGAAGTAATTTGTAACGGTAAAGAATTACTTTTCGCGCAGTAGTAACATTAATTGTAATCAATTACTTTATTCGAGTAACGTGTACAACTCTGAGACTCAATGCACAGAACAAAAAGGTGGCGGTATGTTTAGTAAAAAAAACGGAAAGGTAAGCCAGACAAAAACAAGCTTGCTATTCCAAAGAAAAAGAGAAGCAGAACAAAAAAAGATGGGAAAGAAGAAAGAAAAAGGGAAAGAAAGAAAGAGAAAAGAGGCACTATAGCAACGGAAGGATATCGTTATTATCACTTCTGAGTCGTGGAAAGCACGGGGAGTATGCCTTTTCCTGACAATTAACGTAACTGCACAAGCGTCACAAACAAGGCGTACGCCTCCCGTTTTTAACCAATCGGAGGGCAGAACTATATCATTCGGGATGGTGGTCCGTAAGAGCGTGCTATACAGTGAAGTCCTGTTTTAAGCGCGTGGGTCTCAGATGATGCGACGAGGGTGCTGGGAAAATCCCTACGGCAGAGGTTGAACAACAACAACAGATAAATTAATGACGATGACGCCACATGAGGTGCGGCCCACTACTCCAAGGCACAACGTGCAGGAGAAGATGGGCAGAGGGAGAAACTCCTCTTCACACACACACACGCATAAATGGGATGATGATGTTGTGGGTCATTCACCGCCGTTGTGGCGGTACATTTGCGCTTGTACCATTGCGCTTGTGGAAGGGATGAGAAAGTGATGATGATGGAAAGGTGTCCTATCAGAGCTCGTCCATTAGTCCAGTGCTGAAGAGGAACTCAGCAACAACTCGTAGGCCTTGCATCAGATGTGAGGGGTCCGACCATGGCCCGAGAATTTTGGCCAAGTCGAACTGGCGTTGACCGACGCGTTGCAGAGCACTTTCCATGAGGGCGCGCTCGCGATCGTACTGTCTGCAGACCAGGAGGGTGTGATGGAGGTCACCGCGCACACCACACGTGGAACAGAGGCTGGATGCGCCGACACCGAGGAAGTGTTTTAAAGCCGGCGTAAAAGCCACATTAAGTCTCATGCGGTGGAAGACTCTGGTAAAGGAACGCGGCATTCGGCGGGGGAGAGTAAGGGACAATGTGGGGTCAACGGAGTAAAGCAGAGAGTGGGTGGTGATGTCATGTTGCCATTGAGAGTGCATCTTGGGGCCAGTGAGGACCCAGAAGCCTCTTCAGAGATGCGTGAAAGGCGCAAAAACCGTGGAAAAGATTCGTGTGGTTCCAGGCTTGTTTTCTGCAAGCCTAGAAAAAGCTAAAACTCTTACGTCTGCATAATCGAATTCAAATGTTGCCCGAAAAATGTCGCAAAATCGCAACCGCTTCGAAGTATAGTCTAGAAGGCATATATTTACTAAAAGTGAAACGAGAAAGCTGCGTGTTAATGCCATGTGAAAAATCGCAAAATAATATTGAAATAATCAAATAAATGTCGCAACAAGGTCGATGATGCCACACAACTAACCAAGTTTAACCGGGGTTACGAGCCAATGGAAATGCTACGCTGTCGGCGGCGTGTTTTCTTTATTTATTCAATCTCTCCCAGTTATTTCCTTCGTCAACATCACCATCTTTCTTTATTTTTTGTAATTTTTCGGAAGGGAATTGGACCAAAATGCCACTTTCGTGTGATTGTCCAACGCATATGGTTCAACTCCTACAACAGAGCACGGCGTCGAGCCATGCCTATTGAAGGCGTGCTGGTATCTTGCGCTTCCTTTGAATTCCGCACGTATGAATGGTTCCTTTCGTAAGTAAAACGGCGGGCTTCTGCTTTACTTTCCTTTTTAGCGAACCGTCTTGCGTCGGGTACTTCGGCGGCGCCTGCGTTTCGTTGTCGAAAACGAAAAGCACCAAACAAAGACACTGTGCAGTTGCGGTGTGGGATACCTTGTGCACTTTGGGCGATGTTATGTAGGAGGAACTCGACGCAGCCTCGTACTGAATTCGTGCTATAAAATGTGAAACTCCTGACCACCCCTGTGTCTTACAAGACAGCATAATCATACGAAGTAGGACTTTTATCGCGGGCGAATGTTGTTGTCATATTTTGTCATATTGTCATATTTTATTGCCCGAAAAAGGAGTTCCAGTAATTCACTGTGAGGTGTCTGTTTATCCCCAGTCGCTTCGCGATGCTAATACAAAAATAAAATAAAATGTAAGGAAAAGGAGACTCAGAAAAGAAGCCTCAGGCCTCGATCACACATAAGAGAACCGCCACGTCGTCTTGGGTGTTCCCTTCAGATTTTTTATGCGATCATAGCACCGCGAAGCGACTGTGACCACGAGTAGAGTATACCAGTCGTAGACAGGTGGAAGTAGGAGAGCCGGGTGGTATGGGAGACAAAAAGGCGGTTTGCACGCATCCTGGGTAACTTCAGGGGAACTATCTGGCTGGAAAGCCAGTCAGAAATCTCGGAGGAAATCTCAGACGATGGTGGAACTACTATAGGTAGAACGTGATTCCCTCATCTTTAGGTGGCCTTGGGTCTATTCAGAGGGAAATTTATAAACTTTTATTTATTGTGAAGCCGGCCTAGGACGCACGATTTCCCTAAGCAACAATTCCTGAATGTCACACAAACGTATGCACTTTTCATGGTAGACGCCGATTCCATCCTACGTTTACCCCCGAACTGTTGATCAAAGTTGTTGTTCGAGTTATCTTTATATTTTTACAGCTCAATAGAAAGCGCAAATGCACTCTGTAGACGCATTCTGAGGGTACATGCACCCCATGACAGATTCGTAGCAAATCCTACACTCTTAAAAATGAACTTCCCCACATAGCACGCTCCTAGCCAACCATCACCCCGAATGACAACGTTCTCGCCCCTGATTTGTTGAAAACGGGAGGAGGAGCCTAGTTTGTGCCATTATGCACGGCACAAAATAGGCTCCTCCTCCCGTTTTCAACAAATCAGGGGCGAGAACGTTGTCATTCGGGGTGATGGTTGGCTAGGAGCGTGCTATGTGGGGAAGTTCATTTTTAAGAGTGTACTCCTTTTTCCACACGTGCGCGTATATGTCTGTGTGGTCCGGGACGAAGTTAAACGAAAGCTTCTCCTCTATCTCTCTCTTTTATTTTTTTTATTTGAGCCCAACAACACTCGAATACGAAAGTAATTCCCGGTTTCACCGTGGACTACAGATAAAACAAATGATATATTATGATATGCAATCCTGTGTACATGATACAGTGAAATATAGCGGTGTGTGGTCCATTGGTCGTACACGCTTAAAAATGAACTTCACCACATAGCACGCTTCTATAGCCAACCATTATCCCGAGTGACAGCGTTTTTTTCCCTGATTCGCTGAAGGCGGTAGGCGTACGCCATTTTAGTGACATTATGCAGTTCACAGTTGCCACAAAAATTGCGCCTTTCCCCTCCTCCCCGTTTTCATCAAATCGAGGGAGAGAACGTTGTCATTCAGGATGATGGCAAGGGGCATGCTATGCCATGAAGCTCTGTTTTTAGAGTGTAGTCCTTCTTTGTGGTCATAGTCTTTTCTTTTTTTGTAACATTTTGATGGCATATATTAGCCGTGTTTACCCATACCCCCCTTTATGTGCTGCCCTGGGAGCTTTGTAAGAGTCTTCATAGGTGAAATGAAAACATTAGCACCTCTCAATTTTATGAAAGTCTGTTCTAGTGGAAAAGACGACCCTACGTCCATTACACCTCACTAGGAGATTGACAATGCTCCTTCCCTCTATATAGAACTGGGGCTTTCACACACGGAGAGAAGCAGCGTTGATGCTGTGCTCTCGAAATGACCTCTTTGAACCGGTCCCAACTGCCCTGAATGTCAGCTTATTGGAGCAAACTATATTTTCGGTTCCCAGTGAAGCGTATTGAAGGGCCATGATTCAGGGCAATGCTGCGTATGCGTTGAAACGCACTGTAGAATTCTTTCTTTCCTTTCCTTTTTTTTTCCCTGTCCTTTTAAGTTTTTCGGCAGAATTACCTCGAAAAGTGATTCGCGGGAACTTAAGTTCGCGAAAAATGTTGGAGGCATTGTTCGGTTTATAACTTCAGTGGTGATCTTACGTCAGGTGACACTATAGTGATAAAAAGGTAAAAACACGGAAACCTATGTTTATAAGCAAATAAGCTTTCATACAAAAGTTTCTGTATTTTTATTTTTTATCGCTTGTGTTGACCGTACTTGGAAAGTTTCCGCATTCCTCGATCGTCAGGTGACACTCCAAGAAGTGCGTCGGAACAGTAACAAGACTATAAGATCAAAAAAATGTCGTGTGTAGCTCCCAGTAATTTTTTTCTTTGCAGCTATGTGCGTGTGAATACAGTTCAGTTCGCACGTTGTTCCTTCTTGAGCCTGTCCCGACTTTGTCGGGTCAAACATCTCCATATTTTTTATTTCTCAATCAATCAATCAATCACTTCTTGAGCGCACATTACCGGTAATTAAAAGTCATCATCTCGTAATAAAGTTGTTGTTGTTTGGATCGCTTCCAACGCTTTAAAACTATACCACTACACGACCATACTATTGTATACTATGGCAGTTCTACCGCGAGTACTACCAGCGACAAAGCAAAAAAAAGCAACAACAAAATAGAATAACAAAAATATTGGTACCGAGTTTATCCCACATAAAACTGAACACTATGGCACAAGAAATACTTGGAGCTTTGACGCGACCAGCACGAGCTCATCGGATTAACCCCATTCCTGCTTTTCCGCTGTGAGATTGCAGAGCTACGCGTTCCGCATTCGAAATGTATGCAACGTTATCCAGTCTTTGTGCTTTAACGGCAACGGTCTTTCCGACAAGAATCAGTACAGGCCTTTAGGCGAAGGCCTGCATTGTTGTTACGTTGTATGATTAACTCAATATATAGATATGCTAGATAGGATTTCTCATCAGTGACGTGAGAAGAATTAATTAAGGGTTCGACCAGAATTATAACAGTGTATAGCGTATAAAAGATTTATAAATAGTAATTTAATTGCTCGCGCTGCGGAAAACTTTGCTCCAGATCTCAGCATTGTTTTGTGATTGACTTCTGGTGGAACTTTGGAAGTGCTCTTCCTAATGGTACAGTCTGGAGGTTAATATGGGCCAGACACCTATAGTTCATAGTCTTCGTATAGGCTCTTCGTAAAGTACATATTACTTTATAAATATTTTACTTTTCCATAGTTTGTGAGAGAAATTAGGCAGAGTAGTTCTGTCTGCGAGGCTGACTCCACTGCACGGAGCCTACGTGACACCCACTGCAAACTAATTTTATTTTTCGTACACTCTAAAAACAGAACTTCACCACATAGGGCATTATGCGCCAACCATTGCCACGAATGATAGGGTTATGGCTTCTGATTCGAAGAGAGAGGGGGGCGTACGCCTTTTTGTGGCAATTTGGATGTATGAAAATTGCCACAAAAAGGCGTACGCCCCCGTCTCTCTTCGAATCAGAAGCGATAACCCTATCATTCGTGCCAATGGTTGGCGCACAGTGTGCTATGTGGTGAAGTTCTGTTTTTAGAGTGTAGGAGAACGCCATATAATCCAGTTACAGCATTCAAGTTCAAGTTTCAAGTATATTTTGCTTCAATTGACAATTTCTTACCATGGACGTGAAATATTACAGAAGGAGGTCGCAAAATAAATATAAGTAAGCACGAAAGTAGTGGTAACACAGTACTAAAAGTTAACATCAACATTAAAGTACAACTTCCATGCGACGTAGTTTAAGCCTACAAGACTACATAAAAAATGCTGAACAAAGTCGTGCAAAAGAAAGTCAGAACAAAGAAAGAAAACGACAATTAATAGGACCACACGCACAAAAAACTTGGTGATTATAGAGAAGAACTCGTATACTCGGAGCTTGTCGCGTTGAACGTGGGAGGTACCAGCTGCTTGGACGCAGCAAGAACTCTGCTGGAAGAAAATTACCTTAATATGTACTTGTGGAACCGTACCTCTCCAGTACAGCGTAGAAAGAAAAGTTAAAAGGAACAGCCATTAAGGAAAGTGCTGCTTCGTGGACACGTTTGTTATTCCACCATTTATTATATTTTGTTCCTCCGCGGGCATGCGACATTATCGGGATTATGCTTATATCCTCTAACCTTCACGGATGCTACCTGCATCGAATAAACGCTTGTAGAATAAGAAATGCCGGAATTGTAAATCATAACTTATATACACTGCCTAGGATTGTTACGGAAACGTATTCTTTTCGAGGAGGGAGAAGCGGCCTTGTACAGAGCGGCCAAGCACAGAGACGGTTTTATTCGAGGATACTTTTGTGTTACAAAAGAAGCTGCTGGAACACACCCTGAGCAAAACCAGATGGTGATTCAGGTGCGCACGATAAATCCCATTGTCAGAGCTAAGATTTGCAACAGCCGATCTTTGTTCCATGGGGAACATCGCAGGTCTGCGATGTTCCCCATGGCCCGTGATCGTTACCCGGCGAGGTTGTGACACTGTCCAGAGATGAATGCAGCGAACGCATCAATTACAATCTCCAAAATTATCGGGCCAATATGCTCCAATTCCGCTACGCATCTCCAGGGTATCCACATACTGCATTATTAAGCGCGTGGAGAATTCGCGTCTTGGTTACAAAGTTTCATTTATGAAATTTATTGTACATATATACCGTTGCACAGCGATAGCGGATTTGCTGGAAAGATTTAAGGTGCACGTGCGTTGCAGAATATGGAATAATGTGGGAAATTTCTTAGCTTTTGAGGACGGTAGACCTGGACCATTATGGAGACGTGTAAACGAGCCGTGTTTACGTTTTTATGTACTTCATTACTGTTACTTGCATTACGTTAAATGTGCTTACTGTATGTACTCGTTTTATTGATGCCTGCTCAAAAGCAGTGATCGCAGAGCTTGTGAATCATAACCATCCAATACAAATCATAATCACTATACTTAATTAGGTTAGGCTCGTTTCTTTCACATTTTTTTTTCTTTACTGAAATAATACTGAAACGCACAAACCGTGCTCGTTCTTTGAAAGTGCACACTATTATTATTATTATTTTAATTTGACAACTAATACTTTTACGCCATTTTTACAAATTCATTTAAGCGTTTCACTATAGCGCACGAAGCGACAAAGATAGACGAAACACGAGATATATTCACTGAGATATATAATATATAATATTTTACGGTTGACACGTTTTTCGTGCAAGAAGGGTTGTCATTGGCTCAATACTCGTTAATCTGCTCGATGGTTTAATTTCCGAAGCAGCCCTGACATACTGCATACTCTTTGTCCCTCACCCAACGACCAATAACTATCCCATATTCACGAAAGATCCCTTTGACTCGCGCACTGCACAAAACGAAAGTAACGTTCAGAGTTCGCTCACCTTTCATAAGCCTTGGCCTTACTCTTCCCATCTTTCGACGTCACTTCCATTTCAACCATCGCGTAATTGCACTTTGCCGCAAAAGTTCGTCTCAGACTCCCAGACGCTTCTGAAGGGTTCCCCCGATCTGCCTAGCGTTCTTCTAGTCCTAAGATTGACATGGTGAAGATCGGTGCTATCCACAGACAGTGCACGGGGCTCGGACTGACATCGGCGATGAAAAAAAAAAAAAGGTTTCTGGTTCGCTGGTTAAGAGCATCCGCCCAGCTAGTGGAACAATACGGGGCGATGCTTTGTGCTCATTTCGTGTCCGGTACGCTTACTTCCGACGAGTGATCACGTGATCGCACGGACAAGCGGAAATAAGAATTGGACGCTGGTTGACAGGTTGTTCCGATGTATGATGGGAGCAAAGGAAATAATTCGGCGCGCTTGCAACGTGGACGACAGCTTTGGTAATGTGTATTGCTTACGTGCGCTGGTCTCCTGCACGTTGCATCATGGCCTCAAGAAAATCATAGCCCGCTGCGCTCATCGTGGACGGGACTGCGGTTAAATAGTGTAATTAGTAGCAGAGCTTAGTAGTTGAAAGGGAACGTTTTTTTCTGTTAACGTTTCTGTGCCCATTACCCGCACTTCGCAAGGATTCGAAAAAATTAGGTGAGCATCATACTGAACACAAACCACCCCCTCGATACCGAATACAATATTCGCATTCATTTTGATGAAAATAGCAAACCGAAACCGAAATGCGAAACTTAGAAAAGCAAAGCGCCATGCTACAGCGGTTCCTCCGGAGGATGATTCCGTGATGTCATCCAGCATTATCGTCTGCTTCGAGACCTGCATTCTTCCATTCTCCCTTGCAGGATGCCGGACCCGGATGATGTCAGCAGTGTGCTGCTTTCAGTGCCCTCTCGCTTCACAAAGGCGAAGCGCTCGCTTCCTAATAAATTCGTTTGAATAAAGTCTGCGCAGTTTTGGAACGAGATATTTCGTACACATACTCCTGACACGCCAAAGATTACGGATATACCACAACCTTTGTGGCGATTTTGTTGCGCAGTTCCACTTTAAAAGGGTTATGAGACTTCCCCAAGTTATCCAAGATAAATGTAGAAGACGTAATTGGACCGATGTGAACCTGCGTTGCAAGTTTTCTGGCAAAAGTGGACACAACCGGCAGCTGGATTACCGATACTCGCGCGGCCCTGACATATCACTGCAGCGAGGAAGCGAGAGAGGTCACGTGCGTACTTCAACCAATGGGAATGGCCGTAGCTCTCGCTCTTCTGGTATCAGAGCTTGACGCGTACCTGTGTCCAAGGGTTTATATCTCGTCAAGTACGACACGCAGAAAAATAATTATTTTTTCCTAAATACTTTGTTGCACAGTACAATATGTGCATGCTGTGATGAACCACATCCGTCAATGTGTCACAACTCCCTTTACAGGGACGGTCGACTCCGTTTGCATTCGATTTCGAAACTGGAGATATAAAATGGTCCCCTGGAGATAGCGTCATTTTATATCTCCAGGGGACCACTGACCATGGTGTCGAAAACCAGACGCGAAATAGTGGCATACTTTCAAAGTTATTCGACGGAATATGTGACAAAAGCAGACGCCGGATGTTGAGAGTATGCCGGAACTCCCTCCCTGGAAAAATGAGAAACCCTCACCTCGTATGAGGGCGCAAGCGCAACGTTGAGAAAAGGAATGCCGCGGTTCGTCTGGATCACGAACTACTATATACCTTATAGTATGTATAGTACTATATAGTAGGTCGTGGTCTGGACTTTGCCTTTCCTCCTCTGAGCGCTGCCCTCTCACTCCTCCGCTTAGGGAGGAGTGACGTCACACCGCAGGAGCTTCTCTGACCGCGGGAGCAGCGCTGATCTTCAAAAGTTCGTTTATTTCATATCTAAGCACTTCACGGACGAAAAAAGTAGCCGGGTAGATTATCGGTCGATGCCGATCATAGTGGTATCTGTTTCGTAGATGGGTTTCCGCCGGATGCAACCGTCCTTCTGTTGGAGAGTGACACAATAGGAAAGAGGTACAAAACAATCAGTGACGGTTTCCCTACCCCCACTACACACTTCGAGTACAAAACCGCCCCTGCACCTTGTACTAATTCAACCAGGTACAACTTACAAGGAGGCGCAGGAAGAAAAAAAAGAGTGGTAACAGAGAGTAAGGAGCCATACCATAATGACTCACGCCGTCATTATTTTCGCTGCATGAAAAAACTGCGAAATACTCTCCTTTGCATCTACTTCTATGCATTTGTCAGCATGTTTGCATGAGAGTTGAGTACGAATCTCAGACTCATTCTCATTAGATTTGGCAGCACTTCCCATGCTCAATGTATAGGAAAAGCTATTGAGCTCAACTTCTACGCAAATGGGCACTGGCAGCGCGCTAGTCCTCCCTATGCATCGGCCCACTCCAGAGAAGGCAGTTGCCTGGACATGTGGGCATTCTCGTTGCCTGGTAAGTTTATTGTCCAATGAGAGCTCAGCACTTTTTTTGACAAATTATTAGGGTGTCCACCCCATCATTGAATGTCATGCGGATGCGTGTATTTTGCGTCTGTTTGTTCATTTCTTTAGTCAAGTTTGTCTTCAGAGAATTTTAAGATCTACACTATGTAGTAATTTATGCCTGGGCCTGATTAAAAGACTCCAATGCAAAAAAGAAAAAATAAGGTATAGTTAGCACTCTTGTTCTTAGTTTTCTGCATGTAAGTATACAGTACAAGCATGAAGAGGTGGACAAAGAGGGTCTGGCAAAGTAAAAAACATGGCAATTATTGAATGAGATCGAGAAAAAGACAGGCAAATTGAAAAATGTCATGTTTTGGCACTTTTTGCCTTTATAGGCAAATGCCTAAAGACCGGGCCCTAATTATCATGGACGTAAATATGAAAGTGCCCTTGGCCAAAACTGTCTGGTCCCTGGACTAACCCAGCACACCAACGCTCTGTCCTGTGGACACTTCCAACCTTTCTGGACAATGTAGGACTTTGGTCCTCACTGTGAGGTGACTGTGAGGCATTTCACCCCATTACCACCAGCAAAGGGGTAGGGTATCGCACCTGGCGATGAAACTCCCACATCATAATCACAAAGTGGTGGTTGTTTTTTGCCCTTGGACATGTCCTTTCTTAGGTTGTTCCACATCAAAGTGAATTATAAAAGGCTTTTAATTTAAATCACATTCACGTCAGCACAGCTTGCCAGTCTTTTTGAATGCCGCCCATATAGACCGTACCTCCGCCGGACTCAGTTCAGCACGGTTGAGCGCGTTTGTAACACCATCCACACACCTGTAGCCGCAAGTCCAGTTGAAGTCGTCGTCGATCATTTTGGGCCTTAGAGCTGCCAACCAGATCCCCATGGATACATCCTCTCCTTGGTACTGGTGAAGATGGTCTTTATTCTTTGCCAACCACAAAACTATCTCCCGGGAAAGCACGTAGCCGGATCCACAAGCAAAGGACGGATACACAGCAGACGTGTAGTCGTGATCGCCCCACTTGCCGTATCGAGCTACGGGCCAGTTTTCCCTGAAAGAGCTCCACCAGACTAGACCCTGTCCTCGAGGTACCATGTCTCGTACCTTCTCTAAATGAACGAGGCAGTCGTCGTCTGTTTTGAAAAAAAAGTCATAGTCGAGGGACTTCTGAAGCAGAACGTCAAAGAACGTCAACATCTTGGTGGCCAGGTTCCGATACACGTCCACCACCGGCACCAATATGATGTCACCGTACTTATGAGCTTCGCCCAGGAGCTGCGACTGTTCCTCGTTAACCATTGCATCCCATTGCATTTGGCGGCTCTCCGATTCCGAGACGTGTTCGGTCAATGAAGGAAGAAAGTCTGACACCACGAATCGTACACCGACACCAGATATTGCGCCTGGGTACCAGGTTACACTGTTGGCTTCTTCGTGGTCGATGTACAATCGCTCGAAACTGATTAGATGTGATCCGTTGTTCCATGGCAGTGCACTTGAACACGTTTCCGTAATAATTTCGCCGGTGAGACTGATGATACCCTCGAAATAACGCTTCAGTACAACCCTGTCGACAGTCCTGTATACATACCCGTCCTCTTCTCTGCCGTGCTCTGTACTGACAACAGTTTTCCGCATCACCTCCCGTGTATGGGCGTCGATAAGAGCCACTGTGACACCAGTACTGCCGATTAAAATATCAGATAACACGCCAAGACGCGATATTGAAATAGGATGGTGGGCTTCGAAACTGAAGCCTGTGTAAAGAATTCGTCCAGGACGAGAACAGTCTCTGCCTTTTGCACTCGTCGCGTAGAATTCGAGTTCATCGGTTATTTGCGTTAAGTTCGGCTGCCAGCGTTGGCAGACGTATGGGTCGATTCTGTCGTTTGGCGGTACGGTACAGGCATCCCGTCCAACGATGAAGTACGACTTGACCCGCGACGTCCTGCCAAGGTGTAGCCATGTCTCTCGAGCTGCGGCACGACGATCGAAGTGATGTCTCGCAGAGAGGACTCCGACCAACAAGATTGTCCTTCGAAAAAAGTATATAAGGAGTACTATTTGGACTGCGATTGCTACAATCGCGATAGTAACGTTGCGGCAGTTGAGTTTCGGCATCGCCCGGCGACGTGAAAAGCATGGCTATGCAAGTAGTGTAGCTACCATCTTACTCTTTAACTTGTGGATGCATTGGTTGTGGTGTTATTCTCACATTTCGTGTGTATTTTCATGCGTGTCCGAATTGAAACGATTCCAGATGATAAAATTCACCTACACCGAACTCTTCATTCGTCTGCCGCCAGAGCAGCCATTGTCGGAACGCAGACGACGACATTTCGAATTTTTAGCTCAGATCCATTGGTTGCAGTGATCTAAAGTGCAGGGCATGTGAAGCATTAAGTATTGAAATACTGAGGAAATACTACTTATGTACTAAATAAGATTTATATAGCTTTTCTATTTCGTAAATCACTGTTTCTGCGGTCCAGTCGAGCAAGATGGCTGCTCCGTGTGTCCGTTTCGTTATTGGCCTGCCAAGTAACGTTTTTCAGTTCTTTTTCCACTAAAAATTCGTGCGCTGATTGCCTAATTTGCCCAGAAAGTCAGACACATACATTCTACGACCTCACAGCTGTGTATCAGTAATGTGCGGTCAAAACCCCGACGTGTTCTCAGGCCCTGTATCTCGGTTTATCTCCTTTTATGAAACTAAAAATAAATCGTTCAAATAATTACTCTCTATATTAACCTTAAAAGAATTATAACCCTAGTTTCTGCGTCAATTGTCCTGACGATGACCCTCTTGACTAGCGGCTGTATACTTCGAACGACCTCTCAAAGGGCATCCGATTTAGCCTGTTTGTTTGGATGTGTCTGGCTCTTGAGAACTAATTAGTGTTCGTGTATTTCCCACCGGTGCAAAAAAAAAACAGTAAAAAACCTAAAGCGCGTTGGAACCGCAATAAATTGTAATGCGTGAAGCGTCAAAATAATCTCCTCGTTGCCATCGGATAAACCCGGGGCTGAAGCTTAAATAGTGTTTTCGCCCTGAGGATGTTTATGACGACTAAAGAAAAGAGGATCCCACACGGAATATGCATATAGCTTAATGGGACACTTGATTCATACGTTGTCTCTCACAAAATAAAGGTTCATTGATTGCAAAGGGTAACCAGTTTCTACGTTCTCAATAGCTATACCTTCTCTGTTCAGATCCAGGAAGAGCTGTCACTGCCGCCAGTATCATCACTGCCAAACGTCATGCCAGTCAAGATGCACCCCAGAGACCTCCAGTCGGTGGAACAGGAGCAAAGCTCGACACGCTCAAAAGGGGCACTGGGGGCAGATCCTCCTTCAATGGTGTTGTTGCAACTGTTTTTGGAGGCTCAGGATTCTTAGGAGGCTTTATTGCCAATAGATTAGGTGAGAACTACACGCCACACATAAGTCATACTGTTGTCTCTCTCTGTTTACTTAAATACGTCGAGAAACCATATGCAACTCACTGAATGTATGGATACATTTTATATGTTTTAGTCCATGGATTTGACATGCAAAGTCCCACATTCCTCATTTGAATGTTTTTTTTAACTGTTGGGTTTTTAAAACTGCAATTTTTGCAAGGCACCATAGACAGTGGTGCCGAACAGTGCTGAGAGGAGTAGGGAAACAAAACGGAAGTGACGTTTTATCTATGCATGCCTGCCCAGAGGTCACAACAGTGAAGGCCATTCTCCGTTGGCCAGATCCCTCTTTACAACTGCCTACATCGTCATGGTAACGGAGAAGTACGCACTTCCTTTCTCCAGGGTGAAACGTCACTCCAAAAATGGGCAAGGAGGTGAAGAGTTGAGAGCAACGGAGGAGCTCGTCCTGCAATTGCTTTGTAATGCAGGATCGCAGAAACGTTGCAATTTGATGTGCATGCTTAGCGCACGTACATCAATGTTTACGACATTATTTCTTCAAAAGTTTGGAAATGGTTTCACAGGCCCTTTAAGTACAGAGATTATGTCAATAAATTCATAAACATCCTGCATTCCAGTCGGATGGCTTTAGTGCAGCATGTTCTATTGCCCTGAAAATCCTTTAAAATACCGTATTCTGTTCTTTTCTGCAGGTAAGATTGGCACGCAACTTATACTGCCATACAGAGGTGAGCTTTACAGCATCGAGCGACTCAAGATCTGCGGCGACCTTGGACAAGTTCTATTTCATGCAAGTATTATTTTTTTGTCCTGGGAGACCCGTGCATAGCTAGTTGAGTTCTAGGTTGAGCTCTAGCATTTCTTGCTGCCCTCGACCATCGTTGGCTGTGTCCTGTGCTAACATTGATCTACATTACATAGTTCTTTGACCTAAGAGATGAAATTTCCCTGGCGAAAGCCATGAAGTACTCCAACGTGGTCATCAATCTCATTGGCAAGGAGATCCAGACAAGGTATGCACTTGGCGAATGTATTTATTTCTAAAGGAGCACGGAAGTCACCTCGAACATATATATTTTTGCCGCGTGATCCGAGCATACTGCCTCCGGGAAAGAAAATATGCAAAATATGTAACCAACATATGTCGGTGACGATCTATCCCATGTCCTTCCAGGGCTCCTCCTGGCATGTTGAGGCATCAGATCATTGAGCACTTTTATTGGCTTACGAGAATTGTCTTGCTAGCAAGGCAACTGGTCGACTTGTGTGTGTTAGATACAGAGAGAAAAGAAGGGGGGACTGGTGTACCGAAGAGGGGAGCAAAGGGATGAGGGGTGACGTTTTGAGCGAAGGCTCTTCTTCAGACTAGTAGGAAGGAATGAGGGGGATATCGGGAAACATGTTGTATATATCGCCCAGCCCGCTAGGGGGCTAACACGAGAAACGTGTCACAGGGCGGTATGTTACAACACGTGCCGACAAACTAGAATCCTAAAATGAGTCTTTCACTTAGGCCTCCGGGATGAGTCGAGTTGAGTCTCTGTGTACGTGTGCCTGGCAGCCCCTTTGGTTTTTTGTGTTAGATACAGGTCGGGTGACACTAAATACGTACAACTGCAAAAACAAACAAAAAAAGAAGAAACGAGACATGTGCATCACTATTGGGCAAAAGACAAGACAGACTGTCAGCTGAAGGAAGGAGCATTTCTGACGTTGCAAAATTGAACGCTCTTCTATGCACCAAGATTGCATGATGCACTCTCACTTTTTTTTGTTGTTGTTGTGAACATGTGTCCCAGGAACAATGGCAATTTGAGCAAGTTGATGATGCATAATTGATAACAACCGAAGCGTTCATAATTTCATTGTTTCTTGGGCGTTGGGGGTTTACGTGTTTGTGACGTCTATATTTCTAGCTTGCCTCGGCTAATTCTCGCTGTTTTTATGAGATATTGGATGTTTTTATGGAAGAACATGAGCATAGTTAACCTCTGCCGTGCATTTGAGGTCTTTAATCACACACGGTAGAATCCCTTCCGAGCAAACTTTACAGGCTGGTTTATGCCACTCCATGATGACGCTGTTAGTGAATTATGTCGACCAGCTTAGCAAGAGTGGCTAGAGCTGTAGTATCTGTAGCAGAAGAGTTCCAAACAACCTGCAACTCCCACGTTTTGCACATTGCATGGCGTTTTTGTAAATCCATCATTGCAGTGATAAAACGTTTCTACCAAATATTGCTTCTTAAAAGTTTGATCTTCATGTTGTGATCATGATGTATCTCCATGTTCATGTTGCAGCCGTGTTTCCTAGTCTGACATTGTGAATAATTAGAGCCTGAAGTTTTAGGGTTTTACCCGATTCTTCCCCGAATTGAAGGTCCCCCCTTTAGGGTAAAACTCGATTTTTACCCGGCAAATTCCCCTCACTGGGACTATCCTTGACTTTGCTGACCAAGAGCGAGGAGAGGCTCCGCCCCCAAATGGTGCGCCAATAGGAGGACTCAAGAAGCAGAGCGCTGCGGCCTCTGCTCTTGCCTAATAGATGGCGCATCGGTAGCGGTGGGCTCGGGATATGTGAGCCGCTGTCGTCTGCTTCTTCCGGTAGAACTACGACCTTGAAGCCTCTGCTCTCGCGTAAGAGATGTCGCAACATTGGCGCTCGGTAAGGGCACGTGTGGTCACCATAACTTTGAGCCTCGACCTTGAGACTGGCCGGTAACCTAAATTCTGATGACGCGGCGATAGCAAACCATAGTGCGTAGTTTTGACGATTATGGTTCATGGATATGTCATTACATTACCAAATTTGTGGCCAGTTCGACGTTTCGCTCCGCTCTTTTGCGTAAACATTGTCTCAGCTCATGAAAAATGAAAGAAATTTTTGTTCTACTCCTCGCACTGAAATAAATCATTTAAAATAATTGAACGTCTGTATGCAATAAGGGGATAAGTCAAAAAATCCCAAAATGAGAAAAGGGGCCTGATATGATTGTCCGTCCCATTGACACACATGCATTTCCCGTTTTTTTACCATGCTGTAGCGGGCCAACAAATCGCAATAAGGTCCTAAGTTTTCATTGGCAGGTGCATACTGGTATGTAGATGTGATTGCAACAAAAATAGTAAAAAGAGATCTCTTACGCGAGAGCAGAGGCTTCAAGGTCGTAGCTCTACCGGAAGGAGCAGACGACAGCGGCTCACATATCGCGAGCCGAGCGCTACCGATGCGCCATCTATTAGGCAAGAGCAGAGGCCGCAGCGCTCCACCTCCCGAGTCCTCCTATTGGCGCGCAATTTGGGGGCGGAGCCTCCCTTGCTGTTGGTCAGCAAAGTCAAGGATAGTCTTCGCATGAATTTAGTACACATGTTTGTTTACCAGATTTTTACCCCCCGAATTTAGAAAAAAAAAAAATTCCCGAAAACTTCAGGATCTATGAATAATGTGTGCAGGAACTTTCCCTTTGACGAAGTCCACGTGAAAGGAGCCCAGCGAATCGCCCGCATTGCCCGTGAGAGTGGGGTGCAGAAACTGATCCACTTCTCTGCACTTAATGTTGCCGAGAACCCAAAATCTGTCATTAAGCCTGGTGGTTCCAAGTTCTTGGCATCAAAGGTAAACTCTATCAAAATCGACAGTGTGTGTGATAATTCCTTTATACTCCAGTGAAACTCGTTTTTACCCTTTTCCCAATTCTAATTCTTAAATATGCGAAAAAATTCTTAAAAATAATTCTAATGACACTAAGTACCTCGTACTCAGCGCTCAGCGTACCATCTCATGTGTTCCTCTTTTTCCCTTTTCTTTTCTTCTGCATTTGAAAATCTGCTCTTTTATACAGAATCACCAGATTTTACAGTGTTTCTAATATAAAGCCAGATTTTTGTTACCAAATCAAACCCAATAATATGAGCGTCTGTAAATTTCAAAGCATTAAGCAAGATTGTAACCCCGATTGTAATATCTGCAAGCGCTGTCAGCTTCATTTGGCGGGTACTGAAACTAGAAGTAAACCAAACCACTTTGAACCAAAATTTTGCAGGAACTGTAATACTAAAAAGCAAGGTCACATGAAACGGCAGCAATAATTGTTTTACTGTCAGACCTTTTTTGTGGGTGACAAGCTGCCTAATGCCAAGTGTAGTTCTCAGTTACATAAAGTGAAGTGCCTGGTCTTCCTTGGGGCTTTAATGTAAGTTTTCGACGTTTCAGTGGCTTGGCGAGCAAGTAGTCCGCGAAGAATTTCCCGATGCCATTATCTTCAGGCCCTCCGACATGTATGAGCACACCGACAGATTTCTCACTTATTACGCGAGTCCATGTAAGATTCACATAAACTTGATCGTTGCAATCCTCGGTCTTATCTTGTGGCCGTTCCCAACAGTCCGGCGGAACTGGAACTGGATTCCACTGTGGAAGAGGGGGAAAGGAGTCTACAAGCAGCCGGTGTTTGTCTCTGACGTTGCGCAGGGCGTCGTGAACGCCATCTTTGAGGAAAACAACGCGGGCGCAACCTACCAGGCTGTTGGGTAAGCTCTGCTGTGCAACGTGTACAGTGCACTTTGAAGTCGCGGGATGGACATGCAGGCCTCGTCGTTACGAGCTCGGCGAACTCGTGGACTACATGTTCAGGATCATGAGACGGGAACCCAAGGATGGCTACTTGCGTTATGACATGCGCTTCGACCCATTCTTCCTGTGAGTGCTCAGACTACTAATTAACGGAGCTGTTATGCAAGTTGAAACGTATTAACGTGTACTTTCTTACTTTCCCTCAGGGCTAGAGTTCAAATAAATGAGACGTATTCAAAGTACCCCCTGCTTTCGTGGGAGCGATTAGAAAGGGTGAGGTGTAGTTTCTTGTACTTTTTTTTTTTTTTTCTGGGTTGATTATACCGACCATGTCATAGGTACCTCTTCACAGTGCCGCATTTAGAAGCTAGTGGTGGCGCCACTTATCGGCCAGGCTGTTGCTTACTCAGTTTCTGCAGTACTTTGTAGTTCCGCTTACCTTAGTATTTTTGCGCAAGCGGTAGATGCCCCACGGGAGATGCTTCTTTCTAAAGTTACCATCAGCATTCTACGTGTTTTCATTGGAGCTGTTGCTGTCGTCTGCTACGGTAGCCGTACGTCTGCCCGCTTCTGCTCCTTCAAATTTCCATTGCCCAATGGTGATGTAGATGGCGCGGGCTAAAGTCCCTGGATCGGGAAGAGTAGCGACATCTTTTCCCTTTCCCGTCACGACCTCGGACCTTTAATGGCGGCCACAGCGTAGGTTTGCGTGGTATGACTGCCATGAAAGGTCCAAGGTCAAGGCGTCAAGATCAAGGGATGGCGGTACTCTTCCCAATTCAGGGACTTTAGCGCTGGCCGACGAGTAGCGCCCTTAGCGGGGTTGTGCGGACGGGCTCCTCATAGGGTTTGCCGATTATGACATGGTCGTTATAATCTAGTGGGTCGTCGCTAGGACGTAAACGTGATTATATTGTTTCCACCAATCAGGAACACACGTCCGACGAAGTGGTATACGAGTTTCCTACGCTAGAGGACCTGTCCGTGCCCCTGACACTCGTCGAAGATCGCTTTCCATACGAGCTCAAGTACTGGCGTGACCAGGCGTATTATGATCCCGATATTGCCCAGTTTGAGCGTGTGAAGCCACCGCCAGTTGTCATGGACTAGGTTCCATTAGCATGGGATGGAGTTTAAAGTAGGTAAGGAGAATACATGATTCCACATGTATCATTGTTCCTTTGTACTAGTCTGAGTGTGACCTTACAGGTTTTTACTCAAATACCAACCACTCAAATGAAAGCTGAAAATGTGATTTGGTGCAAAGCGCGACTATAGGAAGATACAAAAACGTCGCACAAAATGCGTGTTGATGCAACGTTCTTATAAAGTGCATCACTTTGGAGTGGTGTTCTGCTGCTTGTTCAATGACTGATGTTTCTAATGACTGGCGGACTGTCTGTTTCAGGCACTGTATTCTGGTGCAGGAAAATACATTTTGAAGGGCGTTGTCTTCTTAAGCATGTAGATAGATAAAACCGAGGTCGAGCTTCTGGAGAGGTGTATGGTTACAGAAGGATACATGTCTCGTTGCAAGTTCTGCTCATGTAAATAAACTGAGTTTACGTGCTTACACATGACGATATACATGTGTCAAAAGTAAAAACAGTTTTCAAATACTGTGCAGTTCATTATGCTTAGCTTTTACTGAAAATATATACAGCAGCCGTATCAACGTAGGGTTAAATTACATCAATTCAACAATGTTCTTATGCTTGTACAAATATGAGCGTTCACAGTCTCATTTTATGGCAGTGCTAAGGATAGCATATTTACTGGATCACCAGGTGCTCTGCTTTGAAATCATGACTGTCTCAAAAATCATTCAGCCAAGCCACAAATGACTGACATCTGATCAATGTCTGCCCAACATCTGACAATTACAGTGTCTTGCAAGTTCATATCGATGTAGTGTGTCATGAAAACAAGAGGACAGCTTTGTATTTGAGTAAATTGAGAGTAAAACCAAATTGAGAGGAGCTAAGCCTCTTTGCTTCCCAAATTTCAAATATAAGAAAGAATAATTGCATTCCGTGAAGGCACTGCCCGAAATATTTAAGGAGTCGCTCATCCTAGTCTACAACCTTTTCTTCATATGCGAACGTTTTGTCTCGTATAGATCTTTGATGTATTCGTAGTCCTCAACATCAATGTTGTAACGAACAAAGGTGTAAATGGCCATGAATGCTGCCAGCAGAAATCTGTCGATGCGCATGACAGGGTGGACGAAAAGCAGAAGGCACATGACGATAAAGCTGGGATGCCGCATGTGGCTGTAGTAGCGGTTCAACGAGCGGGCCTTCAGGTTTCGAGGCTGGTAGAAGGATGCCATCGAGTAATACACCTAGAAAGAGAGCAAAAAATACTTTTCTCTGCATGAAAACCAAGCAAAGATACTTTATGACAAACATGAATAAAGCACATTCTAAGAGGACAGTCTGGAACAGGATTGGGGACTGTTCTGACACGTGATGAAAAGCAATGCGAATGTTTCGTCTCTAATTGGTTATTTGTCTGCTTCAATGTGGCAGTGTCATACAGCAGAGGCGTTCAAACTGCCATTAGGGTATGCCAAAACAGTACTAACCCCTTTCCCAGCACAAACTGATCAGCACAAAAATAATTACGCATGCACCGGAATCAAAGATGCGTGACAAACTCAACATTTGATGTGGAGGGTACCGTTTCCTTGAGCTTGAGGAGGTGGTAGGGACAGAGACATAAAGCACAAGTAGCAGGACTAGATAATATCAGTCGCGTTGTATTGCCCGCGGCTTATCTGCCCGAAAATTTTCACAACTTTCCTAAAAACGGGTCCTGTGGCTTATATGCGTGAAATTATGGTAACAAGTTTTGGACTTGTTCCACAGAGGGGAAGGAAAAACGTGTTCCACCTTCCCACAGAGCTAAAAGTTTGGTTACACAAAGTGGCAAATATCAGAAGAATATTTTTCTGAGCTCTGTACTTTCTTGGACAGCTTTTGTTTGTTCCTGCCACGTACGTTGTTCAGTGCTTCTAATACACTCACAGGTGAAATATGTGTGCTCGAGAGGTCACGTTGCACAGCCATGGCAGACATACCTGCTTTACGCCCAAAAGTTCTCCTATATCCATGAGTAAACAGCCAGTATAGATGATCAGCCAGCCTACAACGTGTACAGCAGTGAAACACCACCATAACAGTGGGTTCTCTGAAGTGTCGACTTCCCACAGGACAAACTGGTTGCTCCGACTCCAGAATGTCATGAGAACCTGAAGGTGAAAGGTTTGCTTTATTCTTTGGGTACTTTGGGTACAACAAGAATCGGCTTGTATTGTACGAAAAAAAAAAAAAAATGTAATAGCGTCCAGCAATGAACAGATGACAGGGTACCACAAAAAAACGTTTTTATTTTTCGTGAAACTTTTAAAGCGTTAAGTGTGTAATGCATTGTTTCTGCATATAATACGTGGGTTCACATGGTAAGGTATGTCGTCAAAGGTACCTCTATGGATTAATGTGTGCATTCAACCGAGGGTTTAGACATGGGGAGGGTGCATAACTTATCTAAACTTATTTAAATAAGTATATCTGACTGATGAAGGCGAATGTGGGCATATTTTCTATGTGGACTACCCCTCCCTGCGAATACTTTTTGTAACTATCTCTTTTAGAAACAGGAAATGATAAATCTCACCTTGAGACAGACGCATGTGGCGATAATATACGCGGATCGTGTGAGCACCCCGAAGCACTTTTCCAACCTTTCCGTGGCTTTGCTGTTGCACATGACAGAATGCTGAAGGCAGAATTGTGCCACCAAGACACAGTTCCACCAAAGTGGTTGTGTCTGTGATCCTGCGGGGAAGAAGAAGAACCACTAAAAAAAACTTGTATTGGCACTCCGTTGACCAAAGCTACTAAACTGACATCCAAATTATTATGTTCTGGATCTACGTAAATCGCTACGGTCTTGAGATTCTCTCTACCTGATTTGTTCTCGAACTTGAAGTGGAGGTGATCATGGTTCGAAACAAAGCTTGCGAGATGAGAGACAGTACAAAATGTGAGGACGCAAGCGGATAAGGAGATTGAAAAGTCCCACAAACTCACGATCCATGATTTAAAACGGATCATCGTTTCCTACCCGCAATCGCAGCCGCCTGCTGGCGCCACTGGAAATCTACCTTGCCACTGGCGCCGCCATTGAGAATAAAATGCGGAACAGTGGCGAAGAAAAGTCGGTGGGAAGGCAAATCAGCTGTCGCACTTGATCTAGAGATGGTTCCAAAACTAAGCTACATATGCGTGGCGTGGCCTTGGCAACCATGCCACGATCGCCGACTACCAATGCCTACCGGGGAAAAAGTGATGTCACAATAATATACGCCTTCGCATTTTTTTCGCGTGGGTGCCGTTCATTCCTCGAAGACGCAGAGACGACGGCGAGAGACATACCTCGAAGACGGCTCTGCGAAGGCGGGGGTGGGTCGTATATACAGGGTTATTCTAGCAAACGTTACACATTTCGATCGCACTATAAAAATAGAAGACTAGGTTTGGCCCATCCCAAACTTTGCAGACTGATAGCCAGTACGTTATCTGAAGTTTCATTCGAATTTTTTGTAAGCGCTATGGTTATGTAGAAAGAAAATTAAAAATGAAGCAAAATCTCGCGCCATGCATTTTCAATTGCCTATCCCGCACAAACACCGCCATTTTTTCTTGTGTCTGCTTCACATTCACTACATTCACATCACTTCAGACAGCTATGTGATGTGACATGCCGATTCTGACGTGACTCTTGTTCTGTATGCTGGTGCTACCTGTGTGTGGTGAAATGAAAATGGAGCGCACACAGCAGAAAATGGCGGCTTTTGGGTGAGATAGGCCATAGAAAATGCATAGAGTGAAATTTTGCATGATTTTTAATTTTTCTCCTACAGGAGCGTAACGCTCATAACAAAATTCCAACAAAACTTCAGACAAATGGCTACCAGTCTGCAAAGTTTGATGTTGGATAAATCCCGTCTTCTATTTTTACGATGCGATCAAAATGTGCAACGTTTGCTAGACCAACCCTGTAGGATGTCAATTCACCTTCACTGCATTGGTTCAAGTGATCTTATGCAGTGCACACGGCATGCTGTCAGATGCTGTCCTGGTACGCAGTGATTTATACAGACCCTCATGAAATCTAGAAGGCACCCCCTAATTTTTTTTAGATTACGCAATAGTTCGTAAACGACCATAAAAATATGTGGGAGTAGTCGGCATGTTGTGATCCCCCCCATCCCCCCCTGGACGAAATTCTGGGTAAACTACTACTAGAGCGGATCCCCTCTTCAGGAAAATCTCGGATCTACGCCTGGTCATGAATAATAAACCACAATGGTCATGAGTAATGCCACAGTACTTGGCTTGTGGGTTAATTTTGCAGCAGAGGGTTCTCTAACCTGCAGTAAAATTTCATCACATGGTATTGAATGTTACTTGCCGGAGGCTAAGCATCTAATATCCAACCACTGAAGCCGGGATCCAGTGGATCAGCCAAGGATGATCTCATGCCCCCACATCCCCAAAATACCTGTCAGAAAAGCTGAACATGTAAAAAAAAAAAAAAAAGCAAGCAGATTATGGGTGTCACCATGGGTGGTGTTCTGTTCTATTTGGATGGGTGCGCACTGAGCTTTTGGCGAACGCAGACTAAATTCACAATTGTTGCGGCCTCAGTACAGTATGCTTCATTCAGTTAGCTGAATGCATTCACATTATTCATAATAAGTAAGTTTTATTGGTATCACCACTTACCATGATTTACAACAATGCCACACATCCAACCCTTTTTTTTAGCTTCTGCTGAGTAATCACTAGAGCGCGGATTTTCATGCAAAGTATTTTTTCTCTCAATATGGTCTTGTATCTGGACGTTGAAAAAACACTTTTGGTCTTGGTTTTGGACCGATCAGGAGGGCGCCATGGTGCATATACAGTCATGTCTCGCTTATCCGGAGTTCAGATATCCGGAAATCTCGTTATCTGGACTACATTACCGGGAACGAACCTGCTACCATTGGATTTTGTCTCGGTTATCCGGAATTCATTATCCGTATCCAGACAGCAAGTACGGGGAACAATCTTCCAGGACCCATGTTATTCTGATTCGCTTATCCGGAAAAGTGTCAACGTCCTCTGTCCCTGGTATGTGCTGTGTTCGAATTATTCCGGAAAAGGGTCACATCTCACGGGGCCATTCTGTAGTGTTTGACCTTCTTTTCTTCTGAGGTCACTCCTTTTTGGTGTGTGCGGGCACACGGAGATAGTAGACGATAAGCGAAAGAGGTGCACTGCACCCGCGGAGCGCAAGAAATCCACACGTCAATGTGAACGTCAAAGTCCAGGCCGTCTGAAAGCATCGCCTGTGTTTTTGCCTCTGCCAAGGGCATTTGCAAGAAGACAAAAACATACGCGCAGGACCAACTTTCTCAGACATCGCCCTTTATTGAACAGCAGGGTGACGCAGCTGGCGCCGCGGCTGTGACGAAAATACTGTCACACGCGCGTGCCTGCTAATTTCAAGAAGCTCACTACGCACACATTTTTCAAGTAGCGATCTTTTCCTTGTTTTCTTTTCTGGAGCTATAAAGAGCTGTCCCAAATTTTTCGGGTTTCCCCGGAAGTATGCTTGGTCCGGTTATCCGGATGAAAAGGGACTACTCCCGAGCTGTCCGGATGATCGAAACATGACTGTAAATGGTAAATGCATGTTTTGCACATCTTGTCATATTTTGCAATATTTTCAGGTGCGAGAGCTGACTTCTTCTTTGTTTTGCTGGTTTCGGTTGGGCCGTCTTTCGCGAAAATTCTGGTCGGAATCAAATATTTTCCATGTTTCGGTGAGGTGAAGTGCGGTGTTCAGCCTGTACGCTGGCGGGTCCATTTTCCGCTGCGTCCATGGCCGATGGGCCGTACTTCACCTTTGCCAGATTGCAGTTCCGAAAATGGGCAGCGTTTGCATTTTAATCAGCATGATGCAGTGCTGAACTTAAAGCCATGATGGAACAAGCCTGAGCATGGGCAACACGAAAAACACGAACACCAGCTAGCCTGCATTTATGCTATTTTATTAATCATGATTGCGAAGCCTTCAGCTCCATGATTTATATCTGTGGCGCAAGTATTTTTTATTGGGTGCTGCAGAACGAAGGCGGCTCTATTTTACTGTATTATCCCTAATAAAATACTCACTTTTTTAAATAGGCATTTGGTGCATTGCTTTTGTGCCAAGAACAATGAAAAACACAGCATATATTGAGGATCTTCACTACATGTTTAGAAGATTTTCAGTGCATAGTTGCATGCATATTTTTTTAAAAATTATATAATACTGTCAGCCCTTGACAGGCCGAAGCACGGTGGTAGAAGATAAGAAAAAAATAACAGCACCAGTTATAAGAACAGAGGACAAAATCCAAAAGTTTGCTTCTATCTAATCTAATCATACTAATCACATATATCTGGATCCACTGCATGAACTACAGCATATATCGGGAGCTTTTACTGCATGTTTATCCGCGCTCCAGTCATTACACTAGCTGATACGCACACATACAGTCCATGCTTCACAGACACTGTAATAATGAGGGACAGTGGTGTACTTTATTACTTTATATAGCAACCAAAAGTACATAATTGACACAATGGCAAACTAGTTGCACACCCACATGGCAGTTCGTTGTCTTGTCGAAAAAATATTTGCCATCTGTTTCGTGTCCACCATGTGCATGCTTAACTCCTGGCAACATGGATGATACACGCTTTTCTATCCTTTCGCAGGAACGCTACGAGGGCAACTTTGACGGTACATTCGGCTGGGAGTTCTTGTTAGGTTCACATTCATGAGGCTATCCACTAAAATTCACACCAAAATGTTTCGCTGTATGACCACATCATAGTTTTAAGAACTGCCAACATCTTACAACAGAAATGCATGTGACACCCAAGGACGGAACTCTAACTTTGATGTACGTTCATTTTTTGCTGCTCCAACTATTGTTGACAGAAAATGTAGGCAAACCCTGCACAGCAGGGGGGGGGGGGGGGATACCGTTTGTGCACAATGTTTTCTCTAACAGTATTTTGGTTACCTGCAGTGAACTAACAGCAGGCTTTTCTGACATGCAGTGCGTCAGTTTTCTCTAAAGATTGTCGGGACAGTTAAAGATCCTCGCGTTCTAAGCGACATTCTTTCCAGGATATAGGCCCATTTCTAAAACTCGAATAATAACTCGTCATTTTGACAAGGCGTGCCGTGGGTTGGCAATGAACAAGAACTTTGCGTGACCTTGTAGAGCTCCAGCTAAAACGTGTGGGTGCTAATTTCTTCCTGCAGGAAAGGTTGAAAAGTTTGTATCACATTGGCCACAAAGAATGCGGTACACATATACATTGTACTTCCGCAAGCTCTCAAAGTGGAGCCATTAAAGTTTTATGTATTTACAAGCAAAAACAAGCAAAATGCTGCCAGGCTTGACAGGAGACAAATCATTAGAATGGTTCGTCTTACTTACAGCTCTCAAAGAAAGTGAAAAATTAAGATATGCATGTTAGTGAGCAAGGTGTAGCATACATTAATGCCAATGCTCCAAATATTTGCTACAGTGTTTACCCTAATGCTGTACACAGTCTGGAAGACAAGGGGTTTGCATGAAAGTGTTAGCAGCATAGTGTGTTTCATTGCATTTCATTGCAGGCTGGCAGAAACAGGAAAGCATTTATAGTCATTTGCAGGTCTAGTGTAACTGATTTTCAGGGTTTTTTTTTATGGCAGCTGGGGAGATATGGAGCCCTAATAGAGGCAAATTTGTTTTGTCTCACTAATGTACTGGAGCAGGTATGTCAGGGTACATTCCACTTTAGGAATTTGAATACTGAAGCATTACCTGAAGCAGCCCATAAGAACGGGAAGTACCTTAGCACTTCAAGTGTCGTTGCACACAAGATCAGCGTACTCTACCCATCAATGTTAAAAGTCAAGAAATTTAATTTTTATAAAAATAGACCCCTTTCCCAGCAATGTAATTGATCATGTAACATTATGCCTCATTGTTAACTAAAACTAAACTAGACTAACTTAACGCTAACTGAAAACTAACAAAAGATGCATTAAAACTGCTGCCACAGAACAGTTAACAGAACACAATATTATCAATCATGCAATAATTTCTTCCAAGGATTTGCAACATCCGAATGCGGGACCCTGTAAAACAGAGCTAAAAGGTGTCTCCGTAATTTTGTGCTGCCTCAGCCTCAGTTAAAAGTGACATACTAGTCGTTCCTCAGAGCATATTGTTCATAACCACCTCGTAACTAAAAAAAAAAAAAAGTGTCACCCAGCAGCTGTGCAACTGGCGTGGGATCTTAATTGCGATCATCAGAAGTATACCATAGTAGCCAAATTTTTAGCCATTATGCTTTCTTATTCTACAACAATGAATGCATATTCTGGAAAAATCTTTCACGATGTTGTTTGTTGCGTTCCTTTTTTACATGGCACACCATACTGGTTTCTTTCCTCCGACCAACTTGCAAGTGACTATTGATGGACAATTCTTAAATGCTTCTCTAGCGGACTACACAGAGCCTGTTTCTCCAGCACATAAAAGCACAATGTTCCAAGGAAAGAATATGTGAACTCTTTCACGCCCAGGAAAATATTACAATAAGCCTGATGGGATAACTTTTTTGAAGGGAGAGGTCTGTGTGTTGTCAAGTAGGCGATACATTCTTAGCAAAGGTTTTAATGACGTCACGCTTCGGGGAAACAGTGATGTATGGGTAAACAGATGAAACAAAAGAGCTACACAGTCTGCTTTACGCTGGGTCCACGTCCATGTCGGCACCTGGAAGGACATCATCAGGTTAGTCTTTCTGCTAGCTTCCTAAAGTAAAAAAAGTTATAAGAAAAGAAAGAAAAAGTATGGCAGGTGCAACACGAAGTAGACTTAACAAGGCCTGGGTGCTGGTAGACGTTCACATATTGTTAAAAGTTTTGCTAGTCACTACCATGCCTTTACTGACAGCTGCTGTGGAATTGAGGCAGGCAACCATAGTCATAGACATTTCTTGTCTAGTATCATTAGCACCTGAAGTTGCCCTCACTGAGACATCTGTCGGAACGCATGCTAACTTGTTTGGCAGCAAACCCAGTTACGTTCAAACCAGTTCAGTTAATTTGAGTAACTGAGCCCGATTTCTCCCCGAATTTAGCGTACTGGAAGTTTTTCCACCCGAATTTGCACAAATTTAGAGCACGTTTATTTATCCGATTTCTACTCCCCGAATTTAGAAAAAAATATTTCCCGAAAACATCAGGCTCTAAGTATAGTTCACTGTGACGGGCTGAAGCAGAGGACCCTGGGACTTTTGTGTCCATGTTGCAAAGGAGAGTTATGTATTATCCAGGCCTCATTTAGTTCATTTGCTGTTGGGAATTGCATTGCTTGAACTTGCGTCTCTATCGGTAAGCACCAATAAGAAAGACCGTATTATTCTTACTCATTTCATTGAACATGAACTCTTGCTGGTACTCTTTGAGGAACTGCGACGACCGTGACTCGTCAAGGAACAACTGGTATACTCGCTTGACGTCTTGTATAGACACCTCGGTTCCCTGGAGTAAAAATGGGCGTTAATACAAATAATGTTTCCTCACAAGCGAGGTGCTTGTACGAGGCTCTCCGCACAGTTGTTATGGAGGTATGTAACTGAGTAAAACAATAGCATGGCGAGAAGGTGACATGTGATGTAGTACCTTCCTCTTCTTGCATACGAGATGTGCGGCAGTGATGAGTTGAATAGCGTAGCGGAGTGTCGTCTCCATGCCAATCCTCGTCAGCACTGTGAGGGCATCGTCGCTCATTTCTACGTCTTCTTCTTCACACCTGAAATGTTAATTCAAATTAATTTGCAACAAAACCACTCTGCTGACCCGCAAAGGGAATGGAATGGAATACTAGGGACAGTTTAAAAAGTTACAAAGTTGATCACGTAAGAAAACGTGCAAAAGCATAGTGGACTTCTTCGTCAACGTCAGCAGAAACAACACAAAGTACGAAGGAACATGCCCATGCAGCCTCCCACGTTGCAAGACATGCAGACACGTTCAACACGCTGAAAGCATTGCCAGCAATTACACCCATTTCATTAACCACGCATTCACATTCTCCAGCTCAGCGCAATGCAATGCATTGGTGAAACCGTATGACAAATAAACAACTGCCTTTCTGGACAAAGAGCTGACTCCTCCAACAAACTGCCCAAAGCAGTTGAACATTTTAACATCCGTGGACACAATTTTGACAACGTTCAACAACACATACTGGAAACCGGATTCAGATTTACACATGCCAGAACTTTCTTCATCTATTGCATGATACGATTATGAATAAGTACACTTAAAAAAAAGAGACTTGCATGCTTCAGAAACCTCTCCACATAACTACTAACTTCCTTATCTTTCTAAACAGTTTTGTTGCAAGGATTGCATTCATTCACATGACCCACTTCCTCACCCCAACAAAGTGCCTTAAGGATGCAGGTTGTTCACCTCAGTTCTAAAAGACTAGTACGATTCTCCCTCTCTACACATGCTGTTCAGCTGTATAATACACATGAACCCTTTAATGTGTCATCCCTAACCCTTTAAATACCATGCCAATGATGAGGACAGTGCCAAGAAGAAGAACAGTCTCTATTCTAAATATCAGCAGCTCTCGTCCTGATGCTCTTCCCTACACATTTTCTTTATGGTTCGCTGGACTCTCTACCTTTCTTCATTCATGACTGTTTTGTGTGTGACTGGTTTTGCACATCACTTAGGATACTATGCAAGTGAATCCTGCATTCACAGCAACCTTCACAGCAATAATCCTATACAATGCTGAGAACCTGGGTGCAATCTCATAATGCAATGCTCACTGCACTCTTGCAAATGTTGTGAAACCCCAATGACAAGCAACATTTAAGGCCATTCATATCCAGTACCTGATTTTGAGAATTTGCTTGATTTCCCTCTCTTCGTAAGGCTGGGTGCTGATGATGACGAGACGGTCGAGCAGGTCGATGGGAATGCCGTGAGGGCTGCGGTAGTTTGTGCCGCGGATGCGAGTGAGGCCCCGGTTGGTCGCCATGACGAGAACGGGTGCGAGGTCGCTCTCCATGGCACGATTGAGGAAGGAAAAACACTCGATGTCCAGCATGTGGACCTCGTCGACAAAGAGAACACCCGGCACAATGTCCGCCTTCCCTTCTTCTCTCCACTCGGCCACTTTGGCATTGATCTGTTCACGGACTTCTGCCTTGATTTCACCAGTATCACCTGTTGAGAGGGGCTTATCAATAACACAGACATTTCAGAAGTTTATATCACGTGGCGGAGACAACATAAGACACACTCGTTCTGTTTGACAATGTGCAGCCATCTATTGCCTTCCCTGTAATCCATAACTTGGCTGTATTGTATCATAGTATCTTACCTTTCCAGATAGAAATGAAGAAATCACAGATGATATACCAGAGCACAGGGTGCCCGAAAGCAAAGCATCCTATGTGTAAATTAGTGTAGGCAGGTAGCTTGGGAGTTAAAGGTTCCATCCGTTCCAGTCAATTTCGAAACTATGGTCATTTTATGTCATTGGTATGGTATGTCATTTTATTCCTACTGTTTTCCCTGCCGAAATTCAGTATGCTTACAGCAAAGTCTCTCAATACATTGTATTTCTTCATCTGTTCGAGCGAGCTCTTTTTCCTTGTTTTTGGCAGTCTGTCGACGGCTGTTCGATTTAATGATCAGGGTTACATCGCCGGCTGCTTCTGCCTTCTCCGCATAGCGATCCGCAGCTTCCATCAACGACTCAACTGCAATTTCGAACTTTCGCCTTTTTTGCTTTCATCTCATCAAGTACTGTGTTGTTGGCTCGCTTCCTGTCATTTTCTGCCTTTACTTCCTGCTCTGCTTTGAGGCTGTCTAGATGCTCAGCGTATCGCTGCCTGGCACCTGTGACCGCAGCTCTCAGGCCTCTCGTAATTGGAATATTCAAAATTCTGCCATGGCACCTAACAGTGTCGCAGATGATCATCTGTGAAACGTACGAGAGGTCCTTTAGGTTTTCTACAGCGATTTGCCTGTTGACACTGAACCCTCGACCAACAGTTGCCTGTCCGTGGCTCAGTACAAGTAGCTGCCGAATCACATTCCACAGGTCAGCGAATGCCAGGTCATGCCTGATGACGTCTTTATACCAGACTTCCAGGTTGTCACTGGCTCTTTCAAATGTGCGTATCTTGTGCATTTGACGTTGGATGAACTCAGTGTACTGGCCGAGCACAACCTCTCGCTTGTGCTCACTCATTCGGTTGGTAGCAATGAGACAATCCAGTACAGATTTTAGTCTTGAAACACTCTTGTCCGGCTTGCTGCACATTTGTCGATGGTCAAGAGAGAACAAAGCCCTGACAACAACAAACTGCAGGAGACGTTTCTCCACCAGTTTCTGTGTGGCTTTCACAAGAAACTGCTTGCACTGCATCCTGAACTGAAATATATCTTTGCTGCTCGCCTTGCTTGCTGATTGTATACCCCTTTATGTACCACAGAATAATGACTTATCCACAGACAAAAGGTAGATAGCTCACCCGAAAATAGGGCTAAAAATCCGTGAGTCCGACTATTGATGACGTCTATTTCATGCAGCGTAACCGTGTGAACGACTTCTTTCCGTTTCTGAAGCTCCCCTTCTGGACACTGGACAAATTTTGTCTGGGGACCCATGGCATCGTAGTCGCGTGCTCTCGTGAACGATCGACCCAGTTTCGTTATCTTTCCAGTGGCCTTGTCTATTGTGATGATGTCTCTAAAAGGGGAAAGAGATGGAGCAAAATCCTGTTAAGCTTCATTCTGCAATATTTAAATTGCACCAGCACATCTTACCCAGCTTGCACTTTTTCTTTCGTCAACGACTCTATCATCTTCTGCCCGAGGTCGTATATCGTCTCCATCTCCGTCGTTTTCAGAGTAAGTTTTCCAACTTTGGCACCCTATGAGAGGGCACAGTCACTCTATATCATGAACATATCCACTAGGGTCATGTACTACTTACCGTTCCAGTAGCTGGCCTATCAATCTGTATCTCCACAACTTCTCCTTCGATTATTTCTGTTTCTTCCCTAACCAAAAGTAAAAGCGATTGACGTGTGTACTTGCAAAAGTAAGTTTGCTCCATATTTTCACAAAACAAATTCCCTGATACGAGCACATGAAATGCGTCCCCAATCTGGAGCTCTGATGCTCAACTTAGAACCTTGAGGAACTTGCGCTTACTTTATCCTAACCCCGATGGATTTTCTGAATGCCTGCATCAGAGCTTCTGTCTTCGACATCTCCAACGAAAATATTTCGCTCCCCGAAATTGCCGTGAATGGTGTGTCTTGTCCAAGGGCTTGCGCCATTCCTAACACCAGGAAGACATCACACAAAATGATATTAGATGTAGTGCTTTCTACTACACATCCAGGGTGTTGACTACCACACGTTTTTCACAGCAGTAACATACCCATTGCAATGGCTGTTTTGCCAGTCCCGGGCTGACCGGCGATGAGGACTGCCCTGCCGGCAATTTTACCTTCTTTGATCATTTCGAGTATAATTCCTGCTGCCCTTCTGGCGACCGTTTGCCCTACCATACCCTGTGATACCTGAGAAAAAAGAAAAAAAAGAACCCGTTAAACTACGAGTGGCAAAAGAGCATTTTAAAATCCCATCTTTGTTTAGCAATTACGAAACATACCTGTCTTGGTTCAAGAGAGTCATCAAGGCCCAGACCCCTGATGTGAGAATGAGCTCCAACCCGCTCGATTCTGGTGATTTCCCGCACTTCCTGCACTTTTGCAGCCGCTACCTGCAATTGTACGCGATAAGTGAAAGGAGATGCTCAACTCTTTCTCAAATGATAAGATACTGATGTAATTAGCTGAATTCAAATCCCAGCGGCGCAGTACTGCGCAAATCGTAACGCGCAGAAGATACTCTCTCAAACTATGGTCAGGAACAATGTTCGCTCTGAGCATGTTCGAGATGTCAGTGCAAATGTGTGCTTTCTTTAACGTCTGGCGAGTTAAATGTCATTCAAAGACCACGTGAAAACGGTACACCGGTACCGAGTAATCCTCACAACACCAGTCAAACCCAGGAAGACGTGTTGCGTTCTAAGTGATTGTGCCAATCCTTATAACACAGTGCACTCGCTCGTAGTTTGTGGACATTATAAGGGGTACCATAGCCTCTTATTTCCAATAAAATTTAGTTTCCCGCAAGAAAGTAGCGCTTACCGACGCCATGTTTGAGCGGTTTATGCCTGAGCGCCCTCTTTATCGAGCCGCTGTGGGGTTCCTCATTTTGCCGCTCATTGCCGGTACAGTCGCTGTGAAGTTTCGGTTTTAGGTATTGGATTGAAACGCCAATGGCTTATGGCTTTTGTGAAATGCGATGACTTTCTACCGTTTTTATGAGAAAATTATAATAATAATATTTTATTGTTTCAAAAGTGCCTAGAAATGGCGGAAGCGTACACAGCAGTGCACTGAGGTTACGGAGTATGTGTCTGTGTCGTCCCTAATTGTTGGTCTGCCTCGGCCAAATCTCGTTGTTTACGGAGTATCTTCCGTCTAAAATAATGCAAACATACGGGTAGAACAAGTCGAAACGGTGACTGACGAACAGCAATGTTATTTAGGTAAAACAAAGAGGTGTGCCGGACAGTACGAGATGGTGTATGAAAATTCAAAAGATATCGAGTACAGTTTTCGCGTCAATGATGTTATGAATACACTTACTCGTATACAGGTTGTTTCAGTTAAATTCCCAGGATAAATAATTCGCGAACGGGGGCACCAATCGGACAGCTTTCTTTTTTGCAAGTACCTGTCCGATACCACCTACAAGCTGTGCACCGTGTGAATGAGTGGGAGGCAAATGAGTTTCGTGAGAAAAAAAACAAAAAACTTCTAAAGCAGGGCACCGTCGACATTAAAATGGGTACTACCCCTTTTGGGACCTTCAGTTGACACCTTTTAGAGAAAAATCTGCTACCGAAGGGGGTCATTTGTTGCAGTAATCTATTGGTTTCGGTTTACAAATTTTTGTCGCGGATGGTTGCAGCGAAGCGCAAAAGGACGTAATCCATTGGTGTAATTCATTAGTGGAAGGACGTACTTAATTGGTCGATAAGGGTCTGGACGAGCGTCCTTTTGCGCTTCATCGCGACCAGCCGCGACAACAATATGCAAACCAAAACCAATCACGTACAGCAATAAATGACCCACTTCGGTGGCAGATTTTTCTCTAAAATGTGTCCACTGAAGGTCTCAAAAGGGGTAGTACCCACTTTAATGCCGACGGCGCCCTGCTTTCGAAGTTATGTTTTTTACGAAACTCATTTGAATTTTTATTTAAATAATGAGCGCCACCCACTCATTCACACGCTGCGCAGCTTGTGGGCGTATCGGACAGATACTTGTAAAAGGGAAAGTTCTTCGATTGGTGCACCGGTTCACGAATTATTTGTCACGGGGATTTAACTGAAACACCCTCTATAGAAAGCAGAAGTCAGAACCCAATCTTCGGTTACGCAAGAAGGTTATGGACATGCGTTGCACATTTTTAAATGGAAAGCTTCGCGCACAGATCTTCAAATAACGCTTGAGAACGGAATCGAAACGCGCAGTATTATTTTTCCAGATATAGTTGCACGTAAGTGGTCCGAATTCTAAAACAGATAAAAGAAGGGATCTGAAAAGAGCGTCCATGCAGTTTTGATCACCCAAATCCTATGTCGCCATACAGATATGTCCAAGGATGTGATCAGTACAGTCTACGTGCACCCTAAATGTAAGGCGTTGGTTTACCCAGTTATGGGGCAATAGACGTTGTTTATGCTGCAGCAGGGCGTTGAAAATAATGTTGTGAAAAAAAAAAAAAAGTAAGAAGAGAGAGTTCATTGTGTCTTCTCTTGACCAGCTTGTACTCCCAGATTCAGATTCAGGGAAATGTTGTCTTCTTCTACTGTATTGTACCAGCTCGCTTGCATTCTGTCATTATGTTCTCCATTTTGGTTAGGCATAGATTCGATTGTTTGTGAGTAATCGGTACTTATTAACCTTTGAAATGGCTCGCAGGCGACACATTTGATCCGTTCACAGTGGCATTGCAAGGGGGGAGGGGGCCATACCTTGTGATTCCAAGACCACATTCGTACTTTATGAGACACACAGATTCAGTGATGGCCACTAATTTCCCAGAAATCGACATCTGGGAGGGGGTATCGAGCTTCCAAAGGGGGTAGGGGGTATATGTTTATGAACACATGTTTATGGGTGTATGCATTGTTAGCGGACCTGTAATCGGCAATCTCTGAAATCTCAAGCGGGGGAAGGGGGGATGCAAAAAACCAGGAATGGTGTACACCCCCTCCGCTTTGGGATGGGGTGGGGTGGGGTGTAGGGAAATCTCTGGTGATGGACATGCGTCGAAATGCGTCAATGGTGCTTGGACTACAGTAGAGAGTACCATATTGTAAATGGACTTAAAGTAAAATACAGAGCACCGGGAAAAGTACTTTGATGTACTCGTCAAGTAATTGCAACTGAGTTAGGGTAGTAATCTGGTCAAGTTGGCACATCACGATGAGGGTGAGCACGAGTGCAAAAAAGAGGAAAGGAAGAGGTGTGTTGCGCCTTTTCCTTTGTCCCCCCAACCCCCCTTTTTTTTTGCGCTGTGTTTTCCCTCTTCTACATTGCAACGTTAGTTTGCATAGCACCACGCGTCACCGTTTGGTGGTGACAAAATTTGGTAAAGTGCCCATGTTTTGATTGGATAAATGCTAATGTAGGCCTTTTTTGCAAGTGCTAATTCTGAAGCCCCAGCTAGTTGTTGCTTACTCATGAGTATGAACCCTAAGAGACGACATAATTTCTATTTACATCTGCACGGGCGACCAACTGTGCTATAATGGCAAGTGTTTTTTTTTTTTCGATTTTCGTATTCATCCGCGCATCTCTTGGTACACTATAGTATAGTGTACCAAGAGATGCGCGGAGGAGGACAGTGATCCATTTTCTGTTTCAGAGATAGTGATTCCAGACACAAAATGTACTTGATAAAAGAAAAAAAAAAGATTGAAGTGATATTTTCAATTTTCTGTCTTTGCACCTCCTTCTGGCTACATGGATACTTGACGGGAAGGTACTAGGCAAAATTACTTAAAGTACAGTACAAAGTACGCAATTGGAAATGTACCTCAAGTAAAGTACAAGTACTCAGAAATGTACTTGAAGTAGTACTGAGTACTTGGTACTTCCCATCACAGTACGCATTACTGCATGGTAGCGCAGCCGTAGGTTTTACGTCGCGAAACATGATCCGCCCTGAGACTAATTTCGCATTAGGTGCTCCATTCGTGAAATGCAATTTCAGTCTCGATTCGGAACCGGAAGAAGAGATGAGGACAATGAAATACTTTGTGCATTAATAATAATAATAATAATTTAGTTTGAGTATTGAATTTTTATTGCAGCATATACAAGTCATACATAACACAGGCCCGCGTAAACCGATAGGTTTGTGGGCAGAGCCCCGCGGTCAAGTGGCAAAACTCAAACTGAGTAAAATTCCAGACAAACAAAGTAGTAAAATGATGTTTGAATAATAATAATAATAATAAAGTCCACGTCTGTACGCCACTCACAGCCCAGGTTAGTCATCGCGGTGTAAAGAAAAAGAATAAAAAACAAAGATAACTCTCACGACATTTTGGTTATACGTATGCTTGCTGGATCGAAGAAAAGGTGTTCCGGGGAACCCTCAAAGATCGCCTTTTTCGTAATGCATTTAAACGCATTAATAACATTTACTATTATCGATCATTAATATGACTGTCATACTATCGCTTCATTTTGAAAAAAAAAAGAAACAAAAACAAAAAAGCACTCGAATTATGATGCATCGTTATTCTTTTTGGGTCTAAATGACTTTCATCATCACCTCGGAAACCGCTAACCATTAACAAGTCCTTCCGCATTCGTTTCAGATTTCCTCTCTTCTTTCTCTGCCTGCGATACACGTGCTTTTGTTTCGAAACTATTTCTTTGTACGAATCCGTACATATACGAAAAAAAGAAAAAGAAAAGAAAAAAAAAGAAAAGAAAGACCTGTCACGATACATCTTAATTTACGTGCAAACCACGGATCCCGTTTCCCGTCCCAAAGGAAGAAACAGGAGGAAATTAAAATTTATCGTGACTGAATTCGGCATTCATATTCCATCCTTCCTCTTCGCTATCGCTTTCCCATTTAAGATATCGTCTGTATTCCGTCGTTTTTATCGCACCGGGATTTTCATTGGAGAAATAACTTTTGTGGCGGGGACTTTGGCGAACGCGATCGGTTTCCGGTTAGCGCGAGAAACGGGCAATGTCAGGGAAGCTGTGTCTCGTTGTGTGTTCGGGAGAAAGGCGTCGCTGGACAGTGTACACCAAGTGGCCCCTAAGCCGACTGCTGCGCTAGAGTGCTGGTGGGTTATGACGTTCATGTCTTTTTAACCGTGCGTGTTCGCGCTGCGTTAAGTTTTACATTCGAGTTGGTTGAAGCCTCAGAACGGATTTCGACGCTGTCGGACGTATGTCGAAGCTAGTGTGGAAAAACTGTCGATAGTCGACTATCGATAGAGCTATCGACAGCGTAAAAGCTATCGATTGTTGTTTAAGATGGTGATGGTGATGTGATAAAGAAAAAAAAATGGGGATGTGAGTTCCGACGAAGTCGAACTGCCTATATACCCCAGTACGCTTACACACAGGAAGTACAGGCAGATGAGAGAGCTAAAATGATGGAGTTCAACATGTAGTTAAAAAGTTTCGACCAAGTAAGTGTAAACTGTCGGAATCGCTGGAGGCACACACAGCACACATTCAGCGAGTCATATGGAATGTCCATAAGCCCGGTTGTATGTAGAAAATCTCCAAGTGCCCTCAGCGCCTTGTCGGACGGCGCGGAGGACGTAATAGTTTCGCGATGTCGAAGGCTCGGGAGTTCACACGAGAGAGGCTGGCCTCTAAAACCCCTCGAGCGTCAACGTATATATCTGATACCTGAGAAGGATGTGTCCTACGTCCTCTAAGACGCCACCCTCACTACAGTTCGGAGAGTCTCGCTTTCGCAGTTTGAAGAGAAATGTGTGTGTGTGAAGTGAGAAGTTTTACGATAGTTAACTATCAATAGTACTGTTCTTTGTCTTTGTTTGCTGTCGATAGCTAGATTTGGTTATCACTGCCGATGCTTTCGGACGTGATAGACATCCTGTGCGCCCTGAAGTCCCTACAAGATCGCTCCCACTACGTTGCCTTTCAGTGGGTTCCAGGGCATTGCGGAATAACTGGGAACCACGAGGCCGACGCTGCCGCTGCCGCTGCACACCAACAACGACCTTCTATGCCCATTATACTCTCGAGAGGAGACAGAAGATCCCTCCTCAGGCATTTGTCCGATTCCTGGTCTACCCTACAGTGGCAACACGACATTCCAACTATGTCCTCTTTGGGGAATGTAGACCCAACGCTGTCATACCGACTGCCTGCAAAGCTTCCTCGTCCTCTGAAGTCACTCATCCACAGGCTACGTCTGAATGTGGCCTTCACTCCGTCCTATCGATACCAGCTAGGCTGTGAGGATAGCCCTATGTGCAACGAGTGTGGCGTACTTGCCAACGTTGAGCACATACTCCTCAGCTGCCGGACCTATCTCAACGAGAGGCGTGCACTGCAGTCGCAGCTTGCCACCCTTGGCTGCCGCCCCTTCAACTTGTCGACCATCCTCGGCCCTTGGGACACCGCGGCCGACTCCAGGACGGCCTTACGTCACGTGGTTGACTTCTTTGAGGCGACAGGCCTAAAGGACTCACTATGACCCCAGCAGCGCCCTCGGACACTCCCACCACCACGATCACGTCAAGCATCGTCATCGCCACTTCGATCATTCCCGTCATCTCTCATCGTCATCACTGATCATTGTCACCACTCATATTAGACCCCTAGCTATGGGGTAGCGTTCCACTCCTAGAGTGGAAAACCTCCCCACTTCATCATCACAATATATATGTTGTTGTTGTTCGGACCCGACTTCGTTTTGGCACTGGCACAGTGACAACGTAAACAGAATCACGTGCGACACAAGTTATTTTCGTTTAGCTGTAATGCATGAATGATGCGCTGCTATAGCAGCGAAAGAAGACGCTCATCAAGAAGAGCGCTAGGCGGGCCAGTGACAATGAATGAGAGTAAGAAACATGACCCGCGAAGAAAGGGTAGTGCACTTAAAAAGTATCGGTATCCGTAACGATACGGATATCGCGTTACCATAAATTTCTAGCGAAAGCACTCTTCCGATACCGATTTACAAAAACTATCGCGATCCGCACTCGGATACCGAAAAAAGTATCGATAACTGTAACGGCGTTACTTGTATCGGCGTTACGTACAACACTGGTCTGAAGGTCAGCGTCGGACGGAAAGCTGCTCTGAGTTGTACAACTTGTATAGAAGTGAGGCATTTTCTTTTTCTGTTTTTATCTGCTCCCCGATACTTTTCCGGTAACCGACTGTCGGTAGCACTATCGATAGTTTTCTTACTATCGACAGTCCATTATCGATAGTACTAACGATAGATGACCATCGATAGCGCTATCGATAGTTGTGCGTCACTGATGTCGGCCCAACACGCACGTTCCCCAGAGCGTTAGTCGCGCTCGTGACGTTGCTCACCTCTGCAAGGCCGACAACGGCGAGCCCTTTCAGCAGTACGAGAGAGGGAGAGAGAGAGAGAGAGAGAGAGAAATACATGATGCCGATGATATGGGGATGACTTCCGCTCATTGAGCAGAATGCTACCCCATCAGCAGTACGAGAAAACAAGTGCGCAGCCAGTTATTTGTACCCGCTTTCTTCGAGAGCCGCAGTTCCTTCTGTATTTGTGACCGGTACAAGCAGCTAGACGCGCGCTTATTGTCTTCCTATTTTGATTTTATCGTAGGTTCTCTTTTCTCATACAGCAGCTAATCAAATATTCCTCCCTCACCTCCTCAAGACGGCGTAACTCCTTGGGCTTAATTCGAACGGTAAGACAACATTTGTTTGTAAAAAAAAAAGAAAAAGAAGAAAAAAAGAGATGACTATTTTCTTTCAATTATAACCAATCTCCCTTCAAATCCGCTTACGCGGTGAAGGGAGGCAAATGGGAGCCGGTCCCTCATATACAGGAGAGGGGCCCCTTGATAACGCGATCACCAGCGGCATGGCCGAGTGGGCTAAGGCGTCCGCTCGTTGGCGGTAACCAAGGTCGTGCTGTAGACTGGGAGGTGGTGGGTTCGAATCCTACCGCCGGCTGTGCTGTCTGAGGTTTTCCCTGGGTTTTCCGAAGACTTTCCAGACAAATGTCGGCACAGTTCCCCCTGAAGTCGGCCCAGGACGCATACTAATCCCCCTGTCCCCCCACTCCTTCCTGCTGTCCTCTCTCCATCTGTCCACATCTGTACGCCGCTCATAGCCACAGTTGCTTCGCGGCGCTAACACGCAATTAAAAAAAAAAAAAAAATGATAACGCGATCAGCCCCCGGGTGGGCCGTGTCCTTGAAGACGTGGCCTATCCAACGGTCTTCGGGGCAGCATCGCTTGCGGTGCTGTTTCCGGGTAGATTTTTTCCTAGAATCAATGTTCTTTTAATGCCATAAAAAACCGCACACTGCTGTACGTGGAATCTGAAAAATGTTAATCAGTGACTAAGACTTTTGGCTAATTGACTTTTTCGCAGGGTGTCGGAGCGAATCGAAAACCGGAACCGAAAACCGAAAAAAACCCCCGCTATTTTGGTGCGAACCGGAACGGATTCGAACCCGCTACGTTTTTTTCGCTCAGGAGGGGAACCGAAAAATTTATTTAACGGTTTTCGGTCCAAGCAAAAACTTCGCCGGTTTGGACTACGAGTAGGCGAATGAAACTGTCGTCGTGTGTTCTGAAGTCATGTCATGGATACTTTACGAGGGTTACGGTTAAGGTGCAAGGCATGTCGGTATACTATGACCCTTAGGCTGCCTTTCTAACGTTTTATCGTTCGCGCACATAGACTTAGATGTACATGTGACCGGTTGTGACTCTCTACCAATGTGCCGTAGTGTTCGTTTTAATTTCATCTGCCCAAACTCTCCTCAACTAAACAGCGACCCAAGGGGGCTGCGAAACTGCTTCTCTATCGGTAATGTCGCGCAACGTGTCCCTTGTTTGAGAGCAGCGAAGTTGAATACATTTACGTATCCGCGAGGCAAGTGCGTGCGAAGTGGCCCCTCTTTTGTGGACAGGACACGAAGAAAAGAAAACGGAGCCGTCGAGCGCGTTTGTGAGTGAAGGTGTTCCTCGATTTGCGTCGTACTCGCGCGGTAGTGCTTACTGGCGAGGAAGCAGCAACAGGCATTCAGATGGGACGCGATCGCACCAATCCAACAAGAAAGTACTTTACGTATGACATCACAACAAAGAAGTCCGTCTGTATCATGCGCTTCAAGAAAGGAGAAAGCCTATTTGAACAGACAGTCACCTACAGGAACCAGGAGCTACCACTTTCACAGCTGCCTATTAATATTAAACACCATGTATGCGGTATAAACGGGTTTACATTTTGCAACATTGATTTTTTTTCTGGGAATGAATATGCCCACCAGAAGCGGAACCGGTTAAAACCGGTATGTACCGTTATTTTTGTTGCTCCCGAGCAGGACCGGTACCGGACCGTTTATGATAGAACTGGAACGAAAACCGGAACGAAAAACGTTTCGGTTCGACACCCTGCTTTTTCGTACTGACATGACCCCTAATACAGAATCTCCAGGCCATCACAAACGATTTCAGTATCTACCACTCACGTATGAGTAAACGTCTAGAGCCGTTGAAAATGACCGGCCGGAGCTTGTTCCTTTCGTTACGGGCCATTATGCGGAACTTTTATCTTGGAACACCCTGTAGATGGGAATGACTTAAGAAACTGCATGTTTGCCGGGAGATAAGGGCATATTGTCATCCTTGTCAATATACGAGACACTCCTGGTAGTCCTTATCTACCCTCTCTGTCTGAGCAGCATATAACTCCTGGGGTCCGAGGCACTCTCCACAACAGGGACCAAAGGAAATCACCCGGACGTTCGCTCTCGTAATTGAAATGAGGCTGTGCCGGAAATTGAGGGCTCCGTGGTTCGAATCTCAGCATCGCTGCCTTCAGGGATATTGTCACCAGAGCCTCGCTTTTGTTGCTTCTTCCAAGAGAAAAGTCAAGGGCCTCCCGCTGTTTCTATTTGTACCGCATGCTGGGTTCCTGCTTTCTACTGACCTGCCCGCCTTCCCTCCAAGCGTTTCTTTCGGTTTTGTCGTGTAACTTTGTTAGCCGCCGCAAGGAGGCTTACCTTCGTCGTCGCAGCAATCGCGGCAACTGTGCCAGCGATCCGCCGTGGTTTATTGGACGCGTTCGATAGTAACCGAGGGTATAACAGGTACAAGAATCACAGCCACCCTTCTCTTGGTCATATCCGGTGATACCGAGCTCGGAATGTTCGATGTTCAAGAAGAAATGACACAAAAGAGTAGGGCAGGGGTTTTTGCGCAATATTTTCATCCCAATGGGGTGTTGGAATTCCGTCTAGGGTGCGTGTGATATCTGGGTCTGCTGGTTTTTTCCAGCTGGTTTGGCTTTTCTGGCTGTTTTTCTGTTTCATGGGGTGGTGGTGGGGAAAGTGTTATAGGTCCCCACCTCCCCAGGGGTTCCGGAAAAAATGATCCCGGAAAAAATGATATCTGGTTGCGTGTGGCGTAAATAATGGTCCCACGGGGTTCCGTGCGCCCAAAAATACAGGAGCGTCGTTGTGGACAGCTGATGAAACGGATCATGGCTGATCAAGTAGTATCATTCGCCCTCCTGATTTGAACAATGTAAGCTGAATGAACAATAAAAACTGCACGCCATCAATGAGGAACATAAAAGCGTTTACGTTCGCTGCACCGCTTGTGTTGTGCGGGTTGCATTTGTTTGTTCTGTTCCCATCTCTCTCTCTCTTAGTGCAGACAACGCGACAAGATTAGCAAGCGATTCTCCAAGGTCCTGCTATACTTTCTGCGTACTTCTTGCAGATAGGTTGGAGAATGGTACCCGCATTCTTTTATAAAAGGAAGTATTACAGAGTAGCGAGCGGAATGGCACGTTACATCATCTTTATTCGTACCAATGAAATAAAACGCCCACTATCCTGAAGCTCCGACTTCACGCTCGCTGTACGTGGATGTAGTCGGATCTACGAGTAGTTACCAATTCAACATGGGATGCTAGTATTTTCCTATTGTCGGTCGGACAAAGATTTTGCAGTTATGCGTACTTTAGTCGATGAACCGCTAACAACTCCGCTTCAGCGGAAGCGGAGTTGTAAGGGCAATGGAACAATGAACGAGTGGGTGTACAGCTTTTATTGTCCATAAACATCGACACAGAAAAGATGCAGGGGACAACCGTAAAACCCGTGTCCGACGAACAGTAGAAAAATACTAGCATCCAGGAAACGATATCATTAGCGAGGTAGTGCAGCGAATGATATCGATTGATCGACTGATTTTTAAAAGAAAAAAAAAATGAGATGTTAGTTTGGAGCCACTCCGGGCTGGCTACTCCAGGACACGTTATTAAGAAAAGAAAGGGAAACTACACAAAACTCGACGCTTTGAAACGGAATGGAAACAGAATAAATGCGAACGTCCCCACCTAGCTTGGCACCAAAAACGAAATCTCAATGCACAAAAACAAAGAGCGTCACAATGTGTCAGACAGGCCCGTCGAGACGAGAAATTGAACCTCTCTATGCAATAAGGGGATAAGTCGAATTATCCCCTTTTTAGTGTTTTTGTTGCAATGACAGCTACATACAAGTATGTACCTGCAAAATAAAATTTAGGACCATACAGCAATTTATTGACTCGCTACAGGAAGGTAAGATACGGGAAATGCATGCATGGGATGGACAGCCAGATCCGGCTCCTTTTCTACACACGCATACAAATGGTGTAGCTTAAATTTTGCTACGATGCGGAAATCAACTTGGATTTCCATTCGAAAAACATATTCTTCCTATCTCACGTGACTGTGTCAGCAGGGCTACTGAGCGTTGTAATCGGAAAAACGTGCGCACTGTGCTAATAAGTCATGATTTGCTGGCCATGCAGAACATTATGTTCGAGATTGTGCTCGTTTAGCAATACTATAATCACGATCTAGGCTGCTCCACTGCACAAAGGTAACTTCGACCATCCTGCCGTCAACATGAAAGTCCGATTCGTGAAAACTGTTTTCTTCCTGCACGAAAGCCCGGCGCGTGCGTTGTTATATAGGAAAAGGGGATATGTCATGCTCCTGGATTTCAATTTCAATTCAATTTCAATTCAGTTTCTGCTAAATCACACACGCAGAAGTGATGCGAATTGGACATGCATGTAGAGTAGACACATGCATACATGTTACACATTTTGCATTTGCGTTATTCGAGGAAACTTATCTGCAATTGCTTTACCAAATATTCACTCGCAGTTTTCTCAGTTTGGGATTTTTCGACTTATCCCCTTATTGCATACAGAGGCTCAATTGCACAAGGGCACGCATGGCAGGTATGAGCTGATTTGCTAGCCAGCACCCAAGAACCTTTTCGGTGGAGTATGGCCGATTATCCAGGCGGGACAGGGACGACGCAAGGGTGCAACGGTGTGCACTGTACCTCGGGCAGTCTTGGAGTATATGATCCACGTCCTCAACTACATCACACAGACCGCAGTTGGGGGACGGGACCATGCCGAGCTTAAACAAAAGTCGTCCACTGTATGGCACGTTGAGGCGAAGCCTGTAGATGAGCGACGTGATGGGTCGAGGAAGCGCTGACGCCGTATGAAAACGGAGATCTGGGTCCACCTTGCGCAGGAACGACGTAGAAGGGACACTTCTGCGCCAGTGTTCACTGCACAGACGACTCATAAGAGTACCAATTGCTTGCTTCGCGTCCGCTTGGGTGAAATACGTAGGGTGCGTCGGTACGCCACGTGCCACATGAGCCCGTCTCGCAAGAAGGTCGGCAGCCTCATTCCCAGGGACGCCACAATGACCTGGGATCCACTGCAAGGTGATGTTATGTGTCTGTGTGACAGCACACGAATACTCCCTGAGGGTCGTCACACACCAGTGGAGCGAGGGAGCTCGAACCCATGGTGCACTGCAGAGCTTGGAGGGCGGTTTTGGAGTCACTGTATATGGCCCACTGCATGGGTGGTTGACGGGACACAATGAAGGAAAGCGCCATAAGAATGGAATGCAGCTCGGCTGCAGCAGCCGACGTCGGGTGCGACAGCCTATAGCGCTTCGTTCAATCGACAGCTCAGCCAGACTTGTACGTATTTGGAGTATTGTATTTAAAATACTGTATTTTAAATACAATTTGCGGTATTTTGGTACTCTATTCAATACTTTTTGTTTTGTGTACTTGTACTCTATTTAAAATACATTTTATGGTATTTTCTACTCAATACTCTAATTACATATTTTGGATCTCCCTCTCAAACTTTCTGGTTTGGTCTTTCCATTTTCTTGCTTGTTCAGTGGAAATTTCTTGAGTCTCTTGGACTTGACCCGGACATTGGCCCTCCTTGGAAGTCTGCATTTAGAGATATTGCCCCGTGTGTACTAATCCTTGGCGAGTGAGGGTTCTATTATGTGTGCCCTGACGCGGTAATGCCGAATTCTGACCTCGCCGAGCAGGGACCTGCTAGAAGTTTGCTTTGTTCTGGGTCACATATGCTTAGTTGAGTTATGTGACATCTCTTTGTCACCTTTCTGGGACTTGTGTTTAGATGACTCCTATTACACCGGGACAGCTTGCATAGTACGCGGGGTATAGGTGATTCATGTCACATAGCGGCGACTTGACGCATTGACCAGTGACTGGTGGCTTTTTGCGTTTAAGGATAAATGGTATCTTAATTGTATTTCAAATACTTATTGAAGTATTTCTTACTCTATCTTAATTACTTTAATTTTCATGTATTTATACTCTATCTTAATTACATTCTAACGTCAGTATTTATTATCTTATCTTAAATACATTTTTGAGTATCTTGTACATGTCTGACTCAGCGAATGGTATCGCTTTTATGTTACTCATTGAATGTCATGTAGATTTTATTGTGTTGTTTGAAATACTACTGGCTTCCTCCTGGAAGCCTAAGTAGGAATGGGAAAAGACAACAAAAGCATTCTTTCCAAAAACATATTCTCCATAAACAGGTAAAAAAACAGAAATAAAAAAGATCGGAGAGCGAATGATTACACTCGATTGGCTGTGAGTGTGTTTCATCAGCTATCCGCGAACTACGCTACCGTATTTTTGGCTGCGTAGGCGCCTGCGGGCCCATTTTTTGTCGGCCACACAACCAGGGACCATTTTTCCCTGCATCCCCGCCACAGACAGTGTTTTTCTCAGCTCCTCATTGACAGCCCTCTCATTAAATCGACTCTTCTCGTTCCATCAAATTCCTGCGCAAATCCCTGGCCGCATCACTTCACCACATAACATGCTCCTAAGCAATCATCATCCCGAGTGACTCCTTTTTGTGACACTTATGCAGAAATGTTAATTGTCACAAAAAGGCGTACACCTCACGCTTTCCACAAATCAAGAATGATAGAGATATCACTTTGTACAGTGGTTGGCCTTCAGCGTGCTATGTGGTGAAGCTTTGTTTTAAGAGTGCAGACTCGGAGGAATTGTTACCCATGGCCATAACTAACGTACACTCTTAAAAATGAACTTCACCGCATAGCACGCTCCTAGCCAACCATTATTTCGAATGATTTTGTTATCTGACCTGATTCGCTGAAAACGGGGGGCGTACGCCTTTTTTGTGAGAATTATGACCAGCATAAGTGTCACAAAAAAGGCGTACGCCTCCTGTTTTCAACAAATCAGGGCAGATAACAATATCATTCGAGATGATGGTTGGCTAGGAGCGTGCTATGCGGTGAAACTCATTTTTAAGAGTGTATCAGCGGATGTCTCGCAGCATCAGGGTGACGAAGAAAGAAGGAAGTAATTGAAAAGGGTTAGCCAGCTTCAGGATTTCGAACCCACATCTTCTGGATTGCCGGTCCAGGGCTCTAGCAATTGAGCTAAGCTAACACACTTCCCCAGCAACTTCCAAGGTTGCGTCATTTGAGGGACAAGCCACGCGATGTGTGTCCGAGTCCTGCAGCCATGGCTAGCATTTTCAGTGACTTCCTTCTTTCATTGTTCTTAGGCACTTGAGGCTTTGTGTGTTGTCCTCTCTTCTATGTTCCAGCCTCAGAACATCAATTTCCATCGTGTTCATTAGAGTAACGCCACTTGATTTTTGTTTTATTTCGAGCTCACGAACCCTAAACTTCCAACGTTTTCAGATTCGCCGATTTCCCCAAATTTCTTATAGCAGCCTGTACGCATAAGCCTGTCCTGCAGAATGGACCGCTGGAAGCGCGAAGAAGGTGCTAAAGAAAGATCGACGACAACCGAGTATCTCAGATTGCTGTACTCCACGTACTGCCAAGCAGTTCGTAAATCCCCTCCCATCTTCGGTCTGGGAATACTCTGCGACCCGGATACATCCAGGGTACGAAAGTTGGTGTGGATCCTGGTGATGTTACTCTTGGGTGGTGTGGCCACGATTGGCTGCGGCTGCATCATCGTGGAATACTTGGAGTACGACGTTACGGCTACATTTCAAAGGCTCTCCAATAGCTCCATGAGTTTCCCCGACGTCACAATCTGCAACTCCAATCCGTGGAGAAAGAATCAACTCTGCAAAGAGAATTCCTGGACTTTGGTCGATTTTAACCTGACTTCCCAGGCATGCAGTCCTGCGGTAAGTATACAAATAGATATCCACCATGGGGCGAAAGTAACGTGCAATAGAAGAAGCAGGAGTTTCTTCTAAGTGTCACCAGGTCGCGTGGCTTGCGTGTTGGTTCATGTCACGTCGAGACTGGGAGGTACACGGGTTCAAATCCTGGTGCCGGCTGTGCTGTCAGGGGTTTTTCCTGGGTTTTCCTCAGAGGATGGGGTGTTGGGAAATGAGCTGTGCGTATTGCGTCAGAACGTGATGCCCTCCCGTCACATTCTAAAGACAGATCTTCACCACATAGTACGCTCCTAGCCAACCGTCATATACCGAGTGACATCATTCTTTCCCCTGATTTGTCGATAACCGGGGGCGTACGCCATTTTTGTGGCATTATGCAGTTCGTAATTTGCACGTAATTTGCTCCCAGTTTTCCTCAAATCATGGGAGAGAACGTTGTCGTTTGGGATGACGGTTGTCTATAGGAGCGCGCTATGCGGTGAAGCTCTGTTTTTAGCGTAGGCCCTACACTCTTAAAAATGAATTTCACCACATAGCACGCTCCTAGCCAACCACCATGGCGAATGACAACGTTCTCGCCCCTGATTTGTTGAAAACGGGAGGAGGAGCCTATTTTGTGGCGTGCATATAATGGCACAAAATAGGCTCCTCCTCCCGTTTTCAACAAATCTAGGGCGAGAACGTTGTCATTCGGGGTGATGGTTGGCTAGGAGCGTGCTATGCGGTGAAGATCATTTTTAAGAGTGTAGTTATCGTGGAACACTCCAGAGTAATTAACAAAACGGGTCTAAAAAATCTCTAGGATATATGGGTTGACGTCGCGCGGTCTGTCGATGTTCGATGGGCCAGTCTCCCATACATCTTTTTACCCTTGACGTCTGTTGACTGATCCCTGGATGTTGGAGGCCGCTGTCTCAATTCAATCGAGATTTCTATTGTCTTCAGTATCACAGATCAAACATCTTTAAACACAGTACCGTGTTCATGAACGTCAATTAAAAATGATAAACTGAATGATTCATGAAAGCAGGAGACGTGATAGTAATACGGTTATTATTTCAAGCCAAGATACGTTTCGTTACAGGCTGAGGACTTGAACTTGACTTACAGAAAGAATCTGAGCCACACTTTAATGATGTCTCTCTCCAAAGGCGAGACAGAAAAGTGTTCCGAGGAGTCGTCCAGGATGAGCCACCAGTTGGAGGACATGCTTGTGGGCTGCGAATTTGAACACCATGACTGTCGGGACAAGCGGTATGTGTGGCTATATACACACGTACGCTTTCTGTTATGCAAGTGCACTGTCTATACTTCTATCACCGAGGTACCAACCCGATGGAATTTTGCGTACCCAAGGTACACCCAATTACATTCCGAGTTTAAAGGAGCCCAGAATGCCATCTCAAAGATCTTCTGTTTCTGACGCATTATTTATTTATGCTCGTTACGTTACATCGCCTTGCCGCATAGAGTAGCGGGGTACAAAACGAAAAATAACTGAAAATGTACATAACATTACAACAATCACTGGTTTCACTGCACTACACAATCATCGTTGACCATATAAGACTATAATTCGTTACAAAGGAGAGAAAGCATATCGTACGCGTCAAAACTGGAAAACCTAACCGAAATCAACGAACTTAACTGCCGAAACCTAACCAAATCGATGAATTTCACTGCCGATACAGATTCCACAAACCCGCTCGGTACTCATTACATTACTGAAAGTAAAATCCCTTTTTCTTGCAAGAGTATGAAGGAGGAGAGAGGTCAAGTCGGTGAACTTTACTGCACATTGTAGTTCCAATCATATATAGTTCTGGAAAAAAATGAATGCCTAAAAACGTCTGTTCTGCAAAGATAGGGCCCCAACTTCCTGTGGTGGTCTAATCGTTATGAAAGGACCTGACTTGGCTTGACAAGTAACACAAAATTCTTTCTGTATGCATAATTTTTCTTTAAAAAAGGCATCCAAACATCGACGCGCGCGTTCCCGCTCAGCCCGAACTGCACGGTGAAACGACGAGGAGGAGGAGGAGGAAAAGGAGGAGGAAGGAAACGTCACCGATGATGTAATTACGGTTGGGTGACCACGTTCCAGTCGGGACCAGGGCTTTCCGCTTTTATTTTTTTCGTTTCTTTCCCAGTTCTCCCTGTGTAGCAGACGACTTTTTTCTAAACCAATCAGTGGGCTGTACGACAATGACGTCAAAGTGATGCGGGCGGCTACACTCTTAGAAATGAACTTCACCACATAGCACGTTTTCCCGTTTTCAACAAATCAGGGGTGAGAACGTTGTCATTCGGGATGATGGTTGGCTAGGAGCGTGCTATGTAGTGAAGTTCATTTTTCAGAGTGTAGTTGCGGGCATTGCCACCGCTGCGCACGGTCGCGATTTTTGGAATCGAATTCTGCGATATTTACGCACCTGTAGAATGAATCACTTCGTATAGTGGATTTTAAAGGAGGTAAGAAGTCGTATCTGCATGTATTTAGTTACGGGTTTAATAGATGTAATATTGTTCTTCTACGCTTCGTAATTCTATTTACCCAATCTATTGTTCAATTCTTCTCTTTCATAACTTGTGCAGCGTTAATACAAAAACGCACTCTCTTTCGTATTCGGGCGAGTACACGCACCGCCGTCCAGATACCTCTATCCATCGTGACGTCATCTGAAGAATTGTAGCACCCAATCAGATGCCTACGCGGAGGTACACATAACGTTCTGCTTTACCCTCTTCAAGATGAACTTCACTACATGGCACGCTCCTAGCCAACCATCATCCCGAACGACAACGTTCTCGCCCCTGATTTGTTGAAAACGGGAGGCGTAGCCCATTTTGTAGCCGCCACATTTCCCCAGGGCGTGAGTCGTGACGTTGCCCACATACGTGAGGCCGACAACGGCAAGCCATATCACCACCACCACCACCACCACCTTGTAGCCGCGCATAATAGATACATAATAGGCTTCGCCTCTCGTTATCAACAAATCATGGGCGAGAACGTTGTCATTCAGGAAGATGGTTGGCTAGGAGCATGCTATGTGCCGAAGATACGCACCTATCAAATTCACCTATACAAAAGTGTCACAGACAACACGTTGAAATCGCTGTTTGGAGCCGACACAGTCGGCGGGCTCGCATGGTACAGTTCATAGCACCTTTATTAGGCAGGTTAACGGCTTGGTTTAAAAAAGGGCTGAAGTGCTTTCTGTGCTTCTTTAAAGTAGCGTTAAAGTAGCCTTCATAAATGTTTCGTCTTTAGCTACTACGTGTTGCACGATAAACCACATGTGTTCCTGCGCAATACCAATGATCACAGCTCGAATATCACCATGGAGACATCACGCTTCTTTCGTTCAAAATTTCATTTTGACAATGCGCTCAGAGATGGTTGTCACTAAGAAAGCTGATGTGTCAGGAGGTGAAGGGCGCGGGCGAGATAATACGTCCTAACTAGAAAGAAACTAGAGACAGAGAGAACAGACAACAATAATTCAAACACAGCAACCTATAGGCACCCAGCAACTATATAGGGGTAAAGGTGCAAATGTGGGTTTAGTCTACCCGTAGCGCCTACAGATATAAAAGCGGAAGACATCCCTCAGAGGGCACGGTGGCACGCCTTCGAGCATGAAGTTAAACATTCTTCTGTTCACCGTGCAGGTTGGTGGTAAACGCTTTACATATGGTTATAAAAGTGACATCCTGTTATTGGTGGTGTTGCCGTGCCCAAGTGGTTTGTGTGTTGATACGATAGACTTGTGGAGCCAGATATGCCACGTGTTAATGTCAGGGGATATAGAAGAAAACCCTGGTTCGACTACGGAAGAATTAGTACAATTACTAATATCTAAACAAGAGGAAATGGAGAAATCTATGAAAAGCACACTCATAAAAATGATGGTGGTGGTGGTGATGTTGAAAGGGCTTGCCGTTGTCGGCCTCACGTACTCATAAAAATGAACTTCACCGCATAGCATGCTCCTAGCCAACCATCAACTCGAATGATATCGCTTCAAAACGGTAGGCGTACGCCTTTTTTGTGACACTTATGCTGTTCATAATTGTCACAAAAATGGCGTACGCCCCCGTTTTCAGCAAATCAGGGCAGATAACGATATCATTCGAGATGATGGTTGGCTAGGAGCGTGCTATGCGGTGAAGTTAATTTTTAAGAGTGCACCCTGCGAGAAATCAAAGAAGCTCAGGCAAAATCAAGTAGTGAAATTAGAGTAGTGCGAGACATGCTTCAACAAACTACAACTGAGATGGGAGCTAGATTTCATAAATTGGAAACTTCCTTCGTGGTCTTATCCGAGTGCACTATGAAAATTGATGACCTTCAGACGACCGTTGGGCAGCTTAAGCATGAGTTGGAAAATATGCAAGCTAAGGTTGTTGATTTAGAGGAACGTAGTAGACGAAATAACCTGATTGTATTTGGCATACCAGAAGATGAGTCGTCGGACGACCTACAGAAAATTGTGATGGACGATACATTCTCAAAGAGGCTTGATGTCCTTGTGACAAGCATCGAGAGAATTCACCGTGTTGGGCGGAAAACGCAAGGAAAGGCAAGGCCAGTGATAATGAAACTTTATGACTACAAAGAAAAAAATGTCTGTTTTGTCGAACGCAAGAGAGACAAATACATGATGACGATGATATGGGGATGACTTCCGCTCATTGAGCAGAATGCTACCCCATTGCTATTGGGGAAAAATGAGAGGATGGTGATGGTGTCGAACGCAAGTAAACTGAAACTGAAACTGAAATGCAGGCACTGAAATTTCAATAAGCCACGATTATTCTCGCCACACTATTCGTAAAAGGCGGCTTTTGTGGCAGAGTTGTTCGTCCGAGAGGCAAAATGGAATGAAAGCCAGGTTGGTACATGATAAACTGAGATTGAATGATAATATCTATGAATGGGATGACAAAACGAGTTGTCGTGTTCCGGTATCTGGCAGTCAGAGTAATGTAAATAGAACAAGCGATTGACTTTGCTGTTACTGCGTTCTTAGTTGTAATGCGAGGAGCATAGTCAATAAAGTGTTAGCGTTAGAAGGGTTACTGCTCAGTTATGACCCATTGTTGGTGGCTCTTACTGAAACGTGGTTGACGAAGGACATCCCGGACGACGATATTGTGCCTCCAGGTTATAGAATTGTGCGACGTGATAGAGAAGGAAGGGGCGGCGGTGTTGCTCTCATTTATAAATCAAATATAGAATGTATTTTGATGAGTGACCAGCCTGCCGATGAAGCAGTATGGTGCAAAGTCACCGTTTGTGGTTTAGTCTTTACCGTTGGAGTTGTGTACAGACCACCGAGTGCTGCGCCATCCTTCCTTCAGAGTATGATGGAATATATTATTAAAATTTCCACGCAGAGGACTCGATTGTTGCTGCTGGGTGATTTTAATTTGCCGTCCATCAACTGGGGTACCTTTGTAGAAGGCTCAATTGAAACACAAAATTCAGAGTCATTGATTGATTTCGCTCTTCGTTTAAATCTAAAACAAGTGATAGACAAGCCAACACGAGTTACTTCGTCATCGAGTAGTATATTAGATTTAGCGTTTATTCCCCAGGATCTCACCTGCGAGGTAGATATTGTTGACGGGATATCCGATCATAAGTTGGTTGTTCTGAATTTTAGCTTTGAACAACGTGTAGCTTATGCCATTCCTAGGTGGAAAAATGTGTTTGACTTTGGTAATTGTGACGATGTCGGTGTTACGGATTATTTAGAACACAAATTTTCAGACTTCACGGAGTTAGATGCAAACATAGATGTAAATGACCTTTGGCTATTCTTTCGTAATATCATTGAGCACTGCTTATCGAAATTCGTTCCCACGAGACGTAAGAGAGTTAATAGGAAGTCGCCCTGGATAACGAGAAGCATCATTCAGTTGAAATGTCGAATAGCTAGATTGCGAAAACATAAATCTGTTGACAAACCAAAGGTCTCGCAATTGTGTTACCAGTTAAAGAAAGAGCTTGGTGAAGCCAAGGATAGATTTCACAACGTCACCCTAACAGCGTTCATAAAGGATTCTCCAAGTAAGTTTTGGAATTACTTAAAAAGGGAAACTCAGTGTATGATACTCAATTGAAAGTCCATATCTGAGAAGACTAGCATCGCTGACGAATTTAACTCTTATTTTCGAAGTGTCTTTAATCGTGATGTTGGCCGATGCAGTCAAGATCTAACTCCAAAGATCGATGTAGTAATGGATGAGTTAATAGTTTCCCGCGAGGGTGTCTTGAATTTATTATTAAACTTGGATACAAAGAAGGCTGTACACTCTTAAAAATAAACTTCACCACACAGCACACTCCTAGCCAACAATCATCTCAAATGATATCGTTATCTGCCCTGATTTGTTGAAAACGGGGGGCGTACGCCTTTTTTGTGACAATTATGAACAGCATAAGTGTCACAGAAAAGGCGTACGCCCCCCGTTTTCAACAAATCAGGGCAGATAACGATATCATCTGAGATGATGGTTGGCTAGGAGCGTGCTATGCGGTGAAGTTCATTTTTAAGAGTGTAGGGCCTGATCACATACTTAACGCTTTTCTTAAAAAGTACGCTGAATGGATGTCTTACTTTCTTACACCCATATTTTATAAGTCAAAAACTGGAGTGGTCCCCGATGACTGACTGGTTGCATGTGTTATCCCACTGCACAAATCCGGATCCAGGGCTGATCTTACAAATTTTCGTCCTATATCTTTGACCAGCATTTGTTGTAAAATGCTGGAGCACTTGGTATATAAACACGCGTCCGCTTTTCTTGAAAAACACCAACTGATTTATAAGCATCAACATGGGTTTCGTAAAAAACGATCCACTGTCACACAACTTGTGGAGACAGTTCATGATCTCTGTGGCACTATAAATCGTAAGGGAAAAACTGATGTTATATCTATTGACCTGCAAAAAGCGTTTGACAAGGTTCAGCACCGCAAACTCTTGCAAAAATTACGTTGCTACGGGTTTAGTGATACTTTACTGCATTGGTTGTACTCGTATTTGAGCAAGTGTACACAATATGTGAATGTTGATTCCCACTTCTCTGGCGTTCTTTCAGTTTATTCAGGGGTACCACAGGGGTCAGTGCTAGGCCCATTATTATTTTTGTTATATGTAAACGATATGGATGATTGCATTTTGGAACCTATCCAACTGAAGCTATTTGCTGACGATTGTTTAATTGTTGTCCAGTTGAAACCAAAAGTGATCAGGAAAAGCTCAATGCTGCCTTCCTATCCATCGTCAGTTGGTGTAATACTGGGGATATGAATATTAATTTTAGTAAAAGTTCCTATTGCGATATTACTTTAAAGCAAAGCTCACATCTCTCGTTTCGGTATGGGACCCCAGAAACTTGTTTAAATGAAGTATTGGCGTTTAAGTATTTGGGGGTAACAATTACAAGTAGAATGAACTGGGGAAGTCACGTTGACGCTATTTGTTCATCTGCAATGCGCAAGTTATTTATGTTAAAGCGAAAGCTCTCTAACTCGTCTTTTAATGTTAAATTATTGGCGTACGCGTCAATACTTAGACCGTCGTTAGAATATGGCAGCAACGTGTGGGATCCACACACAAAAAAAGCACATTCATAAATTAGAAAGCGTACAAAATAAGGCGTTAAGATTTATATTTTCTGCATACAGTAGGCTTACATCCGTAACTTGGTTGAGAAATCGTGCAAACCTTGATACCCTCGAGAAACTTAGGAAACTAAATCGAATGTTTTATGCGATTTATACTGGTCAGCTGGGTGTTGATGCTACTCGCTATATGTCTCCAAAGCTACAAGAAAGACCGTTACGGTCGGCTCATCAGCATACATTAAAGCCATATCAGAGTAGAGTA